>NC_088229.1:20460515-21128015 GCF_036934945.1 Oncorhynchus masou masou
AGGTCCGGGCTTTGTGATGGCCACTCCAAAACCTTGACTGTTGTCCTTAAGCCATTTTGCCACAACTTTGGGAAGTACGCTTGGGTCATTGTCCATTTGGAAGACCTATTTGCAACCAAGCTTCCTGACTGATGTTTTGAGATGTTGCTTGAATATATACACAATTGTCCTGCCTCATGATGCCATCTATTTTGTGAAGTGCACCAGTCCCTCCTCCAGAAAAGCACCCCCACAACATGATGCTGCCAACCTCTTGCTTCACGGTTGGGATGGTGCTCTTCGGCTTGCAAGCGTCCCCATTTTCCTAATAACATAACGATGGTCATTATGCCCAAACAGCTCTATTTTTGTTTCATCAGACCAGAGGACATTTCTCCAAAAGGTACAATTTTTGTCCCCATGTGCAGTTGTAAACTGTAGTCTGGCTTTTTTATGGCGGTTTTGGAGTTGTGGCTTCTTCCTTGCTGAGCGGCCTTTCAGGGTATGTCGATGTGAAACCATTTTACTTTGATATAGATGCATTTTTACCCGTTTCCTCCAGCATCTTCACAAGGTCCTTTGCTGTTGTTCTGGGATTGATTTGCACTTTTCGCACCAAAGTACTCTAGGAGACAGCATCTCTTTCCTGAGCGGTATGACAGCTGTGTGGTCCCATGGTGTTTATACTTACATACTATTGTTTGTACAGATGAACGTGGTACCTTCAGATGTTTGGAAATTGCTCTCAAGGATGAACCAGAGGTCTACAATTTGTTTTCTGAGTTCTTGGCTGATTTCTTTTGATTTTCCCATGATGTCAAGCAAAGAGGCACTGAGTTTGAAGGTAGGCCTTGAAATACATCCACGGGTATACCTCCAATGGACTCAAATGATGTAAATTAGAAGCTTCTAAAGCCATGACATCCTTTTCTGGCATTTTCAAAGATTTTTCAAGGCACAGCCAACTTAGTGTATGTAAACTTCTGACCCACTGGAATTGTGATACAGTGAATTATAAGTGAAATAATCTGTCTGTAAACAATTGTTAGAAAAAATACTTGTCATGCACAAAGTGGATGTCCTAACCGACTTGCCAAAACTATAGCTTGTTAACATGAAATTTGTGAAGTGGTTGCAAAACGCCAACCTAGGTGTATGTAAATCTCCGACTTCAACTATAGCTCCTAAAACAGATTTTGTTTTGCTATGTTTTTGGGGAAGAACATTGTTTGCATCCATGAACTAGCTAGCTTTTCTTTCTGACCAGCACTGTAGGTGCGCGAGACAACTTTAACAGCATCATAAAATACGCATCGATGAATCGTTGTGACATATGAAATATGAGTGATATTACACATTGATTGCACTAACTACTTAAAAATGAATCAACTCGTTAAATTATGTGACGTGCAGTCATATTCAGGTCCTGATTGGTCAACAAGGTTATTTGACACGCGAAGACCCAAATGGCGTTCCATACAAATCCTGGTTGACAAGGAAACAAATGAACAACGAAACAGCAAGTAAGTGAAAGAAATAGGTTTTGATTATGTTTTACTGGTAATGGGGACATATGTAAATGCACAATATAACTTTTTGGTCAATGTGGTGTGTGTAACCTTTTATTTAACTAGGCAAGTCAGTTAAAAACAAATTCTTATTTACAATGACGGCCTACCCTGGCCAAACCCGGAGACGCTGGGCCAATTTTGTGCCTCCCTATGGGACTCCCAATCATGGCCGGATGTGATACAGCCTGGAATCAAACTAGGGACTGTTGTGACACCTCTTGCACTGAGATGCAGTGCCTTAGATCACTGCATCCATGTGAGTGTGTTAACTATTTAACTGTACTAAAATGTTTAAAACGCAGCAAAAATGTAAAATATCGGATATCGGTATCGGCCAAAAATGTCATGTCGGTGCATTACTAGAGATTTGGTTTTGGGTTGCCGAGATAACGCTTTGCTAGACTCATGCAGTCGCTCACCTTTCTGGTCAGGGGTATAATAGTTAGCGTTCTTGATGATCATGTGATCAAGTTGCAGCTGGTCAAGGTCCACCATCATGAACTGGCTCCAGTACTCCACCGGCAGGCCCAGCAGACGCTCAATAACCTGGGTAACAATAGAAAAACAATAACTACTATAAATCACTCATGAGGGGAAAAATACAGTTGTATTGAATTGAAACGAATTACAGCCTATTGCGTCATCATCTTCCAAGCAGGCAAAACAGATCTAACAACTTGCAAGACTAAGACATTGTTTTTGAACAAAAATGGCAATCATGTCACTTTTGCAGCCCATGTGTTTTTGTGAAGAAATACTGCCACTTAAAACAAGAGCTGTGTTGTTGTAATGTGTCTTACCTTGGGCTGGTGTTTGGTGTCCTGTATGATTGTCATGGGCTCTGGGTCAGGCACTGCATGGCCAACGATAGTAGGCCCAAACACCCGTGCCAGATTGGGGATGTCCATCTTAGTGTCCAGGCTTTGGGTGACCCTGAAAGAGTTTATGGTGGTCAATAAGGATGTAGGGAAAAACACCTGTCACAGAATGCAACAAGCATGGCCTCTTTCTACAAGACATGTCAAGAAAGGCTTGGTTGTTCATATACAATTAAGTGAGTAAGCAGAGCTCATAGTTAAATGCACAGCAGATGCTCACCTCTGGAGATGAATGGCCATGAAGGCCAGGGTGGCTCTGTTGGCCTGTGGCAGGTCACTGATGGTCTGGTACATCAGGGCAATGCTGTTATCCTCATCCACAAGCTCTGAGGACAAAGAGTGCAATGTAGAGATCACAGAAGTTGAGTAGCAGGGGAAAAAATGTTTTACTGTAGAGGAAGAATGTGACATTGCATAGACTTAGTAACTATAGTTACTGGTGACTAAGAATACCATGAATGAACACTGAAATATACCACATTAACTATCACTAACCAAAACATTCAGCGTGCCCCAACACAAAATGGCTATGCAAAACAACCAAAAGACACCTTTATTCAGTCGACCACTGGCTGAACAAACCAGAGACTGATAAAGTTGTTTTATCGCTATAGAGCCAACAACTACCTGCAGCCTCCATGAAGGTGCGGTTGAGGCGGAAAGTAAGGAGGGGCTCTTTGAGGTTCCTGAGGAAGTCCTTGAGGAGGCCAGTGATGCAGTGGATATCTTCCACCTTGCTGAGCAGCGGTACAGTCTTCCCTCGCAAGAACTTATCCTTCAGTTCCTTCACTGTGAAGTCAGAACCAGACAGCCGATAGAGGCCGGTCTGGGAGTGAAAAGAAAGAGCATGATGAAACTTAAAGCCTTAGAAAGCGTGAAACACAGAAGCTATAGATTCTACTGTATAAACTAATTGTTTTTATTATATTTTAACCTTTAACTAAGCAAGTCAGTTAAGAACAAATTCTTATTTACAATTACGGCCGAGGAACAGTGGGTTAACTGCCTTGTTCAGGGGCAGAACAGCATTTTTTTTGCCTTGTCATCTCTGGGATTTGATCTAGCAACCTTTCGGTTACTGGCCCAACGCTCTAACCACTAGGCTACCTGCCGCCCAGACTAAGCCATAAAAGGCAGTAATGATTCAGCCCAGTGTGAGATTGAGACAAAAACACTCACCTCATGTAGGCCCCTCTGCTCAATCTCATTGACACAGTGCACCACCAAAGAGGGAATCATGGAAGATTGGACATGGGAGACGTAGTCTGCAAGTGTGCCCTGGGAAGGAAATAAAAGTAGAAGAGAATGTTTATCCCACTGAACTAAACTCAAGAGATCTTTGAAGCAAAACAGATTTACATCAGAATCCAATTTTGACAGGAGTGCCACCCAGGATGGGGATGCATGGCAGGGGACAGAGTTCACGACACTCTGGGTGGGTGACCAGTCTGCAGTCACGACACTTCAGGGAGATCTTCGCAAACTTGATCCTCTTGCCACAAGGCACACATGACTCAGGCTTGATTACCTGTGCATGCGGTAGAATAAAGCTTTTAACTCGAAAATAAGAACCAACATTTTCTGCCCTGCTAAATTAACCTCAAGTCACCCATGCATTAACCCTCTCTGTCTGAAAACAAATTACATTCCTACCGCTTTGGAGACAAATTTGTGATTACGGACACTCCCGTTGCCCTGGGGTGTGCTGGGTTCCTGAGGCCTGTTGTCGCTCTCTGGCCAGTTGGGCATGACATCCTCAGACTTGACTGACTCAGAGTCCCACTCCAGTGTAGCTAGACAGGACAGACAAAGGTAAAATACAGATCAGAGTCTGACAATGCAGTTCTGATGAGTTATGAACATACATTTGTCACATTGTCAAGGATAAACTAATATAGTCTAGCTGCCTGCATCTTTCCAACTGAATATCCTATCATGCTTCAACATACAATACTAACTCTGAGTAAAATACAATCCTCCATTTTAAAGTTGATCAAATCCACAGTAAATTAGTAAAAGCTCTTACCAGCTCTCCTGCTCCGGAGGGGAACAGCCTCCTGCTCCAGTAGGGAACAGCCTCAATAGTAGAGACTGCTTCAATGGGTCCTCCGTCAGCAGGCACGGTCACTGTGGTCTTGGCCACAAGAGACTCATTTCCCTATGACCATGAAACATAACATCAGTCAAGTCACTGTAAACTTCAACAGTATATCGAGTAACAGCTCTCAGTTATCTATAGAAATTAAACTAAAATCTTTACCTTCTCAGACATTCTACCTGTTGATCGAAACCTTTTGGAAGCACTTGGGGGGCCGTCAGTGAAATTTCTAGAGGTAGAGCGCTGTAATGAAGAGGGCTAACATCTTAAAAACTCCACACATTTCTCCACACAGGAAATGGCTGGCAAATATTTTGCATCCAATACACTTTGTTTACCCTTTTTTCACGTTTCTTCAGCCGCACAGTGCTCATGATGGATGAGTCCCAGTCCTGGAATGGTTAATTAAACGAACGGACCGGGTTCATTATTGCAAATACACTATATATACACATAAAAGTATGTGGACAACCCTTCAAATTAGTGGATTAGGCTACTTCAGCCACACCCATTGCTGACAGGTGTCTAAAATTTAAAACACAGCCATGCAATCTCCATACACAAACATTTGCAGTAGAATGGCCTTACTGAAGAACTCAGTGACTTAATGTGGCACCGTCATAGGATTCCACCTTTCCAACAAGTCCATTTGTCACATTTCTGCCCTGCTAGAGCTGCCCCAGTTATTGTGAAGTGGAAACGTATAGAAGTAACAACGGCTCAACCGCGAAGTGGTAGGCACACAAGCTCACAGAACGGGACCACCTAGTGTGTAACGTGTAAAAATAGTCTGTCCTCGGTTGCAACACTCACTGACAAATTCCAAACTGCCTCTGGAAGCAACATCAGCACAATAACTGTTTGTCGAGAAACGGGTTTCCATGGCCGAGCAGCCGCACACAAGCCTAAGATCACCATGCGCAATGCCAAGTGTTGGCTGGAGTGGTGTAAAGCTTGCCAACATTGGACTCTGGAGCAGTGGAAACGCAGTGAACCCTTCACCATCTGGCAGTCGGACAGACTAATCGGGGTTTGGCGGATGCCAGGAGAACGCTACCTGCCTAAATGCATAGTGCCAAATGTAAAGTTTGGTGAAGGAGGAATAATGGTCTGGGCTGTTTTTCCATGATTCGGGCTAGGCCCCCAGTGAAGGGAAATCTTAACACTACAGCACACGACATTCTGTGCTTCCAACTTCGTGGCAACAGTTTGGGCGAAGGCCCTTTCCTGTTTCAGCATGACAATGCCCCCATGCACAAAGCAAGGCCCATACAGAAATGGTTTGTCGCGATCGGTGTGGAAAAACAGACAAGACAAAGATACAAGCTTACCAGAGAGTCATCCGTTTTATCATAGCTGATGTCTGATAAAATGGAGGCAGACACATCTATGGTCTGCAATCTATGGAAAATGAAATACTATAACACTTCAGATGTTGATATGTTAACAGAAAATGCTTCCAAATGCTTTGGAACTCTGGAAGAGGAGCAAGACACTAGCAAGGGATCCTTAACTTTTGCTGGTGTTAAGGTTGGCTCGTGCTGCCTGAGATCGAGCGTTGAGGAAAGCCAGAGCAGAACGCTGCTCTTCATTCAGCTGGAGGCTGTTGCTGGAGCCCTCAGTGATCAGAAGCTCCCGAATCAGCTGGATCTGACAGTCCTGTAACACAACAGAACACAGGGAGAAGGAAGGTGAGAGGAGTTGTTTAAAGCCATTCAACAGTTTCTTCAGAGAAGAGTGAACCAGTCTGAGGGTACCAGTGACGAGAATAAAATAAAATATGAATTAGACTTGCTGTGAATACACACCAACTTCTCAGTTAGCCTCTGCCTTCTGGCGCCTGAGGATATCCACGTCGACTTGATTGCGAGCATGCTTGAGTTTGACTTCCAGGGCTTCCCTCTCAGTTTCTGCTTTGGCAAGCACTTCCTTGCAGGACCCTAGGTCCTGCTCAAACCTGAGCCATCTACCAGGACAGTCCTCAAAGTTGAGGGCCATCTGGATGAATTCTGATATGAGAAAATGCACAATAAAGGTGTGGTAGCTTTGAATATATATTGTCCAGCATTGTCTATACTATTAATCTCCATATCAAATTAAATACAATTACTTACGGGGTTCAATGCTCTCATTGAGTATGTCAACATGAGACCGCAGATTGTCAAACAAGCTGTGTAGGTTTAACACAGGAGCGTTCATCTTCTGAGAAAAATAAGGGCACAAAGAAACCTCTGAAAATAAGTTTGCTAAATGTCAATAGGTGAATAACCTCGTCCCCAGGCTAATTGTGGATGGGCGAAAGTGTCTGGTGGTGGTGAACCCTGGCTGATAATTCATCATAGCCAACTATGATGAACAGATCAACTGTCTTTTCCTAATCCAAAAAATAGCACAGAATAAATAAGATGCAATTTCCCAATATTAGCGAACCAAATTTGCCACATAAATCACCCAAATTAGCTAAAACCTGCACATACAACATACAATTTAGATGGAAGGAAAGCAACATTATATTTGGCTCAGACGCGAACGTTAGCTGGCTACAGTAGCTAGCCAACATTGCTAGTGATGTGTCATTTAAAAAACTACTGTACAGCTAACAGTTAGCTACTAGCATGCTAAAGTTAGCTGCCACTACATACCGTTTGAGTCCACCACACTAATGAAAAAAGGCAGACAAAACAGAAAAATATTTGCACAGCCAAATGTTTTGACCTCTGTTTTTGCACTGGATGATCAAGTTTGTTATTCTTTTGTTTGGGTTATCTCACGCTAAACTCCTGGAAGTGTATACAAGAAGCAAGGCAGGCGCGTTGCATTTCAAATTTACCCACTAGCCAATGAATATCAACGAACGTTCTTCACCTAGCTGTAAATCAACGCGCACATGGCGGTTACCACAGCCACAGTGTCAGTATTAGCTATATTGTAAAAAAAAAGATTGGTCTTAATTTAAGGTTAGGGTTAGGCATAAGGTTAACAGTGTGGTTGGGTTCAAAATCAGATTTTATGAAGATACATTTTTAAATAGGTGGCGTTTCTGCCTTGTATTTGTGGTAACTAGTGACGACTGCCCCATTAAACGACTGATGACTGATCCACGATGACTGATGACTGATCCACGACTGATCCAGTATCCACCAGTCCAGTCTTTCCTCCCCACAGAGCAGTCATTTAGCTTCTCTCTCATGGGAAAACGCAAAACTCAAATCAGCTTCAAATGCAGCATACAAGAGTGAATAAAATGGGTGAAATATTTATGAACATCTGGGAAAATCTAATCCAAATTACATTATAATGGTGAATATTATGGCAATAATTATTGAGCATTAGTATTAACATGAATTATCATTCTTGTTATATCATATTGATTGATATCATATTAACATATTGATATTTCTATCATTATTAGGCTATTTGAACTCAGTAGCTGTGATTTATGGTTTTGACTAGAAGTTACTGTATCGTAGCAGGTTAGGAGAATTAACGTGGCAGGTTAGGATAATTAGGTTAAGTTTAGGATAAATGTTAGTTAAAATGCTCCCCTAACCTGCTACGAAAAGTCAGAGTTTATCAACTGGGTTGGGTTGGGTAGGTTACTGTCTAACTGCCACAATTACTTGTCCAAAATTGTAATCAATAACGTAACTTTTGGATTAGCCAAACTCAGTAAAGTAATCTGATTACTTTGTAATCAGTGAGGAAGCAAGCAAATGGCCATAAACAGAACACACACACATACATACACTCCCCCCTGCAGAGATACTGTAGAGAGAGAGAGAGAGAGAGAGAGAGAGCATTTTTACTTGGACAACTTGTGAACATCGCAAGTGCATTCATCCAGATCAACTGCTGAAAGGAGCATGATTTAATTCCAGGAAGAAGCTTGTTGAAGACAGCAAAGATGATTGCCACTACTCAACAGAACATGGGCACGGACCTGGTAAATGTCTCTACTCAATACTGTTTCGTATTTTTTTTTAGATGTTCCCAAGATTGTTTTTATATTTTATCATAGAGCAGGATCTGCGTTGATCTCATTGCATAAATCTCTCTGATGAGCATGGCGATAACATTACAGTCGCAGAGGTCTGTGTGTGCGTGTGTCTACATGTGAGCGTATGCGCTTGAAGCTAGTCGAAATGCGCCTGTTTTTTTATTTTTATATCTCTGTTGTGACCAGTCAGAAATAGTTTTTACATTTAAATCAACATGATGTGATTATCAATTAATATCTGTCTTTCCTTTGTGCTCTTTTATTCGTACTTAATATATCTAATCAATACAGGCACCTCTTGAACAAGCTTCTGTGTGCACTGCAGTGGTCGCAGTGGTAACCCCAATACCGGTATTCCCCTTTTCTATCGCAAACTGTTTTGATGTAGTGATTTTTTTTGTTGGTAAACTGATTCAGTTAAATTATGTAGGCTATATTTTAAAACACATCATACTGCGTGTCGGTTGCGGTTATAGCAATTAAAATGCTGTAGTCATGGCTTACCCATGCCAAAGGGCATATAGGCCTACTTTATTAATTGATTTATAGCCCACAGCATGTGGATAAAAAGAGATCTGCAATCGAAGTGTGAATGAGGCACACAACTTGCAGCAGGTGATGGACAATCAAATGTATTCTGTAATTATATGAAGTGTATAGCCTCAATTAAGTTGATTTAAAATCTGAATAGCAAAGTTTACTTATTTAACACCAGACCTTATTTTACCAGCATTTTCATTTCACACTTTTTGCCACTGTTTTTAATGTCATATTAATTTTCCCCCATGTACTGAATAATGTCCACTGCATGGTCATTCAGCAGCTCTGTGAGCCTATTCAAACTGAGAAGTTGCAACAGTTGTTGCATGTAGCTATCTCTACTTGCAGGCTGTCAATAGGTTGCAGAATTGCTGATGCTCCAGAAATGTAAAAGTAACCAAATGTGACTGTAGTTGGTTGCTTCTTGGTGGACAGTTGCTGATAGCTGCATACATACTGTTTTTAATTATTAATGAGAAAAATACATGCTCCTGGATATTAGTTAGTGTTGCGATATGCTTTCCATCTCCACTACAGCAGTACTTTATAGCCTTGCCAAGTCTAATTAAGAATACCCATTACCTTCTCAGCGACAGCAACAATTCAGCCGTGACGGCATTTTCAGTTCAGAGCTGCACTATTCATTGGGTTTACAAATCATGTGTCAGACTGTCAACAACATTGTTTTTAGGCAGTGCTGTGTTAGGTTGCGTTGGTATATTTTATACTGTACAACATTGTGAATAATTGAAAATAGATGATAAATGTCTTTCCTGTCTGAAGTGGTCAGTGGGGAATGTTTTAAGTCTCCCAACAATTTAGAATTGATCCATTACATTTTGTAGGTTAAACAAGGAATCCACAAAACACTAGTTAGTGTATCTTCCCCAGGCAAATGTTTCTCTGCGTTATTATGGCACAGTCCTTTTATTTTACACAGCCAAGCAATTCATATACTGCACCTCCGTGCTTGGTTCTGTTTCCACAGATTTGATCTGTGATGGGATGGTTGAACAAGAAGAGTGTACTTTAAAAGGATGCGTTTACAGTTGAAGTCGGAAGTTTACATACACCTTAGCCAAATACATTTAAACTCAGTTTTTAACAATTCCTGACACTTAATCCTTGTAAAATTTCCCTGTTTTGGGTCAGTTTGGAAAACAACTTTATGTTACGAATGTGAAATGTCAGAATAATAGTAGAGAGAATGATTTATTTCAGCTTTTATTTCTTTCATCACTTTCTCAGTGAGTCAGAAGTTTACATACACTCAATTAGTATTTGGTAGCATTGCCTTTAAAATTGTTTAACTTGGGTCAAACGTTTCGGGTAGGTTTCACAAGCTTTCCACAATAAGTTGGGTGAATTTTGGCCCATTCCTCCCGACAGAGCTGGTGCAACTGAGTCAAGTTTGTAGGCCTCATTGCTCGCACATGCTTTTTCAGGTCTGCCCACAAATTTTCTACAGGGTTGAGGTCAGGGCTTTGTGATGGCCACTCCAATACCTTGAATTTGTTGTCCTTAAGCCATTTTTGCCACAACTTTGGAAGTATGCTTGGGGTAATTGTCCATTTGTAAGACCCATTTTCATCCAAGCTTTAACTGATGTCTTGAGATGCTTCAATATATCCACATAATTTTCCTGTGTAATGATGCCATCTACATTATGAGGTGCACCAGTCCCTCCTGCAGCAAAGCACCCCCACAACATGATGCTGCCACCCCCGTGCGTCACGGTTGGGATGGTGTTCTTCGGCTTGCAAGCATCCCTCTTTTTCCTCCAAACATAACGATGGTCATTATGCCCAAACAGCTCTATTTTTGTTTCATCAGACCAGAGGACATTTCTCCAAAAAGTACAATATTTGTCCCCATGTACAGTTGCAAACCATAGTCTGGCTTTTTTATGGCGGTTTTGGAGCAGTGGCCTCTTCCTTGCTGAGCGGCTTTTCAGGTTTTGTTGATATAGGACCTGTTTTACTGTGGATATAGATCCTTTTGTACCTGTTTCCTCTAGCATCTTCACAAGGTCCTTTGCTGTTGTTCTGGGATTGATCTGCACTTTTTCGCCCTAAAGTATGTTCATCTCTAGGAGACCGAAGGCATCTCCTTCCTGAGTGGTATGACGGCAGCGTGGTCCCATGGTGTTTATACTTGCATACTTTTGTTTGTACAGATGAACGTGGTACCTTCAGGTGTTTGGAAATTGCTCCCAAGGATGAACCAGACTTGTGGAGGTCTACAATATTTTTTCTGAGGTCTTGGCTGATTTCTTTTTCTTTTCCCATGATGTCAAGCAAAGAGGCACTGAGGTTGAAGGTAGGCCTTGAAATACATCCACAGGTACGCCTCCAATTGACTCAAACAATGTCAATTAGCCTATCAAAAGTTTTTAAATCCATGACATAATTTTCTGGAATTTTCCAAGCTGTTTAAAGGCACAGTCAACTTAGTGTATGTAAACTTCTGACCCACTGGAATTGTGATACAGTGAATTATCAGTGAAATAATCTGTCTGTAAACAATTGTTGGAAAAATTATTTGTGTCATGCACAAAGTGGATGTCCTAACCGACTTGCCAAAACTAAAGTTTAACAAGAAATTTGTTAGAGTGGTTGAAAAACGAGTTTTATTGACTCCAACCTAAGTGTATGTAAACTTCCGACTTCAACTGTATCAGTCCTGTGTCAGAACATGCACCTCTCTCTCATATCAATTATTTAGCAGACTCTCTTATCCAGAGCAATTAGTGTTAAGTGCCTTGCTCAAGGGCACACCAACAGATTTTTCACCTAGTCAGCTCAGGGATTCAAACCAGCGACCTTTCAGTTACTGGCCCAACGCGCTTAACCGCTAGACTACCTGTCGTCCCTTTTATGTAGTTCTCCTCTCCCTCATAGTTTACAGCAGTATCACACTCCCTTCTCCCCAGGGCGGACACAGCTATGTAGAGGAGTGGGATAGGTTCAGCAACCATATAGTGTACTGAGAGCCTTTTTGTACAGTAATTTGCTACTGCTTGGTGGGATGCATGAAAGGGAATAGAGAAAAAGGCTGCAGGGCTCACAGCATAGGAGGCTTAAAGCAGTGGATTTTCCATGCAACTGTGGCAGGTGCTGCTGAGTATATGATATTAGGGCAAAAGTGTCATCCTCCTCAACCCAAATCCAAAGCCTACCACCTACAACCTTTTAGGATGTGAGAGGCAAGTGAGAAAATTCTGCCAAATAAATGCCAAATAAATGGCAGTATAGATGGCGGCACTGTGTTTATTGAAATTTTATTATCCAAAAGGTCACTTCAATCATGGCGTGGCGATACAGCTTTCAAATCCTTTGAAGTTTATAGCGGAGCACTGGCAGTGCTGTTGAGGTCCTTGCACATCACCCCAGTTATATCTATTTAAACCAGTCAGAAAGTAGGAAACTGCTTCATAATGGCTACTATTTAACTGAGGTACTAAAGAGATATTGACATGGCAATGCATTCAAATAAAAGTTATGTGTTAATGGTTCATCTGATTTTGTCCCGTGCGATCAATTACAGTGAATCGTTAAAACAAGATGCTGGTAGGCTTATTGTATCTTCCAAAAAATAGTTGCAATTACAGTTTTGTCTCTTAAAATGTAATGGTTGACTGGCTTGCTTGATCTTCAAATGTCATGTCAAATATCATGTCTTGGTACATCTTGTTTTTCTTTCTGCTTACTAGTGATTGGTTGCTGCAGAATTATGTAGCTGGTGGGATTTGGATATGTAGATGATAGTCAGCATGTCTCAACAATAGCTTCATTAGCTGTGATTCTGCTCCCGATGATTTATTGTGTTATTTTCCCCGCATGTTCCAAAGACAGACAGACAAGGAGATCCCCAGAGTCTAATTTATGAACTACCTCTGGTGCATTGGGAGCAAATTGAGCAATTCTATTTTGTGTGGTTTCCCTTTTAAAGTCTGTAGCCAACCATACAATTAAGGTGTTTTGATTACAGTCTACATACAGTATGTGTTACAGCATGTGTTTTTATCTGTTACCGTTAGTTGAGTTTCTCAATGAAGAAGGGGTCAGGTTATCGGACCAGGGATTACGCAAGGATGTGTCATATTTTGTGGGGCGAGAGGCTTTCTAGTGACCCATCTAAAGTCCATTTTACCAGCTGCTCGCTTTCTATGAATTGTTTCCCTCTGGACCTTGTTCAGCTGCACACTGTACCGATCCTATTTGGTTGGTTGAGGGGAATTCCCTTGGTCTGCTCTGTCTGTTGGCCATGGTGGGAGGGGAACACTGTTATCTCTCACTGATGCTACAAACGTAGTCAGCACTGCAAATGTTTGCAGAGGTCTCTCCCCAAGAGATACATGTTTGGTTGCACATACAGTACGAAGCTCCATTTAGTCTATAGACTAGAGTATAGACTGCCTGTGGGTTGGTTTGACTGACAGCATCATCAAAGCTTTATCATAGGCTCCACTTGACTCTCTCTCGGATGGATGGCTCACAGAGCAGTGTATTATACATTATAGTTGTTTTATTGTCCTGATTCCTTTTATCGGGTCACCAAAAAGTGTGCACTGGTGATATTCACATGTCAATCTAACCCCTCATCTGTCCACCTCTTCTGGCAATCAGTGCTGTGCTGAATCCTTGATTCCTCAGATGTAGCGTCGCCATCATTGAGACCCACCCAGAATATGGTGGCTGTGTGTATCCACCCTTGAGATTATCTTCCCGTCTCCTGTATCTGTCTCATTTGCAACTTTGACATAACTCCCTCTTCCCCCAGCCAGCATGCACAGGGTTCTCCCGCTCTTTCTGATGTGCTTCCTGTGGTGGTGCATCCCATTAGAGGGGATGTTTCAGCAGAGTGTTGAATGCAGGGGTAATTAGGGAAGGATTTTGAAATCAAAACAATATCTGTGGTCGAATCAGAAGAGCGAAGGGAAATTACATTAATCGTGCCTCTCTGTTAGGGTCTCCTCTGTGTGTGTGTGTGTGTGTGTGTGTGTCTGCCTGCTAGGGTCTCTTTTCTTCCATATCTTACATAACACCCAATCAGAGGGAATGATGTTGATCGGGTCCACTATTGTACAGCACAGGACTGTGCACTGTGTTGAGAGAACAGAGAGAATTACAGAGATAGAGTATAGCAGCTACAGTCAAAGAAAGGAGCACATCAGGGGAGGACTTATTGGTCTGGAGCTCTGGACCTGTGTGGAAGGGTGCACGTTCCATGAAAGGTGAGTTAGCTACCTAGAAGACCAACATGATGAGGTGTGACAATGGGAATTAATTTAACAAAAAGTTCAAGAACACAAGGTGAAATATAAATAAGATGGAACATTACAGTACAAGAAACAGCTGCTGTAGGAATATTACATCTGTATATTCTCCTCCAATGCTCCTCAAAGCTCTACTGGAATAAGGGAGCCACAGTATCAGTCACGATTAAATACAACTGCAGATGATTTCAGAGTCCTCATATATAGTGTGTAGCTGCCTGAGACAAGACACCGGGGCATTCTATTCATTGGAGTGTGAGAGCGCAATCACAATGCAGCCATAAACCTCATGGCCTGGCCCTGTCCTCAAAGCCACAGAGCCATGGCCGGCTGCTGTTTTCCATCACCCTCACCTTCCCGCAGGCCTTGATGGAGGACGGGAACAGCCATGGGGATTGCTGGTTGACATATTGCTGATCCTCCATCCAGCCCTGTGTTACACCAGCTGTCTCCGAACCACCACTATACAGCCACTGTTGCATTCACACACACATCTCCACTTATGCAATGTACAATCCCCAACCTCACATGCTCTCAACCTATCTGCATACTGAAAAAACTTAAACCACAATCACACAAGATACAATCATAAAAGTCAAATCAAACAGTTGACATAACAACAGGAAAAGGGCCATAGAGCATATTATTGTTACCAGTAGAACCAGAAAGGGAATGATATCTGTACATAGTTCCACACTTCATAGGCTAATCTTGAGAGAATACTCAACACATGTACAGTATATCATGTTTCATGTTTTGTGTGTACCCCAGGAAGAGTAGCTAATGCTTTTGCAACAGATAATGGGGATCCTAATAAAATACCAAATACTACACCGTCTCTGACACTCTTCAGATGTGGCAGGACTTGCAAACTATTACGGATTACAAAGGGAAACCCAGCCGAGAGCTGCCCAGTGATGCAAGCCTACCAAACAAGCTACATTTCGTCTATGCTTGCTTTGAGGCAAGCAACACTGAACCATACATGTGAGCACCAGCTGATCTAGATGACTGTGTGATCACAATCTCCATTGTTGATGTGAGTAAGACTTTTAAACAGGCCACAGACATTTACAACCTCTCCCTGACCCAGTCTGTAATACCTACATGTTTCAAGCAGACCACCATAGTCCTTGTGCCCAAGAACGCTGTGCCCAAGAACGTGCACCCTTCCACTCTTCCTCCCAACCCCTACCATGTGCCCCATTAAAGCTGTTACAGGTGAAATGAGGCGACAGATTTGAGAAATTAAACCATGACAGAAATGATAGTCTGCAATTAATTAAACATTTTTCCCTGGCAAAGGAGAAGTCTAAATTACACATTTTTCTGTCATAGTGAGAGGCTGTACGAAACTGTTATTTCCCCAGAGACTGCCTGTTGCCTACGCCGCAGATCTGCTTGTCTGAGAGCGAAATACTCACTGTGAGGCTGTGGAAATGAAGCGGCACTAATGTTCTCTCCCTCAGCTGTGTGTGTGGACATTACACTCATCACTGTGTGTCTGTGTGCTTCTCTTGTTAGGACATGCATGCTTCAGCCGGTCCACCTCGGAACTGGAAGGGCATTGCAATCGCCATGATGGTGATCGTTGGTGTTCTATCACTGGTCAGCCTTTCAGTCATCATGCTCACACCTGGTAAGATAAAACACATAATGGGAGAGGGAAGAGAAGGAATGGGGGAGGGAAGAGAAGAGAAGGAATGGGGGAGGGAAGAGAAGGAATGGGGGAGGGAAGAGAAGGAATGGGGGAGGGAAGAGAAGGAATGGGGGAGGGAAGAGAAGGAATGGGGGAGGGAAGAGAAGGAATGGGGAGGAAAAGAAAGATGTAGAGAAACAAATAGAGAAAAATAATGCAGGAGGGTGAGAGAAAGAGAATAAAGGCAAGGAGGGGTGAAGGGGGTGAGTGAGAAGGAGGCTTGAAGAACAGAGAGAGAGAGAGAGAAAGAGAGAGAGGGACGGAGAGAAGGAGAGAGGATGCAGTGGGAGGAGTGAGAACAGAGACTCTCCATCAGATAAACATATCAACAATGACATTCACAATTTGACAAAACAAATCAACACTGACAAATACAAAATTCCCCTGCAATGAAAAGAGACTCAGACAAAAGACGAGACTCCAGTGCTATGCTAAGAACCAGCTGTGCCTTGGCTCTGTGTGAATAGAGGAAGCTTCTTGTTCATTCCGGGTGGAAATGACAAGTGGAGTGTTTTTGCCCATTTGTTTTCTCCCACTTTCTCATTTCTCTCGCTTTCTCTCTTTCTCTGGAAGATGAGTCTCACCTGTTTCTGCGATCCTGTCTCACCATGGAGGATCTGGAAAGTGAGAAGTATACAGTTCACGACCCCTGTGTGACCTGGTTGGATGGTAAGAGCATTGATACCCTAAAGCGGGGGAACGAGATAGAACATGTATAGGGAAGCCAAGGCAAGCTCCAATTCATGTTATATTGAGTGAACCAACCAAAAGATAATCATTTCCCTTCGGCCTGTGTTGTCCCTTCCAGAGAATGAGGTTGCGCTCAGAACCAGAGAGGGCCATGTCCTGTCCTACAGCCTCCACTCCAACATCACAGCTACCCTGCTGGACAACAGCTCTTTAGTGAGTAACGGCCCGTATCGGCCCTGCAGGAGAGGAGCTATATTCCACTATTGATCGGCTCATATAAGGAGTCAACCAGGCAAATTCAATAGAGAATGAGTGGTCCTCCCAGATGGAGAAAGAACTATAGAACGACTGTTAAACCAGTAGAGAGCAGTAGTAACTATACAGTTATATAGATATGCAGTGACAGTTTAAGCTCTTTTGGGTCTATTTGGTTCCCTCACTGTTCAATTGAAGCCTTCAACATACGGCTTCAAAGAGATTTTTCAAGCAAGACAGACTTATGTGGGTCATTGCCTAGGAGCTAAGCAGGGTTCTGTTGTCAAGATGGGGAGATGCTGTCTCCTCTCCGGCTCTCGCCAGATTCTCACTTGGTGTATCATCTCTGTTGCCATGTTAATCCCACACTGTAGCTTTAAGCCTACAACAGTAATTAGCATTCTGCTCATGATATATGCAGACCTACTATAACTATGGCCATGGCTCCCCAAGTGCAGTCCTATCTCTGACATTATATACAACTACTTAGCTCCAGGGATGTTGTTCTTGAAGGTTAAGTCTCATATTAGATCTAGGGATGTTGTTGACATGTTTATCTTACCATGTTTTCTACAGGATTTGACTTACACAAAGTTCCATGTGTCTGCAGACAAGAGGTTTGTCCTGTTGGCATACAACATTCAACCGGTGAGTGACTCTGGTTATGACCAAATAAAATGCTCAGAAGAACCATCTCTTTTACAGTGCCAATCTTCATCAATAATCATACTCACTGTCAAAGCAATTCTCCAAAGACACCAAAGATTATTTGATTGCAACAAGGGTTTCACACTCGCTTTCATTGAACACAGTAGTTTTACACAGCAACGCTACAAACTGATTCCAGACCATCAGAGAAAATCAATTGAGTCAAATCTGTTTCCGTTTGCGACTAATGACAGGTCTATTTCCCAACTGCATTGTGACTGTAGTACAATGATGCCATGCATTCTAATCCAGCCTTTAGAGTAAATCCCCTTATGAAACAGTTAGAGAAAGAGAGAGGGAGAGTTAGGGAGAGAAGAGGGAGAGGGAGGGAGGGAAAAATAGGGGAGGGAGGGGGGGAGGAGAAATATGGAGAGGGAGGAGAGGAGGGAGGGAGGGAGGGAGGGAGGGAGGGGAGGGAGGGGAGGGAGGAGAGGGAGGGAGAGAGAAATATGGAGAGGGAGAGAGAAATATAGAGAGGGGGAGAGAAATATGGAGAGGGAGAGATATGGGAGGGAGAGAGAAATATGGAGAGGGAGAGAGAAATATGGAGAGGGAGAGAGAAATATGGAGAGGAGAGGGGTAGAGAAATATGGAGAGGGAGAGGGTAGAGAAATATGGAGAGGGAGAGAGAAATATGGAGAGTGGGAGGGAGGGAGAGAGAAATATGGAGAGGGAGAGAGAAATATGGAGAGGGAGAGGGAGGGAGAGGGAGAGAGAAATATGGAGAGGGAGAGAGAGAAATATGGAGAGGGAGAGAGAGAAATATGGAGAGGGAGAGAGAGAAATATGGAGAGGGAGAGAGAAATATGGAGAGGGAGAGAGAGGGAGGGAGAGAAATATGGAGAGGGAGAGGGGGAGAGAAATATGGAGAGGGAGAGAGAAATATGGAGAGGGAGAGGGAGAGGGAGGGAGAGAGAAATATGGAGAGGGAGAGAGAGAGAGGGAGGGAGAGAGAAATATGGAGAGGGAGAGAGAAATATGGAGAGGGAGAGAGAAATATGGAGAGAGAGAGGGAGAGAGAAATATGGAGAGGGGGAGGGAGAGAGAAAGAGGGAGAGGGAGGGAGAGAAATATGGAGAGGGAGAGAGAGAGGGAGGGAGAGAAATATGGAGAGAGAGAGCGAGAGGGAGGGAGAGAAATATGGAGAGGGAGAGAGAAATATGGAGAGGGAGAGGGAGGGAGAGGGAGGGAGAGAGAAATATGGAGAGGGAGAGAGAGAAATATGGAGAGGGAGAGAGAAATATGGAGAGGGAGAGAGAAATATGGAGAGGGAGAGAGAAATATGGAGAGGGAAAGGGAGGGAGCGAGAAATATGGAGAGGGAGAGAGAGAAATATGGAGAGGAATAGGGAGGGAGAGACAAATATGGAGAGGGAGAGAGAGAAATATGGAGAGGGAGAGGGAGAGGGAGGGAGAGAGAAATATGGAGAGGGAGGGAGAGAGAAATATGGAGAGGGAGGGAGAGAGAAATATGGAGAGGGAGAGAGAAATATGGAGAGGGAGGGAGAGAGAAATATGGAGAGGGAGAGAGAGAAATATGGAGAGGTGAGGGAGAGATAGAAATATGGAGAGGGAGAGAGAGAAATATGGAGAGGGAGAGAGAGAGAAATATGGAGAGGGAGAGAGAGAAATATGGAGAGGTGAGGGAGAGATAGAAATATGGAGAGGGAGAGAGAGAAATATGGAGAGGGATAGGGAGGGAGAGAGAAATATGGATAGGGATAGGGAGGGAGAGAGAAATATGGATAGGGATAGGGAGGGAGAGAGAAATATGGATAGGGATAGGGAGAGAGAAAGAGGGAAAGGGAGGGAGAGAGAAATAGGGAGGAAGAGAGAGGGAGGGAGAGAGAAAGGGAAACTAGTGATGCTGCTACAGTACTGCAGCAGTCTGTTGCTCTACATGATATTCAAACAACAGCCACTAGTGAAATTACTGGCAATCTTCAGACTGGGTAATGCAGGGGGAAGGGGTGTAGAAGGATGGAGGGTATGAATGGCTGAGAGAGAGTTTGATGTAGATAGTAGGGCAGGGGGAGGGAGAGATAGCATGGTAAAGTTGGAGCTGCATGTGGTAATGAAATCGCCCTGCGGGGAAAGTAAAGGAGAAGCTTATATGAGAGCCTAATGTCTAATGCACACTTGCAGGTGGTTTGAGGCAAACTCCAGCATAACAAGCAACTCTAACAACACATGCATTTTCCCGTTTCTCTCTTTGCCTTATGATATAGCATTCTCTGTCTCCCCAACTGACCTACTCCTTCTGTAAATAACCTTTTGCTTAATATAGTTTCCTGTTTCCCCAAAGGAGTGAGCAAAAGGTGTAATATACAGGTAATAGGAGAGGAGGAAAAAATGATTAGGAAAAAAATAAGCCCTCAGCACAATATTTGCCTTATTAAAAAGCCCTGTCAAAACAGCCGGGCTGTTCTGACTGTATACAATCTGCTCTCTCTCCCTATTCCTTTCCCTCCCTCTTCCCCTCTCTCTCCCTATTCCTTTCCCTCCCTCTTCCCCTCTCTCTCCCTATTCCTTTCCCTCCCTCTTCCCCTCTCTCTCCCTTATCCCTCCCCCTCTCCCTATTCCTTTCCCTCCCTCTTCCCCCTCTCCTTATCCTCTCTCTCCCCCTTCTCTCTCCCTATTCCTTTCCCTCCCTCTTCCCCTCTCTCTCCCTTATCCTCTCTCTCCCTATTCCTTTCCCTCCCTCTTCCCCTCTCTCTCCCTTATCCTCTCTCTCCCTTATCCTTTCCCTCCCTCTTCCCCTCTCTCTCCCTTATCTCTCCCCCTTCCCCTCTCTCTCCCTTATCCTCTCTCCCCCTTCCCCTCTCTCTCCCTTATCCCCTCCCTCTTCCCCTCCCTCCCTATTCCTTTCCCTCCCTCTTCTCTCTCTCCCTTATCCCCTCTCCCCCTCCCTCTCTCCCTTATCCTTTCCCTCCCTCTTCCCCTCTCTCTCCCTTATCCTCTCTCTCCCCTTCCCCTCTCTCTTCCCCCTCTCTCTCCCTTATCCTCTCTCTCCCTCTTCCCCTCTCATCCTCTCTCTCCCTCTTCCCCTCTCTCTTATCCTCTCTCCCCCTCTCTCGTTCTCTTTTTCCTCTAGGATCTGTTCTCCTCATTTAGTAGTTGATCAGATTAGCACTGTTGTAAAATGGGGAAGCAAAAACACAAGTATAATTCTTTGCACGTTAATATTGCTTTTTAGATGGTGTGTATGTATATATTTTACCTTTATTTAACTAGACAAGTCAGTTAAGAACAAATTCTTACTTACAATGATGGCCAACCCTGGCCAAACCCGGACTACGCTGGGCCAATTGTGCGCTGTCCTATGGGACTCCCAATCATGGCCGGTTGTGATACAGCCTGGATTGAACAAGGGTCTGTAGTGACGCCTTTAGCACTGAGAAGCAGTGCCTTGGACTGATGCACCACTCGAGAGATAGCAGATAGATAGCAGAGCTAATTCAGTCTGATTGAACGATCTAGTAACTGATGATCTTCAGTACATGCATCAGTACATGCTTCATATATATGAATCAATAGGTTTTAGAGCTACAGTACCTGTGTGTTGGTTTGTCTACAATTCTCTGTTTGCATTTTTACTGTTGCATCAGCAGGATGTTCTATCCCCATCTATATGCACTGAGTTTGAGTGAGTAAATGTATGCACACTTGTATGTCACCTGGCTACATGTGCAATTTTATGTTTGTGAACAGTGTGGTGTCTGTGGTGGATGTGCGGGGTTATACCTTCAGTCCTTCTCTATCTTTTGCTCTCTTTATGCTTTGCTTCTCTCTCACTCCCTCAAGTCTTTCTATCTATCTATAACTCACTTTTTTCTCTCTATCTCTGGGGTTTTTCTGCTGACTGAAGCAGTATGCAGCAAGCACCGGCTTTCTTATTGGGGAGAGGATCTGTATGCTGCTGAGACTGGCAAAGTGAGATAGAGAGAGGGACAGAGAGAATAGAGAGACAGACGCAGTAGAGATAGGGGAGAAAAACATGTGAAACGCACCAGTTGCCCTTAGATCATCCTGTCCAAGGGAAGTCATTCAGAAGGGGTGTAAAAGAGTCAGGAGGATGGATGCTTTGAGGAGAGGGCTGCAGTGGTGAGAAATGGATTAGTGGGCTGTTTGTTAAGTTGAAAGGCTTCTCCCCTGGATTTCATATTAGCTAGATGTAGCTGGTGGGGCTTTGGGGGAGATTTGTGCCGAGTGGATGGAAACACGTTTATTTTGAAAGGGGGGATATAGTTAGGAGTAGGGATGGTGGGGGCTGCATGGGAGAGAACAACGTTCCTATGTAGCAGAGGGGTTAAATTGCTCCTTAAAATCATAAATAGTCAGACAAATTGTTTTTGTGTGTGATTAGATATAGGTTCTTAATTTGATCCAGTATGCTACGGCAGGAAAATAAAAACAGGAAATGTGAATTTGTAAACTTCAGAAGACGTTTTAAACCTCAAATACACTACAGGTTTTAAAATTCCGAACAGGATGATCAAATGAAGATCCTACATCTGTAGTTAGACTAATTAGGCGTGTGCATATGCATGTGTGCGTCAATGCTTATGAGAGTTATTCCCTTTGTTTCACCCAAAAAGAGGGGAAGGAGAGGATGGATGGAGATGAGGAAATTTATTAGGAGTTAGACAGGTGGAAACTGCCAAGAGAGAAAATGTGATTTGGTTGTCTCACCTAGCCATCTTAAGATGAATGCACTAATTCTAAGTTGCTCAGAATAAGAGTGTCTGCTAAATGACTCAAATGTAATGTAAATGTAAGACTGTGCAATTTAGAGAGAAGGGAGAAGAAAATGGAGAGTTGAGTCTGCTCTGCAGTTACAGACAACTAGGTGCTGGTATAACATACAGCCGTGGTCAAAAGTTTTGAGAATGACACAAATTTAAATTTTTAACAAAGTCTGCTGCCTCAGTTTATATGATGTCAATTTGCATATACTCCAGAATGTTATGATGAGTGATCAGATGAATTGCAATTAATTGCAAAGTTCCTCTCTGTCATGCAAATCAACTGAATCCCCAAAAAACATTTCCACTGCATTTCAGCCCTGCCACAAAAGGACCAGCTGACATCATGTCAGTGATTCTCTCATTAACACAGGTGTGAGTGTTGACGAGGACAAGGCTGGCGATCACTCTGTCATGCTGATTGAGTTCAACTAACAGACTGGAAGCTTCAAAAGGAGGGTGGTGCTTGGAATCATTGTTCTTCCTCTGTCAAACATGGTTACCTGCAAGGAAACACGTGCCGTCATCATTGCTTTGCACAAAAAGGGCTTCACAGGCAAGGATATTGCTGCCAGTAAGACTGCACCTAAATCAACCATTTATCAGATCATCAAGAACTTCAAGGAGAGTAGTTACATTGTTGTGAAGAAGGCTTCAGAGCGCCCAAGAAAGTCAAGCAAGCGACAGGACCGTCTCCTAAAGTTGATTCAGCTGCGGGATCGGGGCACCACCAGTACAGAGCTTGCTCAGGATTGGCAGCAGGCAGGTGTGAGTGCATCTACACGCACAATGAGGTGAAGACTTTTAGAGGATGGCCTGGTGTCAAGAAGGGCAGTAAAGAAGCCACTTCTCTCCAGGAAAAACATCAGGGACAGACTGATATTCTGCAAAGGGTACAGGGATTGGACTGCTGAGGACTGGGGTAAAGTCATTTTCTCTGATAAATCCCCTTTCCGATTGTTTGGGGCATCCAGAAAAAAGCTTGTCCGGAGAAGACAAGATGAGTGCTACCATCAGTCCTGTGTCATGCCAACAGTAAAGTATCCTGAGACCATTCATGTGTGGTGTTGCTTCTCAGCCAAGGGAGTGGGCTCACTCACAATTTTGCCTAAGAACACAGCCATGAATAAATAATGGTACCAACACATCCTCCAAGAGCAACTTCTCCCATCCACCCAGGAACAGTTTGCCATAAGGCAAAAGTGATAACAAACTCGATATTTTGTGTCCATAGCCAGGAAACTCCCCAGACCTTAATCCCATTGACAACTTGTGGTCAATCCTCAAGAGGCGAATGGACAAACAAAACCACACAAATTCTGACAAACTGCAAGCATTGATTATGCAAGAATGGGCTGCCATCAGTCAGGATGTTGCCCAGACGTTAATTGACAGCATACCAGGGCGGATTGCAGAGGTCTTGAAAAAGAAAGGTCAACACTGCAAATATTGACTCTTTGCATCAACTTCATGTAATTGTCAATAAAAGCCTTTGACACTTACGAAATGCTTGTTATTATACTTCAGTATTCCATAGTAACATCTGACAAAAATATCTAAAGACACTGAGGCAGCAGACTTTGAACATTTATATTTGTGTCATTCTCAACTTTTGGCCATAACTGTACAGCATGTTGAGGCACTACCTGAGAGAAATGTATGTTTTGCACAAAAATATGGACTGGGGGAAGAACTCTATTATCCTTATTTATGGTGTGTACTGCAGCGCAACAATACCTATCAACATCTCACCTCATACAAGTACTGTTGTATCTCCATTGCTGTCCCATTGTTGCCATGTCCCACGTGAGCACACACACTCTGGTCTGTTTACAGAGTGGCTCCTCCATTTGGAGTTGGGGATATACAGTGGGGCAAAACAGTATTTCGTCAACCACCAATTGTGCAAGTTCTCCCACTTAAAAAGATGAGAGGCCTGTAATTTTCATAATAGGTACACTTCAACTATGACAGACAAAATAAGAAAAAAAAATCCAGAAAATCACATTGTAGGATTTTTAATTAATTAATTTGCAAATTATGGTGGAAAACAAGTATTTGGTCACCTACAAACAATCAAGATTTCTGGCTCTCACAGACCTGTAACAACTTCTTTAAGAGGCTCCTCTGTCCTCCACTCGTTACCTGTATTAATGGCACCTGTTTGAACTTGTTATCAGTATAAAAGACACCTGTCCACAACATCAAACAGTCACACTCCAAACTCCACTATGGCCAAGACCAAAGAGCTGTCAAAGGACACCAGAAACAAAATTGTAGACCTGCACCAGGCTGGGAAGACTGAATATACAGTAGGTACAGTGGGGCAAAAAAGTATTTAGTCAGCCACCAATTGTGCAAGTTCTCCCACTTAAAAAGATGAGAGAGGCCTGTAATTTTCATCATAGGTACACTATGACAACTACTCAATACTTTGTTATATACCCTTTGTTGGCAATGACAGAGGTCAAACGTTTTCTGTAAGTCTTCACAAGGTTTTCACACACTGTTAATGGTATTTTGGCCCATTCCTCCATGCAGATCTCCTCTAGAACAGTGATGTTTTGGGGCTGTGGCTGGGCAACACAGACTTTCAACTCCCTCCAAAGATTTTCTATGGGGTTGAGATCTGGAGACTTGCTAGGCCACTCCAGGACCTTGAAATGCTTCTTACGAAGCCACTCCTTCGTTGCCCGGGCGGTGTGTTTGGGATCATTGTCATGCTGAAAGACCCAGCCACAGAGCTGTGTTTCCTCCGTCACATTGGTGCAGCTGGCTTCCGGGTGAAGCAGGCGGCTATTAAGAAGCACTGTTTGGCGGGTCATGTTTCGGAGGACGCATGACTTGACCTTCGCCTCTCCCGAGCCTGTTAGGGAGTTGTAGCGATGAGATTGGAAAGCAATTGGATATCACAAAATCAGGGGAAAAAAGGGGGTAAAATACACTACCATTCAAAAGTTTGGGGTCACTTAGAAATGTATTTGTTTTATAGAGAATATCTACAGAGGCCCCCGGCCAAACACTCCCAAACCCGGACAATGCTAGGCCAATTGTGCATCGCCCTATGGGACTCTCAGTCACAGCCTGTTGTCACACAGCTTGGGATCAAACCCGGGTCTTTAGTGAGGCCTCAAGCATTGCGATGCAGTTAGACCACTGCTTTAGACCACTGCGACACTCTGGAGGCCCCCCGAGTATTGATTTCTTGAGGAGGGGAGCGACTCTTGCCATTTTGAAGCCAGAGGGGATAGAGCCAGTGTTCAGGGATGAGTTGATGAGGGAAAATGGAGGAGGTTGTCGGGCGGCCGGACCGCAGTCGTCGCAGGATTTCATCTGGAGAGAGGGGAAAAAGAGGTCAAGGCGTAGGGGAGTTCTGTGTGAGTGGGACCAGTGGACCCAATAGACTGAGTGAATGAGGAGTGGATGTCTACAACCTTCTTTTCAAAGTTGTTGACAAAGTTGTCCGCAGAAAGGGAGGAGGGGGGGTGGAGGATTAAGGAGGGATGAGAAGGTGGAAAAGAGCTTCCTAGGGTTAGAGCAAAATATTTACATTTAGAGTGATAGAAAGTGGCTTTAGCAGCGGATACAGAGGAAGAGAAGGTAGAGAGGAGGGAGTGAAAGGATAATAGGTCTTCCAGAAGTTTAGTTTTCCTCCCTTTTCGCTCAGCTGCCCACAGCCCTGTTCTGCAATGAGTCACTCAGCTACGGAGAAGGAGGGTAGGGATGACCCAGCCAGGAGGAAAATGGACAGTGCGAGTCATAGTATGCGGAAAGGGAGGAGAGTAGGGTCGAAGAGGCAGAATCAGGAGACAGAAGGGAGAAGGATTTAGCAGAAGGGAGAGCTGATGGAATAGAAGAGAAGAGAGTAGTGGGAGAGAGAGAGCGAAGATTGTGAAGGCGCATGACCATCTGGTTAGGGCCTGAGTGGCTAGGGAGGTTGAAGTCTCCAAGAAGGAAGAGTGGTGAGCCATCATCAGGAAATGAGCTTATCAAGGTGTCAAGCTCATTGAGGAGCTCTCTAAGGGTACCTGGTGGGCAATAGATGATAAGTGTTAAGCTTGAGTGGACAAGTGACAGTGAAAGCATGAAATTGAAATGAGGAAATGGACTGGTGAGAGAGGGATAAAAGAGAAAATCTCCACTTAGGAGAAACGAGTAGCCCTGTGCCACCGGTGCGATGACCAGATGCTCTTGGACTATGAGAGTAAACATAGTCAGAAAACACAACTACAGTGCCTTGCGAAAGTATTCCGCCCCCTTGAACTTTGCAACCTTTTGCCACATTTCAGGCTTCAAACATAAAGATATAAAACTGTATTTTTTTGTGAAGAATCAACAACAAGTGGGACACAATCATGAAGTGGAACGACATTTATTGGATATTTCAAACTTTTTTAACAAATCAAAAACTGAAAAATTGGGCGTGCAAAATTATTCAGCCCCCTTACGTTAATACTTTGTAGCGCCACCTTTTGCTGCGATTACAGCTGTAAGTTGCTTGGGGTATGTCTCTATCAGTTTTGCACATCGAGAGACTGAAATGTTTTCCCATTCCTCCTTGCAAAACAGCTCGAGCTCAGTGAGGTTGGATGGAGAGCATTTGTGAACAGCAGTTTTCAGTTCTTTCCACAGATTCTCGATTGGATTCAGGTCTGGACTTTGACTTGGCCATTCTAACACCTGGGTATGTTTATTTTTGAACCATTCCATTGTAGATTTTGCTCTATGTTTTGGATCATTGTCTTGTTGGAAGACAAATCTCTGTCCCAGTCTCAGGTCTTTTGCAGACTGTATTTGGCTCCATCCATCTTCCCATCAATTTTAACCATCTTCCCTGTCCCTGCTGAAGAAAAGCAGGCCCAAACCATGATGCTGCCACCACCATGTTTGACAGTTGGTATGGTGTGTTCAGGGTGAAGAGCTGTGTTGCTTTTACGCCAAACATAACGTTTTGCATTGTTGCCAAAAAGTTCAATTTTGGTTTCATCTGACCAGAGCACCTTCTTCCACATGTTTGGTGTGTCTCCCAGGTGGCTTGTGGCAAACTTTAAATTACACTTTTTATGAATATCTTTAAGAAATGGCTTTCTTCTTGCCACTCTTCCATAAAGGCCAGATTTGTGCAATATACTACTGATTGTTGTCCTATGGACAGAGTCTCCCACCTCAGCTGTAGATCTCTGCAGTTCATCCAGAGTGATCATGGGCCTCTTGGCTGCATCTCTGATCAATCTTCTCCTTGTATGAGCTGAAAGTTTAGAGGGACGGCCAGGTCTTGGTAGATTTGCAGTGGTCTGATACTCCTTCCATTTCAATATTATCTCTTGCACAGTGCTCCTTGGGATGTTTAAAGCTTGGGAAATCTTTTTGTATCCAAATCCGGCTTTAAACTTCTTCACAACAGTATCTCGGACCTGCCTGGTGTGTTCCTTGTTCTTCATGATGCTCTCTGCGCTTTTAACGGACCTCTGAGACTATCACAGTGCAGGTGCATTTATACGGAGACTTGATTACACACAGGTGGATTGTATTTATCATCATTAGTGATTTAGGTCAACATTGGATCATTCAGAGATCCTCACTGAACTTCTGGAGAGAGTTTGCTGCACTGAAAGTAAAGGGGCTGAATAATTTTGCACGCCCAATTTTTCAGTGTTTGATTTGTTAAAAAGTTTGAAATATCCAATAAATGTCGTTCCACTTCATGATTGTGTCCCACTTGTTGTTGATGATTCTTCACAAAAAATACAGTTTTGTATCTTCATGTTTGAAGCCTGAAATGTGGCAAAAGGTCGCAAAGTTCAAGGGGGCCGAATACTTTCTCAAGGCACTGTATCTGCAAGTTATGAGCAGTCAGCAGTTCACACACCAAGTAGTCTACTGGGAAGATGGCAGCACTTAAAGTAGATGGCCCTAGCTAGCAAAAAGACAGTACTAGACAGATTAAGTAAAAAATTATAGAATTTCCTCTATAGAATGTCTCACACACACACACACACACACACACACACACACACACACACACACACACACACACACACACACACACACACACACACACACACACACACACACACACAAAGAGTTAGTTTACACTTCAAATCCAATTTTATTTATCACATCCACTGAATACAAGAGGTGTAGACCTTACAGTGAAGTGCTTACTTACGAGCCCCTAACCAATAGTGCAGTTTAAAAAAATACTTTCAGGGCACACTCATTGATTTGGGTCTACTTTTCGACATGCCTAGCTGACCACTGGTCAAGCTGAGTTGCCACTCTCAATCTTTCTCAATTGGAGGGATATTGGCTGTAATGATGTTACTTAGTGAGGATGTCTTTCTCTGTCCCCCTTTTCTCTCTCATCCTCACATGACATCATGTCTCTAATGTCTCCTGTTCTCTGTTAGTATAGACTGGGTTATTAATGTCTGTGCCGTTCGATTGGATAATCAGAACTGAAGTTTGTGATGATGAAATTGCTGACCTGGTTTCATGGACTAACCACTGACTTCCAATTGTTGTTCATTTGCATATTTAGATTGTCTTATGGTCTAACTGTACATTTAATTATGGTTTTTCAGGGCTGTGTGTGTGCATGTGTGTGTGTGTGTGTGTGTGTGTGTGTGTGTGTGTGTGTGTGTGTGTGTGTGTGTTTGCATGTGTGTGTGTGTGTGTGTGTGTGTGTGTGTGTGTGTGTGTGTGTGTAACTCTGGGACCAATGTGCCCATCATCTCCTTTACTTCTTCCAGATTTTCTCTCAGTCCTTCACAGCCTCTTATGCCATCTACAATGTGGCTAAAGGGTAGGTACAGTAGAGCCATGAATGCTAATGCATGGGCTGCACTGGGCATGTGCATTGCTGATGCAAGTGGGCCCTGGCCTCGACTGGCCAAGCACCACCAAATGTGTATTTCTTTCATCTGAATAAACTTCATCTGTTATGTCAGACATCCATTACTCTTATACAGTAATTGTCCTCTCTGGCTGGTCAACATCAATTCTAGGTTTACTATCAGAGATTCCTATCTGCTGGCCCACCAGTAAGGAAGGGCGCTCCTGTGTCTGTCGATAGAAGCTTGGGCCTTGGGTCTACAGTATGAGGAGCACTAATGCCAATTAAAGGAATTCAGAATGACCTGCTCTCCAACAAAATATGAAATGCCTGGGAATGTGTTGCCGCAATATGTCTGCCTGTTTTTAGGAGGATAAGAGTGTTGTTTCAATGGATTGAAAGAGGTCTTATTCCATTGCATGACTGACCTCCGTCTGTTTATTTTTAGCATTTGCATCGTGTCTTTTTTACGACATCTCTCAAGTGCTTACAAACAAGCATGGACAGATCTTCTCTCTACATTGTTTTTATCCACAAGTGGCTTTAGAGGCCAGTCAAATCCTAATGGAGGGACTGTGTCTGTGTGTGTGTCTGTGTGTGTCCCAGGGTTCTGTTGGAGCTTAACCCTCCAGCGGGGGAGAAGGCATTGATACAGTATGCAGCCTGGGGACTGCAGGGGAACCAGCTGGTAAGGCAGCTGCTCTCATTTTTTAAATGTTTTTTTTTTCTTTTTTTCCTGCCTTTATATAACCAGGTAGGCTAGTTGAGAACAAGTTCTCATTTACAACTGCGACCTGGCCAAGATAAAGCATAGCAGTGTGAACAGACAACAACACAGAGTTACACATGGAGTAAACAATAAACAAGTCAATAACACAGTAGAAAAAAAGAAAAAAAAGAGTCTATATACATTGTGTGCAAAAGGCATGAGGAGGTAGGCAAATAATTACAATTTAGCAGATTAACACTGGAGTGATAAATGATCAGATGGTCATGTGCAGGTAGAGATACTGGTGTGCAAAAGAGCAGAAAAGTAAATAAATAAAAACAGTATGGGGATGAGGTAGGTAAATTGGGTGGGCTATTTACCGATGGACTATGTACAGCTGCAGCATTCACTCATAGAGACACACACACACCTTTACTCACTCATCCTGCATTCCACCTCAATATCCGGTGGGCTAGAAATGCATCTGAGACCACAAATCTATAACGCCTTTATTCAGCGGTGGGTAATATTTGAGTTGTAAGGATTTTTTTCTGTGATTTATTTCACAGTGTTTGTTTCACAGTGTTTGTTTTAGATTCATATTGGATTATGTGTTTTAAATGTAAAGTGTTTTTCAGTGCAACATTTGTGTTCAACTAACAATGCAAATTTTTCAGTGGCAAGTTGAGATGTATTGACTTGTGACTTAGCTGGCTGACGCATTCCCACTTGGAGCCAATCAGACATTTGATTGGGCCAGCCAACACTGAGCACTGTGTTCCTTGCTTTGATAATGGATTAGTACTGTTTCTGTTGCTGCCAGGCCTATGTGTTTGAAGGCGATATCTATTACCAGACAGAAGTGACCAGTAAACCTCTCCGCCTCACAGCTACAGGCAGAGAGGGGCTGGTGGTCAACGGGCTGAGTGACTGGATTTACGAGGGTAAGAGATACTCTAACCCTTCCTCTATCACGATGACATAGATACTGATTGGTTGGTTAAAAACTGTTTGCAAAATTGGATTTTCCATATTGAAAGCTGTTCCCTGAGATTAATGACATTGCAGATAGTATATGGCTTTGATAAATGTTTTGCACTATTTGCAATGTGTAACAATTGGACTTCCATGAGTAACATGTGTATTTGAAATAGTTTTGACACATGATTGCTTTGTTCATCTGTAAAATTGTTTATAGAGGAAGTGCTCTTGACTTTCTCTGCCAACTGGTGGTCGAAAGATGGAGCTCGCTTGGCATACCTCACCATCAACAACTCTGCCACACCGCTAATGGAGATACCTCACTTTTTGGGCGGGGTCTATCCCTCCAATGTGTTCTTTCCTTACCCCAAGGTAAACGACACTGATCTCATATGATAAAATGTATGAATGCTCTGATTATGTTCTCTCAGCCTGTCATGTTATCTAACAAATCTAATACTCTGATCCTATATGTGTGTGTGTACAGGCTGGCTCCACCATCCCCACTGTCAGTCTGTTTGTGGTGAATCTCTATGGTCCAGCTCACACTCTAGAGATGATCCCTCCAGACTCTGTCAGGGCCAGGTACTACGTCCAAAAATTTAACCAACTGACATCGTCATTAATGTTTTTATCTGTTATAATGGGAAATTTAAGATGAATAAAGTTAAGAGTTAAGTGATTAAAACAATGTATTATACTTTTCTTGGCGCTCCCTGACCTTAGAGAGCAGTTTTATTTCTCTATTTGGTTCGGTCGGGGTGTGATTTGGGGTGGGCAATCTGTTTGTTTCTATGTTTTGGCCGGGTATGGTTCTCAAACAGGGACAGCTGTCTATCGTTGTCTCTGATTGGGAATCATACTTAGGCAGCCTTTTTTCCTTTTGGTAGTTGTGGGTAGTTGTCTTCGTTTGTGCATGTATAGCCTTACGGAGCTTCACGTTTGTTTTTGTTCTATTATTGTTTTGTTGGCGACATTTGCAAATTAAGAAAAATGTACGCTCACCACGCTGCACCTTGGTCCATTCTATACGACGATCGTGACATCTTCCTTTCTGTAATACACATGATTCTGTTTGTGCAAGGTTGATGGTCACGAGACTTGAATTCTAGATATGAATCTTATAGACTCCTATCTGCTGATAATATTGGCGCCAGTCTAAAAGGCTCTGCAGCATTTACGGTGATACGGCCTCTGCAAAAGTGTCACGATCGTCGTACGAACTGGAAATATACTCAGACCAACGTGCAGCGTGATTTGGGTTCCTCATGTTTAATAAAGTAAACTCACAAAAAACAGCAACCGTTGACGTCATGGAGTGCTCACAGGCAACTACACACAAACAAGATCCCACAAAAACCAGTGGGGAAATGGTTGCCTAAATATGATCCCCAATCAGAGACAACGATAAACAGCTGCCTCTGATTGGGAACCACACAAGGCCAACATAGAAATAAATGCACTAGATCACCCACCCTAGTCACACCCCGACCTAACCAAAAATAGAGAATAAAAAGGATCTCTATGGTCAGGGCGTGACAAAAAGTCAGGGCATTCATGCTTCTTGAGTTTCCTGTAGCAGAGCAGTGCTGTTGTGAAGGAAGTTGTCAAGGAAGGGAGTTTGTGTTTATACAGGACCTCCTGAACCCACCTACTCTCAACCAATTATGTTAATGCAGCGCTTCAAGAAGTTATATAGAGCCCTCCGCATTGTTACAAAATTTGGGAGGCGCACAGCCATGTGGTACAGAGCTGGATTTGGCATCTGCATGCCCCCGGATGCTCCACAATTGCGTCACACCCTCTACACAGAGCCTCCGACCACATTTGTGGATCAAGCCTACATTGGCTTTAAAGTAGCCAGTTCAGAGGATACACTGGTTATTATTGTATTGTGTGAGACTGTGTGGTTCAGTACCTTGTGTTATGTCTTTTGTTATGTGTTTACAGAACATATGTGATTAGGATTTAATAAGGGCCTGCTCAGAGACGGCTCGTTATGTTTCTGTGCTCCCATGCTGGAGGTTGTCTCCCTGTTGCAACTTGTATTAAACCAGATTCATTTTTGATTGCCTTTACCAATGACTGCTTTCCTATTTGTTTCACCTAGAAAATCCCCTTTGCATCTGTGTTGTGCCATCCAATAGACTTTCTCTTTCTGTCTGTTTCCCTAAATGTCTCCCTAGAGACCGCTACATCTCCATGGTGACATGGATCAGCAGCACTCAGTTGGCGGTACGTTGGTTGAACCGGGCCCAGAACCAATCAGAGCTCTGTGTGTGTGAGGCCACCACTGGGGCATGCTCAAAGGTGAGAGGTCAAAGGTTACTCCACAGTAATCCAATGGGTGTCCTGACCCTTCTCTCTGCCAAACTCCACCCAAAAACAATTTTTTGGTATTTGTTTAATTAGTCAATTGTTGACATAGTCCCAAAATGTTTTGCTTGTCAGCACTCAAATTTTCAACGTATGTCACTTTAAAAAAAATACAGAAATCATCCACGTATGATGCAAAACACAGCATCATACGACGCTAATTGCTTTCTGTATTTTGAAACTTGCATAGCTTGAACACTAGATTGCTGACAAGGAGAACATTTTGGGACTAAATCAACAATGGACTAATGAAACTAATACCAACCTTTTTCCTTTAAGATGTCATATTCTCTCCTTCCAGCTTGAATAAGGTCAATTATACTGCTTGTGATACATTTCCAATGATTCGCTGCAGCATTTATTTGCCACCTCTCTCCAGCCAGTCCTTATGGATTCACTATATAATATTAACTTTGGCTGTTTAGTTATGCTGAAACATTTTCTTTATTTCGTATCTCCATATCAAATCCACAGAAACACACAATGGTCATGGACTTAATGCAAAACCAACGACAGGTAGGCATTTCTCATTTCATAAAAGCTGCTACTAATTGAAACTGGTATACTTGACCCAGTCTTATTGTCCTGTGATATTTCCTGGATTGGTATTGTTGACCATGCCTGTCTCATTTGTCCAACAGGAGGTGCCATTGTTTTCATCTGATGGCTCTTGGTTTTATTTGACGTTGCCAGCCAAGCAGGGTGCCCGGGGAGAGTTCCGCCACATTGCCAGTCTGCCAGCCCAGGTCAGTGTGAGGGCACTCAAACTTTTATACCCCTGTGTCATCCTCCAATGGTTTAATGCCAGACTGCTTGTTAAATCTTCAATAGGGTCAGGGTTTGCCTGGCTACCCAAACTCCTTGCTCTGCCACGCCCACTGACGTTTGTTTCTTCTCTACAATGAGTGTGGATATAAGTACCTCCCTAACCATTTCTAGAACACAAACATATTATATTTCTACTTTTTACCCCATTGTTTCCCCAATTTCGTGATATCCAATTGGTAGTTAGTCTAATCCCATCGCTGCAACTCGGGAGAGGCGAAGGTTGAGAGCCATGTATCCTCTGAAACACAACCCTGCCAAGCCGCACAACTTCTAGACACACCGCTTGCTTAACCCGGAAGCCACTGGCGACTGTGTCAGCATGCATTCGCCCGGCCCGCCACAGGAGTCTCTAGAGCGCGATGCGACAAGGACATGCCAGCCAGCCAAACCCTTCTCTAACCTGGACTACGCTGGGCCAATTGTGCTCCGCCTCATGAGTCTCTCAGTCATGGCCGCATGCGACACAGCCTGGGATCAAACCCGGAACTGTAGTGACGCCACTAGAACTTCGAAGCAGTGCCTTAGACTGCTGTGTCACTCTGAAGATATTCTAACCTTTCTGATTAGTCACAGGAACCGATGGGTTGGGCCAGAGCTAGAAACCATGTGGGCGTTTTGAAAATTCGTCATTAGATTTGGTACTCTGATTAGTTTGTGGTGATGTCATTTTGACGTCACCACAAATTACTTCAACGATGGTAGTCTCAGACTGAAGTATGTAGCAAACATAGAGCAGTGGAAGAATTCAGTTTGATTCATCCGGCAAGGTCAGGGTGGCATAAAACAACATGTGATTATACAGATCTTAATGTCAGAGAGCGGAAGTCTTGGCAGTGATTATTTTAGGCATCTGTAACTGTTTCTGAATAGCTATGTTTCCCTGACAATTTTCTTATCTACATCTCCCTCTCTGTATCTGTCGGTTACTCTCTTCACATCTTTTTTTGTGTTGTTTTGACCCCTTTTCGTGGTATCCAATTGGTAGTTGCAGTCATCGCTGCAACTCCCGTACGGACTCGGGAGAGGCGAAGGTTGAGAGCCATGCATCCTCCGAAAAACGACCCGCCATGCCGCACTGCTTCTTGACACAATGCCCACTTAATTAACCCGGAAGCCAGCCACACCAATGTGTCGGAGGAAACACATTGCACCTGGCGACCCTATCAGCATGCATTGCACCCGGCCCGCCACAGGAGTCGCTAGAACGCGATTGGACAAGGACATCCCTGCCAGCCAAACCCTTCCCTAACCCAGACGACGCTGGGCCTATTGTGCGCTGCCCCATGGGTCTCCCGGTCATGGCTGGCTGCAACAGAGCCTGGACTCGAACCAGGATCTCTCGTGGCACAGCTAGCACTGTGATGCAGCACCTTAGACCTCTGTACCACTCGGGAGGCCCTTCACATCTTATTACATCTTTCTCTGGATGACTCTGCATTCCACTGGCAGTCTGTCTGTTTCTGTATTCATCCCCCTCTTTTTCTCTCTCATTCTATGTGACACAGCCTGCCATCCCCCCTGTCCCTCCTCGCTTTCTGACGTCCGGGAACTGGGATGTCACTGTGCTGTGTGCCCTGGATGAGGACAATAGGAAAATGTATGTGAGAGCCTCTGCATGTGATGCTATATAGAGAGCCTCTGCATGTGATGCTATATAGAGAGCCTCTGCATGTGATGCTCTGTGGAGAGCAACTGTGTGTGTTGATATAATTAGCAGAAATGACAAGTAGGCTACTGTTGTAGAATGATGTTTTAGACACAAAAACACAAAGGTATTATTGCCTTTTAAAATAACTAGCCCTTGATCCTTAACTAAAGGAGGCAATGTAGTATTCTCTTGAACAATATCTGACTTTGCTCAGGGCAAGTCAGCTGAAACTGAACAAGACATGATTAGATGGTCATAGACTGAGCAGGGCAGAGTCACAAGTCATTCATGCTTAGATAAATTGAGTTGTGTGTGTGTGTGGCAGCATCATCATCATCATCATCCTCATCACAGAGTATGATGGGAACCAAACGGATGCAGGCAGTCTCAATTGCCCATGTGGTGGCTGGCACGGCCGTTTTCCTCCAAGCAAGACACTCATATAGCACAGCTTTCATACTAATTTTGCTGATTCGACAATGGAGTCAAACTCAAATCACTGGAAAAGTTCTGTAATTCAGCCTTATCGACATTGTCTGAGAATCAACTGATGCCATGAATGTGTTGAGTGAAGTGTGTAAATAAATCAGAGATAGCATAGTGTCCATATGGACTAACTAACATTTATACAAAAGTATGTGGACAACCTTTCAAATGAGTGGATTCAGTTCTTTCAGCCCCGCCTGTTGCCGACAGGTGTATAAACTCTTGCACACAGCCATGCGATCTCCATAGACAAACATTAGCAGTAGAATGGCCTTACTGAAGAGTTCAGTGAATTTCAACATGGCACTGTCATAGGATGCTACCTTTCCAACAAGTCAATTTGTCAAATTTCTGCCCTGCTAGAGCTGCCTCGGTCAACTGTAAATGCTGTTATTGTGTAGATGTGTGAGCCACACAGTGCTGAAGCGCGTAGTGCATAAAAATGGTCTGTCCTCGGTTGCAACACTCACTACCAAGTTCCAAACGGCCTCTGGAAGCAACGTCGCCACAATAACTGTTCGTCGGGAGCTTCATGAAATGGGTTTCCGTGGCCGAGCAGCCGCACACAAGCCTAGGATCACTATGCGGAATTCCAAGCATCGGCTGGAGTGGTGTAAAGCTTGCCACCACTGGACTCTGGAACAGTGGAAACGCGTTCTCTGGAGTGATTAATCACGCTTCACCATCTGGCAGTCCGACAGACAAATCTGGGTTTGGCGGATGCCAGGAGAATTCTACCTGCCCGAATGCATAGTGCTAACTGTAAAGTTTGGTGGAGGAGAAATCATTCTGAGGCTGTTTTTCATGGTTCTATCTAGGCCCCTTGGTTCTAGTGAAGATAAATCTCAACGCTACAGCATACAATGACATTCTTGACGATTCTGTGCTTCCAACTTTGTGGCAACAGTTTGGGGAAAGCCCTTTCCGGTTTCAGCATGACAATGCCCCGATGCACAAAGCAAGGTCCATACAGAAATGGTTTGTTGAGATCGGTGTGGAATGACTTGACTGTGCCCTGACCTCAACCCCAAAGAACACCTTTGGGATGAATTGGGACGTCGTCTGCGAGTTAGGCCTAATCGCCCAACATCAGTGTCCGACCTCACTAATGCTCTTGTAGCTGAATGGAAGCAAGTTCCATCAGCAATGTTCCACCATCTAGTGGAAAGCCTTCCCAGAAGAGTGGAGGCTATTATAGCAGCAAAGGGGGACCAACTTCGATTGAATGTCTTCTATTGACTGCATCACTTTGTCCTCTCTGTTTGCAGCTACTTCCTCAGCACAGAAGAATCCAGACAGAGCAGACACCTGTACAGGTGAGGCCATCCTGTCAAAACTACTTTATCCAGAATTTCATCCTTCGTATGCGTGCTGACTTTGACTTGACTGAAGTTAAATTGTATTTTTTATCTCCCACCATTTTTTTACTGAATGTAATTTCCAATTTTTAAGATGAAAATATTAGTTTATCAGCCAATGAAACAAAACTATCTATTCCTAATTCAAGTCAAAGGAATGGTGGCTCAACAATGTTCTGGTTTCATGAGAAGGTAGATGATCAGAGAAGTGAAGCGTGAGCTGAAGGGTTAAATTGTGCAGCAGCCGAAGCCGTTCCTCTCGAAGGGCGCTCCAGGCAGACCACCTAACATGTTAATCAGAGGTGACCAAGCCAACGCAGTGGATGGGATGGTGCTGTGCTAGAGGATGAGTCACTGGGACGTAACGACAGCATCCCAAGTGGCACCTTATTCCCTATATTGCCCTACAGTATATAGGGAATAGGGTGCCATTTGGGACACAGGCATAAAAACTGATCCACGACCTGTGATTAATGTGCTCAGTCCCCAGTCATTCGCCTTATGTTTTATATTGTGTTTTTTAATTAGTCTGCTTTTGGCCTCACCAGATGATAGAGTAGAGGGAGAGATTGGTGTCTGGTTTAAAGGTGATTATTCTGTGCATTCTTTTTTGGTACTTCCCTTGGAGAGAGAGAGTTACTGAGAGGCCGGAGATAGTGGTTTTATTTACATAGTTGTCTTTTTTTCACCTTTGAAGAGTCCTATTCTTGTTTGAGAAGTCAGTCTTATTTGTGTTGAGAAGTCAGTCCTATTTGTGTTGAGGACTCAGTCCTATTTGTGTTGAGGAGTCAACCCCGTAATGTATTTTAGCATAGCTATCATTGTATTATTTGTTTAATTAAGGTGTAATTTACAACCTTAATGTATTGATTGGGACAGCCAAATAGTTTCAGACCCAAACCTTCTTCATCCACTATTCTTTAAGGTGTGTTTGGTCACTCTGTTGTCTTTCAGAGTGACCAGAGTGACCAGGGTAGCCTAGTGGTTAGAGCGTTGGACTAGTAACCGGAAGGTTGTGAGTTCAAACCCCCGAGCTGACAAGGTACAAATCTGTCGTTCTGCCCCTGAACAGGCAGTTAACCCACTGTTCCCAGGCCGTCATTGAAAATAAGAATGTGTTCTTAACTGACTTGCCTGGTTAAATAAAGGTAAAATAAAAAAATAAAAAAAATTCTCTCTTTCAGTGCGGACTTTGAAGGGATCTTCCAACGCCAGTGTCTGACCTGCAACCTTCTAGATGACTGTAGCTTTTTCAAAGCTGTGTTCAGCCCCAATCAGACATATTTCACACTTTATTGCCTAGGTAGGAGCTCTGTACACATGCACTCAAACGCAGGCATGCTCGCACACCACACGCACACACCCTACCGCTTGAATTAAAACAGCATTTTAACAATAATCGAACATGTATACTTTTTCTATCGCTTTGGCCCATGTTTCCCTAGGCCCCGGAGTCCCCAAGGTGACAGTACACAACACGAAGGACCCCTCCAGTGAGTCTGGTTTGTCTGACTAATCTATTAAACACTCTGAATCTTAATCTTGAACCTTTTCCACTTTTTACCATCAGACACTTTCAACAATGGCCAGTAGAGGGCAACATGGGCAAACAAACATAATGTAGAGCAGTTTCAGACAGGTATTGGAATTCAGAAAGGATAGCTGCATGACCGTGAATAGACTGTGTAAATGTATTTTGTTTGATCACCTTTAGGATACATAGTTCTGGAGGACAACACACCTCTCTCTGAGACCCTAGAAGGGAAGAGACTCCCAGAGACTGTCTTCAAGACCCTCGCAGCTGACAACCATGGTAAGTGTGTGAAACCACTCTGGGCCCACACACACAGAGCAGTCTAAAATTATAATAAGGCATTCACTGACGTAATTTGACATTCGCTTCAGTCACAAAATAGAGAGGGCCTTAGGTTCAAACAGTCACAAAACAGAGACTGCTTTTGGTTCAAACAGTCACAGAACAGAGACTGCTTTGGGTTCAAACAGTCACAAAACAGAGACTACTTTGGGTTCAAACAGTCACAAAACAGAGACTGCTTTGGGGTCAAACAGTCACAAAACAGAGAATGCTTTGGGGTCAAACAGTCACAAAACAGAGACTGCTTTGGGTTCAAACAGTCACAAAACAGAGACTGCTTTGGGGTCAAACAGTCACAAAACAGAGACTGCTTTGGGTTCAAACAGTCACAAAACAGAGACTGCTTTGGGTTCAAACAGTCACAAAACAGAGACTGCTTAAGGTTCAAACAGTCACAGAACAGAGGCTGCTTTAGGTTCAAACAGTCACAGAACAGAGACTGCTTTGGGTTCAAACAGTCACAGAACAGACTGGTTCTGCCTGGCCAGGCATGTAAATAACAAGCCAAATATAGCAGCATATCCATAAAGAAAGTAATTGTTTCATTTAGTGATTAGGTCTCCATGGTAGCGAGAGCATGATTCATACTCTTCCTTTGGGAGGAGAACAAAGTGTGTGCATGCGCACGTGTATGTGTGCTTTGTGTGTGTGTGGGTGTCAACTGTAGGCCTACACATTCTCAATGAGCTACCGTTAACTCATTGTTTAAGTGTCACACATAGGACTCAGGGGAGCTCATTTACTGGTGCTTTAGTTTGATGCCTACAGGTGTTTCAGGGCTGAGACTACTGATGAGCTCTGGTTCAGTGTATATCACTGTATATCTTATCTGAGACTGAGTGTGGGCCCTCTGTACGTTTTCCTTTAGATCTACACCTGAAGCTGTCTCTGCCCCAGGGTTATGAAGCCCACCTTCTCCCTCTACTCATCATTGTGTAAGTTATAAACACAGGTGATCAATCGTGTTATAACATGCTTATACCATTGTATGAAGCCTCTTAATGTGAGCCTATATCAAGGATTCACTTTTACAGTTTTACGGCCTGTTACATAACTTTTAACAGACATTGATTTCCCCATAGTTTACCAGCAGGCTAAACCACAGCTTAGTTGTTTAACCTTTGCCCTTTGCTCAGCTGATCCTGTTCCTCCTGTTGTCATGCAGAGACGGAGTTCCAGGCAGTCAGTCGGTGACGGAGGAGTTTACTATGGGATGGCCTGAGGTGCTCGCCAGCACACATGACATGGCGTTAGCCTGGGTGGATGGAAGAAGTGGGGTCGGCCGGGGGCAGAAGATCAGCAGTGTGGATCCCCGCAAGCTCAGCTCCCTCAGAGTCAAAGATCAACTAGGAGTCGTAGAGTTAGTTTTCTACAGTGTTATTATTGGCCATTACATTTTGTTGACATATTGTAGAAATGATCCATAAATAAATGTATGACCTATTTTGTTTTTTCTCCACAGGTGGTTGATGCAATTGCCTTACATTGACGATCAGCGGATTGCCCTGTATGGCAAGGTTACTATTATTTTTCCTATGGCAACAATTAACCTATATTCTGGCCACGACCACATGATCACATGAGTTTCAAAAGTATACTGTTGCAAAAGCATATATTATAAAGACTCTCTGTTTAATGGCACTTGTGTTTTTCCCTACAGGCATTTGGTGCTTATTTATCCCTCAAGATGCTCGCTGCGACTGATCAGCTGTTTAAATGTGCAGCCGCTGTGGCTCCCATAACAGATTTCAAACTCTACAGTAAGTGAAGACTATACAATAGTGAAAAAACACACGAGCCTATGTTGAAAAGGAAACCATTAAAAATAATCTATTTTGCTTTCATGTATAGGTGCTGCCTTCTCAGAGAGGTATCTAGGTCTCCCAGCAAAGGAGGAGCACACTTACCTGGTGAGGATCCTCATACCTTGTGTGATCATGCATGGTAGGAAGTATAAGGCAATAGGTTATTGTAAGGGCTTTCTGTCTCTGTTTTGTCTCCTCAGACGGCATCTGTATTGGAGGATGTTCACAAGCTTAAAGACGAGAATTTCCTCTTACTGCATGGGACTGCAGACGGTGAGATTTGGCTATGATTTTAACAGCTAAATTTGTCCACTTTTTTTTATCAATATGCAATTCAACTGCTGAACGTATTAATAATAACTTGTATGTGTTTGTTTATGTCTTATGTGTGTGTTTTTTGGCTTTGCGTGACGCAGCACGGGTCCACTTCCAGCACAGTGCAGAGCTCCTGAGCCGCTTGGTGAAGGTGCAGGCCAACTACTCCCTGCAGCTGTACCCAGACGAGGGCCACATCCTGAAGGAGCGGCGCAGCATCCAGCATTCCCAACGGACCTTGGTGCACTACCTCCAGACCTGCCTGAGACACAACCCCCTCCTGGCCTCCATAGAGGAGCCAGATGAGGATGACTGAGTACTCCCACCTCTGGTGCTGGAGAAACATACTGAGAAGTGACGACTACTCAGTCAGACTACTACTAAACACTAGTCTCTTCCCACAGCCACTGACTAGACACAAGAGCACGGGAGTGTGGACCAAGAATATCAGATCACAGCCTACTTTTATCAGTTCACAGCAACTTTGGAAATATACAATTTCTTCCCACCATGGTTTGTACTGTTTGAATTGTGTTGTCCCTGATTGTTTAAACTGTGTGGATCCATTATCCAAGAAGTGACCATGGCCAGGCCAAATGTTGATTCTTCTTAAAGTTGACAAAATAGCCTGAACATGCATGTGGTAATGGCTGCATGAAGCGGAGTGGTTTACAATGCATTCTTCTATGTTTTGTTATCCTGCATATCTTAACTTTGCTTAATTTATTACAGCTAAAATCAGCCTGCTACGCTGTTAGGTAATAGTGTCACTTTCAATGTGCCAAATACATGGTATGTTTACAAGTGTGTTCACCATGCCAATTCAGAGATGTATCCAGACTTATAGACTGTATTTTACATGCCTCTTGCATGATTATTTTCAACAGTTCCATGTTGTATTTGGTATCTTTGGATGGATATAATAAGAATGAACAAACCCAACAAATATAATATGAAGCACATTTGTTTGAAGTTTATTTCAGTAGTTATGTTTTTGTTTGTTTTCTTAAATTAATTTCCTTTGATAGTCACGCATACTTTGTTCATGTGTACTGCAAACATTTAACACCTCACTGAAAAGTATACATCTCCCCCAGCAACGTGGACTCCCAATCAAAGTTGTGGAACATCTATGGTGCACTGCATGTAGTCTGTTTGCAATTGAATAGCCAACTTTACATTTTTCCTTTTTTTTGATTTACTAAATCCTTTACGATAAAGAATCAATTCCTTGTTTTACAGAAATATTGTTGTGTGTGTTCCATCACTGGCTGCTTTGGAGAGGAAAGTTGGAGCCTCGGCCAAAGTATCAGAATTGAAATAATGAATGAATAACTGTCTGTTGTGTCAAGTATAATTTCTTGAACCGGTCTCGTTGGTACCAGGTGTTTTTAACCTAGACCCAATAGATTTGGCAAGAATTGGATAAGTGCAATATGTCCAGTGGTTGAAAAAGTACCCAATTCTCATAATTGAGTAAAAGTATAGATACCTTAATAGAAAGTTACTAAAGTGAAAGTTAATCAATCAATCAATCAATCAAATAAAGCCCTTTTTACATCAGCCGATGTCACAAAGTACTATACAGAAACCCAGCATAAAACCCCAAACAGCAAGCAATGCAGATGTATAAGCACGGTGGCTAGGAAAAACTTCCGAGAAAGGCAAGAACCTATGAGGAAACCAGGACCAAAGTGGTGGCCAGTCCTCTTCTGGCTGTGCTGGGTGGAGTTTATAACAGGACATGGCCAAGAAGTTCAAAGATGTCCACCAGGGTCAAATAATATTAATCACAGTGGTTGTAGAGGGTGCAACAGGTCAGCACCTCAGGAGTAAATGTCAGTTGGCTTTTCATAGCCAAGCATTCAGAGTTAGAGATAGCAGGTGCGGTAGAGAGAGTCGAAAAACAGCAGGTCCGGGACAAGGTAGCACGTCCGGTGAACAGGTCAGGGTTCCATCGCCGCAGGCATAACAGTTGAAACTGGAGCAGCAGCACAACTAGGTAGACTGGGGACAGAAAGGAATCATCAGGCCAGGTTGTCCTGAGGCATGGTCCCAGGGCTCAGGTCCTCTGGGAGGGAGAGGGAGAGAGAATTAGAGGGAGCATACTTAAATTCACACAGGACACCGTATAAGACAGGAGAAATACTCCAGATATAACAGACTGACCGTAGCCCCCGACACATGAACTATTGCAGCACAAATACTGGAGGCTGAGACAGGAGGGGTCGGGAGACACTGTGGCCCCGACCGACGATACCCCCGGACAGGGCCAACCAAGTCAGCCCGTAAAATACTACTTCACTTAAAGTATTTGGGATTTAAATATAGTTAAGGATCAAAACTAAATGTAATCGCTAAAATATACTAAGTATCAAAAGTAAAATATTGATGATATTTATCAAATTATTTCCGATCTACACCTGTAATTTTTATGGTCATGTCCAGAAATAATTCATTTAAATTGTGTGACGGATGAAACGGAAATGAGTTTCCATCCCAGTCTTCAGTTTGCCTTAGCCAATCGTTTCGTTTCAACTGGCCAATGAGGATACATTTCCCTGCAACCACCATCCAATCAACGATACGCTTACTTGCGGGCCCGAATCCCTCTTCAACCTTCAGTCGTGCTTTTTCTGTAGGGGCACCTTCAACTAGCTTCGCTGGGCACTGTCTTTCAGAATAAATATATTTTCCCACAGACATCATGTCCTTTCTGGCTACCAGTATCAGCAGGCTTGCGCCAAGACTCCTTCAGTCAAAGGTAAGCCGAGGCAAGGAGCCTCTTCGAAGTAGAGTGGGCGTCATTGCAAACGTTAATTTGCTAGAAACTATCAAGTAAACTTCAACAACTAGCTAGCCGGCTTGCTCGCTCTCCAGGAAAAATGTCGGTTGTAGTTAAGCGCATTCATGTATGCTAGTGGCTACACATCGCCAGACTGTTTTGAAGCTTACCAACGATGGTTGGCACTACTGTTTCTCGACGTTTTTTAGGTTAGCTGCGAGCTAGCCAGTTGACAGTGACGGATAACGTTAACAGGAGATTTAAAAAAAATTATTTTACCTTTATTTAACCAGGCAAGTCAGTTAAGAACAAATTATTATTTTCAATGACGGCCTAGGAACAGTGGGTTAACTGCCTGTTCAGGGGCAGAACGACAGATTTGTACCTTGTCAGCTCGGGGGTTTGAACTTGCAACCTTCCGGTCACTAGTCCAACGCTCTAACCACTAGGCTAACCTGCCGCCCCTAACGTTTGTTAGCTATCCCTCCTCTCACATGGAAGTTATTTTAAACTGCTTGTTTAAATAATCCAACATAATGCATAGTCTTATTAGCTACCTACTGTCAGCAGTGGCAAGTTAATTGGCTGGCTAGCTGACCTGCTCCTCCACTTCCCCTCATTTGACCTTCAGCGCTAACATTTCCATTCATAAGTACATGTCTTAACTATTAACGTTAGTTTGTTGTATTGGCTATATAGGTTTGTTCATTTCCGGTTGCTGTATTGTTGCCAAGTCTCCATTTATGTCGCAATCTACACTGGAAAAAAAAAAATATATATATATACATACATATACGCAACTTGTAAAGTGTTGGTCCTGTGTTTCATGAGTTTAAATAAAAGATCCCAGAAATGTTCCATATGCACAAAGCTTCTCTCTCAAATTTTGTGGACACTTATTTTATTTAAAAAGATGTATTTACATCCCTGTTAGTGAGCATTTCTCCTTTGCCAAGATAATTCATCCAGCTGACAGGTGTGTCATATCAAGAACTTGATTAAACAGCAGGATCATTACACGGGTGCATCTTGTTGGGGGCAATAAAAGACCACTTTAAAATGTGCAGTTTTGTCACACAATGCTAAGTTTTGAGGGAGTGTGCAATTGGCATGCTGACTGCAGGAATGTCCACCAGAGCTGTTACTGGAAAATTGAATGTTAATTTCTCTACCATAAGCCGCATCCAATGTCGTTTTAAAATATTCTGCAATACGTCCAACTCCTCAACCGCAGACAATGTGTATGTTATGTGCAAACAGTTTGCTGATGTCAACGTTGTGAATAGAGTGCCCCATGGTGGCGGTGTGGTTATGGTATGGGCAGGCATAAGTTACTGCCAATGAACACAATTGCATTTTTATCTATGGCCATTTGAAAGCACAGAGATGCTGTGAAGAGATACTGAGACCTATTGTCATGCCATTCATCCGCCACCATCAACTCATATTTCTGCATGATAATGCACGGCCCCATGTCGCAAGGATCTGTACACAATTCCTGGAAGCTGAAAATGGCCTGCATACTCACCAGACATGTCACCCATTGAGCATGTTTGGGATGCTCTTAATCGATGTGTCGACAGCGCGTTCCAGTTCCCGCCAATATCCAGCAACTTAGCACAGCCATTGAAGAGGAATGGGAGAACATTCCACAGGCCACAATCAACAGCCTGGTCAACTATGCGAAGGAGATGTCGTGTTGCATGAGGCAAATGGTGTTCACACCAGATACTGACTGTTTTTCTGATTCATGCCCCTACTTTTTTTTTGAAGGTATCTGTGACCATCTGTATTCCCGGTCATGTGAAATCCATCAATCAGAGCCTAATTTATTTTTAATTGACTGATTTCCTTATGAACTGTAACTCAGTAAAATATTTGAAGTTGTTGCATATTGTGTTGATCTTTATTCAGTATACCTAGCCAGTTAACTATCCAATTATGTAATAAGTCTATGCATGTGCAACACTGAAGTTTCAATAACACACACTGTTTTGAATTCTTTCTTGATTTCATGCATTCCACAGAGGTCTGTTGATTCCTGGGTGCCACTGCTACCTCTTGCCTGGAAACCCAACGTTAAATAGAATTCAATGCAATGTCGGGCAGAAATTAGTGTTTTGAATCAGGAAAGTTTCCTTTAACGACCTCTACAAGCCAGAATGTTGAACACAATTATATTCTAACAAACTTTACCGGTTGTCTGTACAGTTGGTCCTTTTGGCGGTAGGAATGTGAAGCAATATCCACAAGAAATATGAATTACATTAACTTTTCAAAGCTGGTAGTGTGCTCAGGTTTCTATCACCTGAAGCATGTACAGAACCATGTAAATACGTGCAGGAGCTTGGCAAGTAGACATGAGGCTCGTGCATATGCTTCAGGTGATAGAAGTCTGAGCACTACCAGCACTTTCAAAAGTTGATGTAATTATACTTTCCTGTGGATATATTGTCTCTTACCGCCAAAAGGACCAACTGCAAGGACAACAGGCAAAGTACGTTAAAATCTAATTTTATTTGACATTCTGGAAGTTGAGAACTTTCCTGATTCAAATACTCATTTCTGCCCATTGGGTTTCCAAGCAACTACCTCCCTGGTTAGTAGTAAGACTGTCTGAGTGTCCTTGGAACACCGGCTGTAACTAGATTGTAACCTGACAAATCACATCAACTTGTGACTTCTTATTTGAGGGACTGTTAATTTTCAATCCTCAGACAGATGTACCTCTCGTTCACCAAAGAAGGCTCCCTCTTTGATTATCAGTTGAAGCATTGATGACATTGTGGAACTGTGTACAATAGTCCCAGCACTTTGTCGACACGTTAATAATCCTTGCTTGCGATACGGTTTTGGTAACCTTTTGGAAGTTTGCTTCTGTACTGTACAATCTATAATTATTTTTCATAAAATAAAAGGTTAAATGAATACACCTTTTTATAGCGTTAGGATTCACACACGGCCATATAGCCAATTAGAACCGCTGTAACATGGCAATCTAGCATCTATGAACAACTATCAGAAGGAGGATGCCAGAAAAGTGTTGTAACTGAAAAATACTATTGGCTGCAAATGTGATAAAACCGATAAAAATAGTGTACAGTTAGTGTATATTTAGCTTTCCTAGGAATTAATGGTAACGGAAAGGGGGATACCTAAAGTTGGATTAGGAAAGTTTTTTTGGACCAAGTGTACAGGTAACTTATTAGGTCATGTTGGGCGAGTTGGAACCGGTGTATTTCTGAATCAAACGCGACAAATAAATTTACACTTCGGGATATAACGAAGGAATTTATCGAACAAAAGGACCATTTGTGATGATTATGGGACATTTTGGAGTGCCAACAGAAGATCTTCAATGGTAAGGCATGAATTATATAGTTATTTTTGACTTGTGTCGCACCTCCCGGGTTGTATGATGAGGCGCTGTCCTCAGATAATCGCATGGTTTGCTTTCGCCGTAAAGCCTTTTTGAAATCTGACACGGAGGCTGGATTAACAAGAAGTTGAGCTTTATTTTGGTGTATTGCACTTGTGATTTTATGAAAGTTAAATATTTAAAATTTAATTTGAATATCGCGCTCTGCAATTTCACCGGATGTTCCGGAACGTCTAGCCGTAACAGGTTTAATCGACATCCACGTTTTCGGCACCTGGGGAGCAGTGGGTTAACTACCTTGCTCAGGGGCAGAATGACAGCTCGGGGATTCGATCTTTCGGTTACTGGCCAGACGCTAACCACTAGGTAAATGTACTACTGGTGATAGCAAACAATTCACACACTTGACTTATGAAACATGAATTCACATGAATGTGAATTGTACAGTCCCCTTCTTGGACTGTGCCATCCAAGCGGCCTCCGCAAAGGATTGGTTCACTGAGATGGGTGTGACTAAGGCGGGTGTCTCCTGTGCCATTTAAAATATATATTAATCACACGCTACCGTTCAAAAGTTTGGTGTCACTTAGAAATGTCCTTGTTTTAATTTATTTTATAAGCTGTTTATTTTTTTGTCCATTCAAATATCATTGATCAGAAATACAGTGTGGATATTGTTAATGTAGTAAATTACTATTAAAACCTGATGGGGCTACGGGTTCCCAACTGGGAACCCCCCCCCCCCCCCCCCTTCAGCCCACAACGGTGGCGCAGGGAAAGCAAAAATATTCTTAAAAATATTTAACCTCCACACATTAACAAGTCCAATAGCTTAAATGAAAGATAAACACCTTGTTCATCTACCCAGCATGTCAGAATTTTAAAATGTTTTACAGCGAAAACATAGCACATATTTATGTTAAACCACCACTAGGGAAACATACAATATGTAGCCACATGGCTATGCAAATTAGCACAATCACAAACGCAGGATTAAAAGAAAAATAATTCACTAACCTTTTGAAAATCTTCATCAGATGACAGTAATAGCACATGTTACACAGTACATTTATGTTTTTTTCAATAATATGCAATTTATATCCATAAATCTCCATTTACATTGAGCCATGTTCAGAAAATGCAGCAGAAATGACCGGAGAAATTATAAATATCTCCAGCAGCTAACGCCAGATAACAGCAATAAACATCATAAACTTTGACTAAATATACATGTTCTACATATATTTAGAAAGATACACTTCTTCTTAATGCAAACGCTGTGTTACATTTATTTTTAACGTTACAGAATACGTTCACTATTCAATAATCAGAGACGGCGCTCAGCCATTAACATTATTTCTCTACTATGTTGGATTCGACAAAAATACAATTTTATAACATAAATATTCCCTTACCTTTGATGGTCTTCAACAAGAATGCCGTGGAAGGAGTTATACTTACCTAATATAACGTTTGGTTGCAGTTGGTGTGTCTTTGTATTAGCGAAAGCTAACATCTTCAGGTGAATTACCCCAAAAAGGACTTCTGATCACGAAAATTGCGCATCAAAACTTCAAATTTACATATTATATGTCGATTAAACTGGTCAAACTAAATGCAGAATCAAGCTTTAGGATGTTTTTTAACGTACAAAACAATTGGCGATTAAATCAAACGTAATGAACTCACTTCAACCAGTTTGGAAAAAAACGTCCGTTTTTCCAGAGCGCGCTCCTGAAAACTCGTGACACCTCAGTATTTGGCCCACCAAGCAGTCAAAGCTTGTGCTATTTTCTCCGTTGCACGTCTCACTGTAAGACGGGAGCGCGCTGAAGAAATAGAAACTGTTCCCAGAGCCATAGCTGGTTGGCAAGGGTGGGGGCGATGACGTCAAAGTTGGAGGAATTTTCTAAGGAGGGGGAGAGAGTTTGGGACTAAGGCTGCCCTGTGAGTTCTGCTTTACATACAGACATAATTCGAACGGTTTTAGAAGCTTTAGAGTGTTTTCTATTCAATAATAATTAGTATATGCATATATTAGCAATTTTTGACAGTTTTTCTTTTAGTTTACTTTGGGCACACAATTCATCCAAAAGGGGGCAGTATTTCCCATAGCCCCATCAAGATTTATTAAAACCCTTTTGCAAATATGTTAGCACAGCTGAAAAATGTCATCCTGATTTTAAATAAGCAATAAAACTGGCCATCTTTAGACCAGTTGAGTATCTGGAGCATCAACATTTGTGGGTTTGATTACAGGCTCAAAATGGCCAGAAACAAAACTTTCTTCTAAAACTCGTCAGTCTATTCATGTTCTGAGAAATGAAGGCTATTCCATGCAAGAAATTGCCAAGAAACTGAAGATCTCGTACAACGCTGTGTACTACTCCCTTCACAGACCAGCGCAAACTGTCTCTAACCAGAATAGAAAGAGTGAGGTCCCGATGCACAACTGAGGACAAGTACATTAGTGTCTAGTTTGAGAAACAGAAACAAGTCCTCAACTGGCAGCTTAATTAAATGGTACATGCAAAACACCAGTCTCAACGTCAATAGTGAATAGGTGACTTTGGGATGCTGGCCTTCCATTAAAAATCTAATGATTGATCACTGTTTTAACGTTGGATTATAGCTGCTATGGGAAGGTAGGCTACCCACACCTGAAGTAGAGTTCCACCCAGAGGGAACGTAGCCAGATGGGACTCCCTAAAAACACATGCTACGCCCGGTAGTGACTTTTCGTCCCAGGTTTTTGCTAAACCGAAAACTTTTCCTAACCCTTTTTGTTAACCTTAATAAATCCTTTTCTAGGGCAGGCGTTCCGCTAACAAAATATTTTAGAAATATGTGACTTTCACACATTAACAAGATGTTTATCTTTCATTTGCTGTAATCTACCCATCGTGTCCGATTTATAAAAAAAAAAAAATGCTTTACAGCGAAAGCACAACATATGATTATGATAGGTCATAGCCAAGTAAACAAAGCCGTTTTCCCAGCCGAAGAGAGGAGTCACAAAAAGCAGAAATATAGATAAAATGAATCACTAACCTTTGATCTTCATAAGATGACACTCATAGGACCTCATGTTACACAATACAGTATGTTACACAATACATATGTTCGATAAAGTGCATATTTATATCCAAAAATCTGTTTACATTGGTGCGTTACGTGCAGTAATGTTTGATTTGAAAACATCCGGTGATTTTTGCAGAAATACTCATAAACATTGATAAAAGATACAACTGTTATTCACAGAATTAAAGATTCTGCTCCTTAACCTCTCTGGGCAACCCGACGCGCTAGCGTCCCACCTTGCCAACAATAAATGCAAATGCGCTACGCCAAATGCTAATAGCACTCGTTAAAACTCAAACGTTCATTAAAACACACATGCAGGGTACTCAATTCAAGCTACACTCGTGAATCTAGCCAACAAGTCAGATTTTTAAAATGCTTTTAGGCGAAAGCATGAGAAGCTATTATCTGATAGCATGCAACACCCCGAAATACCTGAAGGGGACGTAAACAAAATAATTAGCGTAGCCGGCGCTACACAACGCAGAAATAAAATATAAAACATTCATTACCTTTGACGAGCTTCTTTGTTGGCACTCCTATATGTCCCATAAACATCACAATTGGGTCTTTTTTTCGATTAAATCGGTCCTTGTATACCCAAAATGTCCATTTATGAAGACTGTGTGATCCAGGAAAAACACAGTTTCTAAACGCAACATTATTTTTAAAAATTAAAAAAGTTGCCTATAAACTTTGACAAAACACTTCAAACTACTTTTGTAATCCAACTTTAGGTATTAGTAAACGTTAATACACGATCAAATTCATTACGGGGCGATCTGTATTAAATAGCATTAAGTCTTGAGACGATGGTCGATATTCTCTCTACCAAAACTTCCTTTGTGATGCAGTGATGACAGGAAGTGCCTCTTCTTCGTTGAACCAAGGAATAACGTCACACCAATTGCCAAAACTGGAGACATCGTGTGGAAGCTGTAGGAATTGTCAACTGGGAGCCATCTATTTTCTCTTCCCATACACAATACAGGCAACTGGCGCATTGATATTTTTTTTCTTTTGGGTGATCAGTTTTCCTTGGGATTTTCCCCGAGACACATGTTCTGTTATAGTCACAGCCGTGGTTTAACCAGTTTTAGAAACTTCAGTGTTTTCTATCCACACATACTAATCATATAGTATATGCATATTCCTGGCATGAGTAGCAGGACGTTGAAATGTTGCGCGATTTTTAACAAAATGTTGAAAAAAGTAGCCTTAGCTCTAATTAATGCAACCACTGTCAGATTTTTCTTTTACTTTACGGAAAAAGCATAATCTGAGAACGGTGCTCAGAACCCAAAACAGCCAGAGTAATATCTGCCATTTTGGAGTCAACAGAAGTTAGAAATTACACCATAAATATTCACTTACCTTTGATCTTCATCAGAAGGTACTCCCAGGAATCCCAGTTCGACGACAAATGACTGATTTGTTCCATAAAGTCCATAATTGCTGTCCAAATAGCCACTTGTTGTTAGTGTGTTCAGCCCAGTAATCCATCTTCATGAGGCGCCGTAGGAAGCCGTAGGAAGTGCAACTTTATCCATATCCCACTGTGTATTCGGTAGGCCAAGCTTTGAAAAACTACAAACCTCAGATATCCCACTTCCTGGTTGGATTTTTCTCATGTTTTTGCCTGCCATATGAGTTCTGTTATACTCAGACGTCATTCAAACAGTTTTAGAAACATCAGTGTTTTCTATCCAATACTCATAATAATATGCATATATTAGCATCTGGGACAGAGTAGGAGGCAGTTACTCTGGGCACGCTATTCATCCAAAAGTGAAAATGCTGCCTCCTTCCCCAAAAGAGTTAACCTACTTTTACTAATCTGCCAAATGTAATTATCCTAACCTACTATGAAAAGTCACTTCCGGTTGTGGCTGTATCGAAGTGGCGTGTTTTTTGGGAATCTTGTTGCCAGATGTCCCTTGCGTTGACGCCCTGGCTCCATCCCCCTTCCATTGACAATCTGACTGAGTCTGGTCAGAGATCTGTATATAATGACGAGATGCTCATGTCTTTGCCCTAACAATGGGAGCCGTTGTCCCAAAGGCAGGAAGGCAGGTGACAAGCTTAAATAAAAAAACAAACCCATAGAAACGCATTGGGCTTATTTTGGACTTATTTTTGCGAGAGTGAAACCTCTCTCTTCGCCTCTTCCTCTCTGGTCTGGTTTCAGACTACTGGTAGTAATCACCTGCTAAGCTACAAGATTACTGGCATCCAGTCAAGAACTTTCATACCCTGCCTGGGCTGATTTTTTTGTATTTTTATTTATTTACTCGAGCATTCCTGTTAATCCGACTCAATCTCCTAGTTCTAGTGACCAAGTCCTTAGGGTCATCTGCCATAGCTGGAGAAACAAATACATTATGGTTAATTGAAATTGAGAAATATTGCTAGCTTTTTGCTATAAACCCTCTAGGTTCATTTTCTTTCATTATACCAGCTGCTCCCATTTACCTCTGACAACAGTATAATGGTCTCCTCTGTTATCTGCAGTCAAGGCAGACATTGCGGATTGCCGGACCAGATAGCAGTTATCTATACAGAACCAATTACCCGATCTTCCCACTCTGTCGTTGATGTTGAGTCTATGGGGTTGGATATTTAGGCTAACTGAGAAGCGGCGAGAAATCACGATTTCATGGTGCTATCAGCTCAATGATTAAATTAGGCCTATTTCTAGTAGTCTAGCTGCAGGTATTGGAAATCAGAGTGCAGTTGTGCTACGCAGCTAATTTGAAGCTTCTCTAATACCTCCTTTACACTCCGTGCTAACCAAGTCTCTGTTTTGACCACAGACCCTCCATCAGGCTCATGTTTTCTGATGCTTGCATTTTCCTCTCTGCAGAATGCCTCATGTGTCATTGTGGCATCCAGACATGCCAGCTCATCAACAGTAAGTACTCTGACCACCTCTTCCAGGCCACTCATTGTCAGTTTGCTCATTATTAACGTAATTGTTGGTGAAGCATGATATTGATAGGGATTGACAAAACATTTCCTTCTTTGTTCTCTTTGCTATTATGGACCATGCTGATAACTTTATAAGCCTGTGTTTTTCAAATGTTTTGGATATAATGGTTGTTTTAACTAACACAGACTTGGCAGTGTTATCACACAGTTTTCACTAGGTTCTCTGAAGTTAACCTTTTTTTTTTAATAGGCTGGTTTTCAGCTAATTTTATTTTGACTGAGCTTTCAGAGACACGTCTGTTTTTGCAGAATTTAAAGGATGTTCTATCAGACCTCATCCCAAAAGAGCAAAGTAGGATCAAGAGCTTCAAACAGCAGTATGGTAAAACCAACATTGGATCGATCACTGTTGATATGGTAAGTAATTGAGCCATATTCATTATCTCAGAACATAATGTTGGTAAAAACCATACAAGAGAATCAAAGGCTTTTAATGTAGAAATAAACCACTTTGAGAGAAATTGCAAGATTATGTTATTATACTTTTATTGCATCATGGTTGTTTATGCAATAGATTAAGGGGTTGTTAGAATACTCGTCTGTGTGTTCTACTGAGGATGGGCCTCTGGGAGATAACTGACAGGAGATTTATGATGTCTTTGGGGATACTGCATTAGAGCATGAGTTAATGTCTCACTGGTACAGTATAGAATAGAAACATGGCTCCAGTATGGAGTTAGGGGGCCAGACACTGGTCTCTACACAATGAAAACTGTTTTTACAGCAGATATTGTCTGCTGTGAATTATAAGTATCTTTTATACAAATCTTAACCTTGTGACCCATTCAATACATCTGTTCGTCATGTGGGTTGAAAGGGTTCTATCTTGGCTATAAAAGACCTTTGTACTTTTGTCTCTGGGCTCTCAACGAATCATCTGAGGGTGATTTGTCGACCAGCCATCATGCTCCAAATATTAATAAGTGGTTTAAAGATTTAGTTTAACTCTGACTTTTGTGATACACCACAAAGATCAGAAAAGCAATGGTAAAATCATTTTCAAAATTCCATTAACAAAATTATGTGTGGTGAGGGTCTTTAGTTTATCAATATGTAGAAAGGGATTCACATTACTGTATTATAAACCGGCTGCTACGTGATTGGGTCTGATGTTGCCCCTCATCTATCCCCCTTTTAGCATACTAGCGGTCATGTAATGTACCACTACTCAGCCTGTTCCCTGCCAGCTAAGCACAGCCACATGTGTCCGATAACACTTTGCTTCTTGAAAACTTGATTGCTGATATTCAAAACATTTTGAATATCATTATTAACGTGTACCAACAGCGGACTAATGCAACAAAAAATAACTGAAATATAAAGCTGAGTCACAGCTCTTGCCTCCCACACCAGAAATCACAGCAGACTCACTCCAGGGTTACACACACCTTAGCTCTTACAGTGAATGTCATCCACACGTTTATCATTCACATGACATCTTCGCCTAGTTTTTATGACTATGAAGAATGCAGATTAATTAAGATCAGGGTCATCTTTACACATTTTGAATTGAGACACTTATTTCTGGACTTTGATCAGAGAGAAATAATCTAACCTATATTGAGCTTTCTGTACAGAGTGTAATTTCTGTTGTTTCATAGGTCTATGGTGGGATGAGGGGCATGAAGGGTCTGGTGTATGAGACCTCAGTGCTGGATCCTGATGAGGTGTGTTTCCTGCCGTCACAACACAAATAATCCACTAAACAGTATCACCCACAGAATAATTGATGTGTCAAGCTGAGCAATCTTGGACCTCGTAGATAAGCCATATGGTTACTTACAGTGCCTTCAGAATGTATTCAGACTTCTTGACTTATTCCACATTTTGTGTTAAAGCCTGAATTCAAAATTGATAAACAATTATTCTCACCCATCTACACACAATACCCCTTAATGACAAGGTGAAAACATGTTTTTAGTAATTTTTGCACATTTTATTGAAAATGAAATACAGAAATAAGTATTCACACTCGAGTCAATACTTTGTAGAAGCACCTTTGGCAGTGACAACAGTCTTTCTGGGTAAGTCTCTAAGAGCTTTCCACACCTGGATTGTATACCAGTTGCCCTTTATTATTTAAAAAATTCTTCAAGCTATGTCAAATTGTTTGTTGTTCATTGCTAGACAACCACTTTCAGGTCTTGCCATAGATTTTCATGTATATTTAAGTCAAAACTGTAACTCGACCACTCGGAACATTCACTGTCTTCTTGGTAAGCAACTCCAGTGTAGATTTGGCCTTGTCTGTTAGGTCATTGTCCTGCTGAAAGGTGAATTAATCTCCCAGTGTCTGTTGGAAAGCAGACTGAACCAGGTTTTCCTTAAGGATTTTGCCTGTGCTTAGCTCCATTCTGTTAAGGACTGGGGAGTTTTTCAGGATAAAAAATAAACAATTACAAGCACACCCATAACATGATGCAGCTTTAAACATAGTGTGGTACTCAGTAATTAGTTGTATTGCGTTTTCCCCAAACAACTTTGTATTCGGGACAAAAAGGTAATTGCTTTGACATATTTTTTTTCTAGTATTACTTTAATGTCTTGTTGCAAACAGGATGCATGTTTTGGATTTTTTAAATTCTGTACAGCTTCCTTTTCACCCTGTCAATTAGGTTAGTATTGTTGAGTAACTACAATTTTGTTGGTCCATCCTCAGTTTTCACCTATCACAGCCATTGGCCTTAGGGTGACAGCCATGAGCAGTTTCCGTCCTCCGGCAACTGAGTTACCATCCAAAGTGTAATTAATAACTAACCTATACTCAAAGGGTCTTCTTTAATTTTTATTTTTATTTTTTACCCATCTACCAATAGGTGCCATTCTTTGCAAGGCATTGAACAACCTCCCTGGTCTTTGTGGTTGAATCGGTGCTTGTAATTCACTGCTTGACTGAGGGACCTTATAGATAATTGTACTTGTTGCACATAGTGAGTCCATGCAACTTATTATGTGACTTGTTAAGCAAATTTTTTATTTTTTACTCCTGAACTTATTTAGGCTTGCCATAACAAACGGGTTGAATACGTATAACATTTTGGTTTTTCTTTATTAAATGATTTTGTGTAAATTTCGAAAAACATATTTCCTCTTCTATATATATTGTGTGTGTAGGCCAGTGACAAAACATCTACATTTAATCCATTTTAAATTCAGGCTGTAAGACAAAAAAATGTGGAAAAAGTCAAGGGGTGTCAGTGCCTTGAGAAAGTACTATCTAAATTGTGTCAAATTTGTCTTTAGGGCATCCGCTTCCGTGGCTACAGCATTCCAGAGTGTCAGCAGCTGTTGCCCAAGGCTCCAGGAGGTCAGGAGCCATTGCCTGAGGGCCTCTTTTGGCTGCTGGTCACAGGACAGGTCCCCACAGAGGAACAGGTGAGATGGGGCTAGGGCTAATTTAAACTGAATGTAAAGATTTAGTCTGGTCAAGTGGAAAGGAGGTTAAAGGGTAGCATAAACATAACCACATGTAAGATGGATTTGCATTAGTATACGCACGTAAAGTTCTAATACAATGTTAGACCTCACTTTTATTTTTTTAAGTTATTACATAAAACTGATCAGAATGCTGAAGTCATGCCGGTAAAGTGTTTTTTGTGGGTTGTGACGTTTTATATGGAGGACCCAGCCAGTCAGCCGATTCCCTATAATGTAAACTTCAACAGAAATAACTTCAAATGAAATCTAATCGTTTGCACCTTCATAACTACTGGTTTCAATAAAATGTTTCAATAAAAAAAACTTCAAACTCAATTAATGTATGAATTTATTGATAGAAATCAGCTTGCAAAGATGCTAGCCAACTAGCCTGCTAACGTTAGCCCTACTAGCCTGCTAACGTTAGGTTAGCACTGCATGAGTCAGCCAGTTGCAATCAACACCTAGCTAACAGAAACATTTAAAGTAAACAAGTTTTGAACAAATATAACACCATCTAAACAATTATCAAATAATGTTGCCATATATGCAGTTATCTTAGCCAGCCAGCTAAGGTTACTTATTTAGCCTGCTTGCTAGCATAGCCAGCTAACTAGTCTAGTTGGACAACCACCACGGTCAACATAGCTAAGTGGTAAGCCAGAGAACAACACCAACTATTCTAGCACAAGCAGGAAAAATATATATAAATCTAACAGATACAGTGGGGCAAAAAAGTATTTAGTCAGCCACCAATTGTGCAAGTTCTCCCACTTATAAAGATGAGGCCTGTCATTTTCATCATAGGTACACAATCACATTGTAGGATTTTTAATTTATTTATTTGCAAATGATGGTGGAAAATAAGTATTTGGTCAATAACAAAAGTTTCTCAATACTATGTTATATACCCTTTGTTGGCAATGACAAAGGTCAAACGTTTTCTGTAAGTCTTCACACACTGTTGCTGGTATTTTGGCCCATTCCTCCATGCAGATCTCCTCTAGAGCAGTGATGTTTTGGGGCTGTTGCTGGGCAACACTGACTTTCAACTCTCTCCAAAGATTTTCTATGAGGTTGAGATCTGTAGACTGGCTTGGCCACTCCAGGACCTTGAAATGCTTCTTACGAAGCCACTCCTTCGTTGCCCGGGCGGTGTGTTTGGGATCATTGTCATGCTGAAAGACCCAGCCACGTTTCATCTTGAATGCCCTTGCTGATGGAAGGAGGTTTTCACTCAATCTCACAATACATGGCCCAATTCATTCTTTCCTTTACACGGATCAGTTGTCCTGGTCCCTTTGCAGAAAAACAGCCCCAAAGCATGATGTTTCCACCCCCATGCTTCACAGTAGGTATGGTGTTCTTTGGATGCAACTCGGCATTCTTTGTTGTGGAGCCCCAGATCGAGGGAGATTATTAGTGGTCTTGTATGTCTTCCATTTCCTAATAATTGCTCCCACAGTTGATTTCTTCAAACCAAGCTGCTTACCTATTGCAGATTCAGTCTTCCCAGCCTGGTGCAGGTCTACAATTTTGTTTCTGGTGTCCTTTGACAGCTCTTTGGTCTTGGCCATAGTGGAGTTTGGAGTGTGACTGTTTGACGTTGTGGACAGGTGTCTTTTATACTGATAACAAGTTCAAACAGGTGCCATTAATACAGGTAACGAGTGGAGGACAGAGGAGCCTCTTAAAGAAGTTGTTACAGGTCTGAGAGCCAGAAATCTTGCTTGTTTGTAGGTGACCAAATAATTATTTTCCACCATAATTTGCAAATAAATTCATAAAAAATCCTACAATGTGATTTTTCTGGATTTTTTTTCTCTCATTTTGTCTGTCATAGTTGAAGTGTACCTATGATGAAAATTGCAGGCCTCATCTTTTTAATTGGGAGAACTTGCACTATTGGTGGCTGACTAAATACTTTTTTTGCCCCACTGTATAAAGTAGAGCGTGGCGACTTACCGATTGACAGCTGAGTTAACGACCAAAGAAGAGCCGAGGAAAAGGCCTTTTCACCAGCCTGAGGGAGTCCGCTAATCCAATAGCGATATAGGGAGGTAAATCCACATTGAATTTACCCGGTTTATCTCATTACTGCTGACTCTCGTGATGTACCGGTAGGGAACAGAGGTTGCTGACTTAACATTCACGCTCGGCACAGCACCTGGTTTCAGTCACTCATTCCGAAGCCTGCCTTCCACTGGTTATAGCTATCAAAGTCCTCCGTGGTTAAATGAGCACTGCATACAGTAGATGTCCCCTTCATCCAATCCACTCGCTCCAACTGGACAAACCGTTCCCACTACAAAGCTGGCTTCTCGTTTTTGGGCCACAAATTGTGGGTATTACTGCAACAACTCAACTCCAATACACATCCTTGGCATTTGGTGTTTGCTGCAGCTCTTTCTTGAAGCCACCATGAGATGAGGTCTAATTCCACCCTAATATGGCTCAGCTGGAGGGAATTCCTATATTACAATTTTTATGGTACCAGTTAAAAGTTTGGACACCTACTCTTTATGGTTTAGGAGGAAGGCATTGAAGTTCTACAACCATAGCAAAGTGGTGGGGATTTATAATGTTTGGGTTTGAAGAACATTTCCTGGCTCAATTTTTTTTTATAGGCCCTACTTGTACTCACCGATCATGTTTGCATCTCTCCAGGTGAGCTGGTTGTCCAAAGAATGGGCTAAGCGGGCAGCACTCCCCTCCCACGTCGTCACCATGCTAGATAACTTCCCTACCAACCTTCACCCAATGTCCCAGTTCAGCGCCGCTATCACAGCTCTGAACAGTGAGAGCAGCTTTGCCCGGGCCTACTCCGAGGGCGTCAACAAGGCCAAGTACTGGGAGGTAAGTCACACACAGACAGATCTCATCATGTATTCTTCACAGACCTGGGTTCAAATGGTATTTGACATTTAAAAAAATGCTTTCTGTGTTTGAGCGTGACTGGTGAAATGGAACAAACAGAATATCCATTAAGGTGTAAACCTTGCACATCTGGCGCTTCAGGCAGGCTAAAGTCGACGCTCAAAGTATTTGAAAGATTTTAAATATGATTTGAACCTTGGTCTGCATTCCTCACACGACAATGCAGTACAGGCAGAGGTGTGGTAAAAGGCATTAAACCAGTGTGTGATGCCAGATCAATGAGTCGTCTTCACTAAACCTTGACTTATTTTAAAGTACCTTTCAAGTGTCTGTTCTTTTAAATATGAATTTTAACACGCACACCAGGTCTTCCTTGAACAAGAGCATATTCATCTCTTCCTCGACTTCCTGGTTAAAGATGAGGCTAAATTTAAGTAAATAGAAACACAACCACACTGTTTGTGTAGAGCAGGGAATTACAGCCCCAGAGTTCAACAGACTTGAAAAAACTCAGACCAAAACATCAACAGGAAATCACCTACCGAGGTAATCGTGTGTGGGATTTATCATGTCTTTCAGTGAGATCCTGTGGGAGACAGTCTACTGACTATTGATTAAACCACCTACCCTTCTCTATTCAGTTGATCTACTCCATTCCTGTTCATCTATTCAGTTAATCTACTCTATTCCAGTTCATCTATGAGGACTCCATGGACTTAATTGCCAAGTTGCCATGTGTTGCTGCTAAGATCTACCGTAACCTGTACCGTGAGGGCAGCAGCATTGGCGCTATTGACTCCAACCAGGACTGGTCCGCTAACTTCGCCAACATGCTGGGCTACAGCAACTCTGCTGAGTTCACTGAACTTATGAGGCTCTACCTCACCATCCACAGGTATTTTACTATGGGCCAGTTTCAGGTTAAGAATCTCCACTGAAGAATCTCCATTGAAACCAGCCTTGAAGGATTTATATATTAAGCATAATTACAGTTTAAGTGCCTTTGCGTCATTGAAAAGCACTCTATAAATCCCAGGTATTCATATTATTAACCATTATAAGTCATTGATTTATTTTACTTTTGGGGGGGGTTGCCATTTTGTCTATTTTTTTGGCTGTAGTTCCTTCCCCTTTGCCACTAAATTCTGAGAATTGTGAAACCCTCAAATATAAAAATTCTCTGCCCCCTAGTGTTTATGTTGCATTAGAATTATTCTACAGTTTTGGGGGGGATAAGTCTGTATTTCAATATGGCTCTGTATAAATGTTTGTTAGTAGTAATCAATAATGTGAGGTACAACTTTGTAATGAATTACTATATATTCAAATGAATGTGGCCCTTTTGGTTTCAGTGACCATGAGGGAGGCAACGTCAGCGCCCACACAAGTCACCTGGTGGGCAGTGCTCTGTCCGACCCTTACCTGTCCTTCAGTGCTGCTCTGAACGGGCTGGCTGGACCTCTGCATGGGCTGGCCAACCAGGTCTGTGTCAATCCTGTCCTTTGCTCTGCACAGTCACATGGATGGACAGAACGATAATCATGTTGGCGTAACTGGCTTTTCCTTAACATTAGCACAACAGTGCTTTTATAGAGTTTCTGTTTGACTTGCTGAGGTTATAACAGTGTGTTCTGTGTGCCCTACAGGAGGTACTGGTATGGCTGACGGCCCTGCAGAAGGAGATGGGAGGGGAGGTGTCTGATGAGAAGATGAGGGATTACATCTGGAACACACTCAAGTCTGGCAGGGTAAGAGTGCGTCTGGCTTCACTATTACGACGCATCTTACCAAAAAGTCCCTAGTTCTCCAGGATTCTGGGAATCAGGAACGGGGATTCTGAAGAACACAGGAGATTTGGGGGAAGTTTTCAACCCTACTCCTCACACCCTCTCTCTCTGCCGTAGGTGGTGCCAGGCTACGGGCATGCTGTCCTGAGGAAGACTGACCCCAGGTACCAATGCCAGCAGGAGTTTGCCTTTAAGCACCTGCCCAATGACCCCATGTTCAAGCTGGTGCACCAGCTCTACAAGATCGTGCCCCCAGTGCTGCTAGAGCAGGGTAAGGCCAAGAACCCCTGGCCCAACGTAGATGCCCACAGTGGAGTGCTGCTGCAGGTAAGCAATATTCTTTATTCAGGCATTCTGCTCAACAATGTCCTATTGTAATGTTACGTATTGCAATGTAATGCAGATCCATTCTGAAACTTTGATGGAAGTTGAATTTGAAAGTGCATTCTAAATGTATTTTGACTAGTCAGCATTACAATTATACTTCAATTATAAGCATCACAAAACACAGCACCTGTGTGTTTTAGTTTAGTCTTTTAATCATTCCATTTTTGTTGACCCTCTGTAACAAAACATATTTGACCTCTCCCTGGCCTTCCCCGTGACCTCTCTCCACTACAGTATTATGGGATGACAGAGATGAACTACTACACTGTGTTGTTCGGCGTGTCCCGAGCCCTGGGAGTGCTGGCCCAGCTGATCTGGAGCCGAGCCCTGGGCTTCCCCCTGGAACGCCCCAAGTCCATGAGCACGGACGGACTCATGACCCTGGTGGGGGCCAGCAAGTCAGGCTGAAGAGGGAGAGAAGGGAGGAAATAACAAATAAAAGCTGACCTCGCCCCCATCCCCATGAAAGAGATTCAAAGAGACAGTACACATTTTTAATTTATTATTATTAATCAAAAATCCCCAAAAAGGGCATTTGATATTTACATTGTTTGGTGTGAGACTGTTAGGTATTCATAGATATCCTATATTATATATCCCTGCTATGCCTCCACATTTGGAAGATAAAGAGAGATGCGAAACTCATACACTGAGTGTAAAAAAACAAGAAATCCTTCCTAATATTAAGTTTGCCCCCCCCCCCCCCCCACCCCCTTTTCCCTCAGAACAGCCTCAATTTGTCAGGGCATGGACTCTACAAGGTGTCGAAAGCATTCCACAGGGAGGCTGGCCCATGCTGACTCCAATGCTTCCCACAGTTGTGTCAAGTTGCCTGGATGTCCTTTGGGTTGTGGACCATTCTTGATACACACAGGAAACTGTTGAGCGAGAGAAATCCGGCAGTGTTGCAGTTCTTGACACACTCAAACCAGTGCACCGGGTACCTACTACCATACCCCGTTCAAAGGCATTTAATCTTTTGTCTTGGCCATGCACCCTATGAATGGCACACATTCACAATCCATGTATCAATTGTCTCAAGGCTTAAAAATCCTTTACCTTGTCTCATCTCCTTCATCTACATTGATTGAAGCGAATTCAACAAGTTAATCAATAAGGGATAATAGCTTTCACCTGGTCAGTCTGTCATGGAAAGAGCATGTGTCCTTAATGTTTCGTACACTCAGTGTATATACAATTCACCTGCTTAGAGATTACAGCTACTTTAATTTATGTCCAGTGTTTGCTAACCCCATGCCTCTCGTATGCTGGCCAGGCCTGGGTTGCCCAGTCTGTCACTCCACCTCATTACTACAGAGCTCCCACCTACCTCTGTTCCTGACTCAAGACAATAACAGCACAGTAGGTTAATGTGGTCTTGTAGCATCATCAGATTTCCCCATGTGCCTGGGAGGACAGGGCCACCAACAGATTGAAGATGTGAAGGGGCATAAAAAGTAGCATGAAATCCAAACTCGTATACTGTTTTACTATTGTTTTACTATTGGAGCATATCCATTTGGTTTCCAGACCACGTAAACATAGAATTATGTGGGGAGTTATTGACATGCCAAATGGTCATCAATTGAGATTTTAAATTGTGGTAGTTTGACATCAAGATGAACCCCTTCAAAATGCAAGCACAATTAATAAGGAAGCAAGTTACTTTTAATTTTGGTCACATTCTGCTGGTATTAGTTGCTGAAGCTTTGATTGACTGGAAAGCCTGGCCAAATCTAAAATCGGGAAACATATATATTTTTTTGCCTGAAACCCTCACCCCATTTATCTATACATTTCCCCCAATGTCACTAACCATTCTGATTTCACTCCCAAGAACACTCCAGTAAAGAAAAAGGTCATTCTCTGTAAAAGTATTTAACTTCCACGGAAGATGTTTAATTTCGCTGAAGAAGGATGCAAATCAGGAAAGAAAGGGTGCTGCCCCCTTTTATTTAAAATTAATATATATAGATTTCATTCATTTGTCTGGCTTGATTCCCAGACTTCAATGGATTCAACCTTGAACACACCTCTATGATCAAAATAACCTTTTTGTTTTTCAATCGTGTCTTACATTCTTTCCTTTCAATTTCTGTCTGGGCACCTTTTGTAATGTGGGATTTGTGTGGGTAGGATGTATATGATAGAGCTCTGAATTGAAGCTTGGAGTACCCAAAGGTCTGATTTAATAATAACATAGACCTGTCATCTTTGAAGGATTGGGAGGACAAGGTATTCTGATTTTAGTATGTACATGAATGCAAGCTTGGACATAAGTGTGCAGTCGGGGCTGTGTATCTGAGGTCCTGTCTTAATTTTGTTGATAAACTGGGTGGTTCGAGCTATGAATGCTGATTGGCTGACAGCCGTGGTATATCACGCGTATGACAAAACATTTGTTTTTACTGCTATTATTCCGTTGGTAACCAGTTTTAATAGTAATAAGGCACCTTGGTGGTTTGTTGTATAGGCATTATGTTGGGCCTAAGAACAGCCCTTAGCCGTAGTATAATGGTCATATAGCATACACTATACTTAAGCAATAAGGCCTGAGAGGTTATGTTCAGTGCTGCTATATAGTATGTTGTGTTGATAAACATAAGCACATAGATTTATTTACAAGAATAACTTTCAAAACGACATGTAAAACAGAAAGATGTAATGAGCGAGGTTGGAATCACACAGCTGTATGACTGAGCCAATACAGTGATCGAGCTGCTGCTACTTCAAAATGAGCACTTGTTGGTTTATAATCCTTAGTTCTTAGCAATAGTAAAACCTCTGTTAGATTTGTCCTTTTTTGGGTGTTGAATGATAAACCTCTAATGTATAAAGATAATAATTTGTGGTTTTAATGTATACTTTGTATATAGTTATGTATAGCTTGAAAGAATGAGCTATTTTCAAAAAGTATTGGCTCAGTCATACAGCTGTGTGATTCCAACCTCGCTCATTACATCTTTCTGTTTTACATGTCGTTTTGAAAGTTATTCTTGTAAATAAATCTATTGCCTGTTTTTATATGGGCTTTTTCTGCTGTTTAGGGGGTGTTTGCTTTGACTGTTTTCAAGCTTGCTCTCAGGCAGCAGATATTGGTTGCAGGCACATAGCAGCTTTTCCTGTGCTTATGTTTATCAACACAACATACTATATAGCAGCTGTTGCACTTCTACCACTGCTTTCTGGAACAACTTATTCAATGTCTGTCAGAATTCACTGACGTCAGTCCCCTCCGATTTCTACGCCTCTTGGCTTGATGTTTTTCTGTGTTCATTCTTCTTGGTTTGTCTTGTGGAGCGTGGTTATTTCTGATCATAGAGGGTCTAAAGAACGTGTGGAACCAGGGAAAGACGGGATGGGTCAAAGGTGCTTAGAACAAATGGGAAACCAATAAATGTTTTTATTAACACTTGGTGTCATGTTCATGTTTACTCATGGTGTGAAAAGAGATTGAAAACTGACAAGGTTATTTCAATAACAAATGGAAAATTGCAAAGTTGCTGGTAATCTAGTCCTGGCAGATTGTCCTCCTGTCTCAATGTCCTGGATGAACTGTACATAATCAGATTTGGACTGGCATTTCCAAGTTTTGAAATTAAGGAATGAGAATACCCTTGTGCATGTTAAAAATACACAACCAGCCAGCTTACCTTATGTCAAATAAGCCCAGCAGTCTCACCTCTGGCTTTCTTGTTTTTGGCTCTGGAGAACTGCAGTCATGAGACCCGACCGGGGATAATGTTACACACTGACACAACCACTCAGCCGCTGTTGCATGAGCCCCCACTGCACCAGGCCTTCTCTGTTTCTGTATACATGGCTAGACAGCTGAATCACAAGGAAGTGGGGCTTTGTTTAGTGAACTTTAGTTAATGTCCTACAATCAGTTTAAGTACAGTATTACCCAACGTGGTAGTCTTTACATTTACGTTGTGATTTCATTTGTATAGGTATGGTGGTGTTTGGGAGATGTGTAATAACTGGCAGATGGTTAAAGGACCCATCTCTCTGTGCTGTTATTAATAACTGGCCCAGATACCACCACCCTACTCTGGTTTCCCTTTGAAAAGGCAGCATCCACACATAGCGGAACCCCCCCCCCCCCTCATTCGGCACGTGACAAAATGTGATTCTATTATTTTATTTTTTACCCTCTACAGCTTCTGTGCTTGACACTGCAAAGGAAACGACTCGATAAGGAGTTATGGCAATATGTATTTGGACTACATTGTATGGATGCACATTCCCAATATTCCATTGCACTGATAATTGTGATTTTGTAGTGAGCAGTGACCAGCTGCTCATGGTCAACCAGAATGTAACATTTTGCTGAAATTCTAATTGAAAAGAGCACGAGTAGTGTTTGTTCTCCAACTGATACCATGGTTACAGAAGTGTAAATGAACACATTAAACTTAACTTAGGTAAAACCAATTTGATCAGCACGCCAAACTCAAACATATGCTCATACACTGCTTCTCAACACCCGTTTGTCCATTACTGCTCACTTTAGATCTAATTGGCAGAATAAGTAAGAGGCCTAATTAGGAATACGGTAACATGATTCACAATTCCACCTATCTTTATTTACAATACACATCATGCACAGAAATACAATTGCCATATGTCAACACCCGACGGAAAATGAAAAGCAATGAATACAGCAGTTCTTAGGAAGGCTAGAGGTGCAATACTGTTACATCAAACTGGATGACCACTAGCAACTTATTGGTTGCTTTTGAACATAAAAAAAATACAAAAGAAGTTGATTTGAAGTATTGCGACAGTGGTTAAGTCTTGGGAGTCTTGCATGAGAACAAAAGAATAGTATTGAATCTAAAAGACACTTAAAATAGCTTCCTATGTTAACCTTTCATGACCTCCCTAGAGTAAATTCCACCATCATAGTCCTTTATTACACAACTAAAATATGTGCATGTTTTCCCATTAAAACGTAGGCAAACCCAACAAATACAATTCAAAAGAAAACATCCTACACAAGTAGCCATATCTTTCAAGCATAAATACTGCAATAAAATAACTTTGTCTTGTCTAATTTATGAACACACTCGGTAGCTTGTCTTGACACAGCCATCTTGACACACTTTATAGAATTTTCACAGCATAGACAAAGCTCCTTTTCTCCATATTTACATACAAGCTCAACATTTAAAAGGCGCAGACTACATTTAAAACCTTTTTTTTCTCCAAGAAAAATAAAGCACTTGAACAACATTCTTTCTGCACACACAAAAGTGAAGAAAAGCTATTTTATATATCTCAACAGTACCAGTCAAAAGTTGACACACCTACACATTCCAGGGTTTTTCTTTATAAATAAATTTTCTACATTATAGAATAATAGTAAAGACTTCAACACTATGAAATAACACATGGGATCATGTAATCAGTGTTAAACAAATCAAAATATTGAGTTTCTTCAAAGTAGCCACCCTTTGCATTGATGACAGCTTTGCACACTCTTGGCATTCTCTCAACCAACTTCATGAGATAGTAATCTGGAATACATTTCAAGTAATAAGTGTGCCTTGTAAAACGTTAATGTGGAATTTCTTTCCTTTTTCATGCATTTGAGCCAATCAGTTGTTGTGACAAGGTAGGGGTGGTATACAAAAGATAGCCCTATTTGGTAAAATACCAAGTCCATATTATGGCAAGAACAGCTCAAATAAGCAAAGAGAAACGACAGTCCATTTGGAAAATTTAAAGTTTCTTCAAGTGCAGTCATAAAACCTATCAAGCGCTATGAAGAAACTGGCTCTCTTGAGGACCGCCACAGGAAACAGACATCTCAACAACTGTTCAGAGGAGACTCCGCGAATCAGGCCTAAATGGTTGAATTTCTGCAAAGAAACCACTACTAAACAGGACACCAATAATAAGAAGAGAGACTTGCTTGGGCCAAGAAGCATACGCATTGGACATTAGACTGAAGGAGATCTGTACTTCGGGCTGATGAGTCCAAATGTGAGAGTTTTGGTTCCAGCCGCTGTGTCTGTGAGACGCAGAGTAGATGAATGGATGATCTCTGCATGTGTGGTTCCCACTGCGAAGCATGGAGGAGGTGTGATGGTTATTTGCTGGTGCCACTGTTCGTGATTTATTTAGCATTCAAAGCACACTTAACCAGCATGGCTACCACAGCATTCTGCAGCGATACGCCATCACCTCTGGTTTGCTCTTAGTGGGACTATCATTTGTTTTTCAACAGGACAATGACCCAACACACCTGCAGGATGTGTAAGGGCTATTTGACCAAGGAGAATGATAGTGCTGCATCAGATGACCTGGCCTCCACAATCAACCGACCTCAACCCAATTGAGATGGTTTGGGATTAGTTGGAACGCAGAGTGAAGGAGAAGGAGCCAAGAAGTGCTAACCATATGTGGGAACTCCTTCAAAACTGTTGAAAAAGCATTACAGGTGAAGCTGGTTGAGAGAATTCCAAGAATGTGCAAAGCTGTCATCAAGGCAAAGGGTGGCTACTTTGAAGAATCTCAAATAAAAAATATATTTTGATTTGTTTAACACTTTTGGTTACTACATGATTCCATATGTGTTATTTCATAATTGTGATGTCTTTACTATTAATAAAAATAAAGAAAAACCTGCAAATGAGTAGGTGTGTCAACTTTTGACATGTACTGTGTGTTGATATACACACACACACACAGTTGAAGTCGGAAGTTTACATACACTGAGGTTGCAGTCGTTAACTCGTTTTGCAACCACTCCACAAATTTCTTGTTAACAAACTATAGTTTTGGCAAGTCAGAACATCTACTTTGATAAATCAAAAATAGAACTGTTTGTCCATAATGACCATCGTTCTGTTTAGAGGAAAAAGGGGGAGGCTTGCAAGCCAAAGAACACCATCCCAACCGTGAAGCACAGGGGTGGCAGCATCATGTTGTGGGGGTGCTTTGCTGCAGGAGGGACTGGTGCACTTCACAAAATGGATGGCATCATGAGGGAGGAAAATTATGTGGATATATTTAAGTAACGTCTCAAAGACATCAGTCAGGAAGTTAAAGCATATACATCCATGATGGCATAGCAGTTTAGACGTCTTTTGTCCTCGTCTTGTCCCATACACATATATACACACACATACATATATACATACATACATACATACATACATACATACACACACACACACATATACACACACATATATATATATATACACACACACACACACACATATATATATATATATATATATACACACACACACATACACATATATATATATATACATACACACACACACACACACACACATATATATATATATATATATATATATATATATATATATATATATACACAACTTTTTTTTCATAATTTTTATAAATTTTCCATAAACTCATCTTCAAAACACTCTCCTGCAACCCGCCTCACCAATTTATATTTATAAAAAAGTATTATTTACCTCAAATCTGTAATCCTCCAAGAAGCTAGCCAGAAACTAGCCTGAAGCTAGCCAGAAGCTAATCCAGAAGCTAGGTCAGAAGCCAGTTAGCTTCTTTACTGGCAAATCGTTAGTATTCAGCTACCATGGTTTGTGGTCATCAGCTATCCTTTAGCTCGAAAATCTATCAACAGTTTTGTACGGCACGGCTCGGCTCAGAACGGAACATACCGGACCAATTTCTCTCCATGTCCCTGGATTTCTACCACTAACTCTGGATATTCATACCTGGATCTCACAGCTAGCTAGCTGCTATCCGTGTGACTATCGGTTTTCGTCGATTCCGGAGCAAACATCAATTATTCCGGAGCTAGCCAGCTGAAGAGTTCCATCAATCACTCCTGGGCTGCAGTCACCTATCCGGACCCGTTTTACTGCCTACGCAGAGCCCCACCGGGCCTTCATAACTGGACTGCCGACGTTATCTACCCGAAGGAGTTATCCGGCTGGCTCCTCCGTCGTGACGTTACCTGAACACCCATCTGCGGCCTGCTAACCGTTAGCTGTCTTATCGGCTGCTATCAGAATAGACAATTGGACAATTTATTTATTTAAATTGCACCCCCCACAGCAACTCGCCCAAGCCTTCCCCATTTCTCCTTCTCCCAAAACCGTTCAGCTGATGTTCTGAAAGAGCTGCAAAATCTGGACCCCTACAAATCAGCCGGGCTAGACAATCTGGACCCTTTCTTTCTAAAAATATCTGCCTAAATTGTTGCCACCCCTATTACCAGCCTGTTCAACCTCTCTTTCATGTCGTCTGAGATTCCCAAAGATTGGAAAGCAGCTGCGGTCATCCCCCTCTTCAAAGGGGGGGACACTCTTGACCCAAACTGCTACAGACTATCTATCCTACCATGCCTTTCTAAGGTCTTCGAAAGCAAAGTCAACAAACAGATTACCGACCATTTCGAATCTCACCATACCTTCTCTGCTATGCAATCTGGTTTCAGAGCTGGTCATGGGGCACCTCAGCCACGCTCAAGGTCCTAAACGATATCTTAACCGCCATCGATAAGAAACATTACTGTGCAGCCGTGTTCATTGATCTGGCCAAGGCTTTCGACTCTGTCAATCACCACATCGGCAGACTCGACAGCCTTGGTTTCTCAAATGATTGCCTCGCCTGGTTCACCAACTACTTCTCTGATAGAGTTCAGTGTGTCAAATCGGAGGGTCTGCTGTCCGGACCTCTGGCAGTCTCTATGGGGGTGCCACCGGGTTCAATTCTTGGACCGACTCTTCTCTGTATACATCAATGAGGTCGCTCTTGCTGCTGGTGAGTCTCTGATCCACCTCTACGCAGACGACACCATTCTGTATACTTCTGGCCCTTCTTCGGACACTGTTAACAACCCTCCAGGCAAGCTTCAATGCAATACAACTCTCCTTCCGTGGCCTCCAATTGCTCTTAAATACAAGTAAAACTAAATGCATGCTCTTCAACCGATCGCTACCCGCTCCTACCCACCTGTCCAACATCACTACTCTGGATGGCTCTGATTTAGAATACGTGGACAACTACAAATACTTAGGTGTCTGGTTAGACTGTAAACTCTCCTTCCAGACCCATACCAAACATCTCCAATCCAAAGTTCAATCTAGAATTGGCTTCCTATTTCGCAACAAAGCATCCTTCACTCATGCTGCCAAACATACCCTTGTAAAACTGACCATCCTACCAATCCTCGACTTTGGCGATGTCATTTACAAAATAGCCTCCAATACCCTACTCAACAAATTGGATGCAGTCTATCACAGTGCAATCTGTTTTGTCACCAAAGCCCCATATACTACCCACCATTGCGATCTGTACGCTCTCGTTAGCTGGCCCTTGCTTCATACTCGTCGCCAAACCCACTGGCTCCATGTCATCTACAAGACCCTGCTAGGTAAAGTCCCCCCTTATCTCAGCTCGCTGGTCACCATAGCATCTCCCACATGTAGCACACGCTCCAGCAGGTATATCTCTCTAGTCACCCCCAAAACCAATTCTTTCTTTGGCCGCCTCTCCTTCCAGTTCTCTGCTGCCAATGACTGGAACGAACTACAAAAATTTCTGAAACTGGAAACACATCTCCCTCACTAGCTTTAAGCACCAACTGTCAGAGCAGCTCACAGATTACTGCACCTGTACATAGCCCACCTATATTTTAGCCCAAACAACTACCTCTTTCCCTACTGTATTTAATTTTATTTATTTTGCTCCTTTGCACCCCATTATTTTTATTTCTACTTTGCACATTCTTCCATTGCAAATCTACCATTCCAGTGTTTTACTTGCTATATTGTATTTACTTTGCCACCATGGCCTTTTGCCTTTACCTCCCTTATCTCACCTCATTTGCTCACATCGTATATAGACTTGTTGATACTGTATTATTGACTGTATGTTTGTTTTACTCCATGTGTAACTCTGTGTCGTTGTATGTGTCGAACTGCTTTATTTATCTTGGCCAGGTCGCAATTGTAAATGAGAACTTGTTCTCAACTTGCCTACCTGGTTAAATAAAGGTGAAAAAAAAGCTTGCTCGCAAATGGGTCTTCCAAATGGACAATTACCCCCAAGCACAATTCCAAAGTTGTAGCAAAATGGCTTAAGGACAACAAAGTCAAGGAATTTGATGGCCATCACAAAGCCCTGACCTCAATCCTATAGAACATTTGTGGGCAGAACTGATAAAGCGTGTGCGAGCAAGAAGGCCTACAAACCTGACTCAGTTACACCGGCTATGTCAGGAGGAATGGGCCAAAATTCACCCAACTTATTGTGGGAGCTTGTGGAAGGCTACCTGAAACGTTTGACCCACGTTAAACAATTTAAAAGGCAATGCTACCAAATACTAATTGAGTGTGTGTAAACTTCTGACCCACTGGGAATGTGATGAAAAAAATAAAAGCTGAAATAAATCATTCTCCCCACTATTATTCTGACATTTCACATTCTTAAAATAAAGTGGTGATCCTAACTGACCCAAGACAAGGAATTTTTACTAGGATTAAATGTCAGGAATTCTTTAAAACTGAGTTTAAATGTATTTGGCTAAGGTATGTAAACTTCTGACTTCAACTGTATGTATGTATACATATACACATATATATATATTAATTACACACACACACACACACACACACATTACCGTTCAAAAGTTTGGGGTCACTTAGAAATGTCCTTGTTTTTGAAAGGAAAACACTTTTGTCCATTAAAAACATCAAATTGATCAGAAATACAGTGTAGACATTGTTAATGTTGTAAATGACTATTGTCAGATTTTTTATGGAATATCTAGAGGCCATTATCAGCAAAAATATCTAGAGGCTCATTATCAGCAACCATCACTCATGTGTTCCAATGGCACATGGCACACTTTTGCAAATATGTTAGCACAGCTGAAAACTGTCGTCCTGATTAAATAAGCAATAATACTGGCCTTCTTTAGACTAGTTGAGAAATTGTCAAACTGAAGATCTCGTACAACGGTGTGTACTATTCCCTTCACAGAACAGTGCAAACTGTCTCTAACCAGAATAGAAAGAGGGATGGGAGGCCCCGGTGCACAACTGAGCAAGAGGACAAGTATTTTAGAGTGTTTAGTTTGAGAAACAGGCGCCTTACAAGTCCTCAACTGGCAGCTTCATTAAATAGTACCGCAAAACACCAGTCTCAACATCAACAGTGAAGAGGCAACTCTGGGATGCTGGCCTTCTAGGCAGAGTTCCTCTGTCCAGTGTTTGTTCTTTTGCTCATCTTAATCTTTTTATTGACCAGTTTGAGATTTGGCTTTTTCTTTGCAACTCTGCCTATATGTCTAGCTACAATAGTCAGTTACAACATTAACAATGTCAACACTGTATTTCTGATCAATTTGATGCCATTTTAAATGGACATAAAGAAAAGGACATTTCTATGTGACCACAATACAGTCGTGGTCAAAAGTTTTGAAAATAACACAAATATTAATTTCCACAGTTTGCTGCTTCAGTGTCTTAAGACATTTTTGTCAGATGTTACTATGGAATACTGAAGTAAATTACAAGCAATTCATAAGTGTCAACGGCTTATTGACAATTACATGAAGTTGATGCAAAGAGTCAATATTTGCCGTTTTTGACCCTTCTTTTTCAAGACAAGCAATCCGCCCTGGCATGCTGTCAATTAACTTCTGGGCCACATCCTGACTGATGGCAGCCCATTCTTGTATAGTCAATGTTTGGAGTTTGTCAGAATTTGTGGGGTTTTGTTTGTCCACCCGCCTCTTGAGGATTGACCACAAGTTGTCAATGGGATTAAAGGTCTGGGGAGTTTCCTGGCACTGGACCCAAAATATTGATGTTTTGTTCCCCGAGCCATTTCGTAATCACTTTTGCCTTATGGCAATGTACTCCATCATGCTGGAAAAGGCATTGTTCATCACTAAACTGTTCCTGGATGGTTGGGAGAAATTGCTCTCGGAGGATGTGTTGGTACCATTCTTTAGTCATGGCTGTGTTCTTAGGCAAAATTGTAAGTGAGCCCACTCCCTTGGCTGAGAAGTAACCCCACATATGAATGGTCTCGGGATGCTTTACTTTTGACATGACACAGGACTGATGGCAGCGCACACCTTGTTTTCTCCGGCTTTGCTTTTTTTCCCGGATGCCCCAAACAATCGGAAAGGGGATTCATCAGAGAAAATTGCTTTACCCCAGTCCTCAGCAGTCCAATCCCTGTACCTTTTTGCAGAATATCAGTCTGTCCCTGATGTTTTTCCTGGAGAGAAGTGGCTTCTTTGCTGCCCTTCTTGACACCAAGCCATCCTCAAAGTCTTTGCCTCACTGTGCGTGCAGATGCACCCACACCTGCCATTCGCTCAGTACTGGTAGTGCCCCAATCCCACAGCTGAATCAACTTTAGGAGACGGTTCTGGCGCTTGCTGGACTTTCTTGGGCACCCTGAAGCCTTCTTCACAACAATTGAACCGCTCTCTTTGAAGTTCTTGATGATCCGATAAATGGTTGATTAGGGTGCAATCTTACTGGCAACAATATCCTTGCTTGTGAAGCCCTTTTTGTGCAAAGCAATGATGACGGCACGTGTTTCCTTGCAGGTAACCATGATTGACAGAGGAAGAACAATGATTCCAAGCACCATCCTCCTTTTGAAGCTTCCAGTATGTTATTCAAACTCAATCAGAATGACAGAGTGATCTCCAGCCTTGTCCTCGTCAACACTCACACCTGTGTTAACGAGAGAATCACTGACATGTCAGCTGGTCTTGTTGTGGCAGGGCTGAAATGCAGTGGAAATGTTTTTTGGGGTTTCAGTTCATTTTCAATTAATCTGATCACTCTTCATAACATTCTGGAGTATATGCAAATTGCCATCATACAAACTGAGGCAGCAGACTTTGAAAGACATTCTCAAAACTTTTGGCCACGACTGTACACACACACACAATTATAACATATTAGGAACACCTTCCTAATATTGAGTTGCACCCCCCAACCCCCCCTTTGCCCTCAGAACAGACTCAATTTGTCAGGGCATGGACTCTACAAGATGTCAAAAGCATTCCACAGGGATGCTGGCCCATGTTGACTCCGATGCTTCCCACAGTTGTGTCAAGTTGGCTGGATGTCCTTGGGTTGGTGGACCATTCTCGATACACACGGAAACTTGAGTGTGAAAAACCCAGCAGTGTTGCAGTTCTTGACACCAACTGGTGTACCTACTACCATACCCCGTTCAAAGGCACTTCACTTTTTTGTCTTGCCCATTCACCCTCTGAATGACACACATACACAATCCATGTTTCAATTGTCTCAAGGCTTAAAAATCATTCTTTAACCTCTCTCCTCCCCTTCATCTACACTGATTGAAGTGAATTTAACAGGTTCCATCAATAAGGGATCATAGACTGACCAGGTGAAAACTCTCATGGAAAGAGTAGGTGTTCCTAATGTTTTGTATACTCAGTGTATATTTATAATCAATAACTTCAAAACAAATACATTTTAAAGAAGCACTTATTGGTATAAGCAATACTGTACATTTAAAATATATTTCTAAGATAAATTAATTTGACATGAATGTACGACTTTAATGTGGCAGGTAAGTGGAGTGCACCTGCATCCATTCTTCAACAATCTGAAGCATCAACAGACATACTGTATGACAGACTCAAAATGGACCATGTCATTGGTTGACTCAATATTGTGTCCTGTTCACTCACGCTTACACAGCAATACATTAAATCTGTTCCAATATGTGTAGTGGCTTTTTTGTTTTACAACTAGATTTGGAAGAAGGATTCTTCTATTTAAATTGTGCACAAGCACCAATGCAACATTGAAGATTAACCCTTGTGAGGAGGTAGATGGCAGATTTTTACAAGACATGATCCAGGCTAAGATATGGGACTTTCAACTAGTTGTGAAGGGTGTTTAGCTGGGCTGATTGCCCACACTGATTGCTTGGTCCTTACTCTGATGTGAGGTTGCACGAAGTGGCATCTTAGCCTGGTCCCAGATGGTCCAAGATCTCAGAAGTGCTGTCTCACGCCAGTGTGACCCTAGGAGTTGTCAAGATGGCACAAACAGTTCTGGGACCAGGCTAATGGCACCTGGGTGGCAATGGAGATGGTTGGTGGTGTAGTGTCATGCAGGTCCAGCTAGGTGATACAGGGAACAGCCAGGGTGAAGGTGCAGGCTGTTTTGGGACAAGGGCACACAATGGCAGATGGACCTCACGTTTGGTGTACCTCATGGAACATTAACTCCCGTGGGACGCGTGTCTGTGGGCCGTAGAGCGTGCCGGCCCGGCGCTCGAAGGCAGACACATTTTTCTTTACCACCTCGTCAAAAAACACAGTTGCTAACTGAGAGTGGAGCAAGGAGCGGAACTCAAACGAGATCTGTGTGGCAGGAAGGAAGGAGAGGTCAGGATGTCAGTCGGAGAAGACATACAAAAGAGAAAGAGGATAAGCAAAGGATAAGCTCTGTTAACGGATATAACTTAGACTATTCACATGCACAAGGTCTATGCACAAATAGAGAGCAAGATGAGAAGAAACTGAGAGGTTGGCAGCATGAGATAAACAAAAGGGCTGCAAGCTGGGGCTGTCATATTCACCGAAACGTCCACAGTGCAGGTGCGGGGATAACCAGGGATTCCAGGACTGAAGCGCCATATCGTCTCCAGGTGGTTAAAAAGTGTTCCATCTGTGCACACCGCCTAAAAAATGTAATCCAATAAGAAAGGGTTACTTAGAGTAATCTATCATCAAACCAACAATGATCATCACATATCTCATCATAATTCATGAATCCTCAATTAAGCGGGACTAAATGGGATTGCAAAAAATCTGGTAACTTTCTCAAGAATCCCAGGTTTTCAAGAAATCCTAGTTGGAAGATTCCTGAAACCAGGAGGGAATAAGCAGGAAATCTGGAAGTTACTGGGATTTTTAAACCATAATTAAACAGGAGGGACTTACTTTGACCATGTGGGGTCGCACCACGCTGATCATGGATGTGTATCGCTCTACGATGGGTGGGAATCCCACCTCTAGCTGAGCTTTGGAGTGGCCTGCCCTCTTCATGATGGTCTGGGACTTCTTACACCAGGGGACAAAGAGTTTGTAGTCATCCACGTTGGCTACCACATCATACATCTCCAGCATAGAGTACCTGAAGCAGCATAGCAAACGGAGTTTGAAAACAACATGACATCCCTTCCACTTCGTGTTTCAAATAGGCTAAGCCCTATTTTTTCCTTTAATATGAAATCTATCTATGCATTCAAGCTCTCGTTCAAGCACTCGTTCAAGCTTGTAACGGGCAGGGTAGCCTAGTGGTTAGAGCGTTAGACTAGTAACCGGAAGGTTACAAGTTCAACAAGGTACAAATCTGTCGTTCTGCCCCTGGACAGGCCGTTAACCCACTGTTCCTAGGCCGTCATTGAAAATAAGAATTTGTTCTTAACTGACTTGCCTAGTTAAATAAAAGGTAAAATACATTTTAAAAACTACATACAGAAATAGCAAGTCCTACAATATATTATATTTCATGTATGGTACATCTTACCCCAGTATCCTTCGCTCAGAGTACTCCTTTCTCTTATTTGTGAACCCCATGAAGGTTCTGCTGTGGGGAACTGATGTCATTGTGTCCCAATTCTGCTGATGGCAAAGCACTCTGGGAGTCCTAGTCATTACAATACCACATGACGACAAGTGTCTGATAGGGAAGGGAGAGAAAGGATCATGTTAAAAATACTGGAGTGTAACATCTCTAACAAACACACTTTTCCAGACGGGCTTCCTGCCTTTAGAGTCAGGGCAGAAATAATATATTGCCTGCAGGGGGAAAAGGTTGCCAGTAGTGTCCTAACCTTCAATGTCGAGGACAAGCTACTATATTCTGAGTAAACACATGAATGGAACTATGTGTAATGCGACCCACTCAGTCAGGTTACGTGAGGTGGCTTGCAGAGCTGGCATGTTTTGCTATTGGGGTCTGAATGTGCTCACTACAAATAACTGTGTGACAGTCATAAAAAGTTTAATTACAGTCGTAGACAAAATTACAGAGCACTACTGAGAAAGTGAAACCAACACGAAGAAAGCCACAATATGCATATACAACAATAGTGACATTGATAGGATTGAAAAGGGAACTTTTTAGGCCTTAATGCCAATTTGATGATTAATAGGAAGAACACAAGTTACTAATTGTTTATATTCTCTGAAAAAACAGAATGTTCTTCAGTGTGGACCTATTTGAACCAGATGTGTAAGTGCTTTGCTGGAACATAAACCTGCACCAAAGGGGATTCAAAGATATGCACAATGCGCATGCACAGCACTGATTGGTTAATTGTGTCACATAAAGTTATCAATTTATGAATCTCACCTGATAGTCTGTGTCATATGTTCTCTTGACCCCGCAGTGTGACATGGTGAACGCCCAGAGCCGACAGCAATCTCCAAAAACTCACTGAATGTCCGCACACCCATCGGTATTCGCCGGGCAGTTGCTGCCATTGTATTTTGGGTTACTTTATCAGAACCTCAAGTAGAATAACGGTTCACGGAGACCGGATCTGTAGGTTTCTGTTAAACACCGACTTTAGCCAATTTCGGATTGGCAATTTGAAGCCTTTCCCAGTCCTATTTCAAGGCATCCATCAACGTCAGACACGGTGTTGATAAGCTTCAGTTCACTTATCCAAGTAGACGCAACCAAAAAGGCCGCGTTTACATAAGTCGTTTATTTATTCCAAGCTCGATGTCCTGGGACGCTGAAGGTGCATAAAATGCGCGTTCAAGTTTTTCCCCATACGGCGACAACTCTTTATCTCGACCGTATCTGTTTAGTAAAATAAACACCGGTATTGGTCAGGCTCATGGCCAGGGACACACTGTTCTAAAACAGAGCAACTGTCCTATCAGTGCATTGCTGCCACCAACTGTGTCGGAGGTATTACAATCCCAACCGCTCTGCACCCAAAGAACATTACTGGGAGTAAGCAATGATTTCTTTTATAATTAACGAGTACAATTTTGAAATGGTGAGATTATTTTGAGATGCATTTAGTATATAATTGTAATTCTCCTCAAACATTGCCAGGCTTTCACATTGCCTGGGAGGGCAAAACGGGGGATGTGGAACTGCGCATGTGTGTGATAGCAGAACTAACTAACAAACAAACATCAAGCAGAGACGGACAGCGAACACAGATCACGAACTTTCGTATTAATAACTAACTATCTACATGAGTTAACTATCGTTTAATATACCTTGCAGTTCCACTCTAATGAAGGAGCTCCGTCCTGGCTGACTTTGGGAGATGGGAGTACACAATATTACAGACCAGGTGATCTAGCAAGTAGTTAGCATGCTATAACTAGCTAACGTTAGATGAAAAGCCTGGCTATTTGGCTGGCTTGTTAGCTAATCAAATGTTTTGATTGCATTTTCCTGTAAGTTGACCAGTTCCATAACGTTACTGATGCAAGTATCTGCAAGCAATGTGTCGTAGGATTGTTAGCTGAACCTCGGCGCGGCCTGATGCTGTCTGCCAACGGTTCACTTTACTTAGCTAACGTTAACTAGCTGCGATTCCTTGCTAACCACACAGTCTGACGTTCTCCTGTGCTTATCTCCAGCTTCCACTGGTCCAAGCAGTTTTTAATCGAAATGCCGATGAAATTCAACTACTATTGCACAACATGAAAGAGGACGTCAATGCACTGGTATGTTTGTGGTGCCACAGCACTGGCTCTGGTATATTGTGTGTTGATATTGTAACGTTAGCTACTGTATCGCAACATTTCTCCAGTTATTGCAAGTAGAGAGGTTATTCTTTTGTATTTCCCTAAACCTAATTTATATATCTACAAACAGTAGAATGTCAACAGAAGGCCAAATGTTTTTGTTTTTTTAAGGCAAGTCCGTTAAGAGAAAATTCTTAGTTTCAATGAGAGCATAGGAACAGTGGGCTAATACATTTCAGGGGCAGAACGACAGATTATTACCTTGTCAGCTCGGGATTCGATCTTGCAACCTTTTGGTTACTAGTCCAATGCTCTAACCACTAGGCTACCTCCCGGCCCAGTATCTCATCAATATACTTATTCGTGGCTGCCAGTGTAAGAGGGAGATGGATTTTGCGTCTTAATGTAGATGGTTTATTTGCCTTAACTTTTCCCACAGGACCAAGAGCGCCGTACAGCACTACATGCTGCTGCCTGTTTGGGGGATGTTCATATAATGGACCTCCTCATCAATGCAGGTGATTGTGACCAAAATTGACCAACCACTGGTAGTTATGTTAACTAAACAGAACTCCCCACGCCTGACCTGCTATATTTGCAATGAAAAGGGGGTTTTGGTCTATGTACAGTTGTAGTAACAATGTGTAGTGTCTGTTCATTGTTCATTAGTCTGACTGAAACTTGAAAGAAATGACTCAACTGTACTTGTCAAGGCCCTCTAATATTGCTCCTTGTTTTGTACACTCTCATAGGTGCAAATGTAAATGCTAAGGACCATGTGTGGTTAACTCCATTGCACAGAGCTGCTGCTTCCCGGAATGAAGTAAGCAGTGTTGATCATCTCTCTAATGTGAAGACTATAAAGCACTGTATCAATGTTTGGTACTGTTTGGGTGTTGACAAGAAGTGTTTTCTCAAGCCCAGTTTGATTCCTTCTCTCTCCAGAGGGCAGTGGGGCTACTTCTGCGGCAGGGAGCAGAGGCCAATGCACGAGACAAGTTCTGGCAGACTCCACTGCATGTTGCAGCTGCCAATAGAGCCACGCGCTGTGCAGAGGCCCTGCTCCCCCAGCTGAGCAATCTGAACATGGCAGACCGCACTGGCAGAACCGCCTTGCACCACGCTGCTCAGAGCGGATACATGGAGGTGAGGGCTGGAAATACTGTGTGCTCTTGGAACAGGGCTGTTTTTACAAACCATTTCAGAGTGGAACTGTTGATCTAAGATCAGTACTTTGATGCGGTTTAAAGGCGGTTGGCATCCAATATGTTGCATTACCGCCACCTACTAGACTGGAGTAAAACTCCCTTATACTTTGCTTGAATTTTTTTTTACAAATACTACACTATTCACAAAAAACTCCCACCCTACTCCACTATTTAAATTGATTTAGTCCTACTTCAGGCCAACTACCTGAAAGGATGGGACACCACCACTTAACACACCCTGTAACTCTTCTGATGTCAAGTCTCGCACACCCCAATACCTCTCTGCAGCTGCCACCAAAACCTCTATTTTCTGCGACTTATGTTCCATCCCTGCAGTACAGTTGACAACCATTGCTGTAAATGCCAAAAATCCAATCTTACTGAAACATATATTAGTTGTTTTATCCCTCTGTACTGGTTCATATCTACAATTATTTTTATACATTTTTTAATAAACCTTTATTAGGCAAGTCATTGAGAACAAATTCTTATTTACAATGACAGCCTAGGAACAGTGGGTTAACTGCCTTGTTCGGGGGCAGAACGACAGATTTTGACCTTGTCAGCTCAGAGATTCGTTCAAGCAACCTTACGGTTACTGACCCAACGCTCTAACCACTAGGCTACCTGCCTCCCCACTACTCACACCACTCCTCTCAGGATCCCTCCCGCTTGACCCATCTTCCTCTACTTAGTTCACTGCCTCAGCTTGTGACAACTTCTGCACTACTATAACCCTGGAAACATCAACCTACCTCTCTCGCACAGGACCTTTCTGATCCCCAGCCCCATGGGCACTCCTACAATTAACACATACCACTACTTCAAAGGGGTTGGGTTAAATGCAGAAGACGCATTTCAGTTGTACAACTGACTAGGTTGTGTACAACTGACTAGGTTGTGTACAACTGACTAGGTTGTGTACAACTGACTAGGTTGTGTACAACTGACTAGGTTGTGTACAACTGACTAGGTTGTGTACAACTGACTAGGTTGTGTACAACTGACTAGGTTGTGTACAAACCCCTTGGATTGTAGCACTCAACACTGCATCCCACTTATAAAGCAGCTGCTTCATCTTCATGTTATTCTTTATCAAAAGCTACCGCAGCACTTTTACATTTCAAGTAAGCGCACTCTTCCAACTCTAGGATCAGTTCTCCCATCTTGTTCATTATAATTTTGAAGGAAAACCTGGTTATAGATCAGCATGCCTACTCTGAGATGCTTTAGTGAATAATGAAATTCTGTTTATATGTAATTTTTCCTCTTGTCTGTCCTCAGATGGTGAAGTTGCTGCTGAATAAAGGGGCCAACTTGAGTACCAATGATAAGAGAGAGAGACAGCCTATCCACTGGGCAGCATACTTAGGTGAGTTGGTCTCTGCACTGGGAAAACTCTTAACGTGATTTTCATAGAGTACCGAATTATCAGAATTTCATAAAACTGTCTTGAATGGCAGGTGATAAATATTCAGTGTTTCTCAATTTTAAGGGTGACGTTAAAACAGTACTCACACTGCCTCTCCTATGTGACTTATAGGGCATCTGGAGGTGTTGAAGCTGCTAGTGTCTCGGAGTGCAGACAAGGGCTGCAAGGACAAGCAGGGCTACACCCCTCTCCATGCTGCCGCTGCCAGCGGACACATTGACATAGTCAAGTACCTACTGAGGCTCGGGGCTGAGGTGAGTGTAGAGGTCAAATTGTATTTATTTGACCAGGTTATTCTCATTGAGATTAAACATCTCTTTTACAAGAGAAGCCTGGCAAATATAGCAGTACACAAAGTTTCAAACATTTACAAAACAAAGTACTACATTTAAAAAAAAAACATCTGACACATTTGAATAGGCACATTGGTTTTGGGAGGAGCGGTTCAGCTAGGGGTCAAACCATTGACTGCTGCCCAATTCATTTTCCACCAAAGATTTTACCCTGGCTTTAAAATGATTATAGGGGATGAGCTCCTGTAGTTTCAAGTCCTTTTGTTGCTCATTCCAAGTAGAGGAGGCAGGGTACTGGAATGCTTTTTCACCTAGCTCTGTACGGGCCTTAGGCACTGTCAACGAGATACAGATCTGTGAGCGTAGGCGATATTTGTCATTAGTCAGCTGGACAATGCACATACTTGGGAGCTGTCTCAATATGGCCTTATGGGTAAACAGATGCTCAAGATAGCCATAGGAAGTAATATTAATTGAGTTTTAGTTTGACCATTACCAGAAGAGACAGAGGATTATCTTTGAATAGAATTCAATTTAGTTTTCTCTCTTTATGCATATATAAATGTAAACTTCCGACTTCAACTGTACACATATATATATAGTTTGACCATATATATGCATATATGCGTACAGTTGAAGTCGGAAGTTTACATACCATAGCCAAATACATTTAAACTCAGACTTTCACAATTCCTGACATTTAATCCTAGTAAAAAGTCACTGTCTTAGGTCAGTTAGGATCACCACTTTATTTTAAGAATGTGAAATGTCAGAATAATAGTATGTAGTAATATAATTATTTATTTCAGCTTTTATTTCTTTCATCACATTCTCAGTGGGTCAGAAGTTTCCATACACTCAATTTGAATTTGGTAGCATTGCCTTTAAATTGTTTAACGTGGGTCAGACGTTTTGGGTAACGTCCCACAAGCTTCCCACAATAAGTTGGGTGAATTTTGGCCCATTCCTCCTGACATAGCTGGTGTAACTGAGTCAGGTTTGTAGGCCTCCTTGCTCACACACACACTTTCAGTTCTGCTCACAAATGTTCTATAGGATTGAGGTCAGGGCTTTGTGATGGCCACTCCAATACCTTGACTTTGTTTTCCTTTGCCACAACTTTGGAATTGTGCTTGGGGGTCATTGTCCATTTGGAAGACCCATTTGCGACCAAGCTTTAACTTCCTGACTGATGCCTTGATGTTGCTTCAATATATCCACATAATTTAGCTTCCTCATGATGCAATCTATTTTGTGAAGTGCACCAGTCCCTCCTGCAGCAAAGCATCCCCGCAACATGATGCTGCCACCCCCGTGGTTCACAGTTGGGATAGTGTTCTTCGGCTTGCAAGCCTCCCCTATTTTCCTCCAAACATATCGGTGGTATTTATGGCCAAATAGCTCTATTTTTGTTTCACCAAAAAGTATCATCTTTGTCCCCATGTGCAGTTGCAAACCATAGTCTGGCTTTTTTTATGGCAGTGGCTTCTTCCTTGCTTAGCGGCCTTTCAGGTTAAGTCGATATAGGAATCGTTTTACTGTGGATATCAATACTTTTGTACCTGTTTCCTCCAGCATCTTCACAAGGTCCTTTGCTGTTGTTCTGGGATTGAATTGCACTTTTCACATCAAAGTACATTCATCTCTAGGAGACAGAAGGCGTCTCCTTCCTGAGCTGTATGACGGCTGCGTGGTCCCATGGTGTTTACACTTGCGTACTATAGTTTGTACAAATGAACGTGGTACCTTCAGGCGTTTGGACCTTGCTCCCAAGGATGAACCAGACTTGTGGAGGTCTACAATTTCTTTTCTGAGGTCTAGGCTGATTTCTTTATATTTTCCCATGATGTCAAGCAAAGAGGCACTGAGTTTGAAGGTAGGCCTTGAAATACATCCACGGGTACACCTCCAATTGACTCAAATGATGGACATGACATAATTTTCTGGAATTTTCCAAGCTATTTAAAGGTACAGTCAACTTCTGACCCACTGGAATTGTGATACAGGGAATTATAAGTTAAATAATCTGTCTGTAAACAATTGTTGGAAAAATGACTTGTGTCATGCACAAAGTAGATGTCTTAACTGACTTGCCAAAACTAAAGTTTGTTAATTAACAAGACATTTGTGGAGTGGATGATACACTTAGGTTGGAGTCATTAAAATCAGTTTATGTAAACTTCCACCTTCGTGTGTGTGTGTGTTTGTTGCTTAGCAAGCTCCTTATGTCTTGTGTGATCTTGTACTCTTTCAGCTGGATGAGCCCAATGCCTTTGGGAACACTGCTCTGCATGTGGCCTGCTACACAGGCCAAGAGGCTGTGGCTAATGAGCTGGTGAACCAAGGAGCTAACGTCAACCAGCCCAACAGGAGTGGCTATACCCCACTGCACCTGGCTGCTGTGTCCACCAACGGGGCCCTCTGCCTGGAGCTGCTGGTCAACAATGGGGCCGACGTCAACCAGCAGGTCTGTGCCCTTATTCATAAAGTGTCAATGAGTAGGAATACTGATCTCGGATTATGTCCCCACCTGTCCATGTAATCTTATTCATTATGATCTAAAATGAAAAACTGATCCTAGATCAGCAGCTCTACTCTGAGGCTAATGCAATCAGTAGCCTTAGATGTTGTTTAATGGGTGGCGATGGGAAGATTGATCTGTTCTCTGCCAGACTAGTTTGTCATATTTCTCTTCTCCCTTCGCTAGAGTAATGCAGGGAAGAGCCCCCTGCACATGGCAGCCATTCATGGACGCTTCACACGCTCTCAGATCCTCATCCAAAACGGTAACCATGACAACCCTTCTGACTGAATGACATGTCAGGATGCTTTATACAAGCCCTGTCCCACTGGGTCTCTGATTCTATGTTTCTTGTTTGTTGTTAGGTGGAGAGATTGACAGTGTGGATAAATATGGCAATACCCCCCTCCATGTTGCTGCTAAGTACGGTCATGAACTACTGATCAGTACTCTGATGACCAACGGTGCAGATACAGCCAGACAAGGGATTCATGGGATGTTCCCGCTGCACCTGGCTGTGCTCTATGGGTTTTCAGACTGTTGTCGCAAGCTACTCTCCTCAGGTTGGTACTTACATACATACACTACCGTTCAAAAGTTTTTGGGTCACTTACAAAATGTCCTTGTTTTTGAAAGGAAAACACTTTTTTTGTCCATTTAAAATAACATCAAATTGATCAGAAATACAGTGTAGACATTGTTAATGTTGTAAATGACTACTGTAGCTGGTAATGGCTGATTTAGGAATATCTACATAGGTGTACAGAAGCCAATTTTCAGCAACCATCACTCCTGTGTTCCAATGGCACGTTGTGTCAGCTAATCCAAGTTGATAATTTTGAAGGGTTAGTTGATCATTTGAAAACCCTTTTGTTTCAGAAGAAAGTCTTTGTTTCTGGCCATTTTGAGCCTGTTATCAAACCCACATATGCTGATGCTCCAGATACTCAACTAGTCTAAAGAAGGCCAGTTTTATTGCTTATTTAATCAGAACAACATTTTTCAGCTGTGCTAACAATTGCAAAAGAGTTTTCTAATGATCAATTGGCCCTTTAAAATTATAAACTTGGATTAGCTAACACAACATGCCATTGGAACACAGGAGTGATGGTTGCTGATAATGGGCCTCTGTACCCTTATGTAGATATTACATTAAAAAACATGTTAAATAGCCATTTATAACATTAACAATGTCTACGCTGTATTTCTGATCAATTTGATGTTATTTTAAATGGACAAAAAATTTGCTTTTCTTTCAAAAACAAGGACATTTCAAAGTGACCCCAAACTTTTGAACGGTGGTGTACATTATATCTGTATTTGATGGATCACTCCTGGTTGCCTCTTCCTCTCCCCTCAGGTCAGCTGTACAGTATTGTTTCATCTATGAGTAAGGAGCACGTACTATCAGCCGGGTTTGACATAAACACTCCAGACAACTTTGGAAGGACCTGTCTACATGCTGCTGCTTCTGGAGGGTAAGACACAGAATCACACTCCAAAACTGGACCCATTCTGAACTATTGGATAATATACCCAAATGAGTCTGTCATTCTCATCATGTTATTACTCACTTCTCCGCTGCTGACAGAAACGTTGAATGTCTCAACTTGCTCTTAAGCAGTGGTACTGACTTGAATCAGAGGGACCAATCGGGAAGGTGAGTTTTTGCCACCGATTATTTTCTGTGTTTGTACTCATGCTGGTGTGAGTACGAGATAGTAATGTTAAATGCCTGGGTACTGTAAAAGCTCTTTGTGAACGGCTGATGTAAATAGTGCTTTATGAATACATTTGATTGATGCACTGATTGGTTGGGCCTTCTCTTGGTCTCTCAGGACTCCGTTGCACTATGCAGCTGCTAATGGGAGGTACCAATGCACTGTGACCCTAGTGAGTGCTGGCGCTGAGGTCAATGAGCCAGACCGTACAGGCTGCACTCCCCTGCACTACTCTGCTGCCTCCCAGGCCTTCTGCAGGTAGGAACTCTCACTCCATCGACAAATACACCAAGAAGCTTTCAGGAAACATAGCTGTGTTGAATTTGTGAATAAACGTGTTCATTCTGCACTTCCAGAATGGACCGACATTTCCCTGGGACTCTTCAGAGCGAGGAGGATGGAGATAAGGAGTCCTATTTGTTAGTTTACTGTCTGCAACCATTATTTTGTATCTTTTAAAAATTTGTATAATTTTCTACTGAGTTAAAGATCCACTTAAAGAACTCAAAATGTTGTTTATTTCATGACCCCTACTTGACTGTGGCTTTTGCCTGTTTTTGTTACTAGTTGCTTGGAGCATCTGTTGGACAACGGTGCAGACCCATCCCTGGTCAACTCTAAAGGTTACAGTGCTGTTCATTATGCTGCTTCCCACGGCAACAAGCAGAACCTGGAACTGGTAAGTCCTTCTGTTTGTGTTCAGTAACTTGTATAGCTCCAGCCATTTAGGTAAATTGTTTTTCATCATGACTTTGCTCTATCTGTGGATAGTATTACATCATGACTCTTGTCCCTTTAGCTCCTGGAAATGTCCTTTAATGCCCTAGGAGACATTGAGAGCAGTATTCCAGTGAGTCCGTTGCATTTAGCTGTAAGTGTGCTTTTCATTCCTAAAATCCTCTGTTACTTTGTAGCTTGAGACTGAGTGTGTGTTTCGTATGGAGAAGATGCCATGTTCATATAGAGCAGCCAAAACATGACAGCTTCCTGTCGTATCCCATCTCCTCTCCCCCTCAGGCTGATAATGGCCACTGGCAGGCGCTGAGTGTGCTGACAGAGACTGCTGCCTACGTAGATGTGCAAGATGCCTCGGGCCGCTCTGTGCTCTACTTGGCTTCCCAGAGAGGTTACGCCCGCTGTGTAGAGGTCCTGCTAGCCCAGGGGGCCTCCTGCCTCCTCAACGAGAACAGACACATGTGGACCCCTCTACACGTCGCAGGTACGGCCCCCACCCTCAGAACCAGATGTGGGTTGAAATTAGTTAAAGTTTATTTGCCATGTGTAATGAATACATGTAAGTATGTGTCCCTGTATATTGTTCGATATTAGTAAGTATGGAATAGCTTAGAAACAAAGCAGTCAGGGTTGAATGTGTGATTGAATATTTGTTTCATATCAGCTGCCAACGGCCACACGGAATGTCTCCACATGCTGGTGGAAAGCGGGGAGGAGGCAGACCTTACCAACGTCACAGACACACAGGGACAGTGAGTGGTCTCTCTTTCTTGCTACCTGGCAGGAAACTTTGTTTTTGTAATGTAAACGTGTTGTTATTTACTTTTAATAACTCCATATAGATACAGTGTTAGCAATACAGTTTAGGCTGTTCACGGAAGATTCACAGAATCGCACATCCTGTCTGCTAGAATGCATTGTTGTTGACGTTGTAATATAAATGACAGTGTATGTGTGGTCTTCCCTGTCTTCCTCCTCAGGACCCCTCTGATGCTGGCCGTGCTAGGTGGCCATACAGACTGTGTCCACCTGCTGTTGGAGAAGGGGGCCTGGCCTGACGCCAAGGACAAGGGGGGCAGCACAGCCTTGCACAGAGGGGTGAGCTACACGCCTAGAGGCTTTTCACATTACTCAGCTGAGAAAAAGATCAAATTCTTCAGCTACACCTAAGCCTGTCTGGTTGTTGTGCGGTACAGAGGAACACTGCAACATTAGTTTGAAATAATTATTAAGCACTGTGAAAGTTAGAAATATAGCTGTGTAACTCTTTGGAACCTGTCCCATAGGCGGTGGTGGGCCGTGAGGACTGTGTGACAGCCCTGCTGGATCACGAGGCATCTGCCCTGTGTCGGGATGGCCAGGGTCGTACCCCCCTGCATTACGCTGCCTCCCACCGCTACACTGACATCCTGGCCAGTCTGCTGCGTGCCGCCACACGTTCCGATCCTCTGGACTCCCTATTGGACCACGAAGAGTACACGCCGTCACACTGGGCCGCCTACCAAGGTCTGTGTGGTTATTGGTTACATACCAAAACACCCTCTTTCAAGAAGGATGTATATTACATGTATAAATGAAATGTGGGGGGAAAACAGTTAATTTGTAGTGTCTTTTTTTCTCCTATCAGGGCATGAAGGCTGTTTGGAGGTTTTACTTGAACACAAAACATGTAGTAGCCAGGAGGGAAACCGCTTTACCCCATTGCACTGTGCTCTGTGAGTATTCTCTAATCAATGTTTTAAACATGATAATACATTATTACGACAATGTGTTTGGGAAAGGATCAGTAATGATGGGTTCTATAAATGGGTTGGTTGTTTAGCAACAAAACTGACAGTTGCTAAACTACAGGGTTGGCTTAGACTGTTGGCAACGTGAACTATATTTAGTTTCCAAATGTTTATTGAAAACATAAATACATTTGCACAATGAGCACTTGTCTCAAATACATCGTTACAATTGTTGGTTAGCTAGCTAGCTAATTTTAGCCATATTAGCATAGACATCAGTCAAAACACCTCAAAACAAGACATGGTATCAATAATGATGAAATGAGCCACCAATGATTCCCCACGGGGCAGCTTCTTGTCATTGTTGCTAGCTATCTGACCTTTCAGAATCGTAACAACGCACGCCTTCCAGCCACATCGACGTGCGCATCTTTTTTGTGACGTTATCAGTCAACCCATCTATGTGGTGATCTTTTGATGTTGTGTGATGCTGCAGAATGAATGGCCGTAGTGGAGCTGCAGAGATGCTGTTGGAATCTGCTGGTGTACAGATGGTTAACACCAGGGATACTAAAGGAAGGTAAGTCAATTGAGGGCAAGGTGTCATTACCTTACTAAATGTTTACTTGGGTATCTCCTGTTTCATTGGTATGTCTTCTGAGCTGTTCCTCTGCGCTCAGTGTGGACTCCAGATTTGATCTCCTGTTTCATTGTCATGTGAGACTGAGCTCACCAAGGTCAGGCTGCCTCTCTTTACCTGTAGGACCCCGCTTCATGCCGCAGCGTGCGCCGAGGACGTGTCGGGGCTGCAGCTGGTCCTACGCCACGGCGCTGAGATCAACGCCGTGGACCACACCGGACGCTCTGCTCTCATGGTTGCTGCTGACAACGGACAGAGTGGCACCGTGGGTAAGTCTACGGAACACATTTTTGTTGATGTTTTGATAAAGGATAGAGTTTAGCATATTCTCTCTCATCAGTCTCTGAAAAAGAATGAACTACCACTTGATTGGAGTGAATTCATGATGTGTTGGGTAGATCTGTAAAGAGGAATCCTGTGTCATTTATCTCTTGATTCTCCCCTGGTGTCCCTAGCCATCCTCCTGCAACGGGCCAAGGCTGACCTGACACTGCTGGACGACAATGGAAACACTGCCCTGCATCTGGCCTGCAGCAAAGTAAGCAGCCCTCACAATATCATCAGAGCTCAGAAAGAAGTGGAGCATAATAACATGGCATTCAAGCTTTCTGCACCTCTCTGATGAACGGAGATTAATGAAGTGCATGTATTGATGGTTGATGTAAGCATGTTTCTGTATTTGTCTTGCAGGCTCATGAGATGTGTGCCCTGCTGATTCTGGGGGAGATCCATAATGCTACCCTCGTCAATGCAACCAACGCTGCACTGCAAATGCCCCTGCATCTAGCAGCACGCAACGGTATGGCCACCGTGGTCCAGGCACTGCTAAGTCGAGGAGCCACAGTGCTGGCAGTGGATGAGGAGGGTAAGGAGAGACACTATTCCATCTTTCTCAAAACTTTGTCTTCATTTTAACATAATGCTATGGGCTTTCTAATTGATTTCTGATTGTTACTTACTTAGGCATTTTTCTCCTCCTCGAGCATAGGCCACAGACAACAGCTTTCCAGTGTATCTGGTCTGATGGTGTTTTTGTTGTTGACCAGGCCACACTCCAGCCCTGGCCTGCGCCCCCAACAAGGACGTGGCTGACTGCCTGGCTCTGATCCTCTCTACCATGAAACCTTTCCCACCTCTGGACCCTTCCTCGTGCTCCTGCTCCTCTTCCTCCTGCCCCTGCACCTCCATCTCTGTCTCCTCCATCTCTGTCTCCTCCTCCATGTCCCCCGGTCTCAACCTACTGAAGCACTGCGGCATCACCGCAGCCTGCACACCCCTGCCCAACGGAAGCCTTCACCATCACCACGGCTAAGTCAAAGACCACCATGGCGCCGCCATCGGCCTAGACGGGTGCCTTTCTGAGTGAGGTCATCCTACACCTACAATCTGACACCACTACAACCACCACCACAGGGTGAATCCCTTGAGTACACCCACCTACACGCCTGTGCGTATGTGTGCGCTTATGGTCTTCTCCTGAAGTGCAGTCAAACCTATATGCAAATAGAGCCCACAGCATCTATCTCAGCTCTGTAGTAGTTAGTGCTTAACACAGAGAGACTGATCTCTCTTTCTGTAATGTCACTGGAATACCGCTGTTTGTCCCTAAATGGTTGCTAATAACCAACCACAAAAATCATCTAAATAATCAATCCCTTTAAAAAATGTCCCGCAAATAGGTACTTGTCAGCACAGAAAAATGACTGACAGCTTAAAGGACTTTTTATTCTCCTTTTTGTGTTTGTTTGTAGTCTCTTGTTTAGTCACTTGTCATTATCATTCAGTATTTAATATTATATCAGAAACTAGGACTAGTAGTGGTGGCCTTGAATAGGAATGCCCAGCCTTCCCCAAAGGAGAATGATCAAACGGGTTAAAGTAGGGTAGAGGACTTGATGAAGGAACCATACAGAAGAAAGTCCTGCCCAAGAGTGCAATGCTAAAATATATCTATTCTGACTCTTTTTTAATGATTATAATATGTATCTTGTGTAGTAGCCTATATTTAAACTTTTAGCCTAAAATAGTTTGTCAATTTCATAGAGCTGCTAAAGTTTGAAAAATGTATATGTAAGCATGTCTCCTTGCAAAGGAGTACAGTGCTCGGGTTGGGATTTTAGCATCAATTTATTCTCAATGCTGAAGTATTGTCTACAACACAGTTTTGTGTTTACTAAGCTAGAATGTGGTTCAAAGCATATCAGTTATGACCAAAGGTGATCATCACTACTATGGCAAAACAAAAATATTTATTTGAGATGTACTGTATAGAGAAAGGCGATAGATCGATCTTGAGATACCTCGATAAATAATTTTGCAGCTGCTGAACGATTAGACAGGGAGAGTAGTAGCAATGAGGCCTTGGTTATTTAGTTTGCCTTTGGGAGCGGGCTCGCCCCATTGCACCTCAGTGAAGCCTCTTGTATTGTGAGCACTTTCTCTTGTATTCTGAGATTACTGCTCAGTCATTTTACCAGCCATTTCAATTGATTTCTCTCTTTTTTTATCATTCTCTAAAGACTTTGGTACATTGAATGGGATTATTTCCCCAAATTTGGCCTTGGTCAATCTGAAATTGAATTCATACTGAACAAAAATATAAATGCAACATGCAACAATTTCAAAGATTTTACTGAGGTCATATAAATTAATATTTTACAGTTCACATAAGGAAATCCGTCAATTTAAATCAATTCATTAGGCCCCGATCTGTGGATTTCATGACTGGGTGTACAATGTTCAATGGGTGACATGTCTAGTGAGTATGCAGGTCATGGAAGAACTGGGACATTTTGCAGCTTCCAAGAATTGTGTACAGATTCTTGAGATATGGCACCCCGATGCGCCTCAGGATCTCGTCACGCTGTCTCTGTGTATTCTAATTGCCATCGATAAAATACAATCGTGTTCGTTGTCCGTAGCTTATGCCTGCCATACCATAACCCCACCACCACCATGGGGCACTTTGTTCACAACGTTGACATCAACGTGTGGTCTCAGACGATACCGCAGGTAAAGAACCCAAATGGGGAGGTGCTGGGCTGAGATGGTTACACGTGGTCTGTGGTTGTGAGGCCGGTTGGACATATTGCCAAATTCTCTAAAACGATGTTGGTGGCTTATGGTAGAGAAGTTAATATTAAATTCTTTGGCAACAGCTCATGGACATTCCTGCAGTCAGCATGCCAATTGCACAGTCCCTGAAAAAAACATCTGTGGCATTGTGTTGTGTGACACAACTGCACATTTTCATGGCCTTTTATTGTCCCTAGCACAAGGTGCATATGTGTAATGATCATGCTGTTTAATCAACTTCTTGATATGCCACACCAGTCAGTTGGATGCATTATGTTAGCAAAGAATAAATGGTCACTAACAGGGATGTAAACAAATTTGTGCCCAAAAATTGAGGAATACTTTTTGTGCGATTGGAACATTTTGGGGATCTAATTTTTCTGCTCATGAAACATGGGACCAACACTTTACATGTTGCGTTTAATATTTTTGTTCTGTGTTCTTCAGAAATTAAGAGATGGAACAATACCACTGTTCCTCTCAACGCTTGTATCTTGACTAGTACAATGGTCAGTCCTGGTATGAGATTGAAATGCTCTTTCGTTTTTGTATAATATAAGCAATATTTACTTTCTGGCATTTGAACGTTATTGAAAAGACAATCATAGTCTCAAGGGCTTTTGTTTCCTTGGTAATCTTGTTTGATGTTCACTTTATTTTAGTTCTGACACTAGGCCTAGCTACATGGACATGATCTGTTCTAGACTAAAGGCTGTAGTCGCTGTGTCGAGGCATTTTTCTGTGCCAAGAAAACATTTAAGTTGATTGCCACCATGGCATCTCATTTAGAACCATATGACATCTTGGCAGTATGAATGCAGGATGGCAAAATAAGACGAACCCTAGGATCTCACCCACTTAATTAGACCTGTGAATCTGGTAAGAAGAGGATTCCTTAGTTGGGCTTGATTGGTCATGTCTCCAGATAGAAGTCATGACTTACTAGAGATAATTGAAAGCCCGGTAGGTTGGCAGGGTTACTGTAGGAATGAACTGAAAAAACAAATGTTACACTCATATGGGCAGTAGTAGTACTTGTGTTTTTAGTAAAGCCAAAAAGTGTAATTCCTTTTTGCTATGTGGTATTCCTTTTGTTACACGTGTATCTTGTCTGGTGGTACTACATTGTAGATTGTATCAGACCACTGGAGCTCATTGCTCAACTTAATTTAAATATTTTTTACACTACCATTTCTATTGCATCATCAGTGGACAGCTACATTTCACAGATTCCGGACTAATTTACATATTTATTTAATGCTTCACCATAACATCTCTTGATGATGGCTAAATGACATGCCTTAGTTCTTTCTGGATGATAAAGATGAGGACCTAATCTAATGGACTAACAAGTCATGTGGTGCCCAACAGTCGGTGTTCTCTGTGTTGTCTGGGGTAGAGGAGGAACAAAGGGAGTGTTTAGTCTTTGGGGTCATGTGTAAACCGTTAATGGTCTCAGGCTGTGTGGAGCCAGTAAGCATATCACATGGATTGATAACATGCAAGTCATATTGACATTTTGTGATATGCATACAGTTCTATAGTTATTCAGTCAACCCTGATCCAAGGCACTTATTGAGGTAGTTATGCACTTTAACACGTTCAGTGTCTTCGTGTGCATTATCACTCTGAATAGTGCATATGTGTTGTAGCTACATGAGCAAGTCTGCTTTGTGGGAGAGAAGAGGTGAAAAACAGGTCATGGCAAAGATTGCAAGGTATGTATGTACTGTTGCTTCATTGACAGATTTAACTTCAAAACTCTCAGGGTCTAAAATGGTCAGTCCACACATGGTCCAAAATCCAGTTATCACAATGTGGTTTGTTCGATGCCAGTCCAGGGTATGTTTACTAGTCCTTCTGGTTAGTCCAGTGATTTAGTTAGGCTTGTTTTCACCATGCTTGCATCCTCTTCCCATGACTCCACATTGAGCAACATCTGTATGTTGTATAACAGACACAGATTACATCAATAATCCAACAGCAGGTGTGTCTGGCAAGCAGGTCAGAAATAGTTTTCTTCTTGCAATGCCCTTGTTCAGCAGATGGCACCAGTTCTCTGCATATATCCCATCTGGACCTCTTATCCATATATATGTGTTCCATTGCTTGACAAATAACTCATTATAAAGGAGCTTGAGATCATTCTTCTGACTTTTAAAGAAACAATTAAATGGGACATTTCTCATTTGTAGCAATAAAGAGCGTGTGAACAATGTGTGCAGCACAAATATTGCACTGCCTTCTACTGTATTTAAACTAATCCAACAAAGCATTTTAGTAATTTATCAGATGCTCTTATCCAGAGCGACTTACATGCATGCCAATTGAAGATTTGCGTGAGTTATTGTGCAAATCTTAGGTCACAGTTAAGGCCTTATTTGCCAAAGTATATTGGATTAAAAAACAAAAAGATAAATTCAGAGAACATGGAATGTACACACTGACTCCAAATATGACCCATGACTTCACTGGCAAATGTTAATATGGGGTCAAATTGGAACAATTATTTTCTCCTGACCTTTTGAACTACTGCTCTGGCATTCATTAAATTTACCAAATATCAGCATGAAATAACTGTCATGTAAGTTTAGTCTTCCTGTTATGGGTCTTGTCTCTTGAATGTGATCGAGCTATACCTATAGGTCCCTATGTGTTTGTCATGCATTGACAATGGAAACAGCAGGTTAGAGGGTTTGAATATTCATATAGCCTTACAATAAATTTTGAACAGAAAATTAGACTACGCTGTAGTTGCTTTAATTTTTTTGCATTAATTGATAGCCTGTTTTTTAAAAGGAAAATACACCTAGCTACATCCATTTAGTGCCATAGAAACCTTTATTTGCCTTCAAGCATAATAGTCATATTTGGTCAGTAACTCATTTCTTTGTTGTGTTTGTTGGGACTCATTTACCCAGATAGCCATGGTTAGAAAGTAAAATAACAATGGTATTAAGCTCTGATTTGAAACATTGCTGTCACAGATACAGGTCCTAATGTCAGTGGTGACTAATGGTTTGCATTACTACTTAGTACTGATCGTAGGGTGGAAACTAGGAAGAGGAAAGCAATCAGAACAGACATGGTAGTCTGGAAAAAAGAATGGATGCAAGATTTGTTAAAATATTTATAATTGGACAGACTTTGTAACAAGTCGGCAATGATCAAAATGTATGTTTATTTCTTTGTAAGAGCTGGTTTTGTAATTATTATAGGAACAGTTTTTAATGTTGGCAGATGTGTGGTTAACAGGGAATAGATTTACCTCGATGGATGCCCCTATTCTTACTTGAAGTATCTTTCATAGAAGGAAAATGTTACATTTTCATTCACAGCCAAGCCTTAACTTTAAAGCAAAGGAACCAATATCTTGCAGTACTAAGTTGACACGTGACCCCTCTGGAGCTCCATTTCTCAGTGGAACTGATCAAATCTCTACTGATTTTGCTATTATGGTGTGCATCCCAAATGATACCGTATTCTCTACATAGTGTACAACCTTTGACCAAAGTTGGTCCTTGGTCAAAAGCAGTACACTGTTTAGAGAATAGGGTGCCATTTTGGATGAGCACACACATATCCTTGGGTGTCTGGAAGCACACATCCAATGTTGATGGCGAACAACTCAAGGTTTCCCTGAGATTGTTTTGGGATTTTTCCTTATTTGCTACATTGAGTGAAAAACATTAATTGGATTTGACTTATTACCGGTCTAGTTCAGTTTGACTGTAATCTCCAAAACCAAATAACGCTATTAATTTAAGTACCAGTTGGAGAGAAGAGAAAGGGCAAAAATAGAGTCTACCTTGTTATAAATGCAAACAGTTGTCAATTTGATTCTAAAGATTTAAGTTCTGGTACGTGAAGGGCAGAAATGTGTAATTTAATGAAGGTCATGAGGAAAAATAGTGTGATAACACAATCTATAGTGTGTGGGGGGGGGGGAGTACTATGCAGTAATTATTTACCCCCTCAAGTTGGTGAATGTGGGTTAGTAAATATGGGAGGATTTTTCTAGCTTTCCCCCTGCTTGTGGTCTCATTTTTTTTCCCTTCATCCTTGCTTGGTATTTTGTTCTCCATCAGTTGGACCTGTGTGATAACCAGCACAGAGGTGGCATGGTGCCTTTTCATGTGTTTCTAAATGAATGTTGTAGCTACGGCATGGTCTTCCATTTATACCTTCCGGAAGTCTTATGAATTCCATGTAAAATAAGAGCACATCTCTCTGAAAAGAACACTCAACCTTTGTGATGTTTGCTAAAATAAGCAACTGTTGTTTATGTTCTTGGCCTATTCCGTGTGCATGCTATGGATCTCTGCGCGTGAGTCCTGTCATATGGTGAATCCGAGTGTACCGTCATACCTGATGTTGAACACTAATATTGGAGTATTTTTTTTTGAAAGCACAAATCCAAACATGGAACCATATTTTTTGACGATACCTCCAAGCAAAGATGTGTCTCGCAATGCTGTGGCGGTTAGAGCCCAAAATAATTAGAACGAGGGGGTCACAAAGAAGGAAAGCATGGGATTGGATAGTCATTACCAGTAACTGTAGTCTGAGCATATCAATTTTGATGTATTTATACTTAGATGTGCTAACTGTACAGAATAGTTCAGGTTGTGGAGTCATTAGGGTACATAACAGTAATAATGATAATGTTTTGGTCGTAATCGTGTGGTGTTTTTGCATTATTAAAAGTAGTGGTTCCTCAGTAGCGGTGTGCAGTGTTAAGCATGTGATCATTCTGTTGAAGTGGTCTAATATAACATGCGTCGTATTCTAGTAGCATTAGGGCGTGATGAATCATCCTCGCTTTTTAAGCTGACCTCCCTTTTGAAGTGGATGAAAAAGACGAGTGCAATAAACTTATTTATCATTTGCTTCCTCATGTAAAAAAAATTAATTAACTTTCTGTAGCTGGTTAATGCAGTGGGATTGTAAACTCTCCTTGCTGCTTCGCATCCAGAGAAGTGGCACTAGGATGTGAAGAACTGCATTCTTAGAACTGTGATATTCAAGTATCAAAGCTGCTTTCTCATAAGTGGGACCATCCACAAGATAATTTGACTGATACATTAACTGTGTGTATTGTGTTAGAGGCATTTTTGGGATTCAATCTCCTTGAATGTGAATATTTTGATTGCATGTCAAGGTGTGTATGTATGCATCTTCCTCCGTATCAAATGAAATATTGTCTGGACGTAAATTAAGTGTATTAAAGGAATTATGAAATGCCTCGTTTTCAGAAAACATTAAGGGAGACCTCCCATTCATTCCCCCTCACTAATCTTAAAATATGTGTTACGTTAAGCTTTCTGCAGCTGTTCTGATCATGTATGTTTTATTAGTATCAATAATGGAGGTGTGTTGAAATGGTGACCCATGGGTTACATTAACAAAACTACGTAAGAATTATTACACATTACAAGCAACTACTTAAAAGAAACAGTGTTGCACATGTATGTTTTTGTTACTTTGGGCAAGTAACCAAGCCTGTCTAAATCAGACATATAGATGACAATGGGAATGAAAGGTGTATCATGAGAACAGCCTAGTGCTTAGGGTATAATGTGTTGACATTGTTGGAAGCCCTGTGATATTAGTTGTAGAATAACATTCCCCTTGAAACAACCTTTTTAACCAGCAGTGGAAGGAAATGTTCTTAAACATTGTTTGCCACTATTGGCAGTAATTTGCTGTAAAAGCACATAGACGTACTCTTAGAATAAGCACAGGATCAATGCCAATTGCCCATTTATTAGCTTAGAGTGTAGCCTCCTATTGGGAATTGCCTTGAGATGCGGTCACCCACAATGAAGTCTGGGGCCAGATATTATCATTGGACTCCGTAAGGGACCACAATGGTAATTCACATAGTCTCTTTGATACCATCCGTTGGAGGTACACGATGGTAATGTGCTCTGAGCAATACAGAATAATGGATGCATTCATTGGCATATCCTGTGACTTGTTGGTCCCTTTGCTGATTTCTTAGTTTATTCTGCAGCACCTTAACTGAATGAACTGATGAAGACCGACTACGGGTTAGTTGTCCGTTTCACTCCGTGGCTTATGTATTGTAAATACTATGGACCCCATACCAGGAAAGGAGGAGGAGTCTAAATCAGGGCACATCAATAGTTACAATGAAATGGTTTTTCAGTGTACCTTAAAAAAAATTTGGTTTGTCAGCTAAACATTCCAAAAGTTTTGCAAGCTTTGCTGTTGGGTAACAGAACAGTCTAAACTGCTTTGCTGTTGAATAGTAATAACTGACATCTGGCATAGGCCTAGTCTACATGCTGTGTGTTTGTCAGAGAAAGGAAATTTTCCCTATTTAACTCTTACCTCATTTACAAACCTGCAAGTACTATTCTACTGTGAGTAGAAAATGCCATCACCAGCATGTGCTCTAGACCTGTGATGACAATGGCAACAGGACCAATGACGTAGCGCGATTTCAACATTTGAGTAAACATGAATAGTCAACGCCTCTCACTTAATTCTGTAAGGCTGATGCATATAATGGTATTATCCATGTAAATACACTTGTCTTTTTCAATAGTAGCATTTTTCCTACCTCCCATACATTACAGCTAGAGTTAATCTGCACCTGTTTTGACAAACAAATATATACACAATAGCCTATGGGAACTGAGAATTTTACCATGAACAATAATTCAAATTGATGAAGTGTGCTTGATTGTATGTATAATTGTGTGTGTTCATGAGATTTATTATACGCATTTCTACAACAAAATACCACTGGGATGTGAAGCCAGACTGATGTCTTTTTAAAACCTAATTTCTCCATTCTTCTGCTTTCATGTTATGCTCTAGTCTCTTAACGTTTACAGCTTCCTGGAATATGTGAATTTTGGTTGGGTTAGTTATTGCATATGTACGTACAGCTGGATTTGGTACTATCATATTTTTAACAGTGGAGACCGGTTATATGCATTATTATATTCTGTACGAGGTTGAATTTTATTCCCCTCAAGCCGTATGCCTTCAGAAACACTAATCCACTCAACTTGCTAGGTGTTTGCCTTCCCACTGTCATTGTGCATCAGCTTTAAAGCTAGAATCCTTAATTGAAACAAAAGCGGATACCCCACCTCTGTTTTGCTAAAAAGCTGACGGCTGGGCCTGGAGAAAAGGAACCACTCAAATTCATGGAAAGAGCTATGGATGCAAGGACTGACCACCCATGATATAAAATATAGTTAACCATGTTGAGGCTATACAGTGTTTGTTTACCAACATTGTAAAACGAATTTGGGGTTTTAATGGAGTATGATCGTTGAACTTAGTTTGAGTCAAATTAGATTCTTCAATAATAAATGGCCATAACATTAATTTAAGTCCAAAAATGAATGTAGGAACTAAAGATTCTAGCTTTAATTCCATGGCAATAGAAGACAGGGTGAGAAGTCTGGTTTCTGACCAGACACACTCTCACCCTGCCCCTCATTCCCACACAAGGAGAGGAACCCCCCCTCACTCCCCATCCAAAACCTCAAGCCATTTCTTTAGTTGACAACAATGCAATTGATCCCAAAAGCACTTTGCCTTGTTTTTCCATTGTGTGAACTATGTAAATTGTAATTTGTTACAAAATGTTACGGATGTGTGTAAGATCATTCATTCACAATTTCGGACTAATCTGCATCAATCTTTGTCATTAAAATAATAATGATTTAAACATTGAACCTAAATCTATTTTATACAATGTTTGCTGCAGCCAATTGGTCTTGTCATTCAGTATTGTGGCTTAGGGTTGGTTGTGTTTTAAATAAAGTGCTATTGATAAATATTCACTGCATCATGTGTTATGATTTGATTCCTAGAAGTACAACTAGTGAAGTGCTCTGGAGTCATGGTCAGATATAAAAGGGATACCTTTATTGGTGAATTTGACATGGTTATTCAGTATAAGATTTTTAAAAACAAAGTACATATTGAAAATCTACATATGTTTTGTACTTCCTGCCAGTGTGGTTCAACCCATGCAAAACATTCTGAAATAATTGACTAGATTTTTTTTTCCATTCCCATAAAAATACATTCATGATATAGGAAAAAACAAGTTGCACACTACATTAAGAGAATGTAGTTTCATAGAACATGGTAATAAGAAAGCAAAAATGTGTGCAGTACAGTGCCATTCTCTTGGCCATGTGATAATCATCTTGCCCGGCAGGACGAGTGACTCGTGTTGTTTACATTAACCATCAAATTGTGTCAGTAGGGCAGCAGGTAGCCTAGCGTTTGGGCCAGTAACCGAAAGGTTGATGGTTTGAATCCCCAAGCCAACTAGATGGGGGGAAAAAACCTGTCTGCCATCGAGCAAGACACTTGCTCCTGTAAATCACTCTGGATAAGAATGTCTGCTAAATTACTAAAAATGTGAATGTGGAATATCGTGCCTCAGAGTGCTCTAAAAGTGAAGCTGGTGCTTAATTGAGGTCATCTCAAATCATGTTTTTCAGGTCTTTAGTAGTAAAGTACTGTAAATGAAGTCTACTTTGAGGTCTTGATATTGCCCGTTTTGAACTTGAATTAAGAGTAGCCAATCCAGTTTGTTTGAATCACCATTTGAACCTCAGGTGGTTTAGAATTTGATCCACTCATATCCTTCCCATTGAGTCAGATGTCACCCAGGTTGAATGCGATATGGTCCTCAAACAAAGCGATACACAACATGATGGCTCCCCCTGCCAACAGGCCCAGGTTCTGTAGCAGGAAGCGAGTCCAGGGTCCCATCGGGCCAGGATCACCATGAAGCATCTCAGGTAACTATTGAGGGGAGAGAATGTGACTTTTTCACACCACGGAGCCCAGCAGAGTTGTACTGAGCTGGGCCTGGTTTCCCAAAAGCATCTTAAGGCTAAGTTCATCATTTGAACCTTTCATAGGAGGTTAAATCTCCAAGCTGTTAACCAAAACTATTGTTACTAAAGTTGCACTTAAATCGCTTGTTATTTACTGACCACTCAGAAAAGGTCAGTGTTAGATGTGTTTTTTCCCCAACTGTCACATTATACACAGATTTTCACTAAACATATAAACATCTTAATTCTCGGTCTCTAACCGCTGATAAATTCCCAAAGGATAAAAATATCTTTCAAATGAAAACTGATAAATAGCCTACAGTATAGGCTACATAGGCCTATATACTGACATTTATTTAAATACATGTTTGTTCTATTTTGCCATTTGGCTACTGTCAAAAAAAAAGGCCAAATCTTGATTTTGTGCATTATTATAGGGCACGTGTCAAACTAATTTCAAAGAGGGCCGAGTGTTTGCGGGTTTTTGCTCCTCCCTTGTACTTGATTGATGAATTAAGGTAACTAATTAGTAAGGAACTCCCCTCACCTGGTTGTCTAGGTCTTATTTGAAAGGAAAAAAACAAAAACCAGCATACACTAGGACTCCACGGAATGAATTTGACACCCCTGTTGTAGGATAAGCATTAGAATAAGCCGCCTCAATATTTAAAGCCATAGGTGATATTGCTCTAGGAGTTGATACATTGTCAGTATTGTGGAATAATTCTAATGTTAAGGTAAGATTTTAAGGGAGAAAGCTGATCCAATGGTACTTATAAAGCCCTATTTACATCAGCAGTTGTCAGTGTGTTTAGTGTGAAAATGTACGTGTGGAAATCGATCCACTCTAGTGGCTCACCATGTCAGCAAGGGCCACGTAGAGGAAGACCCCAGCGGTGAGGGTGAGGATCCAGGGGGAGATCTGAGCAGACTGGTGGCCCAGGACAGAGCCAGTCAGCAGTCCCACGAAGCCCAGCAAGGCTGAAACAGCACTGAAGAGGACTAGTCGGCGAACAGGCCACCCTGCTCCTAGCAGCACGGCCAGGTCACCTACACTGACAGTCAACACATTGAATGAACCGTATACTCCATGGAACATTACAGATCAGAGGTATACCTGAAAATTTGAACATGGATTTTATGATGCTTTGTAGCCTACAGTACATACTGAGTGTACAAAACATTAAGAACGCCAAATCTAATATTGAGTTACATCCTCCTCTTTTCGCCCTCAAATCAACAGCGCATGGAATCTACAAGGTGTCAAAAGTGTTCCACAGGGATTCTGGCCCATGTTGACTCCAATGCTTCCCACAGTGGTCAAGTTGATTAGATGTCCTTTTGGTGGTGGAACATTCTTGATACACACGGGAAACTGTTGGTGAAAATCCCAGCAGTGTTGCAGTTCTTGACACATTCAAACTGGTTCGCCTGGCACGTACTATCATAACTTGTTCAAAGGCATTTCAATCTTTTGTCTTGCCCATTCACCCTCAAATGGCACACAAACACAATTTGTGTCAAGGCTTAAAAATCCTTCTTTAACCTATCTCCTCCCCTTCATCTTCACTGATTGAAGTGGATTTAACACGTGATCATATCTTTAACCTGGATTCACCAGGTCAGTCTATCATGGAAAGAGAAGCTGTTTTTAATGTTTTGTACACTCAGTTGAAAGGGAAGGTTTTCTTGTGTACCTAGCTCGTGAGGAAGCTCATGACAGAACACCGCTATCGTGGTGCTGAGACCTCCAGCCAGACTCTGAGAAAAAGCTGCACCAATTGCCAGACCGTCAGTAAGGTTGTGGATTCCGTCTCCCATAACCACCATCCACACCAAGCTTCCTATCCCAGCTTCCTCCTTGGAAGGTGGGCCATGTGAATGGCCGTGACCAGAGGATTGTGTCTCACTCTGCAGAGCAGTAAGCTCCCTCTCTGGATACAGCTCTATACTGGTGTTCTGCTCCTTCCTCTTAGCCTTCTGATGACAAAAGAAAGAGCATTAAAATAAATTTGTCCATATGAGTGAAACATTCACAACTGAATACTAATGGGTCTAATGTATGATTTTCAGTGGGTTTTAGAAAAACATACTCCACTGAGTCATGTCTACTTTACTTGACTGACTTCATCAGGAAAGAGATTGAGAGAAATCTGTGTGAAATGGTACTGCTTGACCTACAGAGGCCTTTGATACAGTTCACCACTGTCTCCTAATCTCCAAACTGGAGGCACTGGGGCTAAGCAGTATCCCTCTAGGCTGGGTAAAGTCCTATTTATCAGGAAGGGAGCTAGTAGTATATGTTAATGGTTCACTGTCTCAGGCAAAACCAATGAATTGTGGCGTTCTGTAGGGGAGCGTGCTTGGGCCTCTGCTGTTTTTATTGTTTAATGATATGAAAGATGCTTGTTCTTGCAGTCTTTTTCTTTATGTGGATGACTCTACACTTCTGGTGTCTCACAAAAGTAAAACTATGTTGGAGAGCATACTTAGCACAGAGCTTATTAACATTAGCAAATGGCTTGGAGATAAGACATCTCTGCACTTAGGGAAAACTGAAGCAATTATTTATGGATCCAGACCTAAATTGTGCAGGTCTTCTGAAATCAGAGTGGAGTTAGGGGGTGAGGTGCTAACTACTAAAACCTCTATTAGCTACTTGGGATGTATCCTTGATGGAAGCTTGGGAGGTGTGAGCATGGCCAATAAAGTGCTAGGGAAGGTTAATGCCAGGACTAGGTATTTGGCTAGAAAGTCCAAGCTGCTTGATAAGGACTCCATGAAACTGCTAGCTACTGCCCTCATTCAATGCCATTTTGACTGCGCTAGTACTTCCTTGTTTGGGGGCTTATCTAAACTTATGAAGGGGAAGCTCCAGATTGCCCAGAATACGCTGATCAGGGTAGTATTGAAGGTGAGTCCACATGCTCGCATAGGCAGGAGCTGCTTTCAGGAACTAAACTGGCTGCCTGTTGAGGCTAGGATGTCCCAGATTAGACTAGGTTTGGTTTACAGGAGTATTTATGGTCCTGCATCCAGATATCTAAGTGATTACTTTCCTCATGTTAGGGATGCACACAATCACAGCATCAGAGCAGGTGTTGCTGATGTGTGCTTATACAGGTTCAGGAGTAATGCTGAGAAAGGTACTTTCTTGTATACTGGAGCCTCAGAATGAAATGAGTTGCCTCTTCCCATAAAAACATCCTCTCTGGGCAGCTTAAAAAATACATTTGATGTCTTCTGTGCCCATATGAATAACCCCTATGATGGAACTGCAATGAGATAGATGTTCTTCTCTGTTTTTGTTTTATTATTTCCCTGCCATACTGTGTTGGATCTTGTCTAGCCATCTTGTCTCAAGAGGACCACAATGGAAATAAGTCCCAGAATTTGTGTGATCCTCCGAGATGATTTTATTCATGTGCATGTATGGCTTTTTCAAGTTGTGTGCTTGTTTTTTTTAAATGGTCAAATTAATAAACTAAACTACAAGGCCAAACAATCCACCCTGCTTTCCTAACAAAGACTATATAGAACCTCTTCACACTTTGTAAAAATACCGTCGGCTACACATATTAAAATGTGAACTTGCTACGTGTCAACCACTACCTCTCGTGCACAACAGTCCCCCGACAGTTGGCCCCTTGAAGCAGAGCAATGTAAACACAGTTGTCTTGTTGAACCAACACTCCTACGGTATAAAATGTAAATAGCAGAGCAATGTTTTTGAAAAAGCTGAAATGTAGACATTTTCCTAATATTTTAGAGATTTTTACCTGAAATTGCAGTAACAGCCTGTTATATTCTCACATTTTCACAGTAGCTGTCAGCTATATGCACTGAGCTACATACAACTATGGAAGATCATACAAATGTAGAAATGTAGATGGGATATGTTTTTTTCATTTGTAGCATTGTGTGGTAATTTCAGAGGTGGCGCACACACAGACACTTTGTTGTATTGTTTGTATACATTTTGTTGTATATTGTTGAATTTTTAGTTTGTGTGACTTTCCTTCTCTCAGTGTATCAGTGTTTTGTTACTTGTTATGTTTTGTGTGAACCCCAGGAAGAGTAGCTGCTGCTTCTGCAAAAGCTAATGGGGATCAAAAACAAGTAAGCACCACAGGTCTTAGAGTGGGAGGGGGGATCGTTTTCCCGTGGCCCAGAGTGTTTCCTGATCTGGTAGTAGGCTAACCTAACCAACACTGGACCCTAGTTGTAGTGTATGACATAGTAATAAATCAGCTGTAAAAAATAAAAATAAAAAAGCTGTTTCACATGGCCTATAAATGGGACCAGATCATTTTCTAATCACGTCATATAACTTCTGGCCCTAGGGATGATGACAACTTTAAAACCCCTTACACAGAGAACTACGATTGGACAAAAAAAAAAAGAACAGTGCCGAGCTCGCTGTATGGCTGGTTGCATCGTGTAGGTCTTTGCATCTGCATTGAAAAAGATACTATGAGTATGTCATCACCATTCCAGTCAGTAATTTTTTATTAAAAAGGCCTAAGTAGCCTAGCCACCCGAAGTGTGAACATAACCCAAATTTGATCAAATTCACATTTTCTCAGAATACAAATAAAATGGACCTATTTTAGGCTATAAATACAAAGCTGAGGCTATAAAAAACATGATTCTTTTTCTCCTGGCCAAGCCCAAATGGGATCAGATTGCATAGGCTTCTCTAGGCTACCTGAAGCTGCGGTTGTTATCAGAAGGCTACTGCTGATCAGACTGAAGAACAGACTAATTGTGCACGTTGACAAATCGAGGCATTTTATTTTATTTATTTTGTGGCGTTTATGGACTTCCATATAAAACAGCTCCTCGCAGTGAATTCACTTATACCCACTTTGTCGCAATGTGCTTTTACCTCATGTAATGATTTGCATGATGAAGCCTGCTTTGTTGTAAGGTAGGCCTAATGTACCTTTATATTCGTATGAGGTTTAAATCGCTCATTTTTCTTCGATAGGCTGTCACTTGAAGACATGCTGTTATAGCAACTCTGTGCTTATGTCTTGAAGATAACGTTTAATGAGTGAAGCCTACAGATAAGAAAATAACACTAATTGTCTGCAGATACATGCTTGTAAAATGTTGCATTATACAATAATGTATTGTGTTTTAGAAGAAATGTTTCTATCATTGTTGAATAGTTTGTGCTGACTGGCTACAGAAATATTTAAGGTCAATTTGAGCTGCAGACCAAGAATGTCATGTGGCCAGCAACAACAAAATGTTAGGCAAGGATGTAATGTGGTCAGCCACAACAAAATGTTAGGCAGAGATGTAATGTGGCCAGCTACAACAAAATGTTAGGCAAGGATGTAATGTGGCCAGCTACAACAAAATGTTAGGCAAGGATGTAATGTGGCCAGCTACAACAAAATGTTAGGCAAAGATGTAATGTGGCCAGCTACAACAAAATGTTAGGTAAGGATGTAATGTGGCCAGCTACATCAAAATGTTAGGCAAGGATGTAATGTGGCCAGCTACATCAAAATGTTAGGCAAAGATGTAATATGGCCAGCTACAACAAAATGTTAGGCAAGAATGTAATATGGCCAGCTACAACAAAATGTTAGGCAAGGATGTAATGTGGCCAGCTACAACAAAATGTTAGGCAAGGATGTAATGTGGCCAGCTACATCAAAATGTTAGGCAAGGATGTAATGTGGCCAGCTACAACAAAATGTTAGGCAAGGATGTAATGTGGCCAGCTACAACAAAATGTTAGGCAAGGATGTAATGTGAATTGAAAAATAGAATTCTCTTTCGCCACCCCTGCTCCTCAGACGTCTTCATATCACATAGTGAGAATAGGGCCTAAAGGCGTCCTCATGCTTCCCATCCGAAACAGTTTGGGCATATATTATGACATTTTGTGACGTGTTTGTTTGTTTTGGTCTTCCGCAGGGTTTTTTGGGGGCTTTTTGTACACACACAAAAACATTCTTGAGACAAGCCAAAGATCAGAAGCCGAAGTCTACACCCCTTTGTCGGTGATTGGTCAACAGTAGGGATTCTTCAATTAAGTGTTTGTTGTCGTTCAACAACAGACGGCAAGTTTTAATGCAAAAAAATGTACTTGAAAAATACTGCACAACACATCTTGGTAAGATTAAAAAAATTGCGCAACTGAGATCTCTGCAAAAATGTAAAAATTAATGACAGATTTCTCATCTTAGATTAATTCTGATTTATGAGGAAGTGTATACTGGCTACGGCATCTCAAGAAGGACAAACAATACTATTGCCACTTTTCTAGCTAATGTCTTTTAAAGGGGATATGTGAGCACATTCATTCGGTTCACTTAGCCGAGTTTGGCTCGGCGCCAGCTGGGCCTAGCTCCTCAGTGGGTCAGCCTGGCTCCAACGTGGGTGGACCTATGCCCTCCCAGGCTCACCCATCCATAGATTAGGGCCCAATTAATTTATTTAAATTGACTAACTCAGCTAAATCTTTAAAATTGTTGCATTTATATTTTTGTTCAATATACTATGCACAGTGTATTATAAAACAGTGACAACAGCATTAAACTCGCCCCTTTATTATCTTAATCCAGCTAACCTTGTAATGGGTCTTCAGTCCTAGAAGGCTCTCAAAGATGAAAAGGAGGTAGCAACCTCCCAGCACGCAAAGGCCCTTCAGAATAGAGTCCTGTTCTTCAGAGTGGTTTGAGTGTGGCCCAGTCTTGGCCTGCAGGACACAGATACAACAAGACACGGTTTTCACTATCAGCAACAGGTTTTACCTTACAACATTTACTAATAGATTTTACAAATTCACCCTCCATGACTAAACAGAAACAGCAGCACGGTATTTATTTAGTGTTTGACAGTTTGGATGAGTACTTACGTGAGGCAGGAGATGCAGCAAGGCATCTCCACACAGCGTCCCCACAGCCAGGGCTGTCATTGGGCAGAGGAAGGAACGGAGGCGGGTGGGTGGCAGGAGGGGTACCAGGCTCAGAGCCAGCAGAGACGGCAGGCTGATCACAACCAGAGCCAAGGAGCTCCATCCCAGAGCTGCAAAACAAACAATATATTGTATTCATTTAGATGTTGCATTCATTCTGCTTGGTCAATAGGGTATTGTAGTTTCCAGGGTTATGTTAAGTTTAGGTGTCATAAATGTAAAGTTATGCAACGAGTTTTAAAACATACTATATCGATAAATAATTTCCTGTCATAGCTGGTAGTTTCATTAATGCACCTTTGAGGAAAGTCACACTCCTTTCTGACTCCGCACCATAGGTTTCTGGGTGGCGTAGACACACGCCACTCTCAATCTGGTACAACAGAGCTGGGCACAGGAGGGTGAAGTGGGCAGGAGTGATGTGGGATGCCTTTTCCAGACCGAAATTCCACAACAGCTGAGTAACGTTCAGACACTGAAAAGGAAAGGGTTAAAAGTCATCACTGTCCACAGAAACTGTTTATGTATGGGGAATGTTTTGATAGTCGATTCTCTCATTAACTCTCAGAGTGGTTTATTTTGACAAAAGGGACCCAAAACATTCATTGGCCAGGCATGTACAACAGAACACCATTTTCCTTTAACTTCCTCCTTATCTTACCAATTTGAATAAAAACCATCACCTGAGAGGATGACATTTAGCCAAGAACAGTAAGCAGAATTCAGTTGTTAACATTGTGCATTTGGCACAAAACATTAGCTAGATCAACATTTATTTATTGACTACTCACATTCCCATGAAGATGCCTCGTAGTGGGGTGATTTGACACAAGGGAGTCAAACATTCCTTGGACAGGAATAGAGTGTGCAATAGCGGACGACCATAGAAGAATTTCTTCTTTAATCACATGATCAGAGGATAATGTGCTGCCCTCTTCAGACCCAGATCCAGCAAGTCCTGATATCCCAGGCTGTGGAGTTCTTTCAGAGGGTGTTGAGAAGATGCAGCACAGTTTATTCAGGTGTCATTGTGGAACTATTCATAGCTTAATGAACACTAGAATGCCAAAACCTCAGTACTTCAAAAGTGGCTACATGCAGTGCCTTCAGAAAGTATTCACACCCCTTGATCCATCCTCAGTTCTCCTATCACAGCCATTAAACTCTGTAACCGTTTTAAAGTCACCATATGGTGAAATCCCTGAGCGGTTTCCTTCCTCTCTGGAAAATGAGTTAGGAAGGACACCTGTATCTTTGTAGAGACTGGGTTTATTGTCACACCATCCAAAGTGTAATTAATAACTTCACCATGCTCAAAGGGATATTCAATGTCTGTTTTTTACCCATCTACCAATAGGTGCCCTTCTTTGTTGAAGCATTGGAAAACCACCCTGGTCTTTGTGGTTGAATGTGTTCAAATTTTTATTTCACCTTTATTTAGTTGAGAACAAGTTTTCATTTCACTGCTCAACTGAGGGACCTTACAGATAATTGTATGTGTGGGGTAGAAAACTCATGCTAAACAATATTTTTGCACAACCGAGTCCATGCAACTTAAGTGTCTCGTTCAGCAAATGTTTTACTCCTGAACTTATTTAGGCTTGCCACAACACAGGGGTTGAATACTTTTTGACTCAAGACATTTCAGCTTTCATTTTGTATTAATTAGTTAAAATTAAAAATGTAAAAAAAACATTCCACTTTGACATTATGGGTTATTGTACAGTATGTAGGCCAGTGACAAAAAAAAATAATCAACTAATCAAATTTAAATGTAGAAAAAGTCAAGGGGTGTGAATACATTCTGAAGGCACTGTATATTGCACATCTCTAACAATCGTGGAATCAAATCAGTTGCCATATCTGTCTCACCTGGATGCTTTTACAGAGGGGGGTGGTTGAATAGGCCTACTAGGACTGGGGGTGTCCGTTTCCTGATCTTGATGGTCATGAGATTGTGGGTGAGGGGGTGTCAGAGTGTTATGGTTGTGCCTCAACCCTTGGTGGCTGATCTCCAACACACTGACCTGCCCTAGTCCCAGGCTGCCCAGTAACATCTGAAGGCCCTTATAGTTCAAGGTCCCGTTGTCTCCATACTGATGGAACAGACGGTGCAAGTAGTAGACCTGGAAAAAGGGTATTGACAAGAGTAAATTGTCAGCTGAAATTGTCGGCAAGAAGGATAATCATTAGTGTTAAAACACTGCTATTATGAGACTTATAATAGCTTGGCTACTTTATATTTGTACTTTATTCAATTTTGTTTTACAGGGATAGCGCACATTAATGAATATTACTGTAAAAGTGATAGTTTTAGCCAGCCAGCTAATTTTCAACTGATGCAATTTAGTGCAACCCCTTTTTACCGATGCAATTGAGGTTTAGTGTCTTGTTGACATCAGCGTCTCTTCTGAAAGTTTAAGTTGTAACCTTATCAACTATGATATCCATAATGTCGCTGTGAAATTAAGTTGTAACCTTATCAACTATGATATCCATAAAGTCGTTGTGAAATTAAGTTGTAACCTTATCAACTATGATATCCATAATGTCGCTGTGAAATTAAGTTGTAACCTTATCAACTATGATATCCATAATGTCGCTGTGAAATTAAGTTGTATCACTGATATATTGAGGCCAAATTCAGATATTTGAGATGCCCGGAGAATATAAAAATAAATCTTTATTTATACAGCACATTTGACATGGAATGCCATGCGATGTGCTTCACAGGAAAAAAGTTAACAATGAAAATAAAAGCTAAAATATTTACTAATGCACAAACGTGGATTGATTTAAAAACCAATTGAATCATCTCAAACTCACAGGCAGCCAGTGCAGAGACCTTAAAACCGGTGTAATGTGTGCTCTCTGTCTGGTCTTGGTCATTACCCATGCTGCAGCATTCTGTATGTTTTGCAGTTGATCAATGGCTTTCTTGGGTAGACCAGACAGGAGAGCATTACAGTAGTCAAGCCTGCTTGTAATAATAGCATTGAGTCTCTGTATCAGCCTGAGAAAGAAACGGCCGCACCTTGGCAATGTTCCTCAGATGGTAAAAAGCTATTATGGTCACATTCCTAATGTGGGATTCGAAGTTTAGTTCAGAATCTAAAACACCACCTAGGTCTCTTACTTGGTGTTTTATCTTTAAATCACCCGTGAATTAAAATGTGCGGCCAGATTATCTCTGTGCTTTGGCTCCAACAGCCTTGTCTTGATTTAGCTGGAGGTAATTGTGAGCCATCCAAGTATTTAAATCACTAATACAGTCTAAATTATTGAGCTAAAATCCTCTGGCGACGCAGAAATTTTAAAGTTGTGTATCATCTGCGTAGCAGTGAAAATCTGTTGTGCTTTCTAATAACGCTGTCAAGGGGTAACACATATCAACTGAACAGCAACGGACCAAAAATCAAACATTGTGGAACGTGTCATGTGATATGTATTTTCTCTGAGTTATGTTCAAGAAGGGTGACAAAAACTCTCGACCAGTTAAAAAGGTCCTAAACCAATTTAGAAATTGGCTAACCCACCTCTCCAGTCTGTCCAGAAGGGCATCATGTTCAACAGTGTTGAATGCAGCGTTTAAATCCAAGAGTACTAGGACAGAGAGCTGTTTGGCGTCTGTGTTGGCTCTAAGATCATTTACCACTATTTCTGTGTTGTAGTGGGCACGAAAACCAGATTGGATTTTTTTTTTATACAGTTGGCATTTAAAAAAATAAATAATTTAACTGTTTGAAAATCAATTTATCCCGAATTTTGGAGATTGGCTGAAGATTTCTAAAAACTGAAGAATCTAGAATACATTTCTTCAGAAGGCATTTCACCATATACGTTTTGTGCAGTGGGGAAAGTGCCTGTGAACAAGGAGTAGTTAACAATAGCTTTCACTTCTTCAGATATGCAATTAAAAACGGTTTTGAAAAGGGGGCGCTTGGATCGAGAAGGAAAGTTTAAGAGTGAAATTACTTTCCTGAGCATGTCTGTGTCAACCAGGGAAAATAAATCCATAGTGCCTTTACCTGGCAGGCTTGGGCACAAATCAAACGTTAATCAAGTCTGATACTAAGCCTAATGTTGGTTGTCTCTTGTCTCTGAAATATGCCGTAAACTCATCACATTTAGAATTGGAGGAAAGTTCATATAGGTTAGAGGGGGTAGGATTTATCAGGCCATCAAATCGTCGAGAAGAGCACTCTCGAAATATTCGGAATGATCAAATTAGAAAATTTTGCAAAACTAATGGCATAGACGGCCTTCCATAATATTCTCACCTGCTCCTCAAAAGCCTCGTCTAAATGTTCGGCTGTTGATACCTCTTGTCGGCTTCCATTTGATATCCTGTCTGTCGTATTCGATGGCGTTTCCACTGTGCCACTGAGAGATGGTCGAGCGCTTGTCCCGAACTCCAGCAGAGGCAGACAGACAAATACTGCGAGCGTCAGTAGAGGTGACATCCTAGAAATTATTTGCAGAAAGCAATATGGAGGCAAGTTTATTCAAAAGTCACGTACCGTGAACAGTCAACTTCTAATGCTTCCAGTTTGTTTATCATTTAGTCTGCCAAATTGTAGCACGCAGCGAAACGCTACAAAATTGCCAAACTTTACACAGTCCGCGAAACAACAAAATCGTACAGATTGTATTATGCCTTCAGGCTACTCACACGGGTTGTTTTTCCCAGTCCTGAAGTACATCTTCTCTTGCCCTGCTGATCTGAGGGTTGGAGAGCCTGGGGTTATTGTCTTTTGGTTTTCTGTGTTAATATTATAACGACATGTTAACTGAGTCATGAAACAGATAAGGGAGGCCGCAAAGCATTACTCAAGGCAATTGACCTACCTTTTCCAATACAGCAGGATGGTTTGCCCTGCTCAAGGCACGTGAGAAGTGTTCTTAATATCCATGTCCTGGAACAGAGTTGTTGCAATAACTGGGCTACTGCAACATCTTCAACCAGTATAATAATAGTTGGAGGATCTAACAATGTAGCCTAAAAAGGGTTGAATTGAATGAATATCCACAAAAATGATAATTAGCTGAATTCTCAACCTTTCTTGTGATAGGCCTACCCTATGCAAATTGTTATCACTTTAAAGGGGCAAGCTGCAGTTGCTAAGCTTGTTACTCCAATGTTTGTAAACATTGTACATGCAAACAAACACTGCACAGGCTTAAAACATACTTAGAACTATAACCTTGATTTATTGGCTGGGCAGTCCTTGCATCCATTGCCCTGTCTATTAATTTGAGAGTGGTTACATGTCTCTCGGCCCGCAGCTCAGCTTTTTACCAAAAACAGAGGTGGGGTGACCCTTTTCTTATTGTTTCAACCACAGATTGCCCCTTTTAAATGTTGAAGAATACATTACAGGTAAGTAGTAATATCTCACAATCATTCATGAAAGAGAGGGATGAGTGGGCCTAATGGGGTAATAGATTATGAGTCTTATTTTAACAGAAGTCCAAAGAAGAGAACTCTTGAACCCCAGAGCCACCACACCCTCTCCTGGGCTTTATAAGTGGGATGCACTGTTGAGCGCTACATCCCGAGGCGTTTGTGCTGATTGTACGGAGATTGTGACAGCCGGTTAAATGGCATCCCTTGAGAAGGCAAGAACAATATGTACGTCGGGGGAAGTGCAGTATTATCCTAAGGAGACTAATACTTGGAATTCGGAGGAGGAATGGAAGGAAAAGAGGCAGAGCAGGTCTAAGAGAGAGAGAGGTACCAACTGAAAGCTGACCAAGTATAGGGGAAGATTCTCTGTGTTTGTGATGCTCGTCATTTGAAGTGATGCAGACAGGGTGGCGTGACTGGTGAAACAGAACAGTCATTGTCTGTTCTTTTGCATTTTGATTTTGTCTTTGCCCGACAAAGTGATGTTAGGAAATACGTTATCCTGTACAATCTTTTGTGCCGAATACATTATGTTGTTACAGGTGTCAAGCTTATGGGCATGTGGCGGCAGTCTGTAGAAGGGAGGTTCCTAGGAGTGAGAAGTGTGCAGAAGGACAAAGGAATGTGTAGCATTGGGGAAATTAGTTGTATGTGTTAATTGTAGGAGTGCCCATTGGGGCTGGGGATCAAAAATATCCTGTGCGAGAGAGGTAGGTTGATGTTTCCAGGGTTAGAGTAGAAGTTGTCACAAGCGGAGGCAGTGAAGAAAGTAGAGGAAGATGGGTCAAGGGGGGTGGATCCTGAGAGGAGTGGTGTGAGTAGTATATATGAACCAGTACATAGGGATAAAACAAGTAATACATGTTTCAGTATGATTGGATTTTTGGCATTTACAGCAATGTTTATCAACTGTACTGCAGGGATGGAACGTAAGTCGCAGAAAATAGAGGTTTTGGTGGCAGCTGCAGAGAGGTATTGGGGTGTGCGAGATTTGATGTCAGAAGAGTTGCAGGGTGTGTTAAGTGGTGGTGTCCCATCCTTTCAGGTTGTTGGGCTGAAGTAGGAATACATCGATTTTAAATAGTGGAGTATGGCATAAAACATTTTTTTACGTGTATTTCTTTTTGATGGTAGTGTATTTTTTTTTTTATTCGTTATTTTTTTCAAGCAAAGTATAATTGAGTTTTACTCCAGTCTAGTAGGTGGCGGTAATGCAGCATTTATTGGATGCCAACCTACGTTAAACCTCATTCGAGAAGAAGACACCCTCTCCTGGCTGGTTCATCGATGGCCTTTGGGAGCCAAAAGATGATGTTTGTCTTGACCCCACAAGAGGCAGTGACACCCTGAAAAAAAGAGGACAGTGAGTGGTCCCCCTGTGTGTAATCTCCCAGAGGACTCTAGGAGTCTGCCACTTGCACAGGAAAATGGAGCCCCCTCGAATGGCCCCAAACTTGAGGGCCCGTATCCAAAGCTGAATTACAAAGAAGATTTTGTGACCCCCCCCCCAAGTATGTCAACAGAAAAACGAAAGAAAATATTTTTATCCTGTTTTAAATGTTTTAATGTCATTTGATTTCAATAATTTCGGACACCCCCAAGCTCTGGTTGCATAGCACCGCGAGGAGATGTAGGAGTGGCTTGCTTGCTAAACCGGCTACTATACCTAGTTAGCAGAGAGGTGTGAAATTGTCGCAGCAATTTTGCTTGTGCCTCAAACACGTAAGTTTTCATTCCGATCACAGATTATTATATATATTTTTTTAAATGGTTACAGTCTGATATAGCTAGCAAGTCAACAACAGTTGGCTAGCTAATGTTAGCTAGTCAGCTGCAGTGCTAGCTAGGTAGCCAGCATTAACTAGCTAGTTGGGTTTAACGTTAGCTATTTTCTAAATAAAAAAACGAATGTTGACTCCTTGGTGGCAACTTGCTAACTAACTAGCAGCTAGCTAGTAAAACAAAAATATATTTAAGCTGCAGTGCATTCGTATATCTAGTAGTGGCTGACGTTAGATTGCTAACCAACTAACATTAGCTAGCTAGATTGAGCTGGCTATCACAGTCTGTAAAATGCCCTGTAATATCAGATAGCTAGATATGCGAAAAGGATCTCTTTTTAACCACTCCTCAAACCCACCCCCTGCCATAACGTTACTGAAAATAGGTCACTGGTCAGCTTGAACAACACGAGCTTCCACTCATATAATGGGAAGCTACACAGTTGGCATAAAGATTAGACAGCAAGGGTGTAAAACAGATTCTCAATTTCAGAAATATTGTCATTTTTATCTACTATTAGGAAGTAGTTTTTTAATCTAATATTATAGTTATGTCGTTCTAGCTTTCCCCACATGCCTTGATCAGTCTTCACCTGTATCTAGGAAAACATAATAGCCTAATGAACAGCCTAATTGGATTTAAACTACAGTATATCATCTATAGTAGCTACACTACATTACCAAAAGTATGTGGACACCTGTTCGTGGAACATCTCATTCCAAAATCATGGTCATTAATACTCATTAATACTCTCCTTCCCACTCTTCTGGGAAGGATGTCAATTAGATGTTAGAACATTGCTGTGGGGACTTGCTTCCATTCAGCCACAAGAGCATTAGTGAGGTTGGGCGATTAGGCCTGGCTCGCAGTCAGCGTACCAATTAATCACAAAAGTGTTCATTAGGGTTAAGGTCAGGGCTCTGTGCAGGCCAGTCAAGTTCTTCCACACAGATCTCGACAAACCATTTCTGTATGGACCTCGCTTTGTGCATGGGGCCATTGTCATGCTGAAACAGGAAAGGACCTTCCCTAAACTGTTGCCACATAGTTGGAAGCAAAGAATTGTCTAGGATGTCATTGTACATAACATTTCTGAAAATAACGCAGTAGCGTTAAGATTTCCCCTCACTGGAACTAAGGGGCCTAGCCCAAACCATAAAACAGCCCCAGACCATTATTCCTCCTCCACAGAACTTTACAGTTGGCACTATGCATTTGGCACTATGCATCCGCCAAACCCAGATTTGTCTGTCAGACTACCAGCTTGTGAAGCATGATTCATCACTCCAGAGAACAGGTTTCCACTGCTCCAAAATCCATTGGCGGAGAGCTTTACACCACTCCAGCTGATGCTTGGCATTGCGATGCTTGGTATGGTGATCTTGGGCTTGTGACTTCTGTTTGGCCATAGAAACCCATTTCATGAAGCTCCCGACAAACAGTTATTGTGCTGATGTTACTTCCAGAGGCAGTTTGGAACTCAGCAATGAGTGTTGCAACTGAGGACAGACCATTTTTACGCACTTCAGCACTCTGTCCCGTTCTGTGAGCTTGTGTGACCTACCACTTCACGGCTGAGCCGTTGTTGCTCCTAGACGTTTCCACTTCACAATAACAGCACTTACAGTTAACCGGGGCAGCTCTAGCAGGGCAGGAATTTGACCAACTGACTTGTTGGAAAGGTGGCATCCTATAACAGTGCCACGTTGAAAGTCACTGAGCTCTTCAATAATGCCATTCTACTGCCAATGTTTGTCTATTGAGATTGCATGGCTGTGTGCTCGATTTTATACACCTGTCAGCAACAGGTGGCTAATTTTTAAAAATGTATTTTACCTTTATTTCACTAGGCAAGTCAGTTAAGAACAAATTCTTATTTTCAATGACGGCCTAGGAACAGTGGGTTAACTGCCTGTTCGGTGGCAAGAACGATAGATTTGTACCTTGTAAGCTCGGGGATTTGAACTTGCAACCTTTCGGTCCAACGCTCTAACCACTAGGCTACCCTGCCGCCCCAAAATAGCCAAATCCAGTAATTTGAAGGGGTGTCCACATACTTTCAACTCTCAACCACCACTTGAGAAGATAAACCATAGTCAGATCGAACTACGCTGATGCCCTGTTTCATCATCTTCAGTATGCCAGAAAGACCATATATTTAGATACTAGCTAGATGTTATCGCAGTGCCCCACTTATTTTACAGCTGATCTACCAATCATTGATTTCATTGTCATGCACTTCAGGTGACATTATTACAGATGTGTGTACCTGCACTGTGCCTGGGTTGAGAAGCATAATTCTTTTTTAATTTTACCTTTATTTAACCAGGTAAGCTAGTTGAACAAGTTCTCATTTACAACTGCGACCTGGCCAAGATAAAGCAAAGCAGTGCGACACAAACAACAACACAGAGTTACACATGCAATAAACAAGTGTACAGTCAATAACACAATAGAAAAAAAGACAGTCTATATGCAGTGTGTGCAAATGGCGTGAGAAGGTAGGCAATAAATAGGCCATAGTAGCTAAATAATTACAATTTGCAGATTAACACTGGAGTGATAAATAAGCGGATGATGATGTGCAAGTAGAGATACTGGTGTGCAAAAGAGCAGAAAAGTAAATTAAAAACAATATGGGGATGAGGTTGGTTGATTGGGTGGGCTATTTACAGATGGACTATGTACAGCTGCAGAGATCGGTTAGCTGCTCAGATAGCTGAGGTTTAAAGTTAGTGAGGGAAATATAAGTCTCCAGCTTCATCGATTTTTGCAATTCGTTCCAGTCACTGGCAGCAGAGAACTGGAAGGAAAGGCAGTCAAAGGAGGTGTTGGCTTTGGGGATGACCAGTGAGATATACAGTGGGGCAAAAAAGTACGAGTGGAGGACAGAGGAGCCTCTTAAAGAAGAAGTTACAGGTCTGTGAGAGCCAGAAATCTTGCTTGTTTGTAGGTGACCAAATACTTATTTTCCACCATAATTTGCAAATAAATTCATTAAAAATCCTACAATGTGATTTTCTGGATTTTTTTCCCTCATTTTGTCTGTCATAGTTGAAGTGCACCTATGATAAATTACAGGCCTCTCATCTTTTTAAGTGGGAGAACTTGCACAATTGGTGGCTGACTAAATACTAAATACTTTTTTTGCCCCACTGTACCTGCTGGAGCACGTGCTACGGGTGGGTGTTGTTATCGTGACCAGTGAGCTGAGATAAGGTGGAACTTTACCTAGCATAGACTTATAGATGACCTGGAGCAAGTGGGTCTGGCGACAAATATGTAGCGAGGGCCAGCCGACAAGAGCATACAGTTCGCAGTGGTGGGTGGTATAAGGGGCTTTGGTAACAAAACGGATGTCACTGTTAGACTGCATCCAGTTTGCTGAGTAGAGTATTGGAAGCTATTTTGGAGAGGACATCGTCTAGGATCGGTAGGATTGTCAGTTTTACTAGGGTAAGTGTGGTGGCGTGAGTGAAGGAGGCTTTGTTGCTAAGATGAAGATGCATGTCGTGATTAATCCCAAGGATATTGTGTAGGCCTAATTACTGTGTAATTGTCATAAGACCCAAGCCACCCCCTGTACCCAGACTTTGAACTACTCCCCTCTGGGCGCAGGTATAGGGCACCCCTCAGCGGGAAAAACAGAACTAGACAATAATTTGTGCCAGGTGTGATATCCCTCCTAAATAGCTCGGGCTAATATACCTATCGACTCAGTAAGGCCCACAGGCTAGTCTTTTTTTAATTATTAAAAAAATGTTTTTTATTGGTATGTAACTTATGAAAGTTGTATTGCCAATTTTTTTGTATTTAAACACCACTTTATACGTGTACATGACACTGCAACAAAATTTCCCCATGGGGACAATAAAGTCAGTAAGTAAGGTCCAGTAAATGTAGTAAATGCCTGGAAGTTTGCTTCCCAGTTAGACTTAGCTATGTGTCTGATTGAGTCTGTCTCTCCATACAGTGTGCCATCCAAACCACTCCATGTGACCTTTAACAGTCCTGCTGAATAGGAGAAATGAGGACCATTTGTGAGTGAGGTACTACTACTGCTTTTCTTTTGTTCTCTCACTAATTCTCTCAAGCTACTGGCTTGAGCCACTCCAAATGGTTTAGTATGATGATATAGCTGAAGTTGTTTAATATGGTAACAAGGCTTGACCTTGAAGTTATGTTAATTGCACAGGATAAAGTGGGTATGTTCATTTTGCTGCATTTCTTCTGGAGATATCACATAAACAATCCTGGACAGGTTTGCATTGGTGAGATGGATTTTCTCCAGGCATTGACTCACCTAGCCTTGTATTCTGCAGAAATTGGTGTGTATCAGTGATGTGCCATGGGGTACGACGTCACCAGGTTCCAAGGGGAGGTGGATGAAGACCTGCTGTGTCCCATCTGCAGCATGGTACTGGAGGAGCCAGTGCAGGTTAATGGCCTACTATACCTCCTATACCTCTGGACCAGATCTATTACAAGGACTTATTTTATTTATCCTTTATTTAGACAGGTTGTCACTGAGTTCTTAATATAGACCTTTCACCGATTTCAAACAATATACTTATTTTTCCATCTTCCCTTTTCCCATCTTCACTCCTTTTTCTCCTATGTCTAGGCCCCACACTGTGAACATGCCTTCTGCAACGCCTGCATCACCCAGTGGTTCAACCAGCAGCAGATCTGTCCTGTGGACCGCAGCGTGGTGACACTGGCTCACCTCCGGCCTGTGCCCCGCATCATGCGCAACATGCTCTCCAAACTCCAAATCGCTTGTGACAACGCTGGCTTCGGCTGCCCAGCCACACTGCGGCTAGATCAACTGCAGTCTCACCTGAAGGACTGCGAGCACAACCCCAAAAGACCTGTCAACTGTGAGGAGGGCTGTGGGTAGGTGACATTAGAGCACATTACACAGCAGAGTAGACCAGACAGAATGGGAAAACATGGCTGTGACTTTTGAGTTGCTGGGCATGCCGCACCACCACTGCAGAATGTGACATTACCTAGTCTTGTATTTATTATTTAGTATTGTAGTGGTCTCTAGAGTGACGTAGTGGCTTTAATTTCATAATGTCACAATTTCGCCGCAGGCTGGAGATGCCGAAAGATGAGATGTGCAACCACAACTGCATCAAGCACTTACGTGGCGTGGTACAGCAGCAGCAGACCAAGATCTCTGAACTAGAGAAAAATGCTGCAGAGCACAAACACCAGCTGGGGGAACAAGTAAGCACACACACTCTCACGTTGCATACATATACCCCAGTAGAGGCTGCTGAGGGGAGAACGGCTCATAAATGGCTGGAACGGCATGAATGGAATGGTATGGAAACCATGTGTTTGATGTACACTGCTCCAAAAAATAAAGGGAACACTTAAACAACAATGTAACTCCAAGTCAATCACACTTCTGTGAAATCAAACTGTCCACTTAGGAAGCAACACTGATTGACAATAAATTTCACATGCTGTTGTGCAAATGGAATAGACATCAGGTGGAAATTATAGGCAATTAGCAAGACACCCCCAATAAAGAAGTGGTTCTGCAGGTGGTGACCACAGACCACTTCTCAGTTCCTATGCTTCCTGGCTGATGTTTTGATCACTTTTGAATGCTGGTGGTGCTTTCACTCTAGTGGTAGCATGAGACGGAGTCTACAACCCACACAAGTGGCTCAGGTAGTGCAGCTCATCCAGGATGGCACATCAATGCGAGCTGTGGCAAGAAGGTTTGCTGTGTCTGTCAGTGTAGTGTCCAGAGCATAGAGGCGCTACCAGGAGACGGGCCAGTACATCAGGAGACGTGGAGAAGGCCGTAGGAGGGCAACAACCCAGCAGCAGGACCACTACCTCCGCCTTTGTGCAAGAAGGAGCAGGAGGAGCACTGCCAGAGCCCTGCAAAATGACCTCCAGCAGGCCACAAATGCGCATGCGTCTGCTCAAACGATCAGAAACAGACTCCATGAGTGTGGTATGAGGGCCCGACGTTCACAGGTGGGGGTTGTGCTTACAGCCCAACAGCGTGCAGGACGTTTGGCATTTGCCAGAGAACACCAAGATTGGCAAATTCGCCACTGGCGCCCTGTGCTCTTCACAGATGAAAGCAGGTTCACACTGAGCACATGTGACAGACATGACAGAGTCTGGAGACTCCTTGGAGAACGTTCTGCTGCCTGCAACATCCTCCAGCATGACCGGTTTGGCGGTGGGTCAGTCATGGTGTGGGGTGGCATTTCTTTGGGGGGCCGCATAGCCCTCCATGTGCTCGCCAGAGGTAGCCGGACTGCCATTAGGTACCGAGATGAGATCCTCAGACCCCTTGTGAGACCATATGCTGGTGCGGTTGGCCCTGGGTTCCTCCTAATGCAAGACAATGCTAGACCTCATGTGGCTGGAGTGTGTCAGCGGTTCCTGCAAGAGGAAGGCATTGATGCTATGGACTGGCCCGCCCGTTCCCCAGACCTGAATCAATTGAGCACATCTGGGACATCATGTCTCGCTCCATCCACCAATGCCACGTTGCACCACAGACTGTCCAGGAGTTGGCGGATGCTTTAGTCCAGGTCTGGGAGGAGATCCCTCAGGAGACCATCCGCCACCTCATCAGGAGCATGCCCAGGTGTTGTAGGGAGGTCATAAAGGCACGTGGAAGCCATACACACTACTGAGCCTCATTTTGACTTGTTTTAAGGACATTACATCAAAGTTGGATAGCCTGTAGTGTGGTTTTCTTTCCACTTTAATTTTGAGTGTGACTCCAAATCCAGACCTCCATGGGTTGATAAATTTGATTTCCATTGATCATTTTTGTGTGATTGTTGTCAGCGCATTCAACTATGTAAAGAAAAAAGTATTTAATAAGAATATTTCATTCATTCAGATCTGGGATATGTTATTTTATCATGAGCCCGTCCTCCCCAATTAAGGCTCCACCAACCTCCTGTGATATACGTGTATGCAAATCCATTAGTGCTCTGTTCCTCAATGTTCAGGGATCTGGTATGTGTGTGTTTCTTCCATTGTCAGAAACGGGACATCCAGCTGCTAAAAGCAAACATGAGAGCAATACGCAGTGCAAACCCCAACATGCAGAACCTGGAGGAGAGCATTGAGTACAACGAGATCCTGGAGTGAGTTTACTCTCCTGTCCCTTTGGCCTTCTCCTCTAGAATATTTTCAGGAGTTTTAGCACTTAATTTCAGCCTCAAGTCTATTATGTTGGATATTGTTTGACTGCTACAATCATTCAAACTCACTTTAAAAATCAAATTTAATAAGCCCTTTTTACATTAGCCTGTTGTCACAATGCTTTAGAGCTAAAGATCCTATTCCACATCTCACCTGTTCCTGACCTGCCCAACAGATGGGTCAACTCCCTCCAACCTGTGCGGGTGACGCGCTGGGGCGGGATGATCTCCACGCCAGATGCAGTTCTCCAGGCGGTCATCAAGCGTTCGCTCATCGACAGCGGCTGTCCTCTGTCCATCATTAACGAGCTGATTGAGAATGCCCACGAAAGGAACTGGCCGCAGGGCCTGGCCACGCTGGAGACGCGGCAGATGAACCGGCGCTACTATGAAAACTACGTGGCCAAGCGGATCCCTGGGAAACAGGCGGTGGTGGTGATGGCCTGTGAGAACCAACACATGGGAGAGGACATGATCCTAGAGCCTGGCCTGGTCATGATCTTTGCCCATGGAGTGGAAGAGATCTTATAAGTAGATCTTATAATAACCCAACACTAGGAGCAGGGGGGTCTAGCATAGCAGAGAGGAGTGCAAACTGGACATTTTGAGTCTTGAGTTATTACTCATCTCTAAAAAATATAATTAAAAAATACTCCTTCTCAATTGAATGGTAATTATGGGTCTATTTCTTAATGACAGTTGATATGTCAGTTTTTGTCTCTAAAGATAAGCGGTTGTAGGGGAAATGAAAAGATCTCAATGGCTCCTAAAATGAACAGAAGAGTATTACTTTACATATGAGCTTATTTCATATCTTTGCCTTAAAAGGACATTTCAAATACACCTGGAAAAAGAGAACTTAACTGATAATACCCAGGATATTCTAAGATGAATGTTTGAGAGTCGCATAATAAAAAGCTATGCCTGATCTCCTAGGCTCTGGTTCCCCCCATCCTACACCGTGTATAAATGAATTCATATCAAAAAATCATGTAAATACAAATATTATATTGAAAAAAAATACACTCAAGCTATTCTTGTTATACAGTAATTAGACTTATGTGGATTTTGTCAGTCGGCATCCATGTGTTTCAGGATAATGCTCTGGACATTTTGCTCACTTCAGCATTATTATTTGCTAATCATGTCATGACAATTGTACTCCATGATGTTTTGCTTCTCGTTTATTACATTTTTGTTGTGCCATGCATTTTATTTATAGATTTTGAAGACCTGCTGGGGCGGGGATCTCCACACCAGAAGCAGTATGCTTGAAGATGTTTTTTGTGTTATGTAAATACATTTGTCATTTTAGAAAATTTAAGCTCATTGTTCATTGCTTCCGTTGTACTTAGTGAACATGAAGTTGGGTCCAATTGACGTTAAACCATTGGAATGTAACATTGTGTAGTTTTACCTGTTTTATTTTATAAATGGTTGATGCTTGTTTGTGTTGATATTAATTGACAATTTCTTATTTTTACCAAACTATTTTATCTAAAAGCTTTGAATTACTGAATGATAGTGACAAGGGACTTGATCTAAAGACATGCTGTCGAAAACAACCATGTCGAAATCTAACTTCAATGCTACTTCATTAGTTTCACCATAATGAGATACATTTGGATTGAGTTTTGTCATTTTGTGTCCTTTTATCTTTTGTGCTGTGGGGTAAAGATGAAGGAAAAAATAAAATTGTGATCTTGATTGTCATCATGGTACAGTACTGCATGGCTTTTTTCTTATGCCATTGAGTCATTCCTACATGCAGGGCCTCTATACATCATGATTTCTGATGATTAGCACTCTAAGCAGCAGCCTATCTGGCAATGCTCTCTCTGTCCACCCACACAAACACCCACATGGTCAGACATTGTGCATGTCTACAGCAGCAGTGTCTAGTGAGCTCTTGCCAGCAGCCCATACTCTATTGAGGCCTTTCCTTTTAAATCTTTGCCTTTGTTGTGAATGGTTGGAATATCATGTGATTTGCCAAAGGGCATGCTTCTGTTATTGTGCCTGAAAATCCTCTGGTTCATCATCTGGTATTAAATGATCTAATGGATTGAGACACCTTTTTACTTGTATGTCAATAATTGTACTGTTGGACTGGATTTTACAATGCACAACTGTTTGTTCAGTGATTCAAACTCAAATTCACACCATCAAAGGGTCAGAATCAATAATTAGGCTACTGTCAGTCCATCATTGCCTCAACACACTTATGGGACTGCTGTCACATTCGATTATCTATAGATGTTCCATAATATAAGCTACTAATGTAACAAAGCAGTTGGGAGCTCATAGGCCTAATGTCTCGAGCACACTGACAGTGTCATTGCATTTTGTTACACCAGCTACGTTTGACTGCAGCGGCTTTTATAGTGCGTTCTGTGTGGTCCATACATTGGATTTCTCGAACTTACGCCTTGATCACACCGATGGTGTTTTGCGCAAAATGGTGAGCAGCAGCACCTGGATAAGTGCAATAACACTTCAACATTCCCCTTCTACTACCATTTCTGTCAAGCGGTCTACAGTTTGACGCATACTTTCGATAAATCCAATGTAAGCACCACAGAGAACGCACTGCAACTGCCTCTGCAAGCAATGTTGCAAGGAAATGCAGTGTTCAATTAGAAATGAATGTACTTTTGGTGCATCAAAATGCAAAAAACTGTCTGTGATCGAGGCGTTATTCGTTACACTGTATGTGTAGATGGCTTGACAGAAATGGTAGCAGAAGGTGAATGTTGAACTTTTGTTGCACACTATCCAGATGATGCTGCGTACCATTTTGCGCATGACACTGTAGGTGTGATCGAGGCTTGCTATTTCTTTTACACAGCACACCCACCTGTGCCAAACGCCTTGATCACACCGACAGTGTCATTTCACAAAATGGCACGCAGCATAATCTAGATGTGTATAACAAAAGTTCAACCGTCACCTTCTGCTACCAGTTCTGTCAAGCCGTCTGCGCATACAGTGAGATAAATCCAACGTTTGCACTACATAGAGCGCACTGCAACTGCCTCTGCAACTCAATGCTGTAAGGCAAACGCAGCGTTCCATTGAAAATGAATGTACCTCTGGTGTACCAAAAATCAATAACCCTATCCGTGTGAACGAGGCGAAACTGGTCCAGACTTCTTGGCGGAAGATGTACTGTAGTTCGCTATAGGCTCACAGAGCATTGAAAATCAAATGTAGGAAAAATGTCATATCGATTGCAACTGAATTTGTCCATCGCTGCTCTATTATAGCCTAGGGCACATAAACGATAAGAGAAGAACGCACATCCATATACTAGAGTAGACTGGGGAAAATGGGGCAAGCCCAATGTAGACTACATCCCCGCGTTAGTCAAAGTGCCCGCAGATGACAGTTCGAGGCGGTGCTTTGCTTCTTTTTTTAATAGCTAGGGAGGGGGAAATCGCTGAGTCGGGCGTGGCAGTCAGCCAATCTTTCTTGTTATCTCTGGGTAAATGAAAGCTGACAGCTAGACTACCTTTCTTGCAGCGTCCACAGACAATTTCCGTCGATTTGCTGGGTGTAAAAACGTTGAATTGTGCCTCGATCCTCGCCGAGGAAATATCTTACCGGACGGACGGCACGACACTCCGCTTAAGGACGACAGACAGACCACGCTCACCATCGCGAAATATAGGTAGGCTAATTGATGCTCAAAACAGCCTCATTTAGTACTACTGCCTGAAGTTCAACGAATCGTGTATGCTTGTTCACAACTTTGCATACAGATATTGCCTGTGAATTTCGTTGCGCCGCTGCCAAGTTTGGGTAAGATACATATTTCATGGGAGAGACGGTATCCCTCGCCTCGCCCAACGGATCTCAGTTGGTTCCCTGGTTGGGCAAAACAGGCTACTTTTGAGTGGGATCCTACTGATACGTCCAATGAAGGGTTTCTATATACATTGGCTATATCTGCAGCTTCTGTTCCCATATTTCTCCCCTTTGAAACCTATAGCCTAACCTTTAGACATGCTCCTCTTTAGACTATAGTTAACATAGGGCATGTTTTATAGCCTAGAAGGAGAGATAAGCATATAAATTGAATATACTGTTTAAGGTTTTACATAGTGATAAACTGTCACCCTTATGGCTCAATATTGTAGACCAGACAGGTTGGAGACACGTTTTACAACTGCCTACAGACAATGTTGGACCTATGGTCCTTGATGCAAGGAGCTCTGTCTGGATGGAAAATGCAATTTTGGTTTATATGATTTTCATTAGCAATGTGACATCCTTGCAAATAACTTTTGACTTTTAATCATTTAGATGGCAAGTAACTGTATTATTCAAACAACTGACAAAGCAACACATTGCTCAACACACAATAACCATAGTGCACCATTTAAGACATGTTTGTCCCTTCTGATATATTTACTTCACTGTGTGCTTATTTCCCTTGGTATGTGTCTCCTTAATTAAGTTACCTATGGGTAAAGTAGGTCTTCTGGCCATGCATTTAGAACATGTTGGCAAGTAGCAATCAGAGTTGAACTACATTTTGGGCTTTCACCAGGTTTCCTTTAACATTTTACATTTTTCTGGGTCATGCAACCACAAACAGTCACAGGGATGGTTCTGAAACTTTTAATTTTGTCTTTTGAGTGTATTTCTGGCTGGACATATTGCTAGCATGATGTGGCCTAAAGGGTGCCTTGATAACCCTGCAAATAACTATTCCATTATTTGAACAACAGATTACCCAGAACATTTTAGGGATTTGAAACGAGATGGTCATTTTTCATTGCTAGTGTAGTTTTTGCATTTCCATTCAAGTCAAGTGAGGTCATCAGTTCCTTTTTAAATCTATACCATTTCCTGGTTTCCCTCCCCACTGGAAAATTGGTTGCCAAAAAACAGAAATGTTATCCTCGTTCTGGGAAAGACCGTCTCTTAATGAAAAAGTCATACTTAACCTGCACAGCTAAGTAATCACAGGGAAACACCGAGAGAGGCATTCCTGGGCAGGTCAACCTGTCGGTAAGGAAACAGACATCTCTACAGACGGATCAGGAAGCGGGTCACACTATTGCTGCAGAGAATTTAAATGTAATTAATTAAATTAATCTAATAGGGATCTATAGAGCTTCTAGAGGGATTGTGTGTGTTTACAATCATGCAATCGCACAATCTAAACATTTGATAATTTACTCCCTTTGCCCTATACACAGATTGTACATTACAATGGTTTTACAATGGCAGTACAGTAAGAGTAAACCGTTCCTCCAAACATGTGCCAATGCTCAGCGTGAAAGTGGCGTGGTTACTGGAGGGAAGGGTGCACCCTCACAAGTCCAGGCGGGTTTGTGTTGTTTTCTGTATTGTACGCACCACAGTGTTCCACGGGACTAACTCAACACAGCCTGCTGAATAGGATTTTTTTTACGTCATACACATTGTTTGGTTAATAAAAAAGGCAACAAGCTGTGCCTCGCCCACATTTGCCAGAAATGTGTGATTCATGCATAGGAGCCAAAGTCTCTCCACTCAGACAAACCCTGCCTAACATCTGGCATTTGTTGTTTACGTCTCAAATGTCATTAACCAGGTAATGGGTGAACTTCCAGTGATCCAAACTGTGTTATCAAGGAGTTGCACTCCAGCTCTGTGGTCAACTGCGGTCAACACTCAATTAAAAAAAATAATTAAAAGATGTCGCAAAACTCATGTCATAGGCTTTGTTTTATTTTGGATGAACCTTGAGAAGTGACCTTCTGAGCAAAGGGTCCATTTTAGAGCAAGGATATCAAACTCATTTAGCCCCAGGGGGCGCATTCAGTCTTCAATGAGGTCTGGAGGGCCGCACTGAAAATTGGTTATATTTCCTGTGCAAAAAAATAGTCCTCTAACCATAGATTTTGGAATGTTCAATGCTCCCTGTCTAGCTTTCATTTGAGTGATTATTACCCAGTTGGACACCTTTGTTTGTAGGTCCATTATCATTTCTACAGTTTATTTGGTTTGAGTTATTTTGTCCCTTTAGTCATTTTTTTCTTCTTCTCAAGCACCTGTGGGCCGGATTAGACCCCGTATGTTTAACACCCCTGATTTAGAGAGAGGTTCCCCCATTCACAGGATGTTTAACACGTATGTTTAACACCCCTGATTTAGAGAGAGGTTCCCCCATTCACAGGATGTTTAACACCCCTGATTTAGAGAGAGGTTCCCCCATTCACAGGATGTTTAACACCCCTGATTTAGAGAGAGGTTCCCCCATTCACAGGATGTTTAACACCCCTGATTTAGAGAGAGGTTCCCCCATTCACAGGATGTTTAACACGTATGTTTAACACCCCTGATTTAGAGAGAGGTTCCCCCATTCACAGGATGTTTAACACCCCTGATTTAGAGAGAGGTTCCCCCATTCACAGGATGTTTAACACGTATGTTTATGATTTAGAGAGGTTCCCCCATTCACAGGATGTTTAACACCCCTGATTTAGAGAGAGGTTCCCCCATTCACAGGATGTTTAACACCCCTGATTTAGAGAGGTTCCCCCATTCACAGGATGTTTAACACCCCTGATTTAGAGAGAGGTTCCCCCATTCACAGGATGTTTAACACCCCTGATTTAGAGAGAGGTTCCCCATTCACAGGATGTTTAACAGGATGTTTAACACCCCTGATTTAGAGAGGTTCCCCCATTCACAGGATGTTTAACACCCCTGATTTAGAGAGAGGTTCCCCCATTCACAGGATGTTTAACACGTATGTTTAACACCCCTGATTTAGAGAGAGGTTCCCCCATTCACAGGATGTTTAACACCCCTGATTTAGAGAGAGGTTCCCCCATTCACAGGATGTTTAACACGTATGTTTAACACCCCTGATTTAGAGAGAGGTTCCCCCATTCACAGGATGTTTAACACCCCTGATTTAGAGAGAGGTTCCCCCATTCACAGGATGTTTAACACGTATGTTTAACACCCCTGATTTAGAGAGAGGTTCCCCCATTCACAGGATGTTTAACACGTATGTTTAACACCCCTGATTTAGAGAGGTTCCCCCATTCACAGGATGAGTCACAGTGGCGTGGGAGGAGAGAGGGTGGTAGCGCCGGGGAAGACTCATAGCGGCTGGCTGGCTGGCTGGCTGGCTGGCTTGGCTGAGGGCTCCCCCTGTCCTCCCTCCCGTTAGTCACTCGTGGCAATGCTCTGATGGAGCAAAGCTGATGTAGGGAAACACTTTCCATAGCAACCAAGCATGTCCTTCCTTCTGTCTGCTAACCTACCTGATGTCATTTAGCTGGGTGCTTATATTTGTCCTATTTAAACACATGCACAAGTGTATTATAACCATGTGTGAATTGGGGTCATGAGGGAGGCCAGTTTGGTGCCCTTTTTTGACTTCACGTGCCTTTTTATATATAGTACACATTGTTCTGTCTGGTAGTAATTTCCAGTCTGCGTGTAAAAATCCTGCATGCAAATGTCATATCTGATCAGGAAGTCGAGAATCAGATTTTACCCAGGTTGCTCGGTCTTAAATAATGGCAGACAAGGATGGTATACCGTCTGTCCGACATGAGGGAATGGAAACATGCAGATGTCAGCATGTTTCTTTGAAGGACATGAAGAATGGCCATCTGCCATATTGCCACAGGCAAGGGTACACATCTAGAAGTAGCCTAAAACTAGATTTGTCTTGTTTAGAAGCACATCTTTATTATGCTCTTAGAAATGTATTTTTTATGTTCACGTTAGCAGAAATGAGCAGTTCTGATTTGATTACTTATTTGAATTGTATGGTTAAGGCCCTAACAGGAATCCCAAAATGTAGCATTATGTGCAATATAAAACTAGTCATTGGAGTTGGTAGTTATCAAGATTCTTATTTAAAGGCACTTGCCTGCCATATTCCACTTTTTCCATCAACAAGTGCAGGTTGACATTTGTCATGAGTTTTGTCCTAGAGACAGAACTGAGTGATTTTTTTCCCCCTTAGATAGGCCAGCTGCAAAGTCAAAATTGTCTGTTAGGCAGGGTAGCCTAGTGGTTAGAGAGTTGGACTAGTTACCAAAAGGTTGCAAGTTCAAATCTCTGAGCTGACAAGGTACAAATCTGTCGTTCTGCCCCTGAACAGGCAGTTAACCCACTGTTCCTAGGCTGTCATTGAAAATAAGAATTAGTTCTTAACTGACTTGCCTAGGAAAATAAATTGTAAAAATGTAATGAAAACACATTCTTTTGGTCTTAATTTACAATTAGGGTTAGCAGTGTGGTTAGGTTTAAAATCTGATTTTATGACTTTGTGTCTGTGCTAGCTAGTGCCCTCTGCAGAGCTGCCTCCCAGATTCATGACAAAAAACAATAACCTGCTCAACAAGTGGCACTTTCCTGTCAAGTCTCTACTCCCTCAGCTGATTGGCTGCCTGAACAAAATTGCTAGGCAACGCTGCTAACCTTTTGAGGAGAATTGAGTTGGGACGGCGTGACCCTTTTGTTGGCACAGAGAGAGACAGTGGTTCCGCGTCACATGTAAAGGAGTGGGCGTTTAGGAGTTTAATTAGGTTTCAGTACTACTCCATGACTGACTGTTGACTTCTGACTGCTGTAGGTATATACTGACTGGTCGACCTATACTCCTGCAGTGTTATTAGGGACTGGAACAGTAACCCATTTTTAAATGGAGATTATGGGTAATAAAATAATTGTATAATTTGGAAAACTGGGTCAGACATTTCAAGAACACAAAGAACAAAGCTTTGGGGAGACATACTCTTGAGACGTATGTCTCTGGTGTGTCTGTGGCCTGATACTGCTTATTTAGAGCTTACTTTGAAGTACAGTGGTCAGAGGTGTGAAGTGTTGCTTGAAACCGTTTATGCTTAGAAGTTATGAGGCTACATCGTTTTTGCTCATTGTTGTAATTTTGGAGTGGGAATTCTGACAAACATTTTCTCACAACCCTATTAACATCATGACTGGAGATGACTAAAGGGTATTGAGGGGTATTTGCAAGCCAGATCTGGCGTTGAACTGTGGTTCTTGCCAATTTGCAGATGTAAATCTTGTGGGTATAAACAGGCCGTTTCTAACTGGTTTGCATGGGGTTATGATCTGAAGCGTCTTGTGACATTTCTAAACAAAACCTCACGAGTTACTACCTAGGACTGTTCAGCTTACAATTCTGGTTTGATGTCTGAGCCGCCTCCATTTCACGTTCACACAGAAGACTGACGACTTGTGTTCCTCCTCCTCTCGCCCTCTGGCGGTTTGTGCAGACGCAGGCAGCATGTCCACCTCCACAGTCACAGAGTTGAAAGAGCTGAACCCAGTTGACTTCATCCAGCTACAGCAGTACATTGACTGTGAGTACAGGCTGGCAGTTTCCTTGCACCCCTTTCCATTTACACCCACACGCTGTCATATCTGTATATTTCTAAGTATCTGCAAAACGTTGCACCATTGCGCCCACATTATCTTTCTTGGTAGATCTCTGGATTTAGACATTTTGAACATCAATGTTAAGGAACATTTTAAGAACGGAATTTCAATGTCGTCACCGGCCATGTATGAATGTTGCTATGTAGAATATATGCAGTTTTCCGGCTATAATTTGATCATTTGTGATTACACATTGTTAGAATCATTACTTCGACAGATGTTTGTTGTGCGTTTCTTCTCCTCCTAGACTGCAGGCTGAGGGTTAAAGATGTGCTGAGGGAATTTGATGCAGATGGCAGGCTGGCCCAGCACAGACATGGAGAGGTGAGAGGAAACAATGGCCAGGTTGATACTGACCCCACCACAACTCATGTCTGCTTCAGTCTATCTTAAATGTTCGGGGTACATATTAGTTTGTGCTCATGTGATACCCCATCAAAAACAAATAATTGGTTTCCTAATAGTAAATCCACTAACAAACATTTATCGTGTTTATAGATGTGACTTCTATATAAAGCCAATCAATTCTAAGAGACATGGCTTCAGGGATTGATGAATTTACAAGCAGCTGAAGTTGCTAAAAGAAATTACCTTTTCAGTTGTGCCAATTCTGTAAGGTCTGTGTGATGTGTTGGCCTCATGCAGAGTAAGCCATGAGGGGATTTTAACTGGACAGTTATCAATATTGCCGATATCGGCAATATTGATTAGGGTAATTGCCGTCTAAGAGGAATAAAAGTGGTAGACTAGCAGTAATTTAAGGGCAACCATGGGTTACAGAAAAATACATTTTGCAACAAGGATAATGACAAAGCCACACCCTCTCAAAGTACTGTAATTATCAAGGAAGTGGAAAATCTGACGAACATTTTTGGCGTGGTTATCTAATCCCCTTCTCTCCTCCACACCAGTCTCCTTAACATTGAGGTTGGGCTGAATAGTGGTGTCATATACTACATAACTGCCACAGTAATAAAGTATCACCCAGGGAAAAGCAACCGCAACCATAAATGGGTTTGTGGTTCAGTATTCCAGGGGGAATTCTGATTTGAGGCCCTTAAGCAAATTAGTCCCCCTACATATTTCCAGAAAAAAGTCAGGTGGCACAATTTATTGAAATGGGGTCTTTATTGGGTATCTGACAACTTCAGGAAGTTATGCACCAAACCCCTTATTGTACAATCTAGAACAGGGTTTGCCAACTGGCAGCCTTTGGCTATATTTTATTTGTCCCCACATTATAAATAGTCTTCCAGTCCCTGCTGCCTTCAGAAAGGATTCACATGCCTTGGATTTTCCACATTGTTACAGCCTTAATTTAAAAATGGATTCAAGTTTTTTTTGTCCCCGGCCTACACACAATACCCCATAATGTCAAAGTGGTGAAAACCTAATCTGAAATGTCTCTAGTCAATAACTATTCACCCCCTTTCATGGAAAACCTGAATAAGTTCAGGAGTAAAATGTAGCTTAACAAGTCACATGTATACTGGACTCAGAGTGCAACAAGTCTTCAACATGATTTTACAATGACTACCTTATCTGTACTCCTCACATTATCTGTAAGGTCCCTGAATCAAACGGATTCAACAACAAAGACCAGGAAGGTTTTCCAATGCCTCGCAAAGGGCACCTATTGGTAGATGGGTTAAAAAAACAAATAGAACACTATTTACACTTTGGATGGTGCATCAATACACCCAGTAGCTACAAAGATACAGGCATCCTTCCTGAATCAATACTGGAGAGAAAGGACACTGCTCAGGGATTTCAGCATGAGGCCAATGGGGACTTTAGTTTAATGGCTGTGATAGACAATTGAAGATGGATCAACATTATAGTTACTCCACAATACTAAACTATTGACAGTGAGAACAAGGCTGTAGAATAAAAATATTCCAAAACATGCATCCTGTTTGCAACCGCACTAAAGTAATATTGCAAAAAAAGGGGCAAAGCAATTAACTTTGTCCTGAATACAAAGTATTGATTTGCCTCAAACATAACATTACAGTGTACCTCCATTTTTTCAAGCATAGTGGTGGCTGCATCATGTTATGGGTATGCTTATAATCAAGGACTGGGGAGTTTTTCCTGGATAAATTGTTTTGCTAAACACAGGCAAAATCCTAGAGGAAAACCTGGTTCAGTCTGCTTTCCACCAGACACTGGGAGAGTAATTAACCTTTCAGCAGGACAATAGCCTAAAACAAGGCTACATCTACACAAGCTGCATACCAAGAAGATAGTGAATGTTCCTCAGTGGCAGTGTTAGTTCTGACTTAAATCTGTTTGAAAATCTATGACACTACTTAAATAATTGTCAAGCTATGATCATCCAATTTGACAGAGCTTGAAGAATTTTGAAAATGGACAAATGTTGTACAATCCAGGTGTGGAAAACTCTTAAACTTACCCAGTAAGCCTCAGCCGTAGTCACTGCCAAAAGGGGATTCTAACACTGTCTTGTGGGAACATGAAACTCAAAAAATGTCACTAAGGGAACAAAGAAAATCACTGACAACCAAACAAAAAGGAGTTCTGAAACACACATGGGTGCCCACTGAAAGTTGCCAAAGCCACTCATAAGGGGTTCTGAAAGACACCCACCATGGATTCCCACTAGGTTTGCCTCCAAAAAGACAAAGAAAACCCCACAAAAACTTAGGATGTCAAGTAAAAAGAATATGGAGCAAAACAAACAGGGGAAACCAAAAAATAAGCTTCTTTCAAATGTATATAGGTTGCACTTGGCTCACACATCAGCAGTCATAAAGTTTAGCTCTCCCAACATCTCTCAAGCTCAACAAGAGCACTGGGCCAGCTACTCCTAAAATAGCACCTGGGCCAACACAGGTGAAACACCTTCCCACTAACGAGATGGAAACCAGCACAGGTGTAACACATAACGACTGACGAGGTGTCACCAATCTGTGCGTCCTTTGTCTTTTGTGCTATAATGCTATACGTGCTAAAAGTCCAACCTCAAAACATAAATGGAAAAACCAAAACCTGTAACAACATGTATTGACTCAGGGGTGTGAATACTTTTCCAAAAATGTTCAATACATGTTTTCACTTTGTCATTATGAGGTATTGTGTGTAAATGGGTCAGGGGGAACAATTCATTTAATCAATTTAGAATTCAGGTTGTAACACAACAAAAATGCGGAATAAGTCAAGGGGTATGAATACTTTCTGAAGGCACTGTATATATTTCTTATGGTTGGATATGAAAGACTGTAAAACCGCCAGCAAATTAACTCCAAGTGATTTTAATTTTGGAAATCTGTTCCAAAGTATTCCCGCGTATAATAGAGATACAGTGTCTTCAGAGAGTATTCACACCACTTGACCTTTGAAAACGTCCACATTTTGTTTTTATGGCCTGAATTCAAATGGATTAAATTGATTTTGTTCTTACCCATCTACACACCATACCCCATAATGAAAAAGTAAAAACATATATTTTTTGCAAATTTATTGAAAATGAAATACAGAAATATCTTATTTACATAAGTATTCACACCCCTGAGTCAATACATTTTAGAATCACATTTGGCAGCGATTAGTCTGTTAGTCTTTCTGGGGAAGTCTAAGAGCTTTGCACACCTGGATTGTACAATATTTGCACATTATTATTTTTTAAATTCTTCAAGCTCTGTTAAGTTGGTTGTTGATCATTGCTAGACATCCATTTTCAAGTCTTGCCATAGATTCTGCCATAGATTTTACTGCCATACAGTAAAAACTGTAACTAGGCCACTCAGGAACATTCAATGTCGTCTTGGTAAGCAACTCCAGTGTACAGTATATATATATTTTTTTTTTGTGTGAATTTTACCCCTTTTTTCTCCCCAATTTCGTGGTATCCAATTGTTGTAGTTACTATCTTGTCTCATCGCTACAACTCCCGTACGGGCTCGGGAGAGACGAAGGTTGAAACGCATGCGTCCTCCGATACACAACCCAACCAGCCGTACTGCTTCTTAACACAGCGCGCATCCAACCCGGAAGCCAGCCGCACCAATGTGTCGGAGGGTACACCGTGCACCTGGCAACCTTGGTTAGCGTGCACTGCGCCCGGCCCGCCACAGGAGTCGCTGGTGCGCGATGAGACAAGGACATCCCTACCGACCAAGCCCTCCATAACCCGGACGACGCTAGGCCAATTGTGCGTCGCCCCACGGACCTCCCGGTCGCGGCCGGTTACGACAGAGCCTGGGCGCAAACCCGTGTACAGTATATTTGATCTTTTAGGTTATTGTCCTGCTGAAAGGGGAATTTCCCAGTGTATTTTGGAAAGCAGACTGAACCAGGTTTTCCTCTAGGATTGTGTCTGCTTGGCTCTACTCAGTGATATGATTTGTATTTTTTTACCCATTTACCAATAAGTGCCCTTCTTCTCTCTGGTCTTTGTGGTTGAATCTGTGTTTGAAAGCACTGCTCGACTGAGGGACCTCACAGAAAATTGTACGTGTGTGGTACAGAGAGGAGGTAGTAATTCAAAAATCATGTTAAACACTATTATTACGTTACAGCCTTTTTCAAAAAAAAATAATTTTTTAAACTTTTTTTAAAATTCTCATTAATCTACACACAATACCCCATAATGACAAAGCAAAAACAGGTTTGTAGACATTTTTGCAAATGTATTAAAAAATATATATATATATCACTTTTACATGCTTATTCCGACCCTTTACTCAGTACTTTGAAGCAGCTTTGGCAGCGATTACAGCCTTGACTCTTCTTGAGTATGACGCTACAAGCTTGGCACGCCTGTATTTGGGGAGTTTCTCCCAGTCTTCTCAAGCTCTGCCAGGTTGGATGGGGAGCATCACTGCACAGCTATTCTCAGGTCTCTCCAGTTCGATCTGGTCCGCGCTCTGGCTGGGCCACTCATGGACATTCAGAAACTTGTCCTGAAGCCACTCCTGTGTTGTCTTGGCTGTGTGTTTAGGGTCGTTGTCCTGTTGGAAGGTGAACCTTTGCCCCAGTCTGAGGTCCTGATCGCTCTGGAGCAGGTTTTCATCAATGATCTCTGTGTACTTTGCTCTGTTCATCTTTCCCTCGATCCTGACCAGTCTCCCAGTCTCTGCTGCTGAAAAACATCCCCGCAGCATGATGCTGCCACCACCATGCTTCACCGTAGCGATGGTGCCAGGTTTCATCCAGACGTGACGCTTGGCATTCAGTCCAAAGAGTTCAATCTTGGTTTATTCAGAACAGAGAATCTTGTTTCTCATGGTCTGAGTCCTTTAGGTGCCTTTTGGCAAACTCCAAGCGGGCTGTCATGTGCCTTCTACTGAGGAATTGCTTCCGTCTGGACACTCTACCATGAAGGCCTGATTTGGTGGAGTTCTGCAGAGATGGTTAACCTTCTGGTCTGTTCTCCCATCTCCACAGAGGAAGAGGGACTCTGGAGCCATGTAAGCGTGACCATCAGGTTCTTGGTCACCTCCCTGACCAAGGCCCTTCTCCCTTGATTGCTCAGTTTGGCCGGGCGGCCAGCTCTAGGAAGAGTATTGGTGGTTTCAAACTTCATCCATTTAAGAATGATTGAGGCCACTGTGTTCTTGGGGACCTTCAATGCTGCAGAATGTTTTTGGACCCTTCGCCAGATCTGTGCCTCGACACAATCCTGTCTCGGAGCTCTACGTACAATTCCTTCAACCTCATGGCTTGGATTTTGCTCTGACATGCGCTGTCAACTGTGGGACCTTATATAGACAGGTGTCCTCCTTTTAAAATGAATGTCCAGTCAATTGAATTTACCGCAGGTGGACTACAATCAAGTTGTAGAAACATCTCAAAGAAGATCAATGGAAACATGATGCACCTGAGCTCCATTTCAAGTCTCATAGCAAAGGGTCTGAATACTTATGTAAATAAGGTATTTCTGTTTTTTATTTGTAATAAATGTGCAAAAATGTCTAAACCTGTTTTTGCCTTGTCATTGTGGGCTATTGTGTGTAGATTGATGATGGAAAACATTTATTCAATCAGTTTTAGAATGAGGCTGTAACGTAACAAAATGTGGAAAAAGTCAAGGGGTCTGAATACTTTCCGAATGCACTGTATTTGTAATTATGTTCCGGCCCACTGACCATCTGCTTAAGGAAATATGTAGTTGATGATCCCTGCTCTAGGAATTAGTCTTCTCACCTAAATCACTCTGCTCTGAATCCGACTGTTTTGATGACTATTTTAGAAACCATCCATCTCCCATCAATTTACTGATTGATATCCCATCTTCTGTTCCAGTGTATCAATGAGGAAGGCTTCCGTCTCTTCCTGAAGACCTATTTGGAGGTTGAGGACTTCCCTAAGGATCTCTGCCAGCGCCTGTTCCGTTCCTTCCAGAGCGGAACCCAACTGGCCGGGCAGGACAACGCCAGTATGTTTATTTGCCCATGTGTAGAATACCTCTCGAATACCATGTGTTGGCTTATTTTGTTGTCTATAGTTTAGTCATCAGTTTCACTATTGCTATGTGTTGTTTTTTTAAATCAAAGTCCACAGACTGAACCTGAATATGTAGCTATACTGTGTGTATCCTCTTCACCATCCTCCTCACCCTCCTTGTCCTCCTCCTCTCCTTTAGAAGAGGTCTTTCTGAAGGATGTTTCGTGTTACTTCTCTCTGTTGGAGGATGGCCAGCCCAGAGACAAGCTGGAGTGTGAGTCTTTATCATATTTTCTCCACTGAGTAGCAGCTTCTTGTTGCAGTCTATTTGTATAGATATTTGTTTGATTGCCTTTTCAAGATTTTTATATGCACATTTTTCCCTCAGTTGCTTTCAAACTGTATGACAGAGATGGCAATGGAGTCCTTGACAGCTCTGTAAGTCAATTTGTAATATTTTTTTTTGTGAACTACAAAGAATAACTACATCCCCCTAGGTATTATCCCAGTTTCCCCATTACCCATTTCAAAATAATAACAATGTAATAACATGTAATGACTGCCTGTTGTTGCAGGAGACATCACCTCATACCCTTTCATTTTTACAGTACCAGTCAAAAGTTGACACACTTACTCATTCAAGGGTTTTTATGTATTTTTACTATTTTCTACATTGTAGAATAATCGTGACGACATCAAAGCTATTAAATAACATATGGAATCATGTAGTAACAAAAAAGTGCTAAACAAATCAAAATATATTTTATATTTGAGATTCTTCAAAGTAGCCATCCTTTGCCTTGATGACAGCTTTGCACATGCTTGGCATTCTCTCAACCAGCTTCACCTGGAACTCTTTTCCAACAGTCTTGAAGGAATTCCCATATATGCTGAGCACTTGTTGGCTGCTTTTCCTTCACTTTGTAGTCCAACTCACCCCAAACCATCTCAATTGGGTTGGTCATCTGATGCAGTCAAATAGCCCTTATACAGCCTGGAGGTGTGTTGGGTCACTGTCTTGTTGAAAAATCAATTTTAGTCCCACTAAGCGCAAACCAGATGGGATGGCATATCGCTGCAGAATGCTGTGGTAGCCATGCTGGTTAAGTGTGCCTTGAATTCTAAATAAATCACAGACAGTGTCACCAGCAAAGCACCATCACACCTCCTCCTCCATGCTTCACGGTGGGAACCACACATGCGTAAATCATCCGTTCACCTACTCTGCGTCTCACAAAGACACAGTGGTTGGAACCACAAATCTCCAATTTGGACTCAAGGACAGATTTCCAACGGTCTATTGTCCATTGGTCGTGTTTCTTGGCCCAAGCAAGTCTCTTCTTCTTATTGGTGTCCTCTAGTAGTGGTTTCTTTGCAGCAATTCGACCATTAAGGCCTGATTCATGCAATTTCCTCTGAACAGTTGATGTTGAGATGTGTCTGTTACTTGAACTCTGTGAAGAATTTATTTGGGCTGCAATTTCTGAGGCTGGTAACTCTAATGAACTTATCCTCTGCATCAGATGTAACTCTGGGTCTTCCTTTCCTGTGGCGGTCCTCATGAGAGACAGTTTCATCATAGCGCTTGATGGTTTTAGCGAGAGCACTTGAAGAAACTTTCAAAGTTTTGGAAATTTTCCGGATTGACTGACCTTCATGTCTTAAAGTAATGATGGACTGTCGTTTCTCTTTGCTTATTTGAGCTGTTCTTGCCATAATATGGACTTGGTCTTTTACCAAATAAGGCTATCTTCTGTATACCACCCCTACCTTGTCACAGCACAACTGATTGTCTCAAATGCATTAAGAAGGAAAGAAATTCCACAAATAAACTTTTAACAAGGCACACCTGTTAATTTAAATGCATTCCAGGCGTCTACCTCATGAAGCTGGTTGAAAGAATGCCAAGAGTGTGCAAAGCTGTCATCAAGGCATAGGGTGGCTACTTTGAAGAATCTCAAATATAAAATATATTTTCATTTGTTTAACACTTTTTTGGTTGCTACATGATTCCATGTGTGTTATTTCATAGTTTTGATGTCTTCACTATTATTTAACAATGTAGAGAATAGTACAAATAAAGAAAACCCCTTGAATGAGTAGCTGTGTCCAAACTTTTGACTGGTAATGTATATCAGGTCTTCTCATAAGAATAACTAATACTCTTCTTCCTACAGGAGGTGGACCGGATCATTGCTCAGATGATGCATGCTGCAGATTACCTGGACTGGGATGTGTCTGAGCTGAGACCAGTAAGTGTGGCCAAATGTGGGATGTCCCTTACAATTACTGATATCAGAGGAGAAAATACATATTTTAATGAAGCATTCTACAAATATCTGCTGAACAAAACCTCCCAAGAATACTAATTTAGATGCTAAGCTAGAATGCACTTTGGTTTGTTCAGGTGCTGAAGGACATGATGACAGCCATCGACGCAGACAGCAGTAACACGGTCTCTCTGGATGAGTGGGTGGAAGGCGGAATGAACAACGTTCCTCTGCTGGTATTACTTGGGCTGAAGGTGGGTGAACCATGTTCCCCTTCTGGGTTGTGTTCATTAGGAACAAAATGGAAGAAACAGGGAGGGACTACTTGGATTTCCAATAAGAAATGCTGGTTGCTGTTACAAAAATGGTTTGATATATTTTGCCCAAATGAATAAGACCCTAATGTCACTGGGGCAGAAGGTGGAAAAGGGACCATCCATCATTCCTTCCCCTTTTATTGCGTCAACAAATGTTTCCTGTGCAGGCCGGGAGGATACACATGATACATCCTCTTTGTGTTATACGCTAAGTGTACAAAACATTAAGGACACCTGCTCTTTCTATGGTATAGACTGACCAGGTGAAAGCGCTGATACTTTATTGATGTCACCAGTTAAATCCACTTCAATCAGTGTAGATGAAGGGGAGGAGATGGTTAAAGAAGGAGTTTTTGAGACAGTTGAGACATGGGGGATTGTGTATGTGTGCCATTCAGAGGTTGAATGGGCAAGATAAAACATTTAAGTGTTGTTGAACTGGGTATGGTTGTACAGTGCCTTGCGAAAGTATTCGGCCCCCTTGAACTTTGCGACCTTTTGCCACATTTCAGGCTTCAAACAGAAAGATATAAAACTGTATTTTTTTGTGAAGAATCAACAACAAGTGGGACACAATCATGAAGTGGAACGACATTTATTGCATATTTCAAACTTTTTTAACAAATCAAAAACTGAAAAATTGGGCGTGCAAAATTATTCAGCCCCCTTAAGTTAATACTTTGTAGCGCCACCTTTTGCTGCGATTACAGCTGTAAGTCGCTTGGGGTATGTCTCTATCAGTTTTGCACATCGAGAGACTGACATTTTTTTCCCATTCCTCCTTGCAAAACAGCTCGAGGTCAGTGAGGTTGGATGGAGAGCATTTGTGAACAGCAGTTTACAGTTCTTTCCACAGATTCTCGATTGGATTCAGGTCTGGACTTTGACTTGGCCATTCTAACACCTGGATATGTTTATTTTTGAACCATTCCATTGTAGATTTTGCTTTATGTTTTGGATCATTGTCTTGTTGGAAGACAAATCTCTGTCCCAGTCTTTGGCACACTCCATCTAGTTTTCTTCCAGAATGGTCCTGTATTTGGCTCCATCCATCTTCCCATCAATTTTAACCATCTTACCTGTCCCTGCTGAAGAAAAGCAGGCCCAAGCCATGATGCTGCCACCACCATGTTTGACAGTGGGTATGGTGTGTTCAGGGTGATGAGGTTTGTTGCTTTTACGCCAAACATAACGTTTCGCATTGTTGCCAAAAAGTTACATTTTGATTTCATCTGACCAGAGCACCTTCTTCCACATGTTTGGTGTGTCTCCCAGGTGGCTTGTGGCAAACTTTAAACAACACTTTTTTATGGATATCTTTATGGATATCTTTAAGAAATGGCTGTCTTCTTGCCACTCTTCCATAAAGGCCAGATTTGTGCAATATACGACTGATTGTTGTCCTATGGACAGAGTCTCCCACCTCAGCTTTAGATATCTGCAGTTCATCCAGAGTGATCATGGGCCTCTTGGCTGCATCTCTGATCAGTCTTCACCTTGTATGAGCTGAAAGTTTAGAGGGATGGCCAGGTCTTGGTAGGTTTGCAGTGGTCTGATACTCCTTCCATTTCAATATTATCGCTTACACAGTGTTCCTCGGGATGTTTAAAGCTTGGGAAATCTTTTGTATCCAAATCCGGCTTTAAACTTCTTCACAACAGTATCTCGGACCTGCCTGGTGTGTTCCTTGTTCTTCATGATGCTCTCTGCGCTTTTAACGGACCTCTGTGACTATCACAGTGCAGGTGCATTTATACGGAGACTTGATTACACACAGGTGGATTGTATTTATCATCATTAGTCATTTAGGTCAACATTGGATCATTCAGAGATCCTCACTGAACTTCTGGAGAGAGTTTACTGCACTGAAAGTAAAGGGGCTGAATAATTTTGCACGCCCAATTTTTTCAGTTTTTGATTTGTTAAAAAAGTTTGAAATATGCAATAAATGTTGTTCCACTTCATGATTGTGTCCCACTTGTTGTTGATTCTTCACAAAAAAATACAGTTTTATATCTTTATGTTGAAGCCTGAAATGTGGCAAAAGGTCGCAAAGATCAAGGGGGCCGAATATTTTCGCAAGGCACTGTAGGTACCAGGTGCACCGGTTTGTGTCAAGAACTGCAATGCTGCTGGGTGTTTCACGCTCAACAATTTCCTGTGTGTATCAAGATTGGTCCACCACCCCAAGGACATCCATGAAAGTCAACATGGGCCAGCATCCCTGTGGAACGCTTTCGACACCTTGTAGACTCCATGCCCCAAAGATATGGGGGGGTTCTTAATATTTTGATCACGCAGTACATTTCCTATAGCGTCTTTGTAATGATAATATCTTTAGAAATATGCTCAGCCGGTGTCTGCAGTTCCTCCTTTTGTCTTCCTCACTCACACACATACATGCTCTCTCTCTCTTTCTGTCACTCTGTATGTTGCTCTCCTTCTGCTCTTACCTCTGTGCACCACCCTTTTGTCTTCCTCACTCACACACATACATGCTCTCTCTCTCTTTCTGTCACTCTGTATGTTGCTCTCCTTCTGCTCTTACCTCTGTGCACCACCCTTTTGTCTTCCTCACTCACACACATACATGCTCTCTCTCTCTTTCTGTCACTCTGTATGTTGCTCTCCTTCTGCTCTTACCTCTGTGCACCACCCTTTTGTCTTCCTCACTCACACACATACATGCTCTCTCTCTCTTTCTGTCACTCTGTATGTTGCTCTCCTTCTGCTCTTACCTCTGTGCACCACCCTTTTGTCTTCCTCACTCACACACATACATGCTCTCTCTCTCTTTCTGTCACTCTGTATGTTGCTCTCCTTCTGCTCTTACCTCTGTGCACCACCCTTTTGTCTTCCTCACTCACACACATACATGCTCTCTCTCTCTTTCTGTCACTCTGTATGTTGCTCTCCTTCTGCTCTTACCTCTGTGCACCACCCTTTTGTCTTCCTCACTCACACACATACATGCTCTCTCTCTCTTTCTGTCACTCTGTATGTTGCTCTCCTTCTGCTCTTACCTCTGTGCACCACCCTTTTGTTGACTCACTCATGCATGTGTGCTAATGTTACCTGTTTCACATACACATCTATCTCTGCACCACCAGAGTGAGTTAGAGGAAGTGGGGAAAAGCCTATCTATTATTCTCATTCACAACTCCATCTAACCTCACCCTCTGCATCAATTAGTAGCAACTGCAATGGAAAGGAAGAACATAAACATTCATTGTTACAGTATAAAGAGTAAGTTATTATGTTTGAGTAGAAATGTACATTCCATTCCTCATTTAATTATGCAGCATAGATTCCTGTCAGCATAATTCTGATATTTTGATAGATGGGATCATGGCATGCAAAGGCCATTGTAAAGCCAACTGTAAAAGTCAACACTGAACTGTCATTCCAGGAGAGTCATCTCAGAGGCGATTTATGTTTGTTGCTAACAGCATCACTAATAGCCCCAATCTCCAACCATGAGACAATATTAAAATGAAATGTGTGTCAATGTTGCATTGCTTACATAATGTTTTCCAAATATGAGATCCAACATTTACCCTTAGAGTCAGTGTTTGTTTTAGGAGTGTGCAGAAATGGTCAAAATAGTTTTTGACATAAAAGATAAAAAAGCACAACGTTTTTATGTTTTGTTTATTATACCATAATTTTCTCCCCCACCATCTACCCCCAGATGACTCAGAAGGATGGGCAGCACCTATGGAGGATGAAAAATTACAACAAGCCTGTCTACTGCAACGTGTGTCAGAGCATGCTGCTAGGACTGAGGAAACAGGGGCTTTGCTGCACCTGTGAGTGTCATTGTCTGGTCTCACCACTAGAGGGAAATACAATTTAACTTCCTCAATCCACTCAAAGCAACAACAAAAAATTACCAGGAAGACACCTATCCTGAACTTACAATTAAAAGCAAGTTAGTGGAATCTCATTCTCATAATCAGATGATGTCAACATGTACCATTAGATAACCATAATGACCTATGACATCCCCACATATTTCCATAGGAAAAACTGTTGTGGTGGTGTTTATTGTTTACTTAATTGTCAGCCTTGTATATCTTGTCTTGATTAACATGATTCATTAAACGAGAGAATAACAATAATAGTTGAAAACACAATGGAGACACGTAACGCATTGTTTACTTGTCTTTGTTTTCAAGGTTGTAAATACACGGTCCATGGACGCTGTGCCAACAGAAACCCAGCTCCCTGTACAAGGACCTATGTCAAGTCTAAGAAAGACACGGGAGTAAGAGAGTTTTTTTTCAAACAACATTTTACAATGGCATTTGCAGTTATATTAATATTTCCAATGCCTCCTCATTCTTAGTGTATGTTGTAATGTGAATTCCTAAGCCACTCTCTTTGTCCCGGTGCATGTATGTCAGTCTTGCATCTGACTCTGCCTGTGTCTCCTGCCTCAGGTTCCAACCCATGACTGGGTCAGTGGGAACTGTGATTCTGGGAAGTGTGACAAGTGTCAGAAGAAGATCAAGAGTTATCACGGGCTGACGGGCAAACACTGTGTCTGGTGCCACTCCATGGTGATGAGGGAGGGCTCCTGAGTAGCCCTGTGGTGGGGAGAGTTAGGCCCCTTTAAGTTATTAGGACAGTCTTTTCTTCCACGCAGAATATTTACATAATACAATCTGTTGTTCAATCTGTAAATGGAGTGGTCTTGCAAGAGCTATGTCTGGAACTACGTCTGGATCTACAGTACCAGTCAAAAGTTTGGACACACCTACTCATTCAAGGGTTTTTCTTTATTTCTACTGTTTTCTATGTTGTAGAATAGTAGTGAAGACATCAAAACTATAAAATAACACATATGGAATCATGTAGTAACCAAACAAGTGTTAAACAAATCAAATTAGAGATTCTTCAAAGTAGCACCCTTTTCCTTGATGACAGCTTTGCACACTCTTGGCATTCTCTCAACCAGCTTTATGAGGTAGTCACCTGGAATGCATTTCAATTAACAGGTGTGCCTTGTTAAAAGTTAATTTGTGGGATTTCTTTCCTTAATGCATTTGAGCCCATCAGTGTTGTGACAAGGTAGGGGTGGTATACACAAGATAGCCCTATTTTGTAAAATACCATAAGTCCATATTATGGCAAGAACAGCTCAAATAAGCAAAAAGAAACATCCATTATTACTTTAGGACATGAAAGTCAGTCTATCCGGAAAATTTCAAGAACTTTGAAAGTTTCTTCAAGTGCTCTCGCAAAAACAAAATTAGGTGCTATTATGGAACTGGCTCTCATGAGGACCAGCACAGGAAAGGAACACCCAGAGTTCCATCTGCTGCAGAGGATAAGTTCATTAGAGTTACCAGCCACAGAAATTGCAGCCCAAATAAATTCTTCAGAGTTCAAGTAACAAGACACATCTCAACATCAATTGTTCAGAGGAAACTGCGTGAATCAGGCCTTCATGGTCGAATTGCTGTAAAGAAACCACTACTAAGGGACACCAATAATAAGAAGAGACTTGCTTGAGCCAAGAAACACGAGCAATGGACATTAGACTGGTGGAAAGTCCAAATTGGAGATTTTTGGTTCCAACCGCTGTGTCTTTGTGAGACGCAGAGAAGGTGAACGGATGATCTCTGCATGTGTGGTTCCCACGGTGAAGCATGGAGGAGGAGGTGTAGCGGTGCTTTGCTGGTGACACTGTCTGTGATTTCTTTAGAATTCAAGGCACACTTCACCAGCATGTCTACCACAGTATTCTGCAGCAATATGCCATCCCATCTGGTTTGTGCTTAGTGGGACTATCATTTGTTTTTCAACAGGACAATTACCCAACACACCTTCAGGTTGGCTCCTGAGCGGTGCAGCGGTCTAAGGCACTGCATCTCAGTGCAAGAGGTGCACTGCAGTCACTGGTTCAAATCCAGTGACTGCAATCACATCTGGCTGTGATTGGGGGTCCCATAGGTCGGCACACAATTGGCCCAGTGCCGTCTGGGTTTGGCCGGGGTAGGCCATCATTGTAAGTAAGAATTTGTTCTTAACTGACTTGCCTAGTTAAATTGTTGTTTTTTAAAATAATATTTTAAAAGGGCTATTTGACGAAGAAGGAGAATGATAGAGTGCTCCATCAGATTACCTGGCCTCCACTCCACAATCACCCGACCTCAACCCAGTTGAGATGGTTTGGGATGAGTTGGACCGCAGAGTAAAGGAAAAGCAGCCAACAGGTGCTCAGCATATATGGGAACTCCTTGAAGTCTGTTGGAAAAGCATTCCAGGTGAAGCTGGTTGAGAGAATGCCAAGACTGCGCCAAGTTGTCATCAAGGCAAAGGGTGGCTACTTTGAAGATTTTAACACTTTTTTGTTTACTAAATGATTCCATATGTGTTATTTCATAGTTTTAATGTCAGTTTTACCTCATTTCTATCAACATGTTAAATGTGCAACCAGAGGGAAAATAACTCTGGACCACCTATACTCCACTACTCTACACACAGAGATGCATACATAGCTCTCCCTTGCCCTCCATTTGGCAAATTTTACCATAATTCTATCCTCCTGATTCCTGCTTACAAGCAAAGATTAAAGCAGGAACCACCAGTGACTAGATCAATAAAAAGTGGTCAGATGAAGCAGATGCTAAGCTACAGGACTGCTTTGCTAGTACAGACTGGAATATGTTCCAGGATTCCTCCAATGGCATTGAGGAGTACACCACATCTGCCATTGGCTTCATCAATAAGTGCATCGATGACGTCGTCCCCACAGTGACCGTACGTACATACCCCAACCAGAAACCATGGATTACAGGCAACATCCGCACTGAGCTAAAGGCTAGAGCGGCCGCTTTCAAGGAGCCGGACACTAACCCGGAATTTAATAATAAATCCCGCTATGCCCTCCGACGAACCATCAAACAGGCAAGCATCAATACAGGACTAAGATCGAGTCGTACTACACCTGCTCTGAGTGATCACACTCTCCGCAGCCAGTGTGAGTAAGACCTTTTTAAAAATATATATATTTTACCAGGAAAGTCAGTTAAGAACAAATTCTTATTTTCAATGACGGCCTAGTGGGTTAACTGCCTGTTCAGGGGCAGAACGACAGATTTGTACCTTGTCAACTCGGGGGTTTGAACTCACAACCTCCCGGTTACTAGTCCAATGCTCTAACCACTAGACTACCCTGCCACCCTGCCTGCCCTTTAGACAGGTCAACATTCACAAGGTCGTAGGGCCGGACGGATTACCAAGACATGGACTGCGAGCATGCACTGGCCAACTAGCAAGTCTTCACTGAAATATTCAACCTCTCCCTGTCCGAGTCTGTAATACCAACATGTTTTAAGCAGACCACCATAGTGCCTGTGGACAAGAACACTAAGGTAACCTGCCTAAATGACTACCGACCCGTAGCACTCACGTCTGTAGCCATGAAGTGCTTTGAAAGGATGGTCATGGCTCACATCAACACCATCATCCCAGAAACCCTAGACCCACTCCAATTTGCATACCGCCTCAACAGATCCACAGATGATGCAGTCTCTATTGCACTCCACAGTGCCCTTTCCCACCTGGGCAAAATTAACACCTATGTGAGAAAGCTATTCATTGACTAAAGCTCCGCGTTCAACACCATAGTGCCCTCAATACTAATGAAAAAGCTAAGGACCCTGGGACTGAACACCTCTCTTTGCAACACATCCGCCACGCTGATCCTCAACACAGGGGCCACTCAGGGGTGTGTGCTCTGCCCCATCCTGTACTCCCTGTTCACTCATGACTGCAAGGCCAGGCACGACTCCAACACTATCATTAAATTTGCCGACAGTGGTAGGCCTGATCACCGACAACAACGAGACAGCCTATAGGGAGGAGGTCAGAGACCTGGCCGTGTGGTGCCAGGACAACAACCTCTCCCTCAACGTGGTCAAGACAAAGTAGATGATTGTGGACTACAGGAAAAAGAGGACTGAGCACGCCCCCATTCTCATTGACGGGGCTGCAGTGGAGCAGGTTGAGAGCTTCAAGTTCTTTGGTGTCCACATTACCAACAAACTAAAATGGTCCAAGCAGACCATGACAGTCGTGAAGCGGGCATGACAAAACCTATTCCCCCTCAGGGGACTGAAAAGATTTGGCATGTGTCCTCAGATCCTCAAAAGGTTCTACAGCTGCACCATCGAGAGCATCTTGACTGGATGCATCACTGCCTGGTATGGCAACTGCTCGGCCTCTGACCGCAAGGCACAACAGAGGGTAGTGTGAACGGCCCAGTACATCACTGGGGCCAAGCTTCCTGCCATCCAGGACCTCTATGCCAGGCGGTGTCAGAGGAAGGCCCTGAAAATTGTCAAAGACTCCAGCCACCCTAGTCATTTACTGTTCTCTCTGCTACCACACCGCAAGCGGTACCAGAGCGCCAAGTCTAGGTCCAAGAGGCTTCTGAACAGCTTCTACCCCCAAGCCATAAGACTCTTGATCGTCTAGTCAAATGGCTACCCAGACTATTCACATTGCCCTCCCCTCTCCACGCCACTGTCACTCTCTGTTGTCATCTATGCATACTCACTTCAAATAACTATACCTACATGTACAGCTGAAGTCGGAAGTTTACTTAGGTTGGAGTCATTAAAACTCGTTTTTCAACCACTCCACAAATTTCTTGTTAACGAACTATGTTTTGTGAAGTTGGTTAGGACATCACTTTGTGCATGACAAGTAATTTTTCCAAAAATTATGTACAGACAGATTATTTCATTTATGATTCACTGTATCACAATTCCAGTGGGTCAGAAGTTTACATACACTAAGTTGACTGTGCCTTTAAACAGCTTGGAACATTCCAGAAAATTATGTCATGTCTTTAGAAGCTTCTTATAGGCTAATTGACATCATTTGAGTCAATTGGAGGTGTATTTGTGGATGTATTTCAAGGCCTACCTTCAAACTCAGTGCCTCTTTGCTTGACATCATGGGAAAATAAATCAGCCAAGACCTCAGAAAAAAATGTGTAGACCTCCACAAGTCTGGTTCATCCTTGGGAGCAATTTCCAAATGCCTGAAGGTACCACGTTCATCTGTCTAAACACCATGGGACCGTGCAGCCATCAGGAAGAAGATCCTTTCTGTCTCCTAGACATGAACGTACTTTGGTGCGAAAAGTGAAAATCAATCCCAGAACAACAGCAAAGGACATTATGAAGATGCTGGAGTAAACAAGTACAAAGTATCTATATTCACAGTAGAACGAGTCCTATATCGACATAACCTGAAAGGCCGCTCAGAAAGGAAGAAGCCACTGCTCCAAAACAGCCACTGCACTTTTTGGATAAATGTCCTCTGGTCTGACGAAACAAAAATAAAACTGTTTGGCCATAATGACCATCGTTATGTTTGGAGGGACAAGGGGAGGCTTGCAAGCCGAAGAACACTACCCCAACTGTGAAGCATGGGGGTGGCAGCATCATGTTGTGGGGGTGCTTTGCTGCAGGAGGGACTGGTTGACGTCACAAAATGGATGGCATCATGAGGCTGGAAAATTATGTGGATATATTGAAGCAACATCTCAAGACATCAGTCAGGAAGTTAAAGCTTGGTCGCAAATGGGTCTTCCAAATGGACAATGACCCCAAGCATACTTCTAGGGTTGTGGCAAAATGGCTAAGGGCAACAAATTAAAGGTATTGGAGTGGCCATCACAAAGCCCTGACCTCAATCCTATAGAAAATTTGTGGGCAGAACTGAAAAAGAGTGTGCGTTCAAGGAGGCCTACAAACCTGACTCAGTTACACCAGCTCTGTCAGGAGGAATGGTCCAAAATTCACCACAACTTATTGTGGGAGGCTACCCGAAACGTTTGACACAAGTTAAACAATTTAATGGCAATGCTACCAAATACTAATTGAGTGTATGTAAACTTCTAGGAATGTGTTGAATCAATAAATAATTCTCTCTACTATTATTCTGACATTTCACATTCTTTAAAAAAAAGTGGTTATCCTAACTGACCTAAAATTGAATTTTTACTAGGATTAAATGTCAGGAATTGTGAAAAACGGAGTTTAAATGTATTTGGCTAAGGTGTAAGTAAACTTCCGACTTATACTACTTCAACTAACCAGCGCCCCGCCCCGCACATTGACTCTGTTACTTTTATCTCTTATTCTTATCCGTATTCTTTGAAACTGCACTGTCGGTTAGGGGCTCGTAAGTAAGCATTTCACTGTTGTGTTCGACGCATGTGACTAATAAAATGTGATTTGATTTGATTCATTATTATTCTACAATGTAGAAAATAGTCAATATAAAGAAAAACCCTTGAATGAGTAGGTGTGTCCAAACTTTTGACTGGTACTGTACGTCTGTGAACAATACAGCACTTTGTGACTACTTTGATATAAAAATGCTTTATAAATCAAATGTGGTTAGCTTTATAAATGAATAATTTGATAATAGATATCACTGGCTGTTACTGTATTCCAGCGCCATGATGACTGTGCCTCCCAGGAGCCCTCTGACTGTAACTGTGGAACTCTCAGAGACCATATCCTCCCCCCTTGGGCCATCTACCCTGTTATGAAGGTACAGGATAACCTACTGCCCTATGACAGGTGTCTAATACTATAAAGCTCACATAAGTATATATTTTAAGGAACCTCAACTTAGTGAAATTACTTTTTTTATTCTCTTAACAACATTCACTCACATGCAATGGTTATAGTAGGATAGCTAAGATGTCTAGTTTGAGAAACAATACATCTGTATTTGACTATTATACGGTTATTGCTTGTTGTTTTATATGATCTCTGGATTTGCTAAGTTGACTGTTCATCTCTCTCTTGACCCCATCAGGAGAAGCCTAACAGCATGAAGAACGGCTCCTCGAGCTCAGCCGGCGACAGTGACCACAACACCACTCCTGACGGAAAGGTGCTTCAGGTACGTACTTGTACCCTGTCTAGGCCTTTCCCTATTACAGGACTGCTGGATAGTAATTGGTGTGAGTAAATAAGAAACCGTGTCTAACTATTTTACCTTGTTTAGAGTCTAGAGAACTGTCACTAGGAAGTGCCTCACAGCCATATTCCATTTAGACTACAGTGGGGCAAAAAGTATTTAGTCAGCCACCAATTGTGCAAATTCTCCCACTTAAAAAGATGAGAGAGGCCTGTAATTTTCATCATAGGTACACTTCAACTATGACAGACAAAATGAGAGAAAAAATCCAGAAAATCACATTGTAGGATTTTTAATGAATTTATTTGCAAATTATGGTGGAAAATAAGTTTTTGGTCAATAACAAAAGTTTATCTCAATACTTTGTTATATACCCTTTGTTGGCAATGACAGAGGTCAAGCGTTTTCTGTAAGTCTTCACAAGGTTTTCACACACTGTTGCTGGTATTTTGGCCCATTCCTCCATGCAGATCTCTAGAGCAGCGATGTTTTGGGGCTGTTGTTGGGCAACACGGACTTTCAACTCCCTCCAAAGATTTTCTATGGGGTTGAGATCTGGAGACTGGCTAGGCCACTCCAGGACCTTGAAATGCTTCTTACGAAGCCACTCCTTCGTTGCCCGGGCGGTGTGTTTGGGATCATTGTCATGCTGAAAGACCCAGCCACGTTTCATCTTCAATGCCCTTGCTGATGGAAGGAGGTTTTCACTCAAAATCTCACTATACATGGCCTCATTCATTCTTTCCTATACACGGATCAGTCGTCCTGGTCCCTTTGTAGAAAAACAGCCCCAAAGCATGATGTTTCCACACCCATGCTTCACAGTAGGTATGGTGTTCTTTGGATGCAACTCAGCATTCTTTGTCCTCCAAACACGACAAGTTGAGTTTTTACCAAAAAGTTATATTTTGGTTTCATCTGACCATATGACATTCTCCCAAACTTCTTCTGGATCATCCAAATGCTCTCTAGCAAACTTCAGACGGGCCTGGACATGTACTGGCTTAAGCAGGGGGACACATCTGGCACTGCAGGATTTGAGTCCCTGGCGGCGTAGTGTGTTACTGATGGTAGGCTTTGTTACTTCGGTCCCAGCTCTCTGCAGGTCATTCACTAGGTCCCCCTGTGTGGTTCTGGGATTTTTGCTCACCGCTCTTGTGATCATTTTGACCCCACGGGGTGAGATTTTGCGTGGAGCCCCAGATCGAGGGAGATTATCAGTGGTCTTGTATGTCTTCCATTTCCTAATAATTGCTCGCACAGTTGATTTCTTCAAACCAAGCTGCTTACCTATTGCAGATTCAGTCTTCCCAGCCTGGTGCAGGTCTACAATTTTGTTTCTGGTGTCCTTTGACAGCTCTTTGGTCTTGGCCATAGTGGAGTTTGGAGTGTGACTGTTTGAGGTTGTGGACAGGTGTATTTTATACTGATAACAAGTTCTAACAGGTGCCATTAATACAGGTAACGAGTGGAGGACAGAGGAGCCTCTTAAAGAAGAAGTTACAGGTCTGTGAGAGCCAGAAATCTTGCTTGTTTGTAGGTGACCAAATACTTATTTTCCACCATAATTTGCAAATAAATTCATGAAAAATCCTACAATGTTATTTTCTGGATTTTTTTTCCTCCATTTCGTCTGTCATAGTTGAAGTGTACCTATGATGAAAATTACAGGCCTCTCTCATTTTTTCAACTTGCACAATTGGTGGCTGACTAAATACTTTTTTGCCCCACTGTATATGTCATCTGAATATACTGACAATATAGACTGAATATACTGACAATATCATTGTATCCATTTGTGAAACTGCTGTAATCTTTGAACTATTTATCTCTGATCAGATTGATCCGGTCCCAGACACTCATCCTCTTTTAGTGTTTGTGAACCCTAAAAGTGGAGGCAAGCAGGGAGAAAGGTGATGCTACAAGTGAACACTCCTACACAAATGGGCATTTATGGTTGAATAATAAACAATGTCAATGTTTCTATTTTACAATTTCAAGTCCTATTTTATTCATTTCAGAGTTCTGCGTAAATTCCAGTATTTGCTGAATCCACGGCAGGTGTATAACCTATCCAATGGTGGACCTGGACCAGGGTAAGGTTTCCCATATGGATAACTGCATATGATGTATCTAAGTATAGACCACTATTAGTATAAAATGAAAAACTGCACTCTGTTTTACCTGCATCACTAATTGGACAACTGGGGTGTATTTAGCAGCTTTAAATCTCGAAAATTACATTTAAGACATTTTACATTTTGAGAAGTCTGAGATTTGTTATTGTGTGTGTATCTGGGCTTTAATATAAATTCATTACCAGTTCTCTTATTTACTGCTTGAATATGCAATGGTATTGGGATAGTTGGAACATCAAAGCCAATAAAATGGTTGCAAAGGGAGGGTATATTACTGGAAACGTTCAAAGTTTACCAGTAAACGTTCACATTTTTTTATGGGAATTTTAGCAGATGACATTTAGTGTTTTTTTTGTTGGTACTTTAGATGATCACAGGTATCTGTAATTACCTCTGGCTGTCTGTGGCCTTATCACGTGTAATATATATAAAATAATCAAATAAGATCATTTTAAAATAAAAAATAGGGTGACAAAGCTGTAAAACATTTTACTATGTTAATGTTTGTTTTTTCCGCCAAACTGGTGGCAGTTGGGAAAAAAGTTAATAGTTGTAAGAGTTTTACTACAGTATCTCGCGTTAAAGTTTCACAAATAAATTCCCCAATAAATTTGATGGATTCTGGTCAAATATCGCTCAGTCGCAGGCTGTCAAAAATGCGAGGCAATGCAGCTCTGTATGTTCAAAAGAAAGCAGACAAACACAGACGGAAAAATAATTTCAGCGAAAGGGAAAGTGATGAACAGGGAGGTCATGCGCCACAAAAATATGTTGCACATGGTAAATACAGGGAGTGGTGAAAGGCAGCAAATTTTTGACATTACACAGAAAATCAATGCAGTGGGGGGTGCTAGACGAACAGTAAGCGACCATGGCCGCGGGAAGATGTTTTTGGGTTGGGGGTGCTATTGCCGTGTAATAAAGGCGTAGTTCCAGCCAACTGATGTTTCTTCTCCGTGATGAGTCTGGATTTGCCTCCCCCCCGACGATTTCTAGAATTTCTAAAAAACAATTGGTTAGGCCAGAGCCGGCCTACATGATGGCATTATCAACTTTTATACTCTGGTTAAATTTTACGATCCAATTGCTGATGAATATGTTTTGTACAATGCCCCTTATTTTAAAGTCAAAGTACTTCTAGGTTGGCAGTTTAGACTGAATGTATGTAACAATAGAGCAGCAGAATTCAATTCAGGGTGAGTTGTCAGGCAAGGGGGATCAAATCAAATCAAATTTTATTTGTCACATACACATGGTTACCAGATGTTAATGCGAGTGTAGCGAAATGCTTGTGCTTCTAGTTCCGACAATGCAGTAATAACCAACAAGTAATCTAACTAACAATTCCTAAACTACTGTCTCATACACAGTGTAAGGGGATAAAGAATATGTACATAAGGATATATGAATGAGTGATGGTACAGAGCAGCATAGGCAAGATACAGTAGATGGTATCGAGTAAGTATATACATATGAGATGAGTATGTAAACAAAGTGGCATAGTTAAAGTGGCTAGTGATACATGTATTACATAAGGATGCAGTCGATGATATAGAGTACAGTATATGCATATGCATATGAGATGAATAATGTAGGGTAAGTAACATTATATAAGGTAGCATTGTTTAAAGTGGCTAGTGATATATTTACATAATTTCCCATCAATTCCCATTATTAAAGTGGCTGGAGTTGAGTCAGTGTCAGTGTGTTGGCAGCAGCCACTCAATGTTAGTGGTGGCTGTTTAACAGTCTGATGGCCTTGAGATAGAAGCTGTTTTTCAGTCTCTCGGTCCCAGCTTTGATGCACCTGTACTGACCTCGCCTTCTGGATGATAGCGGGGTGAACAGGCAGTGGCTCGGGTGGTTGATGTCCTTGATGATCTTTATGGCCTTCCTGTAACATCGGGTGGTGTAGGTGTCCTGGAGGGCAGGTAGTTTGCCCCCGGTGATGCGTTGTGCAGACCTCACTACCCTCTGGAGAGCCTTACGGTTGAGGGCGGAGCAGTTGCCGTACCAGGCGGTGATACAGCCCGCCAGGATGCTCTCGATTGTGCATCTGTAGAAGTTTGTGAGTGCTTTTGGTGACAAGCCAAATTTCTTCAGCCTCCTGAGGTTGAAGAGGCGCTGCTGCGCCTTCTTCACGATGCTGTCTGTGTGAGTGGACCAATTCAGTTTGTCTGTGATGTGTATGCCGAGGAACTTAAAACTTGCTACCCTCTCCACTACTGTTCCATCGATGTGGATAGGGGGGTGTTCCCTCTGCTGTTTCCTGAAGTCCACAATCATCTCCTTAGTTTTGTTGACGTTAAGTGTGAGGTTATTTTCCTGACACCACACTCCGAGGGCCCTCACCTCCTCCCTGTAGGCCGTCTCGTCGTTGTTGGTAATCAAGCCTACCACTGTTGTGTCGTCCGCAAACTTGATGATTGAGTTGGAGGCGTGCGTGACCACGCAGTCGTGGGTGAACAGAGGGTACAGGAGAGGGCTCAGAATGCACCCTTGTGGGGCCCCAGTGTTGAGGATCAGCGGGGAGGAGATGTTGTTACCTACCCTCACCACCTGGGGGCGGCCCGTCAGGAAGTCCAGTACCCAGTTGCACAGGGCGGGGTCGAGACCCAGGGTCTCGAGCTTGAGGACGAGCTTGGAGGGTACTATGGTGTTGAATGCCGAGCTGTAGTCGATGAACAGCATTCTCACATAGGTATTCCTCTTGTCCAGATGGGTTAGGGCAGTGTGCAGTGTGGTTGAGATTGCATCGTCTGTGGACCTATTTGGGCGGTAAGCAAATTGGAGTGGGTCTAGGGTGTCAGGTAGGGTGGAGGTGATATGGTCCTTGACTAGTCTCTCAAAGCACTTCATGATGACGGAAGTGAGTGCTACGGGGCGGTAGTCGTTTAGCTCAGTTACCTTAGCTTTCTTGGGAACAGGAACAATGGTGGCCCTCTTGAAGCATGTGGGAACAGCAGACTGGTATAGGGATTGATTGAATATGTCCGTAAACACACCGGCCCCTTTGTGACAGAAACATCAGTCCCTGTTGTGAAATCTGAGGGTGAGTTGTGTTAAAAACATGACTTTAGTTTTATTACGTTAGATATGGGATTTTGCATTGCATTAATTGTATCACTTCATCTCCTCCATCTCTTGGAGGGTCTTCGGTTACTCCTGATTTGGTGACTCCAGTCCCACTGACACTACCTGATGCTTCATCAGTTTCACCACTGTTGGGCCCCGGCATAAGTGCAACGTTTTCCCTCATTTTGGAGAATAATGACCCCCTATCAGAAACCCACCTCACACAAAGAAAACGCAAAGTATCATCATCCACTCCCACCTTATGGGAAGCTGAAAACACTACAGTCAATGTGCCAAGGGCTGCCCAACAGCTCCAGCCTACTCAGTGCCTTCAGTGACATGGCCTTGACTGTTAATGACATGATGCAGCGGCAGGTTTAACACAGTCAAAATATGTTGATGTGTCCAGAATAGAATAGCCAAAGCTGTGGAGATGAGAAATGCTGGTCTCCCTCCTACTTCCCAACAGAAGTGAAACTATGTCATTCTCCTGAAAATCAAGGCATGGCCTTGACTGACATGGCCTTGACTGTTACTCATATTAAGCATTTCCAACCAATATTAAATCTAGAATCGGCTTCCTATTTCACAACAAAGCCTCCTTCATTCATGATGCCAAACATACCCTCGTAAAACTGACTATGCTACCGATCCTTGACTTTGGCGATGTCATTTACAAAATAGCCTCCAACACTCTACTCAGCAAACTGGATGTAGTCTAACACAATGCCATCTGTTTTGCCACCAAAGCCCCATATACTACCCACCACTGCGACCTGTATGCTCTCGTTGGCTGGTCCTCACTACATATTTATCGCCAAACCCACTGGCTCCAGGTCATCTATAAAACTTTGCTAGGTAAAGCCCCGCCTTATCTCAGCTCACTGGTCACCATAGCAGCACCCACCTGTAGCATGTGCTCCAGCAGGTATATTTCACTGGCCATCCCCAAAGCCAACACTTTCTTTGGCCGCCTTTCCTTCCAGTTCTCTGCTGCCAATGACTTGAACGAATTGCAAAAATCACTGAAGCTGGAGTCTTTTGCGCCCTCTCTAAGCATCAGCTGTCAGAGCAGCTTACCGATCACTGTACCTATACACAGCCAATCTGTAAATAGCACACCCAACTACCTCATCCTCATATTGTTATTTATCCTCTTGCTCTTTTGCACACCAGTATCTCTACTTGCATATCGTCATCTGCACATCTATCACTCCAGTGTTAATGCTAAATTAGAATTTTTTTCACCTCTATGGCCTATTTATTGCCTTACCTCCCTCCTCTTCTACATTTGCACACACTGTACATATATTTTCTATTGTGTTATTGACTGTACATTTATGTGTAACTCTGTGTTGTTGGCCAGGTCGCAGTTGTAAAATTATTACATTTATACCGATATTGGCCTAAAAATAAAGTTAGCGACCTGTTAGCGATATCCTAGTTAGCGATATCCTCTCTTCACTAATCTTTTTATGTTTAACCTTTTTGTTATAAACTTATCATCACAACCATGATGTTAATCATAGTTGATCTCCATGTTTGGAAGACTTTGTTCAGCATTTTTATATCTGATAGATTTCTCTACTTTTGGTTTAAAAATTATGTTTAGAAATAATAAATATAAATAACGCCTTCTTTCTTCTTTTTTTTTACACTGTTGACTGACCACTTTGTACACTCATACTTCAAGTAAACTTGAACGGCTTATTTCTCTCTGAGATGTCATAACCATTAGTGAACGTCACTGTTAGATCTTGTACTGCACCCCCAACATAATACACACTCTGTGTTTCAGGCTGTGCTTCTTCAGAAATCTGAAGGATTACAGGATATTGGTTTGCGGAGGGGACGGCACTGTGGGCTGGATACTTGATGCCATAGGTGGGGTCCAGTCCACAATATTGGTAGACCATGTACTATACACATAGTGGACAGTTTATTAGGTACACCTCCCCGTTCAGGAAAATGGTTCGCTCCTACAGTGAGTCACGTGGCTGTGGCTTGCAAAATAAAGCAGGCAGACAGGCCTCGAGGCATACAATTACTGTTCGATTGAACATTAGAATGGGAAAAAACGAGTGACTTTGAACGTGGTATGATTGTTGATGCCAGGCGTGCCGGTTCTAGTATCTCAGAAACGGCCACCCTTCTGGGCCTTTTCACGCACAACAGTGTCTAGTGTTTGCCGAGAATGTTGCGATGAACAAAAAACATCCCGTCAGCGGCAGTCCTGTGGAAGAAAACAGCTCATTGATGAGAGGTCGAAGGAGAATGGTAAGAATCGTGCAAGCTAACCGGTGGGTCACAACAGCATCTCGGAATGCACAACTCGTCGGGCCTTGTCACAGATGGGTTATTGCAGCAGACGACCACACCATGTTCCAATCCTAACCGCTAAAAACAAGAAGTGGCTCCGGTGGGCACGCGATCACCAACACTGGACAATTGAGTAGTGGAAAAACATTGCCTGGTCCGACGAATCCGGTTCCTGTTCCGTCATGCTGATGGCAGTCAGGATTTAGTGTAAGCAGCACGGGTCCATGGCCCCATCCTGCCTGGTGTCAACGATACTGACTGTTGGCAGTAGTGTAACGGTGTGGAGAAAGTGGTCATGCCCCGAAATAATTCAGGCTGTTCTGGAGGCAAAGGGGGATCCGACCCAGGACTAGATGGGTGTACCATAAACTGGCCACTGAGTGTACATGCCAATAGACAAGTCAACTTTAGTATATGAGTAAAAACTATTCATTTTCTGATCAAACATGTTACAGAAATGGATTCCATGTAGTAACCTAGACATGAGTAATGCTGACCATCTCTCTTTCTCCAATTCTGGTGCAATCAGAAAAAGCCAATCTTCAAGTGCGGCCACCTGTGGCTGTGTTACCCCTGGGCACAGGAAATGACCTTGCACGTTGTCTTAGATGGGGAGGAGGTGAGAAGGGTTGTCTTTTGTCTTTTTTCATTCTGTTGTGTGTTCACGTATCATATTTCCTGTATAACGGGGTAAGTTTAGCCAAAGGGGTAAGTTGAGCCACCCTTGTTTATAGGAATCCATACACAAAATGTATAATTTAACTAAATATTTAGGAAAAGGTCATCATTGTGAAGGAAGAAACCACATGGGAAAAGTGGTAAGCAAGTTAGGTAAAAAAAATGTTGTAAGAGGTTTCATGATGTTCGTATCTAAACCAAATAATATTATTTTAAGATTGTTCTATACATCAGTTTGGGTTTATGTAATCTTCATTATGAGGTCCTAAACCTAGCATGAAAGTGCATCCATGTAAGGTTGAAGTCATTAAAACTAGTCATTCAACCATTCCACAATTGTCTTGTTAACAAACTATAGTTTTGGCAAGTCGGTTAGGACATCTACTTTGTGCATGACACAAGTAATTTTTCCAACAATTGTTTACACACAGATTATTTCACTTATCGCAATGTATCTGTATCACAATTCCAGTGGGTCAGAGGTTTACATACACTAAGTTGACTGTGCCTTTAGACAGCTTGGAAAATTCCAGAAGGTTATGTAATGGCTTTAGAAGCATCTGATAGGCTAATTGACATCATTTGAGTCAATTGGAGGTGTACCTGTGGATGTACTTCAAGGCCTACCTTCAAACTCAGTGCCTCTTTGCTTGACATCATGGGAAAATCAAAATAAATCTGCCAAGACCTCAGAAAAAAAATGTGTAGACCTCCACAAGTCTGGTTCATCCTTCGGAGCAATTTCCAAATGCCTGAAGGTACCACGTTCATCTATACGAACAATAGTACGCAAGTATAAACACCATGGGACCATGCACCATCATACCGCTCAGGAAGGAGACGCGTTCTGTCTCCTAGAGATGAACTTACTTTGGTGCAAAAAGTGCAAATCAATCCCAGAACAACAGCAAAGGGCCTTGTGAAGATGCTGGAGGAAACAGGTACAAAAGTATCTATATCCCTAGTAAACCTAGTCCTATATCAACATAAGCCAGACTATGATTTACAACTGCACATGGGGAAAAATATTGTACTTTTTGGAGAAATGTCCTCTGGTCTGATGAAACAAAAATAGAACTGTTTGGCCATAATGACCATCTTGATGTTTGAAGGAAAAAGTAGGAGGCTTGCAAGCCGAAGAACACCATCCCAACTGTGATGCATGGGGGGGGGGCAGCATCATGTTGTGGGGGTGCTTCACAAAATGGATGGCATCATGAGGGAGATAAATTGTGTGGATATATTGATGCAACATCTCAAGACATCAGTCAGGAAGTTAAAGCTTGGTAACAAATAGGTCTTCCAAATGGACAATGACCCCAAGCATACTTCTAAAGTTGTGACAAAATGGCTTAAGGACAACAAAGTCAAGGTATTGGAGTGGCCATCACAAAGCCCTGACCTCAATCCTATAGAAAATGTGTGGGCAGAACTGAAAAAGTGTCTGCGTGCAAGGAGGCCTACAAACCTGACTCAGTTACACCAGCTCTGTCAGGAGGAATGGGCCAAAATTCACACAACTTATTGTGGGAAGCTTGTGGAAGGCTACCCAAAACGTTTGACCCAAGTTAAACAATTTAAAGGCAATGATACCAAATTCTAATTGAGTGTAAGTAAACTTCTGACCCACTGGGAATGTGATGAAAGAAATAAAAGCCGAAATAAATGATTCTCTCTACTATTATTCTGACATTTCACATTCTTAAAATAAAAAAATAAAGTGAAAAAATAAAATAAAGTGGTGATCCTAACAGGGAATTTTGACTAGGATTAAATCTCAGGAATTGTGGAAAAACTGAGTTTAAATATATTTGGCTAAAGTGTATGTAAACTTCCGACTTCAACTGTAACTGTGTGGGCTAATATAGTCAATGTTTGTTTAAGTTGAGCAAATTGAAGTGTTTTCTTCCCAGGTGTAATGCAGCGCATTATCGCTAGAAATGAGGTAACAATAGGGCTTGGCCTGTGTTAAAAATGTTGTTTTTTTTAAGTACAAAGTGTTTGTTAGGCATGTCTTTTAGGTGTGTGTTAAAAGATGCTTCAAATTATTAAACAACAAAAAAGCAATTGTGATTGTGTTTGGGAAATAAAAATAGAAATGGTTTGAAAAATGTAGTGGTAATATTTCATTCAGTACAGAAATTTGTAGGCGGCTTAACTTACAGTCCCGCGGCTGAACTTATCCCAAACCTGGGGTAAGTTGTGCAAAGAGACCACTTCTTTTTTTTTTACAAGTATATTTTCAAAACTATTATGTTAATATAAATTCTGATTATTTCCAGGGAAACAGAACATCCTGAAATATATGTAGATATCTATGTGAGAAAGAATACTAAAGTTCCCTTGATGGAGTGATGCTGAATATAGTTGAGCCACTCTCCCCTATAGGTTATGATGGGACGGATCTGTGTCGGATCCTGAAGGAGATTGAGGGCAGCACCCCGGTGCTGATGGACCGATGGAATGTAGAGGTGATCCTAGAGGATCCCCAGGAGATGGGTGACCCTGTGCCTTATGAGATCATCAACAACTACTTCTCCATCGGAGTGGTGAGTGAACTTCTATCATGGTCCCAGATCTGTTTGTGCTGTCTTGCCAATTCCTATGGTCATTGTCACGTCAACATGGCAATGACCATAGGAGTTGGCAGGACAGCAAAAAATGATATGTCCAGGCTACTTAGTTATGGCACACACCAGAATGCTTTGTCAACTTTTTTATAACTTGTTCTGTGTTGACAGGATGCTTCTATTGCCCACCGGTTTCATACGCTGAGAGAGAAACACCCCCAGAAATTTAATAGCAGGTAAGAAAACTTGAATAACCGGACTGGAGTCTGGTTATTCAGAGGGGACTTTTAGGTGTAATGACTTTGTGCATGGTGTAAACGACCCTAAGTTAATGCAAGAATGTTGTTCAATATTCTAGAATGAAGAACAAGTTGTGGTATTTTGAGTTTGCCACCTCTGAGACCATCTCTGCTTCATGCAAGAAACTGAATGAATGTCTTACAATTGAGGTGAGGATTGCAAACACACAGCTTTGCATCGTGAAACTGAAAATCAAAGAAAGATGGCAGTTGTGTTGTGTCCCCTGCTTAACCTATGCACAGGCAGCAAGCATGAATATATTTGTCTAGAAACACCACATCAAACCTGAAATAGCATCTGGAGATTGTGCACAAAGGCACAGAGCTGGTAGCCAAAGTTCCAGAAATGCGTGAAAGAGGAGAAATCTATAGGCCTTCATATTATGACAATAAACGAAGATCCATAGGCCTAAATAATATTTCCAAGTGTTCTTACGAAATGTTCATGAAAATAATCAAAAATGTCTGATAAATACAATTCAAAATGGCAATACAAAGTGTCATCACACAACTAAATTATATCTTGATAGGGTAACGTGGTGTAACTCGCTCCCCCTAAGAACAATGTCCAATTGCTGACACAAGAAAATAAAAGTTTGGTAAAGATGTGGTATTTTAATGATGGTCATGCTTCGGGAAATAAGTGGCTACAGTTGGCACTTTTTTTTCAAGCTGCCCTATTGGAGGGGGTGCCAGTTGCCTCCAACACACTTACCTTAAATCTGTATTGCTTTATTAAAAACTGATTATAATTTGTATCTCTAAACAAATGGATTATTACAGGCTCCCCCTAATGGTGTGTGTGTGTGTGTGTGTGTGTGTGTGTGTGTGTGTGTGTGTGTGTGTGTGTGTGTGTGTGTGTGTGTGTGTGTGTGTGTGTGTGTGTGTGTGTGTGTGTGTGTGTGTGTGTGTGTGTGTGTGTGTGTGTGTGTGTGTGTGTGTATGTATGTATGTATGTATGTATATATGTATATATATATATATATATATATACACAGTGGGGAGAACAAGTATTTGATAAACTGCCGATTTTGCAGGTTTTCCTACTTAGGTCTGTGATTTTTTTATCATAGGTACACTTCAACTGTGAGAGACGGAATCTAAATCAAAAATCCAGAAAATCACATTGTATGATTTTTAAGTAATTAATTAGCATTTTATTGCATGACATAAGTATTTGATCACCTACCAACCAGTAAGAATTCTGGCTCTCACAGACCTGTTAGTTTTTCTTTAATTAAGAAGCCCTCCTGTTCTCCAATCATTACCTGTATTAACTGCACCTGTTTGAACTCGTTACCTGTATAAAATACACCTGTCCACACACTCAATCAAACAGACTCCAACCTCTCCACAATGGCCAAAACCAGAGAGCTGTGTAAGGACATCAGGGATAAAATTGTAGACCTGCACAAGGCTGGGATGGGCTACAGGACAATAGGCAAGCAGCTTGGTGAGAAGGTGTTACTGGAAAAAAATTCCTACATGTTTTAATACCCAATTAAATTAAACACTCTGCCCACTTCTAAGAATTTGTAAGACTCTTATTTGCATAAAATGGACAGAGACCAGTCTCAAAATCAATCAGCAGCGTTTATTCTCGAGAGTACTGAACATGAAACATTTTACCACAGGTTATAAACTGAAAATGACGTCATTAGTTTTCGAACTGTCCCGTCTCTTCTTCACCCTGGTGCAAAGGCAGTATCTCAGGCCTTCCCACATCGTCCCACACCAATTTAATATAATTTATGAGCCAAGGTCTTCCTGTGTCGATAAGCATTCTAGCCAGTCTGACGAAAAGTTCATTCATTTCTACCAAGGAACAGACAGTCATTGTTCTAATTATTGATTATATTTACACACATTATATTCAGTACTAGGATAAAAAGAAAATTCATAAATCTATACAGTAACATAATAGTATTCTCATTAGTCAGTCCTGATTGAAATGTATACATAATTAGTCATTATTGATTAAAATCCCTTAACAGAAGGCAACAGCTGTTGGCGCAATTATTAGAAAATGGAAGAAGTTCAAGATGACGGTCAATGACCCTCGGTCTGGGGCTCCATGCAAGATCTCACCTTGTGGGGCATCAATGATCACGAGGAAGGTGAGGGATCAGCCCAGAACTACACGGCAGAACCTGGTCAATGACCTGAAGAGAGCTGGGTCCACAGTCTCAAAGAAAACCATTAGTAACACACTACGCCGTCATGGATTAAAATCCTGCAGCGCACGCAAGGTCCCCCTGCTCAAGCCAGCGCATGTCCAGGCCCGTCTGAAGTTTGCCAATGACCATCTGGATGATCCAGAGGAGGAATGGGAGAAGGTCATGTGGTCTGATGAGACAAAAATAGAGCTTTTTGGTCACAACTCCACTCGCCGTGTTTGGAGGAAGAAGAAGGATGAGTACAACCCCAAGAACACCACCCCAACTGTGACGCATGGAGGTGGAAACATCATTATTTGGGTATGCTTTTCTGCAAAGGGGTCAGGACAACTGCACCGTATTGAGGGGAGGATGGATGGGGCCATGTATCGCGAGATCTTGGCCAACAACCTCCTTCCCTCAGTAAGAGCATTGAAGATGGATCGTGGCTGGGTCTTCCAGCATGACAATGACCTGAAACACACAGCCAGGGCAACTAAGAAGTTGCTCCATAAGAAGCATCTCAAGGTCCTGGAGTGGCCTAGCCAGTCTCCAGACCTGAACCCAATAGAAAATCTTGGGAGGGAGCTGAAAGTCCGTATTGCCCAGCGACAGCCCCGAAACCTGAAGGATCTGGAGGTCTGTATGGAGGAGTGGGCCAAAATCCCTGCTGGTCAAGAACTACAGGAAATGTATGATCTCTGTAATTGCAAACAAAGGTTTCTTTACCAAATATTAGGTTCTGCTTTTCTGATGTATCAAATACTTATGTCATGCAATAAAATGCAAATTAATTACTTAAAAATCATACAATGTGATTTTCTGGATTTTTGTTTTAGATTCCGTCTCTCACCGTTGAAGTGTACCTATGATAAAAATTACAGACCTCTACATGCTTTGTAGGAAACACTGCCGATTTTGCAGGTTATCAAATACTTGTTCTCCCCACTGTACATACATATATATATACTACCGTTCAAAAGTTTGGGGTCACTTAGAAATGTCCTTGTTTTTGAAAGAAACTGCTTTTGTCCATTAAAATACAATCAAATTGGTCAGAAATACAGTGTAGACATTGTTAATGTAGTAAATGACTATTGTAGCTGGAAACGGCAGATTTATTTTTAAATGGAATATCTACATAGGCGTACAGAGGAACATGTAAGCAACCATCACTCCTGTGTTCCAATGGCATGCTGTGGTAGCTAATCCAAGTGTCATTTTAAAAGGCTAATTGATCAGTAGAAAACCCTTTTGCAATTATGTTAGCACAGCTGAAAACTGTTCTGATTAAAAAGCAATAAAACTGGCCTTCTTTAGACTAGTTGAGTATCTGGAGCATCATCATTTGTGGGATCGATTTCAGGCTCGAAATGGTCAGAAACACAAAGTACTTTCTTTTGAAACTCGTCAGGCTATTCCATGCGAGAAATTGCCAAGAAACTGAAGATCTCGTACAACACCGTGTCCTACTCCCTTCACAGAACAACGCAAACAAGCTCTAACCATTATAGAAAAAGGAGTGGGAGGCCTCGGTGTACAACTGAACAAGAGGACAAGTACATTAGAGTGTCTAGTTTGAGAAACAGAGGCCTCACAAGTCCTCAACTGGCAGCTTCATTAAATAGTACCCGCAAAACACCAGTCTCAACATCATATGTGAAGAGGCCACTCCGGGATGCTCCGAGTTGCAAAGAAAAAGCCTTCTCTGTCCAGTGTCTGTGTTCTTTTGCCCATCTTAGTCTTTTATTTTATTTGGCCAGTCTGAGATATGGCTTTTTCTTTGCAACTCTGCCTAGAATGACAGCATCCCGGAGTCGCCTCTTCACTGTTGTTGTTGAGACTTGTGTTTTGACCCTTTTCCCGGCACTTATCATTCTAGCATGTCTTCTTCAGGTAGCATGACAGTTCATCTTCCCAACGGCACATGTAACTCTTGCCTGTCATTTTGATATAGATAAATAGATACATTTGTTTTTCCCACATACATGAGTCTCTCATCTGAGCCGTTTCCACCATTTCTTTCTTGTCCATTTCTCCCACCAGCAACCCAGGAGCATGAGAGAAATGTGTATGTTCTCTCTCTCTATGCTCACTCCACATGCGCGGTCTCAGCACTCCTGCCACCTGTACCCAGGTTTGGCTCGGGCTCAGATTGGAGTGTTTAAAAGTCACTGTCGCATTGAACGCCTTTGTTGCTCTTTCTTCAGCCAGTTCACACAAACCGTTTGTGACCAAATTATTCCTACATGCATTAAAACACCATCTGACGTCACCTTCCATGATAACCTCAAGAGAGGACAGATCAGAACAACAGTTCTGTTTCAGGAAATCCAGACAAGAATTGACTATGACAAAATATTACATTCCCAATTTCTTAATAACATCATCTCTACAACAAATGTCAAACAGCATAACAACATACTGTTACTGTTAAAACCATTTTCAAACGTAGTTTATACTCCCTCATTTTACCGACGACCTCTCAGAAGAGTTACCAGATCAGGGTTTTTGCACCCTAACCCTTGGGGGAATCCCAACACTCCAGTAGACCCAATCTGGTGACATTTGTATCGAAACAAAGACAAAAATGAAATCAACAATACACACATCACAATCCATTTGGAGTAAGAGTCAACCATCATTAACATATATATTTTTTTCTATATGCAGACTGAACAAAGTAAATGTGTATATTTACCCAAGGACCAGGGAACTAGTAATTTTCCCTTCGAACACATGATTCACATCGTGATTCAAAAACAACATGTTAAATAAAAAATAAACTAATTCGAATAACCAATCAACTTAGAGTTACAACTCTTGATAACTCTATAAGGAAATAATGGTATCCCATAAATGGTAATGGTAATGGTAAAATAGAATAGAGACTGGTGTTTCTCATTCAATTTATAATTAAATCCCACCCGTTTCGATAATTTCTAGTGAGATTGATCAGGCCTCACCAGAAAGTCAGTATACAGGGCATTCGACACCATGAAATATTTCCTCTCCCTTTTCTTTCCCTTTCCTTTCGAAACCATTTAAAAACATTTTAAATCTTTCCATCATTCTTCATACCCAATTTAAAACCAAATTGAAAAGACCCCACTAAATAACAGGCCTTACGTATCTGGGAACTCCTTTTATCGCTTACTCCAGATACTTTTATACTTAAAACTGCCAAATATCCCTAACTGCTCTCCCCAAGACCACAGTCTCCGGGAACATTCCAACGAGAGATAATGAAACCCCCTCTTCTGGAAAAGAAGCATTCACTGTGCTACATCTTAACCAGCAATCCAAAAGTATTAATTATAAATCAAACATGATAATGGTAAATCCTCTATCCTTACTCCAATCATTAAACATTTGTTTTAATCCACCCCAACATTTATGTATCTTTTATTTAGCATGTACTACCCTCAGACACAACGACTTTATCTTGCCACCGAGTCCAACGATTCACAGGTCTCTTTTCCCCATGATTCTCCATAACCACCGCACCACAATGTTCATGAACAAAAACAATGCAAAGTTAATTTTAGGTTTGGTAACCCCTATGCTAATTCCTCATGACCCCTCCACCCTTTCGTCCATTCAAGAAATCAATTTCAGAACAAGATGACATAAAATGTATATCTATTTCATAATAAAACCACATAAAATGTCTCCTAAGATAAAAAAAAGCTCCCAAGGTGTGTTCTCCCAAGGTGTGTTCTCCCAAGGTGTGTTCTCCCAAGGTGTGTTCTCCCAAGGTGTGTTCTCCCAAGGTGTGTTTGGCCAGATCATTTTAATTTGTTACCTCTTCAGAATCCACACCCCTGGTATTTCACCTAGATTCTTCAACCCAAAATACTTTTTCTTATGGCAAATGTAGCCAATTTCTCATCATAAGGAATCAGCAATATTTGTTCCCTGGATCTATTAAAAAGTTGTGTAAGAGGTGATCTCATATGTCTTCCTTCACATAGAACTGTAATCTCTATGAACCACTATCGATCGTACCGATGCCGTACACCGCTATGTGAAAGTTCGTGCCCTGCTACTCTCCGGAGGATTTGTTGTTGCTCTTTTTAAAAAGATGCAAATGGCAGCATTTCTTCCAATTGCAGCAGGCTCCATTCCCACTTTACAATCCTTTTTCCAATGACCAACAGCCCCACATCTAAAACAGAACTCTTTCTCCCTACGCTTTGATGTTTTTCCGCTACGTTTCTTTCTTACCTTGGCCATTGAAACTATAGTTAGTGACTTTCCCTGTGGCTGTATTAACCCCTCGCACGTCTGCGAAGTGAGCGGACTTAAATTCCACTCTCATAGCATCTTGCTCTTTTTCATCCAGGTTTCAAATCTGATATCAAGGCCAAAGTACAAATTCTATCAATGTACTCCCGTACCCAGTCTTTCTGTAGCTGAGTACATCTACTAATTCCGGGTTTATCGGTTGGTATTTTTTGTTGAGATAATGCTGACATCAAAACGCTGGTATATTGAGCTTTGATTATGGTTGTCATTGTGCCAAGTCATAATTGCCTCCCTGAATTTTCTGCCAGATTGGAATTTTCCGTCAACCGGGAAATGCTGACCAATCTTATCCAGTTTGCTCAATTTTCCCATATTCAAGCCGAATTGATAGAATGCTTGTACAACTTCTTTCAGTGCCTCCATGGCTTTATTAAAATCCTCTAGCTCCGCTTTACCGGGAAAATCAGGGCTGTCTGTTGCCTCAAATAACACACACAAACTATTCAGACTTGTCTTTCTATTTCCACGTAATCTTTCATGGTTCCCCCTCCCCATAGGGCATAAACCAACCTCTCTCCTTATTGCTACTGCTAATACACGTAACTCAAACAGTGTTTGAATATCTTAATGCTTTTCTTTTAGCCATGCATGTGGCTTATCTTCAGAATTTATAGGCAGCCTTCTTATCATTATCCACATACACTCTACTGCCTCACTGTCAACTGCAGCTGGGACTTTCATCCCTTTTACAGATCTCACAGGGGAATGTCCCCACTAGGGACCTATCCTATATGGAACCTACCCTACACTGTATTGTCCCTCATGGATCTCGCAGAGGAAAACCTCCACTCGGGACCTATCCTTATGGAACCTTCCCTACACCTTATTTTTACCTGGATCTCGCAGAGGAACATCTCCACTCGGGACCTATCCTAATGGAACCTAGCCTACACCAGATATTTACGACCAGTCATTACACGGCAGTGTAGCCTAGTGGTTAGAGTGTTGGACTATTAACTGTAAGGTTGCAAGTTCAAACCCCCGAGCTGACAAGGTACAAATCTGTTGTTCTGCCCCTGAACAGGCAGTTAACCCACTGTTCCTAGGCCGTCATTGAAAATAAGAATTTGTTCTTAACTGACTTGCCTAGTAAAATAAAAAATAAATAAAACACAATGGACCTACTGAATAAACTCAGGTTTTCAATGTAATGTATGTAATGTATGTATGAATGAATGATTATGGCATCTCATTAAGTTGCACTGTCTGCCTGATGTTGTACGTCCCACAGTGCTGCGGCACCCCATTGGACCTGAGTGACCTTTCTATGGAGGGGATCGCAGTCCTCAACATTCCCAGCATGCACGGTGGATCCAACCTGTGGGGAGAAGCCAAGAAGAGTGAATCCAAGTCCTTGATGAATCCTCAGGAAATACCGGAGGTTATTGTCGACCCTGAAATCCTGAAATTCAGTGGACAAGGTACAGTGAAATCCCTTGGCTTGATCCAAGGGCTCAAGGTTTCAAAATGTTAAAAGTTGTGCCCATGTCTGGTATAGAATATCATGTGAGATGTTTTAGAGTATCCATTTCAAGAGGTCTGTTCTAGGTTTGAACAGCTAGTCTCAGACTAAAAACTGTACTGCCTCTGTGTGAACTGCATGTTCAGTGTTTCCATCTTCCATGACAGACCTCAGTGACCTGCGTTTGGAAGTGGTTGGTCTAGAAGGGGCCATGGAGATGGGGCAGATATATACTGGACTTAAGAGTGCTATAAGACTAGCAAAAACCTCACAGATTACAATCAGGTGAGTGTTTGTGACATGTTGAGACATGTACAGACTAGCTAAGATATCACAGTATGATGTGGGATGATTATTTGTACACCTTACACCTTTTAAAAAAAATATTCCATCCTCACTACTAAAGCTGCCTTCATAACCAAGTGAGAAGGTGGTAATTACCCATTGTAAAGTCTTAAATACAAGATGGGTTTATTCACGTTTTGAACTGAGAAATTCCATCAAATGTGTAGGTCATGAGAAGGTTTAGATTATTTTGCTCTTTTTTGCCCATAAAAAGTATATATATATATATATATATACACACACACACACACACACTACTGTTCAACAGTTTGGAGTCACTTAGAAATGTCCTTGTTTTTGAAAGAAAAGTTTAAAAAAATGTCCATTAAAATAACAGCAAATTGATCAGAAATATAATGTAGACCTTGTTAATGTTGTAAATGACTATTGTAGCTGGAAACATCCGTTTTTTAATGTAATATCTACATAAGGGTACAGAGGTGGATTATCAGTCACCATCACTCCTGTGTTCCAATGGCACGTTGTGTTAGCCTTTTAAAATGATCAACTTGGATTAGCTAACTGAGCATTAGAAAACCCTTTTGCAATTATGTTAGCACAGCTAAAAACTGTGGTTCTGATTAAAGAAGCAATAAAACTGTCCTTCTTTAGACTAGTTGAGTATCTGGAGCATCAGCATTTGTGGGTTCAATTACAGGCTCAAAATGGCCATAAATAAATAGCTTTCTTCTTCATTTACAACATTAAAAACTGTATTTCTGATCAATTTGATGTTATTTTATTTTAAATGGACAAAAAAGTTGTTTTTCTTTCAAAATCAAGGAAAATTCTAAGTGACCCCTAACTGTTGAACAGTGGGTTAACTGCCCCTAACTGTTGAACATATTATATTGTTTGTTATTTAACCTGTATTTAACTAGGCAAGTCAGTTAAGAACATTCTTATTTATAATGACAGCCTACCAGGGTTAACTGCCTTGTTCAGGGGCAGAACAACAGATTTGTACCGTATCAGCTCTGGGATTCGATCCAACAACCTTTCAGTTACTGGCCCAACACTCTAACCACTAGTCTACCTGCCACCATTAGGCTACCTGCCCTATATCCAGAGCTGCTTTCACTTTTTAAATCAGAAAGAAGATAAACAGAATCAATTGAGTATCAATCATTTGTACAACTGCTGAAGATACCACCATGCTTGCTGTCTTTTTTTGTTGACAAATGATGTCAGAGAGGTGCAAGTGGGAAACTCGGAGCATGGGGATGATAGATGAGTTTCCCCACTAATAATTACCAGTTGGAAGGGCATTTAAGTATATTTTTCCCAGTTGTATGCTGGTATTTACAAAATTCTGAGATGTTGTGAACACAAAATGTTCTCCCTTATGTCTCTGTCCATCTCTCAGGACTAAGAAACCTTTACCAATGCAGATAGACGGAGAGCCCTGGATGCAGCCACCCTGTACGGTGAGTGCTAGGAACCCAGATTGAGTTCAGTGTAACAGAGCATTTTAAGAGTTTTTAAAGCAAGTTCTATTGCTAGAGACCATGGAGTTTGATGCTAATAACATGTTGTTAATATAACATGGTAACATGTTTGTAACAAGTACGTAGACATGGTAATAACATGGTCATTTGAGTAACACAACCTTTCACTCATATTCCCCCTTCAGATTCACATCACACACAAGAACCAGGCCAGTATGCTGATGGGTCCCCAGAGCCGGTCCAGCTTCTTCAGCTCAAAGTAGAAGCCTGCTCCCTGGCTACACGCAGTAACATGACCTATATGCACTTGCTTATTATTTTACATTTGTGAAATGACTGAAGCAGCTTGGTTTGTGAAACCAGTTGGTATATGCATATTTTAGAGAAATAGGTTGACCAACATTTTAAGAAAGTTCAACACATTATTTTGTTTGTTCTGCCTCAATACAAGACGATATTATGAAAACATTGCCAACTACAGCTGTATGATAGCCTTATATATGACTCTGGACAACAAGTTAAGAGCTTTTAGTGGGTTTTATGTGCCTTTTTCATCATTTTTTGCCAAATTCACCTTATGCGTTATCAAGGGGACAAAGACTGCTGGGTTGCACAGTCTAAGATATTGGTATCCGCCGCTTGAAAAGTTTGAGTTAAATGTTTATTCAACAAGATTATTTTAACTTCATTGTTATTACATTTTTGTAGGATAATTTAAATGTATACGGTACCAGTCAAAAGTTTGGACACAACTACTCACATTCAAGGGTTTTTCTTTATTTTACTATTTTCTACATTGTAGAATAATAGTGAAGACATCAAAAATATGAAAAAACACATATGGAATCATATAGTAACCAAAAAAAGTGTAAAATCTAAATACATTTTAGATTCTTCAAAGTAGCCAACCTTTGCCTTGATGACAGCTTTGAATTCTCTCAACCAGCTTCATGAGGTAGTCACCTAGAAGGCTTTTCCAACAGTCTTGAAGGAGTTCCCACATATGCTGAGCACTTGTTGGCTGCTTTTCCTTCACTCTGCAGTCCAACTCTTCCCAAACCATCTCAATTGGGTTGAGGTTGGGGGATTGTGGAGGCCAGGTCATCTGATGCAGCACTCTTGTTCTTGTCAAATAGCCCTTGCACAACCTGAAGGTGTGTTGGGTCATTGTCCTGTTGAAAAGCAAATGATAGTCCCACTAAGCGTAAACCCGATGGGATGGTGTATCGCTGCAGAATGCTGTGGTAGCCATGGTTAAGTGTGCCTTGAATTCTAAATAAATCACAGTGTTTTTTTACTATATTTAACCAGGTAGACATGTTGAGAACAAGTTCTCATTTACAACTGTGACCTGGCCAAGATAAAGCAGAGCAGTGTGACTGTCACGAATATTTGTCGAGACGGACCAAGGCGCAGCGGATGTTGAGTTCCACATAATTTATTATAAAGTGAAACTTAGCAAAACAATAACACAAACAACAAACCGTGACTACAGAGATGCTACGTGCACTTACTCAAAACAATATACCATAAAATACAGGTGGGAAAAATGCTACTTAAATATGATCCACAATTAGAGACGATTACCAGCTGCCTCTAATTGGGAATCATACCAATCACCAACATAGAAAACGAAACTAGAATACCACATAGAAAATATAAACTAGACTAACCCCCCAGTCACGCCCTGACCTACTCTACCATAGAAAATAAGGGCTCTCTATGGTCAGGGTGTGACAGTGACACAGACAACAATAGAGTTACACATGGAGTAAACAATAAACAAGCCAGTAACACAATAAACAAGTCAATGAACAGTAGGAAAAAAAGAGTCTATATACAGTGTGTGCAAAAAGAATGAGGAGGTAGGCAATAAATAGGCCATAGGAGCGAATAATTACAATTTAGCAGATTAACAATGGAGTGATAAATGAGCAGATGATGATGTGCAAGTAGAGATACTGGTGTGCAAAATAGCAGAAAAGTAAATAAAACAAAAAGACGGTATGGGGATGAGGTAGGTAGATTGGGTGGGCTATTTACAGATGGACTATGTGTCACCAGCAAAGCACCATCACACCTCCGCCATGCGGAGATCATCCGTTAACCTACTCTGCGTCTCACAAAGACATGGTGGTCGGGAACCAAAGATCACAAATTTGGACTCATCAGACCAAAGGACAGATATCCACCGGTCTAATGGTTCTTGGCCCAAGCAAGTCTCTTCTTATTGGTGTCCTTTAGTAGTGGTTTATTTGCAGCAATTTGACCAGGAAGAACTGATTCACACAGTCTCCTCTGAATAGTTGATGTTGAGATGTGTCTTGAACTTGAACTCTGTGGTGCAATCTGAGGTGCAGTTAATTGCCCATTTCTACGGCTGGTAACTCTAATGAACTTATCCTCTGCAGCAGAGGTAACTCTGGGTCTTCCTTTCCTGTGGCGGTCCTCATGAGAGCCAGTTTCATTATAGAATTGTATGTTTTTTGTGACTGCACTTGAAGAAACTTTCAAAGTTCTTGAAATGTTCCATATTGACTGACCTTCATGTCTTAAAGTAATGATGGACTGTCTTTTCTCTTTGCTTATTTGAGCTGTTCTTGTCATAATATGGACTTGGTCTTTTACCAAATAGGGCTATCTTCTGTATACCACCCCTACCTTGTCACAACACAACTGATTTGGCTCAAACATATTTAAGAAGGAAACAAAATCCACAAATTCACTTTTAACAAGGCTCACCTGTTCATTGAAATGCATTCCAGGTGACTACCTCATGAAGCTGGTTGAGAGAATGCCAAGAGTGTGAAAAGCTGTCATCAAGGCAAAGGGTGGCTACTTTGAAGAATCTCAAATATACAATACATTTGGATTTGTTTAACACATTTTTGGTTACTACATGATTCCATATATGTTATTTCATAGCGTTGATGTCTTCACTATTATTCTATAATGTAGAATATAAAGAAAACCCTGAAATGAGTAGATTTGTCCAAACTTTTGACTGGTACTGTATCAAATTTGGTCATTGAAATTCTAAAATTGTCCAGGATTTGTTAAGTTATGAAATGTTTAAAAGCTCAGTGCATAATGTTTTGTGGTAATATACCCACATCAGTGCAGATTTATAGGAAATTATTATGTACTCTTGTCAGCAAGAAACTCTTTGCTCCTATGTCCTGTGGCCAAACGTAATTTAATTGTTTTAATAGCAGTAGTTTAATTCAGTAGTTTTAATATATTGAGTGACCGTTTGGAATCGAAAACAAATTGTTTACTTCCTCCTCTCAATGTAAGGTCTCAGTTTTCTCTTATTCGGTATCTCTAATTTAAGCTTAGCCATATAATTTCACTTAAATACTGAGAATGTTGAAAATATTGGAAATGATGCTATAGATATTTCAATAAACCGATTTGACATTGTGCAATGTGGTGTGGTTATTATATAATGAATAGGTAACTATTTGATATGTTTCTTTATTAGTTAGGCCAAGGGGAGCGGGGTAAGTTGAACCAAAGGGTTAAGTTGAGTCACTCTTAATTCAAGCAAACCATACACAAAATTCATAATTTGACCAAATATTTAGGAAATGGTCATAATTTCATGGAGACTAAGGAAGAAACCACACGGAAAAAGTGGTAAGCAAGTTAAGTCCAAAAAAGTACATTCATTTATTGTGTTAGAGGTTTCATGATGCGTGTATCTAAACCAAAGTAGATACTTCTAAGATTGTTCTATACATCAGTTGGGGTCTCTATATGCTTCAACATGAGGTCCTTAACCTAGCATGAAAGTGCATCCTTGTAGCTGTGTGGGTGGGCTAATAGTCTAAATATTTGCCTTGGGGTAAGTTGAGTTAATAGCAAGTTGAGCCAATTGAAGTGTTTTCTTCCCAGGCATAATGCAAGGCATTATCGCTGGGATATCAGGTAACAAGTATGTTTTTTTAAGTACAAAATCTTTATTAGGTGTTAAGCATTTTCACAGTGACTTACAGGGGCAAGTAGGATAAAGTGACTTGCTCAAGTGCACATCAGCATATTGTTCAACTGGTTGGCTCGGGGATTTGAACCAGCAACCTTTCGTTTACTGTTCCAACGCTCTTAACCACAATGTTACCTGCTTTTTTTTTGTCCGGACCTCTGGCAGTCTCTATGGGGGTGCCACAGGGTTCAGTTCTCGGGCCGACTCTTTTCTCTGTATATATCAATGGATGTCGCTCTTGCTGCTGGGGATTCTCTGATCCACCTCTACGCAGACGACACCATTCTGTATACTTCTGGCCCTTCAATGGACACTGTGTTAACAAACCTCCAGACGAGCTTCAATGCCATAAACACTCCTTCCGTGGCCTCCAACTGCTCTTAAATGCAAGAAAAACTAAATGCATGCTCTTCAACCAATCGCTGCCTGCACCCACCCGCCCGCCTAGCATCACTACTATGGACGGTTCTGACTTAGAATATGTGGACAACTACAAATACCTAGGTGTCTGGTTAGACTGTAAACTCTACTTCCAGACTCACATTAAGCATCTTCAATCCAAAATTAAATCTAGAATCAGCTTCCTATTTCACAACAAAGCCTCATTCACTTATGCTGTTAAACATACAACTGGCTATCTTACCGATCCTTGACTTTGGTGATGTCATTTACAAAATAGCCTCCAACACTCTACTCAGCAAATTGGATGTAGTCTATCACAGTGCCATCCATTTTGTCACCAAAGCCGCATATACTACCCAGCACTGCAACCTGTATGCTTTCGTTGGCTGGCCCTCGCTTCATATTCGTCACCAAACTCACTGGCTCCAGGTCATCTATAAGTCTTTGCTCGGTAAAGCCCCGCCTTATCTCAGCTCACTGGTCACCATAACAACACCCACCTGTAGCACGCACTCCAGCAGGTATATTTCACTCGTCTTCCCCAAAGCCAACTCCTCTTTTGGCTGCCTTTCCTTCCAGTTCTCTGATGCCAATGACTGGAACGAATTGCAAAAATCACTGAAGCTGGAGACATATCTCCCTCACTAACTTTAAGCATCAGCTGTCAGAGAAGCTTACCAATCATTGGACCTGTACACAGCCCATCTGTAAATATCCCACCCAACTACCTCATCCCCATATTGTTATTTATTTTTTTGATCCTTTGCTCCCCGGTATCTATACTTGCACATCATCTTCTGCACATCTATCACTCCAGTGTTAATGCTAAATTGTAATTATTTCTCCACTATGGCCTATTTATTGCCTTACCTACCTATCTTACTACATTTGCACACACTGTAAATAGATTGTTCTATTGTGTTATTGACTGTACGTTTGTTTATCCCACGTGTAACTCTGTGTTGTTTGTGTTGCACTGCTTTGATTTATCATGGCCAGGTCGCACTTGTTCTCAACTGGCCTACCTGGTTAAATAAAGGTGAAATAAAAAATCTAATGTTTAGGATGCTCTGGATCGATGTGAACTACAGCGTGTTCCAGTTCCCGCCAATATCCAGCAACTTTGCACAGCCATTGAAGAGAAGTGGGACAATATTCCACAGGCCACAATCAACAGCCCGATCAACTTTATGCGAAGGAGATTTGTCGTGCTGCATGAGGCAAATGGTGGTCACACTAGATACTGACTGGTTTTCTGATCCATGCCCCTATCTTTTGCATATCTGTATTCCCAGTCATGTGAAATCCATAGATTAGGGCCTAATGAATATATTTCAATTGACTGATTTCCTTATATGAACTGTAACTCAGTAAAGTTGTTGCATTGTTGTTCAGTGTATATTTCCCTTGACAGAGTAATGCTGAATGTAAAGACATTGCTCAAATTATCACATTCTCACCTACTACAGAAATAAAGGTACTGTGTTGTGGGCTCACCAATTCTCTTCAGTCTCAACAAATATACACTGCTCAAAAAATAAAGGGAACACTTAAACAACACAATCACACTTCTGTGAAATCAAACTGTCCACTTAGGAAGCAACACTGATTGACAATAAATTTCACATACTGTTGTGCAAATGGAATGGACAACAGGTGGAAATTATAGACAATTAGCAAGACACCCCCAATAAAGGAGTGGTTCTGCAGGTGGTGACCACAGACCACTTCTCAGTTCCTATGCTTCCTGGCTGATGTGTTGGTCACTTTTGAATGCTGGCGGTGCTTTCACTCTAGTGGTAGCATGAGACGGAGTCTACAACCCACACAAGTGGCTCAGGTAGTGCAGCTCATCCAGGATGGCACATCAATGCGAGCTGTGGCAAGAAGGTTTGCTGTGTCTGTCAGCGTAGTGTCCAGAGCATGGAGGCGGTACCAGGAGACAGGCCAGTACATCAGGAGATGTGGAGGAGGCCGTAGGAGGGCAACAACTCAGTAGCAGGACCTCTACCTCCGCCTTTGTGCAAGGAGGAGCACTGCCAGAGCCCTGCACCTCCAGCAGGCCACAAATGTGCATGTGTCTGCTCAAACGGTCAGAAACAGACTCCATGAGGGTAGTATGAGGGCCCGACGTCCACAGGTGGGGGTTGTGCTTACAGCCCAACACCGTGCAGGACGTTTGGCATTTGCCAGAGAACACCAAGATTGGCAAATTCGCCACTGGCGCCCTGTGCTCTTCACAGATGAAAGCAGGTTCACACTGAGCACATGTGACAGACGTGACAGAGTCTGGAGACGCCTTGGAGAACGTTCTGCTGCCTGCAACATCCTCCAGCATGACCGGTTTGGCGGTGGGTTAGTCATGGAGTGGGGTGGCATTTCTTTGGGGGGCTGCACAGCCCTCCATGTGCTCGCCAGAGGTAGCCTGACTGCCATTAGGTACCGAGATGAGATCCTCAGACCCCTTGTGAGACCATATGCTGGTGCGGTTGGCCCTGGGTTCCTCCTAATGCAAGACAACGCTAGACCTCATGTGGCTGGAGTGTGTCAGCAGTTCCTGCAAGAGGAAGGCATTGATACTATGGACTGGCCCGCCCGTTCCCCAGATCTGAATCCAATTGAGCACATCTGGGACATCATGTCTCGCTCCATCCACCAACTAACTCAGACTGTCCAGGAGTTGGCAGATGCTTTAGTCCAGGTCTGGGAGGAGATCCCTCAGGAGACCATCCGCCACCTCATCAGGAGCATGCCCAGGCGTTGTAGGGAAGTCATACAGGCACGTGGAGGCTACTGAGCCTCATTTTGACTTGTTTTAAGGACATTACATCAAAGTTGGATCAACCTGTAGTGTGGTTTTCCACTTTAATTTTGAGTGTGACTCCAAATCCAGACCTCCATGGGTTGATACATTTGATTTCCATTGATAATTTTTGTGTGATTTTGTTGTCAGCACATTCAACTATGTAAAGAAAAAAGTATTTAATAAGAATATTTCATTCATTCAGATCTAGGATGTGTTATTTTAGTGTTTAGTGTTTTTTGAGCAGTGTATTACACATAGAAGAGCACAGGGGGTGCCACTTGTTCCGTTTTAGCAGTCTGCTCTGTGCCAGCTTCATTGGCTGGGCCCCATGACCTTATACTTTGGTACATTCACAGATGGATTATTAGAAGCAATTGCTATTATGTGTCTTCAGTGTTGGGGAAGCTACTCTGAAAATATAGTTTACCAAGCTACCGATATCTTTACATTGAAAGAAGTTAAGCTACACTAAAGCTAACCGAAAATATAGTTTGCGTAACTAAAGTAACTTTGAAAAAATAGTCCACTACATTCAAACTACTTCATGAAAAATGTTCATATGTAAATCTGAAATGTCAATGACTCCAAATTGCAAAAACAGATCACTTTGAGGTAATATGGTAACAACAATGTGCAATTTAGCCTATTAAACACTATGACTCAGGTGAGAATTGTGCAGGTATGATCCCGGAAAATAAAGGACATTTTCTACTTCACCCATATTTTATTTTAGCAAAAAATGTAGTTTGTAGTTCCACTTGTTAGCTACACTGCTACATGGCAACAACAAACAAAAAAACTGAAAACACTACCTATATTTTAATTTAGTTCAACTATCACCAAGTTAAATGTATTGCTAAATGTAGTTTACTTACTAGTTGAACTACATGTAGCTAGTTCACTACTCCCCAATACTGATCTTCTTGCAATGACTAAATATCTAGGCCTAGTTCATGACAGCCCTGCCACCGACCAATGTTGTTCAACTTATCTGATAACGTTCTATAATTTAAACAGCTGTAGTCTATGTTAGGCTGTATTTATCTTAAACCGAGACTATTTTCTTTCATAAATGTAGGCTTATTGTTTAGACTTGAACCAAGGCTATATAGGCAACGGCTTTTCTCAGGTATGTTAAACTTTTTGCACACTTCACAAGCAGTTTAACCATTTAGCAGAATAACATTTACCATAATAACACAGCTCTGGCTAGCAAAACGAAAGAACCCAAATTTTATACCAAAATTATCTAAAAATGCTACTTTCTTGGCACATTCGTTCTTGCTTACGTGCATGAAGTGCTGATCGACAAACAAAAGACAACACTATACGGCTGCCATCCAATTGTGTCGTGTGCATCACAGGGCACGCCTCCCCTGTCCTCGCTCTCACTGCCAAATTGTGCATGCTGTCCCGACAGAAGCATCAGTGTTGTTTGCTGCGATAGACGTTTCACTCAGATTTTTTGGGTTTATTTTTGTACTTTCTCGATCGGAGCGCTCATAATATGAAGAATATGACGCTACGAAAGCTTAAAAAAGTAAACTCCAGTGATCCATCTGGTAGACTTTCGAGTCCGGACGATATTTACTTTCCGTCCTCAAAGTCAGACAGTTGTAAAACTATGGATTTCCCAACTAATTCGGAAGTGTATAATTACAAGACTTTGGCTTACTCTGGTGGAACGTTGCCAAGGAACTTCAGAAAGGTGTGTATCCTGTTTAACTTTATCACTTTAACTTTCACCTTCAATCAAGTAATCTAGCATAATAGAGACATCAATGAAAGCACATAATTTCAGTTAGCCAAATACAGTGTCACTTGCCCGTAAAGTATAGAGGCCAACGGATACGCTCAATATTTGAATATGGATTTCCTTGTGGCTTCTCACACGAGCACATACATTGATGTCTGTTGTTCATTATGAGTGGAGACATTAGCCTATCTGTGACGATATTTGATTTAATTAGAAATAGCAGTGTGAGAATTTGTGACCTTTTGTCAGAGCCTGACATGGATGCCCTGTTGCATCTGTTCCCCATTTTGATATAAACTTTGTATAAATGTTGACACACACTGAAGCAAAAACACATGGTGTCCACTTGTCACGTACTAAAGCGTGCCCCTTCCTGACCACATGACCACCCACACATTACTCTGAGTGCCACACTCCAGACTCCCTCTTGACTCAGTGCAATCCAACCATTTCATAATATTTCTGCATTGAGACATTAGTTTGGCATCAAATGAGTATTTATAGGCAGGCAAACATAATGTACTGTGGCAGAACATGGCCTCACAAGGAACAGTGCTGACTTTACTAGTGAATTAACATGGCCACGCATCATCATAATCTGAGAATGTACTGTGATGTAGACTGGTAGAACTGTTATTATGGGGGGTGTGTGTGTGTGTGTGTGTGTGTGTGTGTGTGTGTGTGTGTGTGTGTGTGTGTGTGTGTGTGTGTGTGTGACACAACAGCATTGGTTGTCCCAGTTCTGTAGTGTTACTGTACTGTCTTAGGAGGCCAGCCAGAGTTATGTGGAGGCCTCCTTCGTACATCTCATCGTCATCTGGAGCCTAGGACCACAACAGGGCATTGTGCAGGGGACCCTGCTCTGCTCCTACCACCCCCATGGGTCTCTCTCTGGGTACTTGGGAATAAATGAAGTCATTGAGGGGCCCAGGACAATTCTGGCAGTGTAAATGTATATTATTAAAAAACTACATTTTAATACCCAATGAGGCAGTGACACAAAGTGCCCTTTCATAGGGGCCACATTTAAAATAATTGAGGTAGAACAGAGGTGAATTGATTGTAGTGTAGGCTAAATACGGTAAGGGATGTAGTGTAAGAGATACTTGTAAAGTGTAGGGTGTAGGTTTGGGTCTCCCAAAGTCCCAATTTGGTTTGGGGTTTCCCTCAATGCAGGGATTGTGCCAAGAGACTCAAGTCTCCAATCCATACACACGTCTTGTGTGTCTACATTCTGAATGTAACCTGTAGAAATGGGGAGATATTTTTTATCATTATCAGAAAAAACAGAAAGACACAGTTTGGTTTGATCAGCAGTCTGGGCATCACAAGTCAGTGGACTCCGATGTAGATAATTAAATATAGATGTCCAAAACCTCTCCTGTGACTAATGACAGTAAATAGGGTCAACCGAGAGCAGATAGTCAGACACAGACATACTGGTTTTATCTGTAATGGTTTCTTACCCATGTTTTGGTTCAGTAGCTTGAACACAAACATAGACACCAAACACACACAACATGCCTCTGGAGGAGTTGGTGGACAAGACACATAAGCGAGAGTTTGAGGTATGTTCTGGAAACCTGGCCTATGTAGGTAGGAAGAAAATCCCCTTTGCGTGCAGTGTGATTTCTGTTTGAACCTTTAGACACCTGTCTTTGGTTGTTATTTCATGTCCGTCATGTTTTCTCGTCACAGAATGGTGGGCTGCAGAAGAGGAATCCCCTGACTCAGACCACAGAGCCACGGAGGTAAAGCAAACAGTCATCTCTCCCCCTGGCATAAGTTACAGGACAAATCTGCCTTTCTGTCACTTCTCACTCTTGACTGTGGTGGAGGGAAGCATATATCATACACAGAATGCCAGAACAGCATTAGTAAACCCTTTCATTCACAACAGACTCAAATGATGCGTGTTACAGTGGGCTGCTTTCAGAGTAATTTGAGTAGGCCTCTGGGCTCAGCTTTTGGGAGGATTGAATGGAGTGAGTTACAGAAATTCAGCAGTACAGTAACCTTTTGTATTTGCGGTTATTACTATTTACGGAGCGACTTCTCTGGACCCCTCTTCCCGACAGCGAAAGGTCTGAAATGTCTGTACTTTAGGCACAGTCTCTGCTCTACTTGTTTGGCTGCTCAGAGAACAGGCTACTCTGGTGAATGTTGCTAGTTCAATACAGTTAGATCAAAGCTGAATGTCTGCAAGATCACAATGATAGTATTCCACATAACAGAACCAAATATAATGGCATAGTATAATGTTATTCTAAGACAAAACACCACCTAATTTCAGAAGAGATTTTAGGTTGATTGTGCGAATGGTTGCATTTTTTTTCTCGTGGCTAAAACTCAACAGCATGTGCCACTGGGAAAAATATGCTTTGTTTTATTGAAACTAAACACAGGTATGCTACAGTTTGTTAACATCTGCTCTAAAAACATTTCACTGTACATAACTCATAAGGATACTTGAAACAACACTGTATAACTCAAGATCTGAACACGTATCCCCATGAAACTGATTGAGATCAATGGTTGGCATGCAGATGCTGCATGGTCATTTCACCGATAAAACTTGTATAATGATCATTTACGATTGACAATAATTTGTGTGTGAGAATCGCATGCGCAGAACGTGATTCAGCTCTGGAGGGGATTCTGAGGGACTGGAAGGTTATCTACGGATCCTACTATTTGACATTCTAGTGTATTATGCATTTTTATATAATCTATAGAAGTTGTTTTGATGTAGAGGGGACACTGTAGACCACTGCCCAGTTAGACCTTTGGACATGTGACCTTTCATGACGCAGAGATTTTTAGAAACAAAAGAGTGCTTGTCACGTTTTGGGGAACAGATGTATCTGGTCATGTAATTTAGATCTATGTCCTGTTACTGTAGAAGGACTGTAGTTATTTTCATAGTAGAAAAGAGATAGCCAGAGTGCAATGGAGTGCTCTCCATAGATATTATAGATACTTTTTTTGCGTATAACATTTTCTATGAGAATGAGCTTCAGTGCCTTCAGAAAGTATTCACATCCCTTCATTTTTTTTCTCCACCATATGTTGTTACAGCCTGAATGTAAAATGGATTAAATTTAGATATTTTTGTCACAGGCCTACACACAATATCCCAGAATGTCAAAGTGGAATTATGTTTTTGAAATTAACACATTCATTAAAAATGATAAGCTGAAATTTCAGTCTAAGTATTTAACCCCTTTGTTATGGCAAGCCTAAATAAGTTCAAGAGTAAAAATGTGCTTAACAAGGCACATCATAAGTTGCATGGACTCACTGTGTGCAGGTGTTTAACATGATTTTTAAATCATGTTAGTAGGCAATTTTAAGTAGGGAAATTGTGTCACTTCTCTTGCGTTCTGTGCAAGCAGAGTCCGAGTATATGCAGCAGTTTGGGCCGCCTGGCTCGGTGCGAACTGTGTGAAGACCATTTCTTCCTAACAAAGACCAGAATTGTACATAATTATGACATAACATTGAAGGTTGTGCAATGTAACAGCAATATTTAGACTTAAGGAGAAGAATAAACGGCAGGGTATCCTAGTGGTTAGAGCGTTGGACTAGTAACCGGAAGGTTGCGAGTTCAAACCCCGAGCTGACAAGGTACAAATCTGTCGTTCTGCCCCTGAACAGGCAGTTAACCCACTGTTCCCAGGCCGTCATTGAAAATAAGAATTTGTTCTTAACTGACTTGCCTGGTTAAATAAAGGTAAAAAAAATAAAAAATATATGTTCTGAGCAAGGAACTTAAACGTTAGCATTTTTACATGGCACATATTGCACGTTTACTTTCATGTTTCATTATTTATTTGAGACTAAATAGATGTTATTTATGTATTATATTAAGGTTAAATATTATTACAAATATATATATATATAAATCCGGAAACTATCATTTCGAAAACAAAGCGTTTATATATATATATATATATATATATATATATAAACGCTTTGTTTTCGAAATGATAGTTTCCGGATTTGACCATAGGTCATTACTAAGGCTCGTATTTCTGTGTGTTTATTATAATTAAGTCTATGATTTGATAGAGCAGTCTGACTGAGCGGTGGTAGGCAGCAGCAGGCCCATAAGCGTCCATTCAAACAGCACTTTCCTGCGTTTGCCAGCAGCTCTTCATCAAAGCTGGGACCGAGAGACTGAAAAACAGCTTCTATCTCAAGGCCATCAGACTGTTAAACAGCCACCACTAACATTGAGTGGCTGCTGCCAACACACTGACACTGACTCAACTCCAGCCACTTTAATAATGGGAAATTATGTAAATATATCACTAGCCACTTTAAACAATGCTACCTTATATAATGTTACTTACCCTACATTATTCTTCTCATATGCATACGTATATACTGTACTCTATATCATCGACTGCATCCTTATGTAATACATGTATCACTAGCCACTTTAACTATGCCACTTTGTTTACATACTCATCTCATATGTATATACTGTACTCGATACCATCTACTGTATCTTGCCTATGTTGCTCTGTACCATCACTCATTCATATATCCTTATGTACATATTCTTTATCCCCTTACACTGTGTATAAGACAGTAGTTTAGGAATTGTTAGTTAGATTACTTGTTGGTTATTACTGCATTGTCGGAACTAGAAGCACAAGCATTTCGCTACACTCGCATTAACATCTGCTAACCATGTGTATGGGACAAATCAAATTTGATTTGATTTGCTTGAAGCACAGCGCTGTTTATGACTTCAAGCCTATCAACTCCCGAGATTAAGCTGGTAACACTATAGTGCCTATAAGAACATCCAATAGTCAAAGGTAAATGAAATACAAATCGTATAGAGAGAAATAGTCCTATAATCCCTATAATAACTACAAATTTTAACTTCTTAACTGGGAATATTGAAGACTCATGTTAAAAGGAGCCACCACCACCAGGGTAGCCTAGTGGTTAGAGTGTTGGACTAGTAACCGAAAGGTTGCAAGTTTGAATACCCGAGCTGACAAGGTACAAATCTGTCGTTCTGCCCCTGAACAGGCAGTTAACTCACTGTTCCTAGGCCGTCATTGAAAATAAGAATTTGTTCTTAACTGACTTGCCTAGGTAAAAAAAAAAAAAAAAATTATGTTCTGAGCAAGGAACTTAAACGTTAGCATTTTTACATGGCACATATTGCACGTTTACTTTCATGTTTCATTATTTATTTGAGACTAAATAAATAAAATCTATGTATTATATTAAGGTTAAATATTATTACAAATATATATATGCATATGCAAAGAAAGAAAAAGCTTTGAGAGAATAAAAATATTCCAAAACGTGCATCCTGTTTGCAACACAGCATTAAAGTAATACTGCAATTAATACAAAGTGTTGTATTGGATTTGCTCCAAACAACACATTACTGAGTAACTCTCCATATTTTCAAGCCTAGTGGTAGCTGCATCATGTTATGGGTATGCTTGTAGTCGATAAGGACTGGGAAGTTTTTCAGGATAAAAAAATAAACTGTATGGAGCTAAGGAAAGGCAAAATCCTAGAGGAAAACCTGGTTCAGCCTGCTTTCTAACACTGGGAGATGAATTCACCTATCAGCAGGACAATAACCTAAAACACAAGGCCAAATATACGCTGGAGTTGCGGACCAAGAAGACATTAAAGTTTCTTGAGTGGCCAAGTTAGTTTTGACCTAAATCTCTTGCAAGACCTGAAAATAGTAGTCTAGTAATGATCAACTACAACTAATTTGGAGTTTGAAGAATTTTGGAAAGAATAAATGTTGCACATTCCAGGTGTGGAAAGCTCTTAGAGACTTACCCAGAAAGACTCAGCTGTAATTGCTGCAAAAGGTGCTTCTACAAAGTATTCACTTAGATGTGTGAATGCTTATGTTAATGAGGTATTTCTGCATTACATTTTCAATAAATTATCAAAAATGTATACAAAAATGTTTTAACTTTATCATTGTGTGTAGATTGGTGATAAGTTAAAAATATGTAATCCATTTTGAATTCAGGTTGTATCACAAAATGTGGAATAAGTCAAAGGGTATGAATACTTTCTGAAGGCACTGATGTGCACCAGGTGGTGATGTCGCCAGTCACAATTGACTCGTGGCTCAATACTGTAAGTAAATGAAAACTCATTTAATCATGGCCACATTTTTATTTTGTATTTTAGAGAAATTATCCTGGAGAAGAAGGATGAGGAGACGTTTGGCTTTGAGATTCAGGTAAGAGGATAATAGACGTGGGAGGTGGTATGGTACGGGGTATTTCTGGATTTCTAAGGGTCATTTAACAGGATTTTCCTTCTCTCTCATGTTTACATTAACGCTGATGAGATTTGTTCTCTCCAACCATGTGGATGATTTCACCCCATAATTCAAATAAGAGTGTGTGCATGTGTTGAAAGCATCAAAGGTCGCCATCATATCTGTCAAATACAGGGGGAAATGTATCCGTGAGCCTCATACTCACAGTATAAGGCTCTGATGTATCCCATAACTTTTTATTTAACCTTTATTTAACTAGGCAAGTCAGTTGAGAACAAATTCTTATTTACAATGACGGCCTACACCAGCCAAACCCGGACGACGCTGGGCCAATTGTGCACCGCCCTATGAGACTCCCAATCACGTCTGGTTGTGATACAGCCTGTATTCCAACCAGTGTGTCTGTAGGGATACGTCTACCACTGAGATGCAGTGCCTTAGACCACTGCACCACTCAGGACTTGATATGAGAGAGGGCGTTTTTTCTTTTGGGGCCTTTTTTTAATCGGTATGGTTTTGTCAAATCTTATCACTGCTGCGTGTTGTGTCAGACAGTCTACTATATTCCGATCCCTCGAGGGCACTGTAAACAGTCAGATTTCTGCCTTCTTTATTTGTCAGAGCTCCTTCCTCTCTGTCCCCGCAGCGCTTCTTCACAGTGCACCACTTGTTGTCAGACAGCCTTATCTCTAAAGAGAGGATGCCGGCCAATGTAAGGGCCATGAAATTATCATTTCCATAGTACTGCTTATATTTGGTGTTGGGATGGAGGTCCCTCTTTTCCTGCTTGGCCCTGTTCTTTAGGAAGTGTGGTCAGAGACAGGAGAGCTGGATGGCTTTAGGATCCTGTGCTTTTTCCATCATGTCGCTGGACTTCACCAGGCAGTCACCAGTTCTCCCATTCCTTTAGCTTTGAGTGCTGTGGGGATAATGTCAGTATCAACTATGTAAATGTATAGTTAGAGTTGGATTTGCATCTCTAGGGTCATTTGCATGTTTGGTTTCTGTGGAAGGCCCCTGGGACTGGGAAGGTAGGGAGAATACTCACATTATTTCACATATGTTTCTAGATGGGTGGTTGTACACCCCAGTAGATGGCATTTGACATTATTTACTGGCTGTGGGATTGTCACAATTTTGTCACTGTCAGCTAATGTCTCAACTGACAAGCAAGTCCGTGAAAGCTCTGAGTTTAAACGTCACCTCGGGATAACACTCCGTCAGACAGCAGTGGAATGTGATTCACTTGACAGGAAAACTTAAGGGGAAGTCTGACTGTGGTTGTTTGTCATATTTGCCTCCAAGACAGAAACTGTCATGTGAATCAATCTAAGAAAGATTGTCAACAAAATGGTGATAGTGTGGAAAATGTTTGCTTGTCAGTTTTGGTCCCAATAGTGCTGGTTTACCTTTTATCTCTCTGCAGTATGAGGACAAGAATGGTTTTTAATGTCACTGGTAAACCATAATAGAATTTGTCTGATTTGTTCTAACCAAATTTGTTGATAAAGGTCCTTGCTCATGAAGAGACTGCTTTTAACATGCTTTTTCTGATGGACTATGATAGAGGGCTGTATTCGTTTTTGATTAACCACGCAAATGGGGCTTCTTTTTTTGCATATAAACTGATATCTCTCTTCTGTTTGAGTCTCTGTTCTCTGTCTCTTGCTGCTTCGTTGTCAGCCAATGTTATCTAATCTGTTGTATAGAACTGGGTTTGTCTGACAGTCCTCACCAGTCAGGCCTTCAAATGTGGACTACAAATATTCCAAAAGAATGGAAGAGGTGCCCTAGGCTTCCCTGTACCATGAACTGTCTTCAAAGTTTCAAATACCTTTGTCTGTTAAGTAGCAAGGCATAGCGCTTTAGGTATCAACCTCAGGCATACTGTCTGTAAAGAGAATTACTAAGCGTTTGATGGGAAATTACCAATGATTTTGAACACAATGCAATGTTTCTAATAATTGTTAACATAATTTCTCCCATGTCTTGCACCCAATTGTTCCTAAGAATATATTTATTTGACGTGGGAGGTGTAATAATAATTGTAACTCATTCTCCTCATTTCCTTTTTCCAGACATATGGGCTGCACCACCAGGACCAGAACTCTGTGGAGATGTGCACATTTGTGTGCAAGGTTCACGATGACAGCCCCGCCCAACAAGCCGGACTCAAAGTCGGTAAGTGGAACTGAAAAACCCGGTTCATTAGGGTCTTTTGAACAGCTTTTAAGTGCATTTGACACATGCATGACCTGCCTTTACTGAAAATGGACCTCACGGGAAGAATAAAGGACAGGTGGTTTTGATAAAGTCCTGTCCCTTTCTTGTTTGCCAGCCAGGATGGTAGTCGTCCCTAAGTAAACACGTGAACAAATGAGTTTCAGTCAGCTGTTTAGGGATGTTCAAATACAAACAAAAAAAGGGCCTACTCATTTTCCAGTCAAACACTATAGGGAGAGATTATTTCAGCAAACATCATGCAGGTCAACTCCCTTGTCTCCGTTGCTGCCTTGCCGGATACAATAACTCAAATGCATACAATGATTTGGCCATGTCTATTTTTATCTCTTTTTTTATTTCATCAAATTTCTCAATTTCCTCTTTAGTCTGAAACATTATTTCTCAAAAATACCTCAGACAGAAGCCTTTGCCAACCTTTAAAAAAAAAAAAAAATGTATTGCCCATTATATCAGAAACAATAGTGAAAGAAGAAATTGTTTATTCTCACATTTTAATTTCTCTAAACCTGATACTAGAGTATTATTCATCTCGGAGAGAGTAGGAGCACTAGAGGCATGGCCAAATTAAACCAGATCTAGACAGGCTTCTCTACCCATCTGAAACTAATAACAAACAATCTAATAAACTTGCAATACTTTAACAATAACAGATAGAGTAACACACACATGCTTGAATAATATTTTTCAGGCCGTCTTGAAATTAGGAAAGCAGTGGTCTGTCGTGACCACACAGCCAGGGTTCAGGCTAGAAACAGTGTCTGTATCACACATGAGCTGCTCCATAAACCACTGACACTAGCGGGATCAAACCAGTCTCAGTAGACCACAGCTAGGATAAAACCACACTGGAATTAACTGGGTCTGTTTTTGTTAACATGCATGTTGTTTGTGTGCACAGGGGACACCATCGCTAGTGTGAACGAGACCAGCGTGGATGGATATCTACACAAGGAGATTGTTCAGCAAATCAGGGCCTCTGGGAACTCCATTAGGTAAACAGAGTTCAATGGGAAAGAGAACTGGACTGGTTGTCGACGGTAACAACTTAATTGCTCCACTTTTTGTATTGACCTTATTCAGATCGGTCTATAAAGAGTTCCTTGTGTTCTATGACCATTTTTCAATACTTTTTAGTGTCGTTTTGATACTGATACATCTTTGATCTTCTTGGTTGGACAATGTTGCGGTCCAAAATACAAAATCACACAGAATTGATAATGGAGTCATTATCTATAGACTGAGAAGCAGGTTTGTGTTTTTCGTCATGAATCTTGTTCTGGAGCCTGCTCTGCAGTGGTTACTAGCTGGAATAGCCACAGTCATAAAATCTGATTTTTAAACCTAAGCTTAACCACACTGCTAACCTTAATGCCTAACCCTAAATCAAGACCATTCATTTTTATAATATAGCCAATTTTTACTTTGCAGCTGGCCAATCTAAAGGGAAAGGTGGATACCTAGTCAGTTGTACAACTGAATGCATTCAACTGAAATGTGTCTTCCGCATTTAACCCAACACCTCTGAACTCCTTTTAAATAGCTACCATACAATCAATGTACCATGGATGTACTCTAAAAAAATTGTTTGCACACCAAAGTTGCCTAGAGGCAAGTCATTTCCCTTTTTTAATATGCAGAATTAACTTTCTCAGTGTTAAATTGGAACCATACTCTTGTTCTCTTTGTCTGCTTGTAAACGATGAAAGTCCTATTAGATTCGAGCCCCATTTATAAACTCAGAAGTCAACTCTATAAGAGTGAAGTTAACCACACAAAAGGCCCAGTGCATGCCTCTTGTCTTATTATAGACTTTGTCTAATTATTCTTGCCTCTAGTAAACATATAGGCCTACTGAACTATTAAGAGACAGCTTGTTTCAGCCCAGTAAAAACAAGAAATCCCCTAGAGGTGCACCAGTTGCCAAAGTCGAGTGGGTGTCTTGAAACGTGATACCTTCTGAAGCTTTCTCCCCTACTTGCAAACTGTTGAGCCTAGACTAGCATGTTAGGGTCTCCTATATAAGAGCTTTTTTCACAGCTACTTCTGAAGTTCCTTTCTGTTCTTAGTTGGGTCCAGAGTATGCTGTGAATCCTTAGTATCCTTGTTTTGTGGCTCTCAGGCCTTCCTGTGTCTGAATGAACAACATTGCTGTGTCTTTCCTTAGGCTGGAAACCGTGTACAGCGACTCCATTCGAAAAGCAGAACTGGAGGCCAGGCTTCAGTATCTAAAGGTGAACATCTCTTCCTATTCCCCTCTGTAGCAAACCTGTGGTGGTGCTTGCTTCAACACAAATGCTTATCCTGTGAGGTGTGACAACAACCATAGGAGTTGAGTATACAGCACAAACAGATCTGGGACCAGGCAAGTGTGTCACTGGGATCAGACAGACAGTGTAGTGAAAAGCCTATAGCCAGCAGACAGAAAGTGCAGTACTCTCACCAGACTAATCCCTTTACCACCTGTGTTTCCCTCTTCTCCCACCTGTTTCAGGACTGGCAGCTGCAATGCGCTTACATAATGCTGTGTGAACACCGTGAATGAGAGTAGACGCAGTTATATTCTTACTTTACACTTGGCTGGTAAAAAGGACACTTTTAATGTGTGAAGATAAGTGGCTTTCCTCAAGATGATGGCTGCTGTCCCCAAGCGCCTCCATCAGGGCTACAAATTGAAATCACACAAATTATCACCTTTTCTCATTTTTATGCATTTTCTTTCATTAGCAAACCCTACATGAGAAATGGGATGAATACAGATCTTTGATGACGCAAGAGCAGAGGCTGGTTCATGGTAAGTCATTAATTTATGTTGATGTATATCAAATCAAATCACATGTTATTAGTCACATGCGCCGAAAACAACAGGTGTAGACTTTACAGTGAAATGTTTACTTACAAGCCCCTAACCAACAATGCAGTTTAAAAATATGAATAAGAATAAGAAATAAAAGGAACAAGTAATTAAAGAGCAGCAGTAAAATAACAATAGCGAGACTATATACAGGGGGTACAATTACAGAGTCAATGTGCGGGAGCACCGGTTAGTCGAGGTAATATGATCTCAGGTAAATTAATTTAAAGTCAATTTAAGATGTATGCTAAACCAGTGATGTCCATTGTAACACTCTTTCCCTGTGTCCTCTAGGCATAGTGATGAGTGATGCTGCTATCTATGAGTCCCTGGAGTCTGCAGGGGTGTACGGTAGTCTGGGTACCCCGAGCCCGGCCGGCCTGCGTGCCCTCCGCTGCACCGGCAGCACCAGCAGCAGTGCCAGCCACCTGAGTGCCACCATGGAGGAGGACCCACTCTACCAGACCTGTCTGTACCAGAAGCAGGGCGACCACCTCAACGATGCAATTGGGGACCTCACCAGCAGCACAGAGAAAGACAAACAGAAACCAGAACAGGAGGGTAAAGGTAAGCAGAGACTGATCCGCCCCGCCAGTGAGCTCTTCACCTCAGCCAAGACCCACCTGACCCGCAGCTCCAGCACACGCAGCTACCTGAGGGCTTCCAACAATAACTCTTCATCAGCACCAGGGGAGAAAGCACAAACGGGAGGGTTCAGCTCGCTACAGAGGAAACCCAAACAGAAGAGCTTCCGTCGACACCTCCTCAAGTTCATCCCTGGACTGAACAGAGGCATGGAGGAGGAGAGCAAGCTCTGAGAACTAAATGGACTAAACACCCGAAGAACTAGACTCTTTTCGACCCAAAGACTTAATATTGCCTCTGACTCAACCTTAACATCCAAAGATTTCAACTAGTGCCACAGAGACCAAATGTATCGATCTGTCCAGAAATACCTTTGTACTTGTTCAGATGACTACACATTTGACCCAGCGGAACCAATCGTCCTTTGAGTTCTGAAGCACACTCCAATTTGAGGAGACACCTGTACATACTGTGCCTTGGTTACTGTTTCCATAGTTCATAAGTTATTTATTTATTTTTGATTAGTTTGACCTATGTACAGAATGAAGGATTTTGTTTTGTGTTTTAATTTAGTTTTGTCATCATGACAGTTGAAAATAAATGCCCCATATCTTCACATATTATTGTTTTGTAAGAGACATTTGTTACTGTTTTTGTACCAGTTTGATCTGGTGTTTTCTTGCCAAAAATATCTGCAAATAAATGCATTTTGATTTGCCTTGCTTGATTTATAATGAATACTTTGTTCCTTGGAGTACATTGTGACTGTCTTCTCCACAGCTGTTCTAAGAAGTTGCAGTTGATCTTTCACTCTCAACCGTGAAGGCATTATTTTTATATATATATCACACACACTACCGTTCAAAAGTTTGGGGTCACTTAGAAATATCCTTGTTTTTGAAAGAACACAATTTTTTTGGTCCATTAAAATAACATCAAATTGATCAGAAATACAGTGTAGACATTCTTAATGTTGGAAATGACTATTGTAGCTGGAAAGGGCTGATTTTTAATGGAATAGCTACAAAGGTGTACAGAGGCCCATTATCAGCAACCATCACTCCTGTGTTCCAATGTCACGATGTGTTAGCTTATCCCAGTTTGTAATTGTAAAAGGCTAATTGATCATTATAAAACCATTTTGCAATTATGTTAACACAGCTGAAAAATGTTGTTCTAATTAAAGAAGCAATTAAACTGGCCTTTAGACTCGTTGAGTATCTGGAGCATCAGCATTTATGGGTTCGATTACAGGCTCAAAATGGCCAGAAACAAAGACCTTTCTTCTGAAATGCGTCAGTCTATTCTTGTTCTGAGAAATGAAGGCTCTTCCACTGAAGATCTCGTACAGCGCTGTGTACTACTCCCTTCACAGAAGACCGCAGAGTTGTGTTAAGAAAAAGCCATATCTCAGACTGGACAATAAAAAGAAAAAATTAAGATGGGCAAAAGAACACAGACACTGGACAGAGGAAGATTGGAAAAAAAGTGTTATGGACAGACAAATCTAAGTTTGAGGTGTTCGGATCACAAAGAAGGACATTTGTGAGACGCAGAAAAAAATAAAAGATGCTGGAGGAGTGCTTGACGCCATCTATCAAGCATGGTGGAGACAATGTGATTGTCTGGGGGTGGTGAAGACAGATATTTGTACAGGGTATAATGGATCTTGAAGGAAGGTTATCACTCCATTTTGCAACGCCATGCCATACGCTGTGGACAGCGCTTAATTGGAGTCAATTTCCGACCTCAGGACATTGACCCAAAGCACAGCTACAAACAATGCAAGAACTATTTAGGGAAGAAGCAGGCAGCTGGTATTCTGTCTCTAATGAAGTGACCAGCACAGTCACCGGATCTCAACCCTTATTGAGCTGTTGTGGAATCAGCTTGACCGTATGGTACGTAAGAAGTGCCCATCAAGCCAATCCAATTTGTGGGAGGTGCTTCAGGAAGCATGGGGTGAAACCACTTCAGATTACCTCAACAAATGCCAAAGGTCTGCAAGGCTGTGATTGCTGCAAATGGAGGATTCTTTGATGAAAGCAAAGTTTGAAGGACACAATTATTATTTCAATTAAATATCATTATTTATAACCTTGTCAACGTCTTGACTATATTTCCTATTCATTTTGCAACTCATTTCATGTATATTTTCATGGGAAACAAGGACATTTCTAAGTGACCCCAAACTTTTGAACGGTAGTGTATATATATATATACACCAGAGTATGAATCACAGTCAAGCACTAATAGTATTTCTATTCTGTGATACTTGTAATATCTATCCCCTTCATGTGCTTTCATAACATTTTTTGAAAGACCAAAGAGTTATGTCCTCAAGGATGGGGATGAGGGATAAATGGAGGTGGGGGTTGTGGTGGTTGCACATTCCACCAATTCTAAAGTTGTGATTGTCAAAGAGGCAGAATCCAGAAAGGAGGCAGTTGTATTTGGTCTGACAGTTAGTTGTCGGGAGAACGCATCGGAATGTGCGGAGAAAGGAATGACCCGACATTCCAAAACCCGGCTGCCCTCCTTTTCAATTCTTGCAGGCAAATGCTGAGCGCTCTTGGTTCCACGCTCACTACATTCCCATGGTGTGCTGAGTGCTCAGATGGCCAGGCCGAGGGTGGGTGACGGTCTTTCATCCCAGTGTCACAGCTGACCCATAAGGTCATGGTGGTTCTTCTGTCCTCTTTCCTTTTGCATCCTAATCCCTTTGTCCACTGCTCAGCCATGTACAATTGCGTCAAGAGTGGCTCTGGATGATGAGCAATGATGGCATTTAAACACATTTCAGACATTCAGAGCCAGGACCACTTCAGCCCCTGTCCTATGTTGTTGGAAGCAAAGGAAGGGGGAATGAATGGAAAGCTGATGTGAGGGAGTATTATGCAAGTTTGTGGACCTAAGCACGTTAGAGAGCGAATGTCCCTTTCTTTCACTACAGTCAATGCATAACGAGCAGGGAATTAGACCGGACGGTGACGACCCAAACGGAATTAATGTATGAATAGGGCATTTAAGCAAAAGCAGCCAAAACAAAGAGCATGCAGTTGGCGCTGGGCAATTAACACCGTGGGAGGTTCGAATGGGGGGCTGCTGGGAAGACGACCTGTTAATGTTTGCACATCGCCCCACTATTAACCCGCTGCTATTTTAAAGCCAGAATGCTGTAGTTGTGTGTACTAAGGGGAATGGATGGATGGTTGTCCATGGTGTACTATCAGGACATGAACCATGAGCAGTGACAATACAATTGTCCCTGTATCACAATAATAATTTAAACCTGTTTACCAGCAGCAGAGATCTCTTATTACCCATATCTACCTGACTCACTGTTGTTCTGTTGTCCTGGTGCCTCATGTTTCAGTTGAATAACAGTGGCCATTTTGTCAACTGGTGCATGAGTTCTTATCTAGTCCAATTTGGATGATTATTGCAAAGCTGTTTACCTAGGATAGGATAAGTAATCCTTCTCACCCCCCCTCCCCCTTCTCCCCCCCCCCTCCCCCTTAATGATTTAGATGCACTATTGTAAAGTGGCTGTTCCACTGGATGTCAGAAGGTGAATTCACCAATTTGTAAGTCGCTCTGGATAAGAGCGTCTGCTAAATGACTTAAATGTAATGTAAATGTGTCTGTAGTGTCTGTACTGGATCCACGGACCAAGCTTTGAATAGAGAGAGCAAAGGTTACGAGCAGAAAAACCCACATGTTGTGCTGTGCCAACTGTTACTGTTTAAACATGTCTGAATATTTTTGCTTTGGGGAACCATCAGGGCAGACTGAGGAAGGGTTGTGGTGGTTGGGGTCGTTACTTGATTCCGTCATGCCCTTTACATGATAAAAATGTAATGCTCAGAAGAGGAAGTAAGATCTGGTCTGTGACACAGTAACGACAACGTGGTGGTTGTGGTGCTACTTTTAGACCAATGTGTTCTTTCTCAGGCCCTTCCTGTGTGTGGTGTGACAGAGTATTACATCCTGAGATGAGCTGTCAACAGTTAACCAGCCAAATGGAGAAATGAGCTGGCTGCATTTAATTTATTTTATTAGGCAAGTCAGTTAAGAAACATTCTTATTTTCAATGACAGCCTAGGAACAGTGGGTTAACTGCCTTGTTCGGGGGCAGAACAACAGATCTTTACCTTGTCAGCTCAGGGATTCAATCTTGCAACCTTTTGGTTACTAGTCCAACTCTCTAACCACTAGGCTACCTGCCACCCATTGGCACCCATTCAAATGGACAGATGCTTCGCATTGGCTAGTTTACTATGAGGAAAAGCCCAGGATGGTCTACTTTACTATTGTGATGTCATGGCTTGAGGAATGACAAAAATACACTGACACGAGCCAAAAATACAGCATTTAGCCAACAAGACAGTTTGTCCCAAAAAGTCCCTGGAACTCTCAAAGGAAAATGTTATACAGGGACCGTAAAAGTTTCAGAGGGTTAAGTGTAGGTGTATCTGGCATGTTGGAGCTCTATGGTTTTGGTTGTCTCTGGATAAAAGAGATAAGAGATCTGTTGTGCAGGCTGTCTATGCAGACAGGATGTCGGTGACAATTGTGAAAAATAAAATAAAAAGTGTTTTGCTCACTATTCCTCTGTACTACTGGTGTCTTTTTTAAAACAAATAATCTGAGATAATTTAGGGAAATGCAAGTACTGTAGATTATCACTGCGTGATACAATAGCGAAAATTGTTCTATAGTGTATAAACACTATTTTTTCTAACACTTGACTGGATTTAATGGCTGTTTTGGTTGTGTGTGTGTGTGTGTGTGTGTGTGTGTGTGTGTGTGTGTGTGTGTGTGTGTGTGTGTGTGTGTGTGTGTCAGGGATGACTGGAATGGGGGGGGTAGGACAGGAATGCCAAACAGATGCAACAGGAAAAGTGCATGGCTAGATGGGACACTTGTGCTTCTTCCTAGACCCACCCAGTATTCTTCTCTTGTGTAAAATAACTTCCCTAGTTTACTCAAAAGACCAGTTGTTCAGTTGTCATATTACAGTAATTACCTGTACGTAGTCCATTGTCTATACTGTCACTATAGTTTGTACTGTGAATGTTTGCGACAAGCCACACAACATCCAAATAGGCCTAGTGACTATAGAGTAGACCCACCCCGTATTCTTCTCTTGTGTAGCAATGTTGAGGTGTATTCTTCTCCACCATTATGAATATCTTCTCAGTCAATCTTTAAGATCTGATGTAGTGCCATGTCATGCTGAGGTCTAATGTAGTAAATTATGTTTTGACAGCGTGTTTTCTTGTTTTCCAGAGGTACTGATACTCAAGAGCCTATTCTATTGTCACCCTACAGAGGCTCACTGTGGCTACTGCTACAGACCCCGATCCTTACTCCACTGGTCATAGTTTCCACACTCACAGGCTGGCATTGGTGTTCACAGTTTTTGAGACTGCTCCCTGGAACAAAGTGCGGAGAGATGGTATTCGTTGTACTATGTAAATGGCAAAATATATTTTTCATATTCAATGGAAAGATAACACCAATGGTGGATATTAACAATTTTTGAGTGCAGTGATAAAGAGTGGATCATCTATATCAGGATTTAGAGTTGTTACAACATGCAGGGAAGCCTGAAATTCTCAGCAAATCCCACAGAAAGATATGTATGTAAATAACTGGTTGGTAGCTGTTACTCAAGTGGTGAGCTCAAACATGATGCAAGTTCACAGAGTTCATACACACACATACAGATGCGCACACATAATTTCCCCACCCAAGTGAGTGACAGGTGTGAATGTGTCTCTATTTGAACATGCCTCTATTTCCCTATACTACTGCTGAACGGTTCACCAGGCTGTAGCGTTCTGCTGATCTTTGAGATTACTATATAGAAAAACTACAACAGCTGCAAGCAGAACTCTCTGAATCCACTCTTTATAGAGGGATTTTGCAAGCATTTCGCTACACCCCCAATAACATCTGCTAAATATGTGTATTCAACCAATAACATTTGATTTGAGGGAGATCATTTTTGAATTTGATTTTTTTTAACCTTTATTCAACCAGGGGGGAAAACATTGAGATACGGGGTCTCTTTTACAAGTTCGACCTGGCCTAAAAAGCAGCAGCAGTCAATACAACATTTTAAACAGTAAGCATTTACACTCCTCCTGAACAGAGTTTTGGGGCAGTTTTAAACTCACTAATGGACACTAGTTGAAGCACACTTGGCAGACTATTCCATGCCTCTAGTGTGCAATGGGAAAAGGCAGTCTTGCCTAACTCTATAACGGCCCTGGGGACTTTAAATAACAACCACCAACTAGACCGTGTCTGGTAGCTGCTGGTGGTGAATTAATCTGTTCTATGTGACACGTTTTAACACCATACTGTATGATGGGGTCAGAGTAAATGTTTTACTTTGATTTACCAGTACATCTAAGATCATAGAAGTATTATCCATAAAATGGGCCTCCCCATTCAAGTCAATGAAGGTGAAATAACGGTGAAATTTAAACATTTTAAAAATGATGGCATAATGGGTGGACTGGCAGCCATACCCATAGGAGCAGAGCAGGAAGTATAAGCAGGAAGTAAAAGCTAAGTTAAAAATATACAGGTTAGGACAAGAGGATTCTTATATGTCTTTTCATGAATGCGGAACAATTCTAAACAATGGGACTAGCAATGCGAGCGAAAATGACTGGAAGTGAATGTTAGCAGTAAAATGTTCCATCAAACTTGGAAATAAACACAATCATGGTGAATTTCAGATAACTATTTAGCAAACACACACATGGAATTTTTGTGTTTTCCTAACCTGTATATTTCTGCCCTAGAGTAAAAGCAGGAAGTGCACCCTTCAATCTGTGCTGTGAATTGTTGAATCAACTCAACTGACATTTCAAAAAATACAGTTGAAGTCAGAAGTTTACATACACCTTAGCCCAAAAAAATTTAACTCAATTTTTCACAATTCCTGACATTTAATCCAAGTAAAAATTCCACCATTATTATTTTAAGAACGTTAAATGTCAGAATAATAGTAGAGAGAATTATTTATTTCAGCTTTTATTCCTTTCATCACATTCCCAGTGGGACAGAAGTTTACATACACTCAATTAGTATTTGGTAGCATCCCCCCCCCCCCCGTTATTTTACCATGTAAATTGACTGAGAACATGTTCTCATTTACAGCAATGACCTGGGGAATAGTTACAGGGGAGAGGAGGGGGATGAATGAGCCAATTGTAAACTGGGGATTATTAGGTGACTATGATGGTTTGAGGGCCAGTTTGGGAATTTAGCCAGGACACCGGTGTTAACACCCTACTCTTACGTTAAGTGTCATGGGATCTTTAATGACCTCAGAGAGTCAGGACACCCATTTTAACATCCCATCCAAAAGACGGCACCCTACACAGGGAAGTGTCCCCAATCATTGCCCTGGGGCATTGGGATATTTTTTAGACCAGAGGAAAGCGTGCCTCCTACTGGCCCTCCAACACCACTTCCAGCAGCATCTGGTCTCCCATCTAGGGACTGAAGCAAGCCCGCAGTGGTATGCAGGGTGGTGTTTCCTTTAAATTGTTTAATTCGGGTCAAATGTTTCGGTTAGCCTTCCACAGGCTTCCCACAATAAATTGAGTGAATTTTGGCCCATTCCTCCTGACAGAGCTGGTGTAACTGAGTCAGGTTTGTAGGCCTCCTTGTTCGTTTTTCAGTTCTGCCCACAGATTTTCGATAGGATTGAGGTCAGGGCTTTGTGACGGCCACTCTAATACCTTGACTTTGTTGTCCTTAATCCATTTTGCCACAACTTTGGAAGCATGCTTGGGGTTCAATGTCTATTTGGAAGACCCATTTGCGACCAAGCTTTAACTTCCTGATTGATCTCTTAAGATGTTGCTTCAATATATCCACGTAATTTTCTTCCCTCATGATGCCATCTATTTTGTGAAGTGCGCCAGTCCCTCCTGCAGAAAGGCACCCCCAGAACATGATGCTGCCATCCCCGTGATTCACGGTTGGGATGGTGTTCTTCAGCTTCCCCTATTCCTCCAAACATAATGATTGTCATTATAGCCAAACAGTTCTATTTTTTATTCATCAGACCAGAGGACATTTCTCCAAAAAGTACGATCTTTGTCTCCATGTGCAGTTGCAAACCATAGTCTGACTTTTTTTATGAAGGTTTTGGTGCAGTAGCTTCTTCCTTGCTGAGCGGCCTTTCAGGTTATGTCGATATAGGACTTTGCTGTTGTTCTGGGAGTGATTTGCACTTTTCACACCAAAGTACATTCATCTCTAGGAGACAGAACGGGTGGTCCCATGGTGTTTAAACTTGCGTACTATTGTTTGTACAGATGAACGTGGTACCTTCAGGTGTTTGGAAATTGCTCCCAAGGATGAACCAGACTTGTGGAGGTCTACAATTTTTTTCTGAGGTCTTGGCTGATTTCTTTGGATTTTCCCATGATTTCAAGCAAAGAGGCACTGAGTTTGAAGGTAGGCCTTGAAATACATTTTTTCTGTGAGCTCAATGCACACATTGCACAGTTTCTCTAGAGATAAATCAGATCCATCCTTAACTATGCGATGTAGTAAGGAGTTGTAGTTTCCAACAGGCCAATATTTTACATAGTTTAGCTCATAAAACGTTAAATTAATTAACCACAATGACCATAATGGAAGAGCTATGGAAGAGACATAAGAATGTGCAATCGTGAGGTGATATAGAGAACAGCTGTTGCTTCACGAAGTATCTCTTCCTGAAAATACATGATCTAAGTGATTGATAGTTGGTATTCAGCAGTCATCAAGTTAAGCCTTATTTACTTTGAGGAACTACAAAATATTGACATCTTAGGCAGCAGCTCTATAGAGATGAGATGATGACTTGAATTAAATAATGAAGTGATAAAATAAACAAATGCAGTCTAATATAAACAACTTAAATATGTAATTAAAGTTAAGTAATGTGAATACATTTTATAAATGATAAGCAGTAATGGGCAGTCACTACCACCATGGGACTTTTATTAATTGTTTTATTCTGTGTTGTTTCAGAATTCAACCCACATAAGGCATAGTGCGTTTAATGTTTACAAAAATAATCAAAACTGCAATAAAAAAACGTGATTATTTGTTTAATAATCGAACCGAAACAGAACTGACCTCAAAAAGCACTAATTGCTCAGCACTAGAATTTTATTTCTATGTCTAAGATTCCCTCTGACAGGAAGTGTAATTCATTTTAGATTTACAGAGGTACAGCTGGTGAACGATGTGTTTCAGATCTAGTTTTCTGTTTATGAATGGGGGTTCCTCTTTTTTAAATGGTTTTACAATGTTTGCTCCCAGAAACAGTTATGGATTCTGTGGAGCCCAGCTGCCAATGTTCTCCCTCGTCATCTCTCTCGCTCACTTTTTCTCCTCTCTCTCATTCATTAAAGGGGTGTGAAACAGTGAAAAAATATAATTCAGTATAGAAGGAAAATGTTGTTGCAATAACGGCTTCCAACAACTCAATTGAAGAAGTCAATGTTTAATCTAATCTTGTGTGAACTGACACCCGTATTTGTTTTAATATGTACTCCACTGAGTTTGCACCTGGTGAAATGTTTCAGGAAAATATTTAGCTAAGTCAGGTCAAAGTCTAGATTTTAAACTGGTGGGGCCAATAGAGCTCGCCAGCTTGTAGTCCTAAAAAACAGAAACCTCTGGTTTCTTCAGTCATTCCTATGAGGGAAATTAATGGGGAAATATATGTATATCTATTTTTTTTTTAACCTGACCTTAATGAATTATGAAGCCTTTATGTGCTTTATGTGCTTGTTTTGATTATGTAAATGCTTAAAAATTCACTCATAATAGCTGATGAATATTATCTCATAGAATAAAACGTATAAGATCTCCTAAGCCTGTGTTTACAGCAGACATTATTTATGGCTTGCATTCCAAAACCCTCCAAAAACCAATTCATTTCACCATAGGCTTTGACCAACGAGTCATGGCGGCAGTAATGTTTCCAAAAAAACACCATTACTGTTGCTCTCTATGGCCATAAGTAACCAGGGAGATGTATTACATAATGCTTTTCCAACAGTTGTGAGGACAGTGTGCTATGATGTAAAAAGGACACATTTCAAACAACGTTCCCTCTCTCCCACTGCAAGAATGTTCTCCTCACACACAATAGCAGGAAATTACTCAAGGATCTTCGGCAGAGCTGGATTCATTCTGCAAGTTTGGGAAATTCCTAAACGTACAGAGGGGATTATGTTAAAATCCAAGATAGCCAATAATTATTACTGGATATTAGTCCAATATAGAAATCCAAAGACAATACGATTCAACAATATAAAGAAACATTGTTATTGCAGTTATTGTGGCATTTTTACAAAGAGGGCCCCGACCCCTATTGAGATCTGGGGGACAGCTGCCTGGCTTTACTTAAGCCCTTCTCAAAGAGGACGTCTCTGCTGGGTTAGAAGCAGAAGTAGGGAAGTGGTAACAGTAACCGTTTCCTGTCTCCAGAGAGAAGGGAAATGGTTGGGTTCAGACCGTTCTGGAATTCAAAGTGTTCTGGGATGTCGAAGATGTAAAAAAGTGGAAGGGAAAACACAGTCTTACTGTATAGTACAGCACATACATAGAGTCAGGTCCAACATTTTTGGCAACCTTGATAAAGATGAGCATAAAATAGATATATTTTGTGTCATGCAGTTTAGCATTTGTTGGATGACATGGATGACATGAAAATATACTGAACAAAAATATAAAACACAACATGTAAAGTGTTTCATGAGCTGAAATAAAAGATCCCAGAAATGTCCATACACACCAAAAGCTTATTTCTCTCATATTTTGTGCACAAATTTGTTTGCATCCCTGTCAGTGAGCATTTCTCATTTGCCAAGATAATCCATCCACCTGACAGGTGTGGCTTATAAAGAAGCTGATTAAACAGCATGATCATTACACATGTGCACCTTGTGCTGGGGACAATAAAAGCCAACTCTAAAATATGCAGTTTTGTCACACAACACAATGCCACAGACGTTTTTTCAGGGAGCGTGCAATTGGCATGCTGACTGCAGGAATGTCCACCAGAGCTGTTGCCAGAGAGTTGAATGTTAATTTATCTACCATAAGCAGCCTCCAACGTTGTTTAAGACAAGTTGGCAGTACATCCAACCGGCCTCACAACCGCAGATGACGTGTAACCACGCCAGCCCAGGACCAATACATCCGGCTTCTTCACCTGCGGGATCATCTGAGGAGGGAGAGGGGGGTGCTTAGGAATATTTCTGTCTGTAATAAAGCCCTTTTGTGGGGAAAAACCCATTCTGATTAGCTTGGCCTGGCTACCCAGTGGGTGGGCCTATGACCTCCCAGGCCCATTCATGGCTGTGATCCTGCCCAGTCATGTGAAACTCATAGATTAGGGCCTAATATATTTATTTCGTTTGACTGATTTCCTTCTATGAACTGTAACTCAGTAAAATCTTTGAAATTGTTACATGTTATGTTTATATTTTTGTTCAGTATAGAACCCTTGGGCCACGGCACACCAGTGGTGGGTTTGGCATCAAAATAAGGATGCATAAAGAAAGAAAAACCCCATAACTACTGTAAAATATGGTGGTGGATCGTTGATATTTGTAACACACTCAGGCGTAGTGGATGCGGAGTCAGGCGCAGGAGGCAGAATGTACAGAATAGTGCTTTTATTTTGGCACACAGCACACATGGCACACACGGCACACATAGCCCAAACACAGGACCTAACTAGCCCGGAGAAAACCCCAAAACGAGACACTCTACCACACATAAACACAGTGGGAAAAATAAGCCCACACAAAGAGCAGGCGGGCCTTACCGGCTTAAATAGCCCAACTAAAAACCTAAACAAGAAACAGGTGAAACCAATAAGACAAAACCAACAGAAAAGGGATCAGCGGCAGCTAGTAGGCCGGTGACGACGACCGCCAAGCGCCGCCCGAACAGGAAGAGGAGCCACCTTCAGTAGGAGTTGTGACAATATTATGGAGCTATTCTGCTTCTACTGGTCCTGGGGCCCTTCGTAAGTTCAACGGCATCATGAACTTTACCCAGTACCAAGACATTTTAGACAAAAATCTGCCTCTGCCAGGAGGCTGAAACTAAGCCGCAAGTGGATCTTCCAGCAAGACAATAACACCAAGCACACATCACAAAATCAACATTGTGCAATGGCCATCTCGGTCTCCGAACTTTAACCCCATTGAAAACCTGTGGTTTGAATTGAAAAGGGCAGTCTATAAGCGCAGACAAAAGATATCAAGGATCTGGAAAGATTCTGTATGGAGGAATGGTCTATGATCCCTCCCAATGTGTTCTCCAATCTCATAAAACATTTTAGAAAAAGGCTCAGCGCCGTTCTCCTCACAAGGTAAGGTATTGAAAGGTATTGAAAACAGGGGTGCCAATAATTTTCACCCCTTTCATCTTTTTGAGAGAAATATATATATATTTATTACTTGTTTAAAAAAAATCTCTTTCTCTGAGCAATTGTATTAGTATAAAATAATATAATTCTCAGATGTTTTGTTCTGCATACAACATAGCTCACTATATGTATTATTTTTTTCATACAGTCTTTTTTGCTAATCTTTATCAAGGGTGCCAATAATCTTCTACCATTTCAGGCATGTGTAAATCAACCCAACAAACAGAGGCTCAGAAATGGATGTTCTGACTGTGGAAACAGCCGCGGCTGCACTGTGCATCAGTAGCCCTGTGTTGTGTGTTCCAGCAGCTTCATCCAGTGTTTGTCCATGAGGAGAGAGGATGTTGACTCACCAGGGTTTGTCAAGAGCCAGCAGGGAGAGGGTGGAACTAAAAGATACTGTACTGCAATGGTTTCCAAACTTTTTATTGTCCTGTACCTCTTCAAACATTCAACCTCCAGCTGCGTACCCTTCTAGAGCACCAGGGTCAGCGCACTCTCAAATGTTGTTTTTTGCCAATGTTTGTAAGCCTGCCACACACACTATACGATACATTTATTGAACATTAGAATGAGTTTTTGTCACAACCCGGCTCGTGGGAAGTGAAAAAGAGCTCTTCTAGGACCAGGGCACAAATAATAATATAATAATAATCAATATTTTCGCTCCTTATTTAAACATTTTACATATAAAACCTTATTTGTTCATTGAAAATTGTGCATCTCACCACAGGTTAATGAGATGTGTGTGCTTGTAAGGATGCACATAACTCTGCAATGTTGGGTTGTATTGGAGAGAGTCTCAGTCTTAAATCATTTTCCACACACAGTCTGTGTCTGTATTTAGTTTTCATGCTAGTGAGGGCCAAGAATCCACTCTCGCTAAGGTATGTGGTTGCAAAGGACATCAGTGTCTTAACAGCGCGATTTGCCAAGTCAGGATACTCCAGAAATCTGGTAGTGGCTTCTGATTAAATTAAATTTTCACAGAACCGCTTATTGCAATTTTGATGAGGCTCTCCTGTTCCGATATCTGTAAGTGGACTGGAGGCAGGGCATGAAAGGGATAACGAAAATAGTTGTTTGTGTCATCAGTTTTGGGAAAGTACCTACGTAATTGCTCACCCAACTCACTCAGGTGCTTCGCTATATTATATTTGACATTGTCAGTAAGTTTGAGTTCATTTGCACACAAAAAAATCATACAATGATGGAAAGACCTGTGTGTTGTCCTTGTTAATGCAGACAGAGAAGAGCTCTATCTTCTTCATCATAGCCTCAATTTTGTCCCATTGAATATAGTTTTGTCCCATTGAATATAGTTGCGGAGTGTCCCTGTAATCTTAGATTCAGATCATTCAGGTGAGAAAAACATCATCCAGATAGGCCAGCCGTGTGAAAAACTCGTCATCATGCGGCAGTCAGACAAGTGAAAATGAAGGACAGTCAAGAAAACTTTAAGCTCGTCTCTCAATTTAAAAAAATGTGTCAATACTTTGCCCCTTGATAACCAGAGCACTTCTGTATGTTGTAAAAGCGTTACATGGTCACTGCCCATATCATTGCACAGTGCAGAAAATACACGAGAGTTCAGGGGCAGTAGCTTGGTGCTTTTCCCAGTAAGGGGGCAGTAGCTCTTTGGCTGCATCAGATTCACTGTCAGTGTCCATGCTAGCTGGGCTAACAACAAATGTAGAATTACTGATGCTAGCATTGGATGTGCTTGTGGAAGCAGAACAACTTGTGTCGTCGATAGGTGCAGGTGTAGTACTGCTGGTAGTAGCAGTACTACCAGTAGAGCTGCTATGTGTCTCTATGGATGCGGGTCTCACTTTTTTTTATGCGGGTCTCACTTTTTTTAACCATTTATCAATTTTCAAGCAAACGGAATGAGCAGCAGCTACGTTTGGCTACATACGGACCGTTAGTGAAATTCCCGCGAGAGAGTAACCATTAATGTGATTGGATGTTAATTATTTGACTAGGCTACCTGTATTTGACATTGTGTTGTTATTTCGCTGAACACTATTTTTAAAAATGTATTTCACCTTTATTTAACCAGGTAGGCCAGTTGAGAACAAGTTCTCATGTACAACTGCGACTTGGCCAAGATAAAGCAAAGCAGTGCAACAAAAACAACAACACAGGGTTACACATGGGATAAACAAACGTACAGTCAGTAACACAATAGAAAATGTGTATACAGTGTGTGCAAATTAAGTAAGAGGTAACTAGATGGTTTCATTTTATTTTTGTCAGTGAAACGAGGCTACTCAGGCAAGAAAAAAACTCACCCAAATGTATAGCCGCGTTGGAAAACATAAATGGACCCTTTGAAAATGTGATTTTATTTTTTATTAAACAAATTTTTAAAAAACATAGAATTCCCAATAATTATACATACAGGGTCCCTAGTACGGTGCACAGGTCTTTTCCCACTGTGTGTGTACATGGTTTGAATTTGAAACAGATAGCGAACTGTCTCACATTTTTCCATTACTTCCCAGTAATGATGTCAATCTTTGTCTAAGTTTGACACTTTAAAGTAAACCAATTATTAAAGTTCAACTTGTACAACAGAATTGTAATGACGAGTGACGATACATATTCAAAAATCTAATCCGTAGATAGATTATGGTTGATTAAACTGATTAATTGGCCTAAGCAGTCCCACTCACCCTCCACCAGAGAAAGAGAGAGGCCATAACATAATGCCAGACAGAGGAGATCACTGAGTCATCTGTGATGTGATATTTCAAGAGGAGAATCAATGATCCCAAGAGGGGAGATGACGACAGTGAAAGTGGAAGACTCCCAACAAAGCAAACTGAAGAAATTAGTGACATCATTTTAGCATTGTTTGAATAGGGAAATAGGGGAAGTTGGGTGGCTGGTGTGTCGTTTCTGCACGCTGTCAGTTTTTTCCATTTGAGTTTCAGATTGCATGATAATTTGTGGTGATATATTCATGCCCACAGAAGTAAATACAACACTATTATATTGAATCTCTATGTTCATGCCACTGATGTAGTAAATCACATATCACTCTCGCTGAAGCAGTGGTATTGTAATCAATTGTATTTGGGTCATATTTCTACAAAGCCTTGTATATAGGCAATAGCATAGGCAGTGTTTTTCCTTCATCTGGCCTCCATATCTTCCCTCTACAGAGTATGAAGCAACAGTTTCCAGGACAGACTATGAACATAACACCAAAACTGATGGTAACAGCACTGTACTCACCTGGTGTGAGTTGAAAAGCAATATATTTGTTTTGAACAGAGACAAAACATACACAACAGGGTTGTGCAAACATGCCCGCATGCAATGTTATAACCTGCATAGCTGGGTAGGGATGGCACAGGCCTAGATCTCTTCAATTCCTCTTTTTAAAACATTTGATGAAAAAATAAGAACAAGTGCAGCTTTGTGTTATTATGGGGATTTTACCTGCATCACTGTTGCTCAAATCCATAATGGCTTAAGAGAAGAGATTAAACTAAAAGGAATACTGACTGTAAAGTCCCTATTTTTTTCAAACATTCATGGGATGATGACCTTGAGCAGGTCCAGGAAACTTTGAGACAATAACAGTGATATTTCATCTATGAGCTGTATCTGGAACAGCTACAAGAGGAATTTAATCAAAGAAAAAAGAAAAGAAAAGGAGCTAGCAAAAGAAAGATAGTCAAAATCCAACATGTGTGAGTCAGAGTGATGGCTTTTGTCCAAGCCCCAGCATTGGCGAGAAATCAAAACAAAAGCATGCCACTGGCCCACCGCTCCACACCACACTGCAGCTAGGGCCTGGCAGAGAGTTGAAGGGGTGCTGAAGGTGTTCCATTGCCTCCCATTTCCTTTCCTGGCTCGGCCTGCTGCGTGTTTGGGTCTCTCGTCACACTTCCTGTTCTCTTTTCCTGTGGGTCCATGGGAAGAAAGACAGTGTACACTCCCCACCTTAGGCCCACACCTCTACTGAGACACGGCAGGCAGCAGCAGGCAGCCACGGCGGTCTCATCAGCTATAGGTGAAAACCATGCAGCCAGTGCCTGGAAATATATGACAGTGTATTCAACATGGAAGCCTTTTATAGGTTGTGCTACCTGTGCTGATTGCCCGCTCAGGATGGACTTTGTGATGAGTCAATCCTACCCTATGCAGAAGGCTGAGCTCAGAGATCAATACTTCTGAAAGGGGGAAATATGTTGAATCTATGGATTGGGCTTTGGTTGTCTTTTACCATTACCATTGATGAGTTGAATAAGTTATTGAGGCCTCATTGGAAAACATGAAACTGTACATATTCCTTCATGGCTCTTGGTTTTTAAGAATTCAGGCCAATCCTAAATGGAATTGTCCTTATTTAGCTGAATTGTTGAATTTCGTATTTTGTCCAATAACCAACAATCACAATAATGACGTCAGTAGATTCTGGACCTCAGAGTGAAACCACTATTGGAACAGTCAACGAGTCTCACATGTCTCCATAAGCCAAGTTGTGTGACCCAGGGTGGGCGTGTGGGTAGTGGATGGGGAAGAATGTCCAGAGTGGGAGGGAGATCACAATAGAGGCATTCTCACAACCCACTACAAAATGACAGAAAATATGTTTTGTACCCAAGTGCAGTAAAAGCCAAACTAGAAGAGGGAGCACATTATGGGGCACTATATTCTATCTAGAAACATGTCTATGATGAATGCATCCACAGTAATCACTACATTTGCATAATCATAATCAAGATATTGTTAGTAGAGAATTGTATCAATTTTCCAGTGTTGTTTTCCAAACAACAGAGCTGAGCCTGTATAAACTACACTCTAAGCCTAAATCATGATAAACTCATGTAGACTGCTGTTGTGTATTCCAACAAACCTATTGATTTGTTACCCAACTATGTTCTAACAGATAAAATGCAAAGTCTGACCAATTTGCCTTGCGTGAATGATGAGCTCAGATGAGTTCTTGAAATTCTGTTCTGAACATAGAGTTATGGTTCTGAACAGTCAACCTTAAAATGTGTCCCATAATTGTGGATCATCCCCAATCGTGAGCTCACAGTGCCCCCATTGGATAATCTGCTCACAATGCAACGCAACGGCTGTAGGGCAGGGAACCAGGCAGCCATGTGGGGGCAGTGCGGTGCTTCCAATTGCAATAGGCAGAACTCGGTTCAAATACTATTAAAAAAAATCTAAATTACTTTCACATTAATTTCCGAAGTAAGTATTCAGATATATATGATTTTAAAAGTTGTTTAATATTTTAATGTACATAAGTATTTTAAATACCAATTTGGTATAATATTAGTTTTTTTTAAAATACAAATAACCATCAAAATACTCGAATAAAAGTACTTGTTTTGGGCGGGGTATTTGAAAATACACAGAAAAATATATTTTTTAAATACCAGATACTCAAATACATATGTATTTGAACACAGGTCTGGTAAGAGGTGGATCATTTTAGGTGTTTAATGTGGTTATATACACTGAACAAAAATATAAACGCAACATGCAACAATTTAAAAGATTTTACTGAGTTACAGTTCAAATAATGAATTCAGTCAATTGAAATAAATTAAATTAGGCCCTACCTATGGATTTCACATGACTGGGAATGCAGATACCCTATAAAAAAAAGGTAGGGGCGTGGACCAGAAAACCGGTCAGTATCTGATGTGACCACACATCTCCTTCACATAGAGTTGATCAGACTGTTGATTGTGGCCTGTGGAATGTTGTCCCACTCCTCTTCAATGGCTGTATGTGAAGTTGCTGGATATTAGTGAGAACTGGAACACGCTGTCTTACACGTCGATCCACAGCATCCCAAACTAGCTCCAATTGGTGACATTTCTGGTGAGTATACAGGCAATGGAAGAACTGGGACATTTTCAGCTTCCAGGAATTGTGTACAGATCCTTGCGACATGGGGCTGTACATTATCATGCTGAATGATGTGATGGCAAGACAATGGGCCTGAGGATCTTGGCTCTGTTCATTCAAATGGCCATCAATAAAATGCAATTGTGTTCATTTTCCGTAGCTTATGCCTGTCCATAACATAACCCCACTGCCACCATGGGGCACTCTGTTCACAACGTTGACATCAGCAAACCGGTCACCCTTTGTGGCATTTAATATCACTATTGCATCAGGCATTTGTCATTTGATCCCTCTATAATTGAAGTACATCAAGAAGTTTTTGTTGCATCTTGAATGAGATTAAACCTGTGAAATGTCAGAGGAGATTGGCTGGCCAGCATTAGCGCCTATGATTGGGTAACATGAGTCATGGTACTCATTGGAGTGATCAGATTTGACAGATTTGCACAATTCGCTGTGTTGGATGTCAACCCTCTCAGTCTAAAATGTAACACATTAGGTGCTCTGGTGTTTATGGGATATTCCCACGGCAACACAAGGGGAAACTGTGAAAGATACTGTCAGTGTCAACTATTAGCAGCATGCAGCCACTTTGCAGTGCAACTCGAGCTACATGGTTCATAATGGCTGCTTGATATAACCCACCCCAAAAAGATCAAACTCAACTCTGTCTGTTGCTTTTGTAAACAGATGACACATTTGAGAAACTGAACTATGAAGGGTACATCAAATAATCTACCTTGGCATATACATCAGTATTATAAAAACAGCATCTGCATGATATCTGATTTAAAAAATGTGTATTGTAGGCCTACAATAATATCTATTTACATCTAGATAGGCAATTGAGAACTCTATCTCTGACTGTAGGGCTGACTATATCTGTGTATAGTACACTGAACAAAAATATAAATGAAACATGTAAAGTGTTGGTCCGATGTTTCACGCGCTGAAAAAAAAAATCCATGACATTTTTCACTTGCACTAAAAGCTTATTTCTCTCAAATGTTGTGCACAAATTTGTTTATATCCCTGTTAGTGAGCATTTAGGAGTTTTTATGTCTGTAATAAAGCTCTTTTGTGGGGAAAAATTAATTCTAATTGGCTGGGCTATGCCCTCCCAGGCCCATCCACGGCTATGCTCCATCCCACTCATGTGAAACCCATAGATTTTGGCCTAATTTATTTATTTCAATTGACTGATTTCCTTCTATGAACTGTAACTCAGTAAAATGTCTGAAATTGTTCCATGTTGTGTTACTATTTTTGTTCAGTAGATATGGTCATATTTTACATGTCAGTCCTGTTATGATTATATGATCCTCTCCCATATCAACGTCAGTCCCACATTGCACCACCTGATGGAGCACGTATAGTATGTTCCAGTACTGCTGTGGCGCTATCCTCAGCATAAGGACCTTGAAGTAATAACACTGATCTCCACTGAACTGCTTTTTTTTTTCTAATGGCGCTAAGCTCTAAAGAACATGGTTAATTGGCATGCCTGGCTGAATATAGATATCACTACGTGATAGGCTACAGATGAAGATGGAACAAGGCTTATATGTTATTGTACTTTTCATTTAATCATTTCAACAGACCATTTCCAAGTAGCCTAGCTAGCTAAATTAGATTGTTAAGGTCATAAGGTCACTTGGAATCAAATGCATTATAGCCTTGAGGTTAGAGCGCTGGGTCAGTAATGAACTGAAGGTTGCTGTTTTGAATCCCATAGCTGACAAGGTGAAAAAAATCTGTTTCTGTGCCTTTGAGCAAGGAACTTAACCCCAATTTATCCAGGGGCACTGAACAATGGTGACCCTGGCCTTGACCCCACTCCCTGCAGGTGTCTCAGGGGAGTTGGGATACTGTGTGTAACAGGACAAATATAAGCACTACCCAAAATCATTATTAAAAGAGACTTTTGTGTCATTGATGATTGATTGATCTGAAGATAAAGATAACCTAAGGATTATCCACAGCTAGAGGCAGAAGGCTATAGCGTGTGTGTGGTTATCATGATAGATATGTTATTCAGTGGACCCATTGAAGTGAATGAAACTATTATTATATTGGGTGGCATTGACTTTACTCAAAGGGTTTGATGGGTGCATTTACATTTGAGTCATTTAGCAGACACTCTTATCCAGAGCAACTTACAGGAGCAATTAGGGTTAAAAGCCTTGCTCAAGGGCACATTGATAGATTTTTTCAACTAGTTGGCTTGGTGATTTAAACCATTGACTTTTCGGTTACTGGCCCAATGCTCTTAACCGCTCGGCTCAATGTCTAGGCCTACTGCTGTGGCAAGTCTCCTCCTGGTGTACAATGCTATTGCCCTAGACTTAGGGGCGGACCAGTGATGAAATCTTGGTGAATGTCCAGGTTTCTCTCAAGTGGACACCGGGAGTTATGGGTTCATGCTGGGGGACTGGGGGACTGCAAGGGCCATGGGTCTTAAAATAATCTTCTGTCTAAATGTAAAACACCTCATATTTACACTGAACAAAAATATTAACACAACATGCTACAATTTCAAAGATTCTACATGAGATAAATGCATTAGGCCCTAATCTATTGGTTTTCACATGACTGGGAATACAGATATGCATCTGATGGTCACAGATACCTAAAAAAAAGGTACTAGCCAGGATCAGAAAACCAGTCAGTATCTAGTGTGACCACCATTTGCCTCATGCAGCGTGACACATCTACTTCGCATATAGTTGATCAGGCTGTTAATTGTTGCAGGCCATGGAAGAACTGGGACATTTTCAGCTTCCAGGAATTGTGTACAGATCCTTGCAACATGGGGTTGTGAATTATCATGCTGAAACATGAGGGGATGGCCGCGGATGAGTGGTACCAAAATGGGCCTCAGGATCTCATCACTGTATCTCTGTGCATTCAAATTGCCATCAATAAAATGCAATTTTGCTCCTTGTCCATAGCTTATGCCTGCCCATACCATAAACCCACCATGAGGCACTCTGTTCACAATGTTGACATCAGTAAACCTCTCGCCCACACAACGCCATACATGCTGTCTGCCATCTGTCTGGTACAGTTGAAACCTAGATTCATCCGTGAAGAAGACACTTCTCCAGCGTGCCAGTGGCCATCAAAGGTCAGCATTTTCCAAATGATGTCGGTTACGACGCCGAACTGCAGTCAGGTCAAGACCCTGGTGAGGACAATGAGCATGCAGATGAGCTTCCCCGAGACGGTTTCTGACAGTTTGTGCAGGAATTCTTTGTTTGTGCAAACCCACAGTTTCATCAGCTGTCTGTGTGGATGGTCCCAGGTGATCCTGGGGGTGAAGAAGCTGGATGTGGAGGTCCTGGGCTGGCGTGGTTACACGTGATCTGCGGTTGTGAGTCCGGTTGCACGTATTGCCAAATTCTCTCAAGCAACATTGGAGGCAACTTACGCTAGAGAAATTAACATTCTGTCAACTGCTCTGGTGGACATTCCTGCAGTCATCATACCAATTGCACGCTCCCTCAAAACTTGATACATCTGTGGCATTGTGTTGTGTGACAAAACGTCACATTTTAGAGTGGCCTTTAATTTTCCCCAGCACAAGGTGCACCTGTGTAATGATCATGCTGTTTAATCAGCTTCTTGATACCCCACACCTGTCAGGTGGATGTATTATCTTGCAAAGGAGAAATGCTCACTGACTGGGATGTAAACAAATTTGTGCACAACATTTGAGAAAAATAAGCTTTTTGTGCGTATGGAACATTTCTGGGATATTTTCTTTCAGCTCATGAAACATAGGACCAACACTTTGTATGTTGCATTTATATTTTTGTTCAGTATTTGTTCATATAATTTTTTCATTTGAAAGTAGAATCTGATAAGGACAGTGGTGACTTATGCCTTCTGGAGGACTGCAGGAGCTCTAGAAAGCACTCTTAACAGCTCATGTGTCCCAATATGAAAAGTGGTCAGATTTATTCATGTCATGTGAATGACAACTTTAAGTAAGTATTTCTGTACCTGTTCCTGAATGTGATCTTTGCTGTGTTCATATTAATGTAACTGATGCCATAAGACCATTGAAATGAGCAAGGTTATACATAGGTCTACATTAAAGAAGCAAGATCCCATTTCATTCTATCAGTCAGCACTTTTGACGGTGAGGTGACATAGAGTACTTATGGTCAAATACCACAAATTGTGCCAGAGGGCTTTTATCCAGCACAGCATCGATATGCTTCTGTCTCCTCCCAAGATTAATTAGTTACGTCCATAAGAGGGATGTACTCAGATGGTTTATGATGATGATGATGATGACTGCTGTACTTTCCATGGTGGCTCTGACACTGAGCCAAACACATGCGCACTCGCACACACACACACACACACACACACACACACACACACACACACACACACACGACAATAAACAACTCAAACCCACTCAGAAATCTATACCCCCATAATAACTTAAATCATGCGGAATAATTTAAATGATGATTGTAAACCACATGTAGATGGGCGTGGCTGTATTAAAAGTTACTGATGTGCTGAAAAAACAGCTAACTCTGCAAAGACAAACAGCTGCTCAGCACTAATAAATCCCTCACAGAGTAACAGGTGATGGTCTGATGGAGCTTCTGCCCCATGTTATGTGTGTATGTGTGTGTGTGTGTGTGTGTGTGTGTGTGTGTGTGTGTGTGTGTGTGTGTGTGTGTGTGTGTGTGTGTGTGTGTGTGTGTGTGTGTGTGTGTGTGTGTGTGTGTGTGTGTGTGTGTGTGTGTGTGTGTGTGTGTGTGTGTGTGCTTGCATGATGTGTGTGCATGTGCAACAAGCTTGTGTGTTTATGTAATTTGAAAAGTTAAGCTTCGCTAAATCTACATGTTTACACAGTAATTCCATAGGCTGTTACAGTGAAAATACATTGTCACTAACACACACAACAACGGAAACTGTTTACTCCAAATGGAAAATGTTTTTCTATTGGACAAATTCAGGTAGGTCCCTCCCCGTTTCATTCTGTTTGCTTCTATTTAGTTCCTAGAGTAAACACTAAATGTTTACTCTAGGAACTACTAACACACACATACAAACATATTGCACCGTGGTAAGTAAATTGGCCTATTATGCAAAATTGTGTTTTGCAACGGAGTTACACAATTCAGCTCGTCAGGCTAAATGTGTGCCGTTTTGCTGGCTTAATGCCAATTGGAGTAAGCAACTCGTAGACCTGTGTGTGTGTGTCCCACTTCCTTCATTTCACTCAGCTCATTTACTGATGAATAGTTTTGAGTACTGCAGTGGGGTCATAGAGTTAAGGAAGCTATTCACAGGCAACAAACACAACATGTGCAGGCTGCAGGCAAGCAGCTAAACTGTACAAACTACAGGTGTGGAAAGGAGATAGTAACATCCCGTCTGGCTTGTGTGATTTGAGACAGTCACTGAGACTATAGTATGTCTGAGGCTCGGCCCCTGACTGACACTGTCCAGAACATCTGCTGCATGGGGGTACACAGTGCTGCTGTGTAATGGACGTTCAACATGAAGCTTTGAGGAGCTTCACTAATACAAGTTTTAGCTAATCCTCTTCAACTATATCTCCTGCACATGTAGGCAACTTTGGTACATGTACAAAAGCTGAAGAACATATGCACCACCAGGTACTTTGTGCAGGTGCTGGAGTTGTAGGTGAAATCATGGAAAACAGAAAGGAAAACGCTGCACACTGCTGCTCATGCTCCCAGGTGATATTTATAGGGTTTTATAACATTTTTTATAACATTTCGACCCTAAGGTCTTCATCAGGCATCCATGTCCCAGGTGGGGGTGGAAGATCCTATATATAGGGGCAGTACTCGGTGACATCACTTCCTGAAACAGGAGGTAAAAAAGTGTATAACATAGTTTCACAATATTAACATTCAATGTATCAAAATATATGATCATACACAGGGATTGTGATCAATATTTACAGTAATATACATACAATATTCAATTAGGATTTTAAAAAACAACACAATTTAGACATATTGAAACTTTAAAACAGTTTCAAGTCAAACTCCTTAAGGACAAGAGGAGTGTGTTGAGCCTGTGATTCCAGAAAGATTTCCTTTTGAAGAAGCTTCCTCTCAATGTCCCCACCCATGCGTGACATCTTGACCATTTATATTACAATGTATCTCAGAGAACTATTAGGACGTCCAGCTTGTACAACATGAGCAGCAACCAGATTTTTTTGTATCACCTGATCCGTGTCTTAAGGCTTCTATGGGTTTTCCCTATGTAAGACAGACCACAAGGACATTTCAACATGTAAACAACATTGATGGACATGCAGGTAATCAGGCCCTTGATGTTAAATCTTTGTCCTGTGTGGGGGAGGGTAAAGGAGTTGCATTTGTACGTAAAGATGCATTGAGCACGTTGGCCACATTTGTAATTACCCTCCGGAACCTTGTCCAAAAAAGTTTCCCTTTTCTCTGGTGGGTAATCAGATTTAACCACAATATCTCTCACGTTTGGGGGTCTTTTAAAAAACACATATTGGAGATATAAAAAATATTTATAAAAAAAACTTTTGTACATTTAGTACAAAATAATGTACCTTTATCAGCATGCTATGTCCAAAAATATAGTCACTATAGAAGCAAAAAGTGTCAAGGGAAAGGAAATACTGACATGACAAAAACATATAGGCCAATAATAACAACCCTGGTAAGCAGGTGTGATGAAGGCTATTTGTCATATCTAGCATATTTGATTACAAAAAAAACACCACTAGGTAAAAAGTTCAATTTAATTTAAATTGGGAAAAAGTTTATTTAGTGAGCGTTTTAAATGGAGAGAGCGTGTCAATTTATTATGCATGTGATATTTGGCCAATGAGCGACTGAAAGTTGTTTTGTGTCATCTAAAGTAGCCTGTTTTGCTCTATGTTAAGTTATTTTTTTAATATATTTAACAAACTTCTGTCTCTCGACGTGTTTGCAGTAAGCTACTTCTGTTGATTTGTGGACGCATGCTTCAATGAAATCCCGCGAGTGCGTCACTTGCAAGGAACTCTGACTGACGCGAGTTGATTGGCTTCAGCCTGGAAAGATACCCGCCTCGGCGTTGCCTTGTACGGGAAATGGACGGGGCGTCCCTCTGACATAGTGGTACGATACAATTGATCGTATAAAAATGTGTTCCCCTCAACAACATTTGGACTGCAGAGCAAAAATAACTACTGGAGATGACGACCTACCGCTTGGAATACGGACATTGCTTAAAATACTAGTGGGTTATAACAGGTAAGGGAGCGCTCAGTTTTCACATATTACATTTCCCAGAGGTCTAATCCCGAGGGATTTACAGCAGCAATTAGGTTTGAGTGCCTTGCTCAAGGGCACATGGACAGATGTTTGACCTCGTCATCTTGGGGATTCGAACCAGTGCCCTTTCAGTTACTGAGCCAATGCTCTTAACCACTAGGCTACCTGCCACCCATTATTATGGTGCATTCTGTAAATTAATGTAATTAATTAGAGCCATGTTATCCTAAAATGCATAAATCTAAAAGTCATACATGCAAAATACCTTAGAACTGGAGAGGCATGCCATCTATAGGTGATTGGGAGGACAATTAAAAGTTACTGTATATTTAAATAGTGTATATTTGACAGTGAATTGCTGCATGAGATCATCATACTGTATGTGTATAGTTATTTAGTTATACGCATGCTACATGCAACTGTCAGCATGCAGTGGCTTACCTGTTGATACAGGTAGGAGGTACTACATGTGCTTCCACTTCGTTCCTCTGATGTGCATCTAGTGCATCACAATCGAATGCACTGCCAACTACACTATTTTTAAAGCAATGTACTAGTCAGACAGAAAAATACTAATGTGGCTACATGGAGAAAGACTGAAAGCTGCAATATGTAACTTTTTGTGGACCTGACCAATTTCACATAAAATGTGTGTGTTATAGATCTGTCACTCTTCATTGAAAACAAGTCTAAGAAGCGGTAGATATGTTCTATGTGTGCTATTTCTATGCTTTTCATTAAGATTTGTTTTTGTGTCTTACTTTTGGTTTTGTACACCAGCTTCAAACAGATGAAAATACAATATTTTTGGTTATGGAAAAGCTATTTGACAGCGGTTTAGATGGTACAATGATTATCTACACTATACTTGCTTGTTTTGTCACATAAACAAAAATTAAGAAAATGATTAGAATTTTAGCAACCAGGAAATGGCGAAATGATTTCTGGATAGTGCATCTTTGAGTCTCCCTAACTTCAGTTGTGCTGACAGACATTCAAATCAGTCTTTTACCTTCAGTGGGGGATCTACACTCCTCTTCCTTCATGGCCTGAGTCCATACTCTGAAAGCCAACCCCCTCAGACATGTAGTTCGGTGTGTTTTTAAACTTCAAAGATTTCCAGGGTCATTATGCTGATTCTGTTGCAAAACGTTTCTGCAAATGGAACGAAATAGGGCGGGACCTACCTGTATTTGTCCAATTGCAACTAAAACAAGTTTCTAAACGGAATGTTAATGATGGTTAAAGAGTACACCCATGGTAATGGGGATGTAGTTTGGGAAAACACTCAACTGAAACCAAGGCTTTCTACAAGAGAGACCGTTTTCTCAATCTACCGGCGGGGTCAGAAGGGTTAGCATTACCTACTACACGTTGGGAGGAAGGGCACAGTTATGAAAGTTGTGTGGCTTGTTCTGCAGGGGAGGGGGAATCTGGCACCTGAAGTAAATTCATTTCATGCCTTTAGATGAGACTGATTTGACAGTCCTCCATAACCCATGCAGGGATTGTCAACCCAGGGGTACAGGATGTCAACTAGAAATTCATGACCGTAGATTCTAGAAGATTCTAGTGTCTCTTACAGTCAGCTCACAAAGGCCCCCTGTAAAATTGCCTTTGTAAATGCTCTCACGTTTTGTCTGCACCTTTACTCAACAGAAATGGCCTGCATTCACCCCCCGCATGGAGTTCAGCCTTATGATAACAGCCTCTACAACTCAGAGTCACTGAGCCTGGACCTTACCTGCAGGTTAGCCATGGATGTGAGTAGCCAGATGGACCAGCTCTCTGCAGCCTCCCTGCCTAGCATCAACTCCCTGGTGGGCACCTACACTGGCGAGTTTGATGCTTCCTCCTGTCAGATCGCCACAGCTCCTACAACCTCTAGCACAGACTCTGTCCATGAATCGCCCTTCAAGAAGGATGACTTCCAGATTTACGGCTGCTACCCTGGCAGCTTTGCCCTGAGCTACTTTGACGAAGCCCTGTCTTCTGGTGGCTCTGAATGTTTCGGCAGCCTGGCGTCAGCCCAGTCTCCCTCTACCCCAGGCTTCCAGCCCCAGCCTGCATCGGCTTGGGCCTCGGCCTCTGCCCCCTACTCTCCCAGCCTGGACTGCTGGGTGGCTGATAAGACTGCATTATTACAGACATCCTCTTTCTTCACCTATGGACCTGGCTCAGTAGAGGATCTGTCTCCTCTGGACCAGCCCCAGCATGCTGATCAAGGCCACTTCTCTCTGAGTCAGGAGCAGCACCCCTCCCTGCTTTCTTTCTCCCCTCTAACCCTGGAGCCAGGCACCCTAGATGACTCTGGCTTCATGGAAGGTAGCATGTCGCTGAATCCGAACAGCCCTACTGGAAATGAGGGTCGCTGTGCTGTCTGTGGGGACAATGCCTCCTGTCAGCACTATGGGGTTCGTACCTGTGAGGGCTGCAAAGGTTTTTTCAAGGTGAGCAGCTTTTTCTTCTCTTCTGCCAATTTATTTCATAAATTGGTGTATAATGCATTTTTCATGCAATGCAAACACAATGAATACATTCGCCAGCAGCATACCACTTCTGGCTTGCTTCTGAAGCTAAGCAAGGTTGGTCCTGGTCAGTTCCTGGATGGGAGACCAGATGCTGCTGGACGTGGCATTGGAGGGCCAGTAGGAGGCACTCTTTCCTCTGGTCTAAAAAAACAAATAAATATCCCAATGCCCCAGGGCAGTGATTGGGGACACTGCCCCGTGTAGGGTGCTGTCTTTCGGATGGGACATTAAACAGGTGTCCTGACTCTCTGAGGTCATTAAAGATCCCATGGCACTTATTGTAAGAGTAGGGGTGTTAACCCCGGTGTCCTGGCTAAATTCCCAATCTGGCCCTCAAACCATCACGGTCTCCTAATAATCCCCAGTTTGCAATTAGCTCATTCATCCCCCTCCTCTCCCCTGTAACTATTCCCCAGGTTGTTGCTGCAAATGAGAATGTGTTCTCAGTCAATTTACCTGGTAAAATAAACAAATATGCATCTCCATTGCTAGCCTGAACTAAATAGTGAAGTTTTTTTTCTGTGTTCTTTGCAGCGTACTGTACAGAAAAAAGCCAGATACGTGTGTCTTGCCAACAAGGACTGTCCGGTGGACAAGCGGCGACGGAATCGCTGTCAATTCTGTCGTTTTCAGAAGTGCCTGGCAGAAGGCATGATGAAAGAAGGTGAGCCCAGCACTTCAAATGCATTTTACTACCACATATTTCACAATAACTACTGTTTCTCTCTCAGTTGCTAAGCCATTATTGACCTTGTAGCTCTCTCGCTCTCTTCAAGTTGTGAGAACAGATAGCTTAAAAGGTCGAAGAGGTCGTCTGCCCTCCAAGCCAAAAGCAGCCCAGGACCTATCTTCTGCTGAGTCTCCAGTTAATATCATTGCCTCTCTTGTGAGGGCACACATTGACTCAAACCCTAGTGTTGGGAAACTGGACTACTCTAAGGTAAGGACTACTGCAAATTCTCCATTGTGGTCTGTCTATTATGACTTATTGTTTTTTGGCGTTTAAGGTCGCTGTTGGTACTCTAAGGATGGAGCATAAATTGAACCAAAAGGATGCAGGGAATTCCCCTAATGGAACTAACCCTTCTCCCTCCTTTCTAATTCAGTACCAGGAGACTGTGGCCAGTCTGTCAGAGGAAGTGGACGTTGGTGACGTCAAACAGTTCTACAACCTCCTCACGGCATCCATGGACGTGATTAGCAAGTGGGCTGAGAGCATCCCTGGGTTCACTGCCTTCTGCTCTGAGGACCAGGAGCTGCTACTGGAGTCAGCCTTCATGGAACTGTTCATCTTGCGACTAGCATACAGGTAAGAAGAACCAAATTATGTCATTGTAAAAAAAAAAAAATGGTCCAGAAGACCACCTTGCATGTACAGAGCTATAACTGTGTTGTATTGACATTGGTCACTGTATTGTTAGGATTATAAAGTACATAAAATATGAATGACAGGATTGATTGCACCCTCACACTCACATTGTGCAGATATTTTAGAAGCAACAATCATGGGTATCAAAGACAATGTTAATCCATCCTATTTATATTCTCTTTCCAAGGATCAACCCTGAGACGCACAAGCTGATATTCTGCAATGGAGTGGTGCTTCACCGGATGCAGTGTGTACGGGGCTTCGGTGACTGGATAGATTCCATCATGGACTTCTCCCAGAGCCTCCACCGCATGAACCTGGACATGTCGTCCTTCTCCTGCCTCACAACCCTGGTCATAATCACTGGTGAGAGCTCAACCCACCTACGCATTCGTGCCAGTGTGACAGGTTAAAGGAAATATTCGGTCATTGTCAGGATGTGCTCGATAACATTGAAACCTATGATGGGATGGGATAGGTGACAGCCTTTCATTACCTGCACCGGGATGATCAGTTCCTTTGTTTGGTCAGTTTCAGAGGCTAGCCGAAAGGTTGTTTCAATCCATCCCAGGTACGGCATTTCAGTCCCATTTGCTGCAGTCAACCTTAGATCATCAGATGAGTCCAGGATTTCTGAAACATCTCTCAGCCTTGCGTTTGGGAGAGATTCCTCTTTCCATCGTTCATCAATGACCGATACCTGAGAGCATGTATCCCATAGAGCTTGGAGGTGGTGGCGATTCAGGTAACACTCAATAAGGCACTGTCTGCCGACTAGCGAGGTGACCTTACGGGGGTGGCAACCTTGAGCTAGGGATGGTAAGGAGTGGGCATTTTCCTCTGTGCAGGAAAACCTTTCACTGGTAGAGTCAATTTTCAGGTGAGTGCATTTTTCCTTATGTTTAGTCCAATGTTGGTTTTGACATACTTTGGAACAGTACAGTGTCTCTTTACATGATGAACATTGTTTCAGGTTCTCAAATGAATCTTCTCTGGCACAATTTGCACATTTCTGGGACTTTTTGGTAGCTACGGTTAACACTAGCCTGTCAGGCTCTGTTAACAGAGACATCACACCATAATCCAGTACATTATGACTGCAGGCGCCATGTTGCAATGTCAATCTTTCGATTCTGTCAATCACCATATTCTTATCGGCAGACTCAGTAGCCTCGGTTTTTCTGATGACTGCCTTGCCTGGTTCACCAACTACTTTGCAGACAGAGTTCAGTGTGTCAAATCGGAGGGCATGCTGTCCGGTCCTCTGGCAGTCTCTATGGGGGTGCCACAGGGTTCAATTCTAGGGCCGACTCTTTTCTCTGTATATATCAATGATGTTGCTCTTGCTGCGGGCGATTCCCTGATCCACCTCTATGCAGACGACACCATTCTATATACTTCCGGCCCGTCCTTGGACACTGTGCTATCTAACCTCCAAACGAGCTTCAATGCCATACAACACTCCTTCCGTGGCCTCCAACTGCTCTTAAACGCTAGTAAAACCAAATGCATGCTTTTCAACCGTTCACTGTCTGCACCCGCACGCCTGACTAGCATCACCACCCTGGATGGTTCCGATCTTGAATATGTGGACATCTATAAGTACCTAGGTGTCTGGCTAGACTGTAAACTCTCCTTCCAGACTCATATCAAACATCTCCAATTGAAAATCAAATCTAGAGTCGGCTTTCTATTCCGCAACAAAGACTCCTTCACTCACGCCGCCAAACTTACCCTAGTAAAACTGACTATCCTACCGATCCTCGACTTTGGCGATGTCATCTACAAAATTGCTTCCAACACTCTACTCAGCAAACTGGATGCAGTTTATCACAGTGCCATCCGTTTTGTTACTAAAGCACCTTATACCACCCACCACTGCGACCTGTATGCTCTAGTCGGCTGGCCCCTCGCTACATATTCGTCGCCAGACCCACTGGCTCCAGGTCATCTACAAGTCCATGCTCGGTAAAGCTCCGCCTTATCTCAGTTCATTGGTCACAATGGCAACACCAACCCGTAGCACGCGCTCCAGCAGGTGTATCTCACTGATCATCCCTAAAGCCAACACCTCCTTTGGCCACCTTTCGTTCCAGTTTTCTGCTGCCTGACTTTTCTCCCTCACCAACTTCAAACATCTGCTATCTGAGCAGCTAACCGATCGCTGCAGCTGTACATAGCCTATCGGTAAATGGCCCACCCAATTTTACCTACCTTATCCCCCCATCTGCTCTTTTGCACACCAATATCTCTACCTGTACATGACCATCTGATCATTCATCACTCCAGTGTTAATCTGCAAAATTGTAATTATACGCCTACCTCCTCATGCCTTTTGCACACAATGTATATAGACTCCCTTTTTTTTCTACTGTGTTATTGACTTGTTAATTGTTTACTCCATGTGTAACTCTGTGTTGTCTGTTTACACTGCTATGCTTTATCTTGGCCAGGTCGCAGTTGCAAATGAGAACTTGTTCTCAACTAGTCTACCTGGTTAAATAAAGGTGAAATAAAAAAATGTTCACCCTGACCTGAGTTGCCTGAACAAGCTGGATCTACATACATCTTGATTCACAGGTTTACATAATGTTATTGTATTAAAGAATACTGATAAATGTCCTATGTAAAAAATGATACTCTCCACACTTTCTGGTCACACGCGAAGCCTTTTCTGTCTCCTGATTCTCCAGACCGCCACGGCCTGAAGGAGCCCAAGCGGGTGGAGGAGTTCCAGAACCAGCTCATCACCTGTCTCAGAGATCACGTGTCGAGCTGCGCCTCGGACTCCACTCGGCCCAACTACCTGTCCCGCCTCCTGGGAAAACTGCCCGAGCTACGGACCCTCTGCACCCAGGGCCTGAAGCGTATCTTCTATCTTAAGCTTGAGGACTTGGTCATACCACCCCCCATAGTGGACAAGATTTTCATGGAAACTCTGCCTTTCTGAGAGTGAGAAAAGACTATACAGAGTGTGCTAGAGATGATGAAGTGATCTCCCTGTTGGATTAGGGACAAACAAATGAAACTCTTAAAGACTGACATAAAAGTGCTGAATAATATTATCTTAAAAGCTCTGAAGCTATATCGCACTTGAGGAAAACAGGACCTCTTGTACATTATCAATGGCCATATTATGGTGCTAAAAGGATAATTAACTTCTTTATAATTTCAGTAATAGTTTTAATGCAGTATTTCAGATGTATGGCTTTGAGTGTGCACTAATTACTTATACTGGAGTGAAAAACAGACAGGCCATGGACCAAAAGCAGACTGCCATAAGTTAAGTAAACAAAGTTAGATTTTGATGAACATGCGTTAGTGCACTTTAAAAATAGGCCTGTGAAATGTAATGACTGATACTAAGGACTGCATCATCTTTCTTCGTATGTACATTATGCCTTAGCTAGATGGTGTTTTTGAGATTCAGGTTCAAGATTTTACTACTATCATGGTGTTATAGCGTAGCCACAATGACTCCACTGCAGCATTGTGACTGAAACATGTTACAATCATAAGGTTAAATAAATAAGGACATTTGAGAAGGGTACCTGATCTTGTTGAGAACTACCAGTTGCAGATAGTGATGATTATGCTTTCAGTGATGTTGGGTAAATATCACTGAAATATGGCAGCTATGATTGAGCAGCCAGAACAAATATTACAATTTAATTGTGTTTTTTTGCATCTATGAATGTTTCACACGGAGTGTACAAAACATTAGGAACACCTACCTAATATTGAATAACCCTCAGAACAGCCTAAACTCGTCGGAGCATGGACTCTACGTGTTGAAAGTGATCCAGAGGGATGCATGTTGACTTAATCTTCCCACAGTTGTGTCAAGATGACTGAATGTCCTTTGGTAGGTGGACCATTCTTGATACACATGGGAAACTGTTGAGTGTGAGAAACCCAGCAGAGTTTTTTTGTTGGATCATTTTATTTTTATTTCACATTATACAATGCGCAGGATCACGTTACAAATATTAACTGACATGACAAAACTAACAAACATACAAAACTATTTACATACTGGTCAAGAGTACATTTTGAGGACACAAAATGAAATTTACACAAAAATATTTATGTTCTCAAAAAATAATGTCACCCCCCCTCTTTCTTACCATGTAGGTCCACTGCTTGGTCAAGAGTTGTTGATATCTGATAAGAGTTTTACATAATACATCCCATGCCTCAACTGAGCTTTGTTTATCACGGCCACTGATCGCTCTATACAAAGAATATCTTGAAAATATGATAATCATGTTTGAGGTGAGAGGGTTGTAGGGGTAATCCAAGCACTAATGATAACCTTTTTTGCTGCTGTTAACCCTCCATAAATGATTATTTTCTGAACCAGTTGCAGTACAAATGAAGAGTCATCAATTCAACAAAAATAAAGGTGTATCTTTGTTCACAAGGAAACCCATCATTTTTGTGAGGAAATCTGAAATGTGACCTGAACTGGGACACCACAGAACATTCCCAAATCATGTGACCAGAACTGGGACACCATAGGACATTCCCAAATCATGTGACCAGAACTGGGACACCATAGGACATTCCCAAATCATGTGACCAGAACTGGGACACCATAGGACATTTCCAAATCATGTGACCAGAACTGGGACACCATAGGACATTTCCAAATCATGTGCAATAGTGTTCCAACAGCATTCATATGGCATCTATCACATATTGGAGTAGGAATCAGCTTCACCTTAAAACGTCTAAATGGGGTTGCATAACTTGTACGTATAAGCTAATAATGTGTAAGCTGGTGTGCTGGGTTTTTAGAGGTAACAAATACATTTCCTCTGTGGTGTCCCAGTTCAGGTCATGCCCCAACCCCTCCATTTCAGTTGCAGTTCTTAACGCACTCAAACCGGTGGGCCTGGCACCTACTACCATACCAGTTTAAAAAGGCACTTCAATCTTTTGTCTTGCCCATTCACCATCTGAATAGCACACATACACAATCCATGTCTCAAGGCTTAAAAATCCTTCTTTATCTCCTCCCCTTCATCGACACTGATTGTTGACTCTTGATTTAACAGGTGACATCAAGAAGGGATCATAGCTTTCCCCTGATAATAGCTTTCCCCTGTTCAGTCTGAGTGTACAGCGCTTATTGTGTAAATTCGGACTATTTTTGTGCAATACATGACTATGAATGTGTTTAAATTAGCATGGGATACTTAAAGCCACAATCTGCAAGATGGGCATACCATCTAAGAATGGGCCCATCAACAAAATATTGAGAAAATGCATTCCATGACATTTCCAGATGCAAATAGCACTTGAATTCTATGATTATATTGCTCAAGGAATGACAAACATGATTTAAAGGTATTGTACATCATTTGTTTAGTTTCCTTTGAAGGATTTTTTTATTTTACAAAATTGAGTAATAGGTCCTTAGTTAAGATAAAGTGAGTCATATGATAAGTCATTTGTCCAAATCAAAAGGATTACAGTTTTTCCTTAGTTGAATAGCTGGAAATCGTATAGTCTGTGGCTTTAACGTTCTATGTATTGTGACAAATCTAATTTAGTTCCGGGCATTGCATTTACATATTTCATTTTTATATATATATATATTTTTTTACACATATAGAGAATTCTTCATCTTCAATACTGCAGCGCCATATAAAATAAAGAGTTCTGTAATGACTCAAATGATTCTTGCTCACCTATAAAACTTTTTTTTAAACATTAAAAAATTCTGCATTTTAAGTTACATGGCATAAATAGAATACGAGACACTTAAAACAGTACAATACATTTTTTCATAATAGAAACTGAAATGTTAATGTCATTTAAGAAAACATTTAAGAGCTAGAGTTGTTGTACAGTAATTAACAATTGTTCTCCCTAATAGAATCTTTGTTCAGTCTATTTTTCACAGCCTGAAAGTCCAGGATGTGTGGATTTACTTAGGATGAAATGAGTACCCGGACCTATTTTAATCCACTCCATTCCAATAACTAATTCATTGGTGTAATCAAGCTGGTTGTACAAAGTGTTCATATGTGCAAATACAGTATATGGGCCATCAGTTCAGCCATCGTATGCCTCCAATGGGGCTCTGCTAGGTACGATGTGCCAACAAAATATGAGGTGATGAAATCAACAGGGCATAGCCACAATAGCCAGGATGATCAACTTAAAAGATATATATTCAAAGCCCATGCGCTCCTGGATAGGACATTAGGCTATGTTTCCATTGGAGGTTTCACTCCAGTGTCTTTCTAGTGATCTTGCCTGATGGTTTCTGGATTCTATGTATGGCCAACCCAGATTTGTCTCCATTTGATCTGTATCTCTAGAGTACCACAGTATGAGTCATAATACCCATAAAACCTAGCGGTCAAACAGGGAAATGGTTCCAATCAATTTTACACCATTACATTTTCCCCATAGGGGAATTTAGAAATACTTAAAATAAGGGCTGTGTTTTGTGTATGCTTACCCTGGCATGAAGTTTTCATAACCTTGTAAATATCTCTCAGACAAGGTGACTTTTATCCATACATTCGCCTGTATTTACCCTCAACAAATGAAATGCTAATTAGCTGCCAGTGTGGCTATGATTTAAAGAAAACAAAAAGTAACCTTTATTAAACTAGGCAAGTCAGTTAAGGACAAATTATTATTTACAATGACAGCCTACACCGACCAAACCCGGACGACGCTGGGCCAATTGTGCGCCGCACTATGGGACTCCGTATCACAGCCGGTTGTGATACAGCCTGGATTCGAACCAGGGTGTCTGTCGTGATGCCTCAAGCACTGGGATGCAGTGCCTTAGACCGCTGCAGCACTCGGGAGGCAAAATAATATATAGAACAAAATGCCATTAGGATCTGGACGAGACTGCTGAATCGAGGCAAGGGTAAGCATCTCTGGATTAACAATCTAAATGTTTGCTAAATGTAGTTATTCATAAATTGGGTACATTTCTTTACATTTACCTGTTAGCAAAGGTGCCAGCTAGAGATGACGTGCAGGCGCATGCAGGGATTTGTAGTCTTGCATGATGACTACTTTGATGCTAATTAGCATTTTCGCATCTGAGAGTAAATAGACCTGAATATATTGATAATTTTTGTTTTTTATTTATTATTTCACCTTTATTTAATCAGGTAGGTTAGTTGAGAACAAGTTCTCATTTACAACTGCGGCCTAGCCAAGATAAAGCAAAGCAGTGTGACAAAAACAACACAGAGTAACACATGGGATAAACAAACATACCGTCAATAACACAATAGAAAAATCTGTATACAGTGTGTGCAAATGAAGTAAGGAGGTAAGGCAATAAATAGGTCAACAGTGGCAAAGTAATTACAATTTAGCAATTTACACTGGATATATGTGCAGATGAGGATGTGCAAGTAGAATTACTGGTGTGCAAAAGAGCAGAAAAACAATAACAAATATGGTGATGAGGTAGGTTGTTGGATGGATGGGCTATTTACAGATGGGCTGTGAACAGCTGCAGTGCTTTGACAGCTGATGCTTAAAGTTAGTGAGGGAGATACAGTTGAAGTCGGAAGTTTACATACACCTTAGCCAAATACATTTAAACTCAGTTTTTCACAATTCCTGAAATTTAATCCTAGTAAAAAGTCCTTGTCATAGATCAGTTAGGATCACCACTTCATTTTAAGAATGTGAAATGTCAGTATAATAGTAGAGAGAATGATTTATTTCAGCTTTTATTTCTTTCATCACATTGCCAGGGGGTCAGTAGTTTACATACACTCAATTAGTATTTGGTAGCATTGCCTTTAAATTGTTTAACTTGGGTCAAATGTTTCGGGTAGCCTTCCACAAGCTTCCCACAATAAGTTGTGTGAATTTTGGCCCATTCCTCCTGACAGAGCTGGTGTAACTGAGTCAGGTTTGTAGGCCTCCTTGCTCGCACATGCTTTTTCAGTTCTGTCCACAATTTGGTCAGGGCTTTCTGATGGCCACTCCAATACATTGACTTTGTTGTCCTTAAGCCATTTTGCCACAACAACGGAAGCATGCTTGGGGTCATTGTCCATTTGGAAGACCCATTTGTGACCAAGCTTTGACTTCCTGTCTTGAGATGTTGCTTCAATATATACACATAATTTTTTTCCCTCATGATGCCATCTATTTTGTGAAGTGCACCAGTCCCTCCTGCAGCAAAGCACCCCCACAACATGATGCTGCCATCCCCGTGATTCACGTTTGGGATAGTGTTCTTCGGTTTGCAAGCCTCCTCCTTTTTCCTCCAAACATCAAGATGGTCATTATGGCCAAACAGTTCTATTTTTGCTTCATCAGACGAGAGGACATTTCTCCAAAAAGTATGATCTTTGTGTCCATATGCAGTTGCAAACCGTAGTCTGGCTTTTTTGGCGGTTTTGGAGCAGTGGCTTCCATCCTTGCAGAGAGGCCTTTCAGGTTATGTCGATATAGGACTCATTTTACTGTAGATATAGATACTTTTGTACCTGTTTCCTCCAGCATTTTCACAAGGTCCTTTGCTGTTGTTCTGGGATTGATTTGCACTTTTTGCACCAAAGTACGTTCTTCTCTAGGAGACAGAACGTGTTTCTTTCCAGAGCGGTATAGACAACTGCGTGGTCCCATGGTGTTTATACTTGCGTACTATTGTTTGTACAGATTTACGTGGTACTTTCAGGTGTTTGGAAATTGCTCCCAAGGATGAACGAGACTTGTGGAGGTCTACAATTTTTTTCTGAGGTCTTTGCTGATTTCTTTTGATTTTGCCATGATGTCAAGCAAAGAGGCACTGAGTTTGAAGGTAGGCCTTGAAATACATCCACAGGTACACCTCCAATTGACTCAACATATGTCAATTAGCCTATCAGAAGCATCTAAAGCCATGACATAATTTTCTGGAATTTTCCAAGCTGTTTAAAGGCACAGTCAACTTAGTGTATGTAAACCTCTGACACACTGGAATGCTGATAGTGAATTATAAGTGAAATAATCTGTTTATAAACAATTGTTGGAAAAATTACTTGTGTCATGCACAAAGTAGATGTCCTAAACGACTTGCCAAAACTATAGTTTGTTAACAAGACATTTGTGGAGAGGTTGAAAAACGAGTTGTAATGACTCCAACCTAAGTGTATGTAAACCTCCATCTTCAACTGTATAAGTCTCCAACTTCAGTGATTTTTGCAATTCATTCCAGTCATTGGCAGCAGACAACTGGAAGGAAAGGCGGCCAAAGGAGGTACTGGCTTTGGGGATGACCAGTGAAATATACCTGCTGGAGTGCGTGCTACCGGTGGGTGTTGCTATGGTGACCAGTGAGCTGAGATAAGGCAAGAGCTTTACCTAGCAAAGACTTATAGAGGACCTATAGCCAAGTAGGTTTTGGCGACGAATATGTAGCGAGGACCAGCCAACAGGACGCAGTGGTGGGTAGTATATGAGGCTTTGGTGACAAAACGGATGGCACTGTCATAGATCGCATCCAGTTTGCTGAGTAGAGTGTTGGAGGCTAAATGACATCGTTGAATTCAAGGATTGGTGGGATGGTCAGTTTTTAAAAAAGTTTGAAATATCCAATAAATGTCGTTCCACTTCATGATTGTGTCCCACTTGTTGTTGATTCTTCACAAAAAAATACAGTTTTATATCTTTATGTTTGAAGCCTGAAATGTGGCAAAAGGTCGCAAAGTTCAAGGGGGCCGAATACTTTCGCAAGGCACTGTATACAGAATGGTGTCGTCTGAGTAGAGGTGGATCAAAGAATCACCCGCAGCAAGAGCGACATCATTGATATATACATAGAAAAGAGTCGGCCCAGGAATTCAACCCTGTGGCACCCCCATAGAGACTGCCAGAGACAACAGGCCCTCCGATTTGACACACTGAACTCTGAGAGGTAGTTGGTGATCCAGGTGAGGCAGTCATTTGAGAAACCAAGGCTGTTGAGTATGCCTATTAAGAATATGGTTATTGACAGAATTTTAAAACCTTGGCCAGGTCGATGAAGACGGCTGCACAGTACTGTCTTTTATCAATGGCGGTTATGATATCGTTTAGGACCTTGAGCGTGGCTGAGGTGCACCCGTGACCCGCTGGGAAACCAGATTCGAATTGGTCGGTGATCTGGTTGTTCACTTGGCTTTCGAAGACTTTAGAAAGTAAGGGCAGGATGGATATAGGTCTGTAACAGTTTGGGTCAAGGGTGTCTCCCCCTTTGAAGAGGGGGATGACCGAGGCCGCTTTCCAATCTTTAGGAATCTCAGACGATACGAAAGAGAGGTTGAACAGACTAGTAATAGGGGTTGCAACAATGGCGGCGGATAATTTTAGAAAGAGAGGGTCCAGATTGTCTAGCCCAGCTGATTTGTAGGGATCCAGATTTTGCAGCTCTTTCAGAACATCAGCTGTCTGGATTTGGGTGAAGGAGAAGCATGGAGGGGGGCTTGGACCAGTTGCTGTGGGGAGTGCAGAGCTGTTGGCCTGGGTTGGGGTAGCCAGGTGGAAAGAATGGCCAGCCATAGAGAAATGCTTATTGAAAGTCTCGATTATCATGGATTTATCAGTGGTGACAGTGTTTCCTAGTCTCAGTGCAGTGGGCAGCAGGGAGGAGGTACTCTTATTCTCCATGGACTTTACAGTCTCAAACTTTTTGGAATTAGTGCTGCAGGATGCAAATTTCTGCTTGAAAAAGCTAGCCTCTGCTATCCTAACTGACTGTGTGTATTGGTTCATGACTTCCCTGAAAAGTTGCATATCGCATGGACTGTTCGAAGCTAGTGTAGGTACACCACAGGGTGATTTTGTGCTGGTCAAGGGCAGTAGTCTGGAGTGAACCAAGGGCTACATCTGTTCTTAGTTTATTATTTTTTTGAAAGGGGCATGCTTATTTAAGATGGTGAGGAAAGCACTTTTAAAAGAACAACCAGGCATCCTCTACTGACGGGTTGAAGTCAATATGCTTCCAGGATACCCGAGCCAGGTTGATTAGAAATACCTGCTCGCAGAAGTGTTTTAGGGAGCGCTTGACAGTGATGAGGGGTGGTCCGAGAATGATTTACATGGTTATCAAAACTCCACGCCAGGGTAAGCCTACACGAATCACAGCCCTTATTTTAAGTGTTTCTAAAATCCCCTATGGGAAAAATTAATGGTGGAAAAACAATTGGAACCATATCCCTATTTGCCTGGTAGGTTTTATGGGTATTATGATACCACTGTGGGGCTCTATAGTTTCTCTCACTTGTGATTGGATACCTTTCATTTAACAAGGGATTGGCCATACATAAAACTGTATGATCCAATCATAAATTACAATTACTTCCCTTCCCCAGTCGCTCAAGTGACTTATTTCAACAATGAATAGTGAGACATTCTCACACTTTAAAATGTGTAGAGTATGCTTCAATTGCTGAGTGTAGACTACCACTTCTGGCGGGTTGCTACAAAGGCAATCCTATGAAGAGACCATTCATGAAGTACAGGTGCTCCTTACAAAGGTCAACAGTAATGTTGAGAATCAGCTGGGTATTATTGATAAGTTATCAATTTCCCTAAATCAGGCAATAAGCATTGTGAGGGGTGCAACTGCTAATATGGAAGAAGTTGGTAACCCAGTGATGCTAGACTGAAGACAGACAACTCCATGGGGAATGACTTGGGTTTCACATTGCCTTGTGGGAACACAAACTGCCATTGCCTAATTTTGTCACCATGATCTGCGTCAACAATAGTGCACAGAAATGTGCGTGCAAAGAGAGACATGGGCTGCAGTCAGTCTCAGAGCATGTAGCAAATGCAATCTGTGAGGAAACTTAACACATGTTGCATCCTAGGGGAGTTGATAAAAAGTAAATCCCTTTAAAAAGTTTGATACAGATCTTACTCAATGCTCCATTGGCTTGGTTACCTGCCAGTCACGTCGGTAGTTTCTTTCAATCCAATAGCTATTCTTATTATTATGAAGTGATGGTTTACATAGTATCTGGGAGCTGTTACAAATCTGTATGCTATATTCAAACAAAATGTGATTAAAGCTGCACTAGTCATGTACAACACAATGTATACAGTATCTGTCTGTATGACTACTGCTCAGTTCAATAAACTATAAAGATATAAGGGTCAAGTTCTTTCACTTTGTCCCATTTAGCTATTCCTACTGCATGAATATGTCCCACCTGTATTCCTTAAAATGGGTCTTAAATTAAGAGACAGGTGGTTGTGAAACTGTATATGTTCAGGTATTTTAGTCTCCAATTGTCTGATATTGAAAAACTCATAATCCTGACCAGATTCTGGTCCAATATATATTTTATACCCCAAGGACGGTGTTGGGTGCGTGCTGAGCAGGGAGGCAATGGTTTTCACTTGATGTCCCCCCCCCCCCCACCAAGAATCATTCAGCAAGTGTAACTAAATAAAGTCACCATCACTCACTCCGATTACAGCAGTTGTGGGCGATGGCATGCCGTTGTGTGAATGAGTCTCCCCTTAGTATCCTAACCCTTTGAGAAATAATAAAAACGTGAATGATAAAACACGTGATCAAAAAAAAATCACAAGGAGCACGTGGAGAAAACTGTAAATCCATGATTTTTCAATTGTCTTCAGAAAGACAAAATTACAAGGCCACTACAGACCAGACCCCGCGCCACCGACTGTCTACCAACCATGCACTGTTTTGGAAATGGGGCAGCTGTGAGAAGATGATAATGTTACGATTATAAAACAAGAGTGATAGGGAGACTTGGGTTCCAACTGCAGGCGATAACTCTCGGTCGCGCACCTGAAACTTTTTTGCGTCAGGCACATCCTCCAGAGAGCCAGCCAGCCCAGGCATGAGGTCAGGAGAAATCACATCCCGGACACAAGCAGTCATGTGAAATAAAATAAATCCAGGGCCCGGAGCAGTCAGGGGATAATGTAAGAGTCTGAAGGGAGACTCACATTGTGAAATAAGCATACTGATGGATTCTATTAAAATGTAAATATTTCAAGTTAAACTGTCGTTTGTTTGTATTCTGTGTAGTGAATGATTACTGTGAGTATTAATGGAGTTTAGGCCATGAAACTGTGTGTATGCTAATTTAGAAACCATGACCTAATTAGAGAAGAGGAAATTGCCTAGGATCAGACAGCAAGGTGAGGCCCAGAACAGAAGATGGACGAGGTGGGATTCTGACATCTGGCTAAACAAAAAGAGGACAATGGGCATTCCACAGGGGAGCCAGAGGGAAAATCATTGGGGTCATACAATGTATAGCTGGGGAGATGACGCCTACAAGGGAAGAGTATAAAATGTGTTGTGAACTTTCTAAATGCATGCACTCAGCTGACTGTATCCTTGGTATTAAACACTTTACATTTCTGAGCTTTGTCTTAATTTGTTATTGCAATAGTATTTCTCTTTTTAACAATACCTACAGTCAAGAGTGATTCATGTTAGCTACATCTGTAAATTATAACATAGAACCATTCTATCTGCAATGATTGAATTCCAACTTTAGTCGTAAAGAACAGCATTTAAGTGTTAGCTAGACATCATGTGATGGGAGAAATTGGCATTTGATAAAATGCACCCATTGCATTCTTATACCCTGGTGGCATCATAGTTTGTACAAAGATGCTAGAGCCTCATCCTAGGAGTAGGCCTACCAACTGACACTGCATGTTCAGATTCAGCATAGATAGATAAGGGCTGGCAGATGGGTGATGAGTTAGAGCACCTGATCAACACTAACTCTAGACTAGGGGTTAGTCCAACAGTCCTCCTGGAGAACTTGGGCGAGCACGTTTTGCATTGCCCGGTCCCCTGGCTGTTGCTTGAGTGGGCGAAGTTAACACTCACTTTGAAGCCAGTTGTCCCGGCAAGCTGGGACAAGCAGAATGCCCCGCTCAAAACAGCCAGCGAGTCTGGCTCAGTCAAAAACAAAACAAAATGTACACGGTAGAGACAAACTAACTTATGGTCATTGATTAACAAACATTATAACAGCCATTTGCATCAGAGGCAAACTGAGTAGTTTTACTTTGCTGTTTGTCATTAGTTATAAAAACAGTAACAATTGTTTCTCTCTTTCTGACATTTTTCCATCATCTGTCGGTTTATAGTTAGTATTGACTTTCACCGCTCCCAACTCTACAATTCTCCACTTTCGCCACTTAACATAGTCCGGCCCCTTCTCGCTTTTGTGGAGCGATAGGTAAGGATGCTTCTAAGGTTGACTGTTTTCGATGTGTGCAGAGGGTCCCTGGTTCAAGCCCAGGTTTGGACGAGAGGGACGAAATCAACACTGTTACACAAACACACCTGAATCAGCCAATCAAGGTCTTGAGGAACAGTGCACATATTCACAAAACACTTCTTATGCAAAAACTTAAGAAGCTTCTTAAAAAATATATTATAAAGTTCATAAGATAGTTCATTAGTACAATTCCTCAACAATATCTTAAGATTGAATGATTTTCCGACAAACTTCTCAAATATCTTGTTAGGCAATCATGTTAGCATATTTCTTACTGAGATTACTGTTCTAAAATATTTGTATTACTTTAATTTTTTTAATTTTACCTTTATTTAACGAGGCAAGTCAGTTTGTGAGTGTATTAAACAAGTTCAATTGATTTCATGAGCATATTCTCTCACTGCCCTGAGTTTAAGACAAGGGTTTAACTATCTTATAATTAAGAACAAATCCTAAAACTTTTTGCTTAAGGTGAAACATAAGAAATAACGCAGAACCTTTCCAATAAACTTTGAGGAATAGCAACTTTGCTTTACTTTCTTCATAAATCTATAGTTGAGGAAAAAATGGCAGTTAAGAAATAAGAAATTAAGGCTTTGTGAATCTGGGTGAAGGTCCAAGGAGGGTTAGCCACCCCGTTCTAGAATGGTTGGTTGAGAATCACAGATCAGCTCTTAGACATAAACAAACTGCACAAAAACTGAAATATCACATTTACATAAGTACTTTGTTGAAGCACCTTTGGCAGCAAATTACAAACTTGAATCTTTTTGGGTATGACGCTATAAGCTTGGCACACCTGTATTTGGGGAGTTTCTCCCAATCTTCTCTGCAGGGCCTCTCAAGTTCTGTCAGGTTGGATGGGGAGCGTCGCTTCACAGCTATTTTCAGGTGTCTCCAGAGATGTTAGATCATTTTCAAGTCCGGGCTCTGGCTAGGCACTCAAAGTCCTAAAGCCACTCCAGCGTTTTCTTGGCTGTGTGCTTAGGGTCATGGTTCTGTTGGAAGGTGAACCTTTGCCCCAGTTGGAGGTCATGAGCGCTCTGAAGCAGGTTTTCATCAAGGAGCTCTCTGTACTTTGCTCAGTTCCTCGATCCTGCCTAGTCTCCCAGTCCCTGCCGTTGAAAAAACATCGCCACAGCATGAAGATGCCACCACCAGGCGGGTTGTCATGTGCCTTATAGTGAAGAGTGGCTTCCGTCTAGCCACTCTACCATAAAGGCTTGATTGGTGGAGTGCTGCAGAGGTTGTTGTCCTTCTGGAACCGTCTCCCATTTCTACAGAGGAACTCTGGAGCTCTGTCAGAGTGACCATCGAGTTCTTGGTCACCTCCCTGACCAAGGCCCTTCTCCCCCAATTGCTCAGTTTGGCTGGGCGGACAGCTCTAGGAAGAGTCTTGGTGCCTCCAAACTTCTTCCATTTCAGAATGATGGAGGCCACTGTGTTCTTGGGGACCTTCAATGCCGCAGACATTTTTTTTGGTGCCACTCCCAGATATGTGCCAACACAATCCTGTCTCGGAGCTCTACAAACAATTCCTTCAACCTCATGGCATGGTTTTTCTCTGGCATGCACTGTCAACAATGGGACATTAGACAGGTGTGTGCCTTTCCAAATCATGTTCAATCAATTGATCTTACCACAGGTGGACTCCAATCAAGTTGTAGAAACATCAAGGATGATCAATGGAAACAGGATGCACCTGAGCCCAATTTCAAGTCTTATAGGAAATGGTTTGAATTTATATTTTTATTTAAACACGGCAAATAATTTAAGAACAAATTCTTATTTACAATGACGGCCTACCCTGGAAGACGCTGAGCCAATTGTGCGCCACCCCATGGGACTCCCAATCATGGCTGGATGTGATACAGCCTGAATACTTACGTAAATTAGGTATCCTTTTTTTATACATTTGCAAAAATATCTAAAAACCTGTTCTCACTTTGTCATTATGGGGTATTGTGTGTAGATTGATGAATATTTTTTATTTCATCCATTTTAGAATAAGGCTGTAAGGTAACAAAATGTGGAAAAAAGGGGGGTCTGAATACTTTCTGAATGCAATGTATGTGAAGGCCAAGGGAATCCTAACCCATGTGTCTAAACCAATGACCATCAAGTAGTTTCCAGGCAATAAGGAATGTTTATTGCAGTTTCTTGTCCACATATTGTAGGACATAGGCCTACATAACTATAATTTTAGCAGCTCAAACAATGCAACGAAACGGGTATTTCACTACGAGAATCACACAAATGCATTGGATCCAACTGTAAAAGGGAGTAGAAAGTCATGACTTGATTAGATTCCTCCAAGGGTACACCATGTTCCTAGGGGGACTCATATTCTCTCAACCCAGATGGCAACACAGAAGGAGACAGACAGTCCTCTGAACACCTCCAATATTAGCCTCCACTTTAAAAATAGCCAGTCATCATATGAAATCAATAATGTCACTTAGAAGCGACTGAGTGTGTGTTGGCAGGGCAAGTCCCTTCCAGGATTAACACCCCGCTTGTGGCCTTGGGGCTCTGTAACCGTAACCGTAACCGATACTGCTCATGCTTGCTCACATGGACGCTTGGGGAACATGGACATTTGAGATATGAAGTAAAAACTGCCCATGGGAGATAACATAGTATCCCCAAAGTCCTTAAGGAAGCAGCCTGGACAGGTTTATCCAAATTCTAGTCCCCCTATAATCTCTTTAGGCTAGTTGCTGAAATTGATTCCATGAGTAATTAATGGCAAGGGAAAACACATCTATAGTAGGTCTTGATGTATAGCAACACATGTATGAAAGATTACATTTTAAAATGCTAAATGTATTTGCGGCATACATAGTCAAGTATGATTCAATAACTGTCTCTACAGTGAATTGTGTGTAAACCTAAGTAGACTTTCCAGCTACAAATGGATTAACAGTGCCATCAGGTGGCCTTGAAGAGATGCAAAGGCAGCCCAAGAAAGGGAGAAGAAGGCAAACACTCACACACACACACACACACACATGTCTCCTTTAAAAATACTTACAGTGGGGCAAAAAAGTATTTAGTCAGCCACCAATTGTGCATGTTCTCCTACTTAAAAAGATAAGAGAGGCCTGTAATTTTCATCATAGGTACACTTCAACTATGACAGATAAAATGAGAAAAAGAAATCCAGAAAATCACATTGTAGGATTTTTAATGAATTTATTTGCAAATGATGGTGGAAAATAAGTATTTGGTCAATAACAAAAGTTTATCTCAATACTTTGTTATATACCCTTTGTTGGCAATGACAAAGGTCAAACGTTTTTTGTAAGTCTTCACAAGGTTTTCACACACTGTTGCTGGTATTTTGGCCCATTCCTCCATGCAGATCTCCTCTAGAGCAGTGATGTTTTGGGGATGTTGCTGAGCAGCACAGACGTTCAACTCCATCCAAAGATTTTCTATGGGGTTGAGATCTGGAGACTGGCTAGGCCACTCCAGGACCTTGAAATGCTTCTTACGAAGCCACTCCTTCGTTGCCCGGGCGGTGTGTTTGGGATCATTGTCATGCTGAAAGACCCAGCCACGTTTCATCTTCAATGCCCTTGCTGATGGAAGGAGGTTGTCACTCAAAATCTCACGATAGATGGCCCCATTCATTCTTTCTTTTACACGGATCAGTCGTCCTGATCCCTTTGCAGAAAAACAGCCCCAAAGCATGATGTTTCCACACCCATGCTTCACAGTAGGTATGGTGTTCTTTGGATGCAACTCAGCATTCTTTGTCCTCCAAACACGACAAGTTGAGTTTTTACCAAAAAGTTATATTTTGGTTTCATCTGACCATATGACATTCTCCCAATCTTCTTCTGGATCATCCAAATGCTCTCTAGCAAACTTCAGACGGGCCTGGACATGTACTGGGGGACACATCTGGCACTGCAGGATTTGAGTCCCTGGCGGCGTAGTGTGTTACTGATGGTAGGTTTTGTTACTTTGGTCCCAGCTCTCTGCAGGTCATTCACTAGGTCCCCCCGTGTGGTTCTGGAATTTTTGCTCACTGTTCTTGTGATCATTTTGACCCCACGGGGTGAGATCTTGCGTGGAGCCCCAGATTGAGGGAGATTATCAGTGGTCTTGTATGTCTTCCATTTCCTAATAATTGCTCCCACAGTTGATTTCTTCAAACCAAGCTGCTTACCTATTGCAGATTCAGTCTTCCCAGCCTGGTGCAGGTCTAGAATTTTGTTTCTGGTGTCCTTTGACAGCTCTTTGGTCTTGGCCATAGTGGAGTTTGGAGTGTGACTGTTTGAGGTTGTGGACAGGTGTCTTTTGTACTGATAACAAGTTCAAACAGGTGCCATTAATACAGGTAACGAGTGGAGGACAGAGGAGCCTCTTAAAGTTACAGGTCTGTGAGAGCCAGAAATCTTGCTTGTTTGTAGGTGACCAAATACTTATTTTCCACCATAATTTGCAAATAAATTCATAAAAGGTGATTTTCTGGATTTTTTTCTCATTTTGTCTGTCATAGTTGAAGTGTACCTATGATGAAAATTACAGGCCTCTCTCATCTTTTTAAGTGGGACAACTTGCACAATTGGTGGCTGACTAAATACTTTTTTGCCCCACTGTATGTCAGAAACCTAGCTTGGCAAAGAAGCCTCAGAGAGCAGAGTATCACTACAGAAAAACAATGAAAGTCTTTGAAGTCTTTTAATTGAATGCATTGTGAACCTTGACATTCTCACTTAAATTTTGACTGTCGTCATTCAAAAATGAAGTGAACCTCGTCATTTAGTTGTTCTTGAAATGTCATATTTTGGGAAGCTTCACTGGGAATTCAAAAATCGAATATATTTTCTGAGCATCATGAAACAGCTGACATTTCGCTTCTTGCATAAAGAAAACGATGTAATAACTTCTTAGAGTTTGTTAAATCATATTGAAGAGAGAAAAAAGAAAGTATCAGAAAAAAATATATTTCACTAACATGGATGTTGCATGGGAGATCATTAATAGGACGTTGTCTAGAGAAGAGCACTCTGGATTTGACACTGTGCGTGGACGCAGCAACCTTTCAGCAGCTGCATCAGTTATCACCAACAACGGATTCAGTGTGACTCATCCTGAGGAAAATTACCTCTTCACGTGGTGCAGATCGCTATGCTGTGCGTATTGTCGCTCACTGATTTTTTTGCCATTATTTTCCTTGGCTGCAATCTAATTAAATGAGAAAGTATGATCAAATCTGCCTGTAGAAGACTGGAGTCGGTCTCAAGACCATGACCATAAAGTAATGTCATTTTTTACACCTTTATATGTATTTTAAAATAAAGTTTTCAGTATGTTCCTTGAATATATATTTTATAGCTCTTCTTTTAAAAGTTTAACTGTCAAACATTGGGGTTCTTTTCATAGCCTCTATACCAATGCTATAGAATGTGTCACCATCCATGCAGGAATATCAATAAAACCCATGTGTGGGAGATCAGTAAACCTCTTGTGCACAAGTTTAAAAACAAATTACATTATCATTACCTAATACCCTGTCTAAAATAACATTCATGCAAATAGCTCATGTCAAAGAAAAGGCGTGTTGAGCCCTACTGTGACTTCTAAAAGCACTGTTGCTAAATACATACTAATAGAAATTCAAACCCCGATCACCTTGATAAAGGACCATACCAGACAATTATATTTTAAACACAGTTGTATTTAATGGATTACATAAAATTGGAAACAAATAACAGTAGGCTACACCAACATTCAATTTCCATTCATACAACGTGTTGGGTAAATTCCCACAGTAGATGTGTCTTGGTAAACAAGGAAATCTTTTATTTCAGGTGTATGAAATGAATGTCAAATAGAACAAATCTCCCATGGTCTGCTCAAAGTAGGACTAAGTTGTTCCGATGGTAATACTCACCAGAGGGCAAACATATCTTCAAAGACTATGGCAGCAAGCAGCACTAAGGTGACACCAGAGATCACTACTTGGAAATAACCAGTTTTGGCATGGACATTGCATTGAGGACTTCCACCATTTTAACATAGTCAACTGGGTGGGACTTCCTATGGGTTTAGGAAGGACCACACAACTTCATCAAGAGGGATAAGCCAATGAATTCTGTGAGCAAATATTCCATAACTGCAGGTGGCAGTAACCAAGATGGAATAGGAAGCGGGACATCCCACTTTTTTTGTGGTTCATATAGTCAATGAACTAAGCAGACTAGACCCTGCTGCTAATGCATTGGCCCATTTAAAAATAATAATTCCCCAATGGTAAACAGTTGAAGGAGCCGCACAGCTATGTTACAATGGGATGCCAGACTATCGCATCTGGACTATGATTTACGCTTTGTCTTGCTAAATGAATGTTTATGGCTGAGAAAATAAACATGTTTTCAAATGGTTTTGACATTTTGCATTATCCAAGAGTATAGTATGATAGATGCATGAAAAGTTGCTTGCATAGCTAGCTGAATAGTTTCCGTTTAGCCATATGTAACAGTATACATTTTAGACCGTCCCCTCGCCCACACCCGGGCGCGAATCAGGGACCCTCTGCACACATCAACAACAGTCACCCACGAAGCATCGTTACTCATCGCTCCACAAAAGCCGCGGCGCTTGCAGAGCAAGGGGAACTACTAGTTCAAGGTCTCAGAGCAAGTGACGTCACCGATTGAAACGCTATTTAGCGCGCACCGCTAACTAAGAGCCGTTTCACGTAGTCCAGTAGGGGATCTACTCCGATTTCAGAGGATTCTTCAGAGCGTGCTTTGAGCGCAGATTTGCTGATGAATTTACAAACACCCAACACCTGTTATGACCGTGTCAGTAAACGTCGGCATTAAAACAATTGTGTTGCCAGCAGCAAATATGTATTTACCAACACTCTAGATAACATGAAAGAGCAGAAACAGCTGTGTTAGTAGATTGTCAGATTGAGTTTCAGTCATTTGTCTCTGGAAGTAAATTAGCTAGCCAACTTTAGCCAGTTAGCTTGGTAATCGACTGTGGTTGTAATGTCAGAATGCTCGGATCAACCCTACTCCTCGGCCAGAGCGTCCAGTGTGAACTGAACGATCTGAATTTACAAACGCCTTTGAGCGCACTCTGGCACTCCAGTGAATTTACGAACACACCATGTATGGTACATTTGAGCCAAACCCCCTCCGGCTCGTGACATTCCCGTTGCTAATGTGAATTATGGCAATTTGAATTTAGTCCCTATACCTCTATCTGCAGTTTGAGTTACCAAACTTGGCTTTATACTTGTTCAAACACACTCCAGATGGCAGTACACACCCTTTGTTTACCACCTCAGAAGTAGTAGAACGTTAACTAATCCAAATAGACAGGTTGGTTGTTTAGCAACAAAACCAACACATGCGCAACTTTGGAGCAAAACAGACAGGGTTGGCTTAAATTATTAAACTATATTTGGTCTCTAATGTTTATTGAAAACAAACTTTGCACAACAAGCACTTGTCACAAATACATTGTCACAGTTGTCGGTTAGCTAGCGAATTTCAGCCATATTAGCATATAGGTGGCGTCGGTCAAAACAAGACATTGCAACAAGATACATGCTGAAACGAGCCATATACAATACGATTCCCCTAATGGTAGCTTCTTGTCATTGTTTCCATCCAGAATCACAAAACAGACTTCTGCCCCATTTGATGAACGTGCATCGTTTGTGACATTGTCAGCTAATCCATCTATGGATATGGCCTTAACCGTTTAAATTAATAACAGCTGCGTGGATGAATTTATTGTCTATTGACGGTTTAACAAGAGATAATTTTTGTAAAACTGGGCCCAATTTATCTGGATTTTGCCTATCGGATAGGATTAAATGTCCAATTCTAGTCCAATCTGCTTAAATGCCCAATCCATTTTCAACCTTTCAGTTCTCTTGTGCCCAACATGCAAATTGTAGACATTTAAACCTTCATGAGGACAGAACATTACCTAAATTTTTTTTGTGTAATTACAGGCCAAAATCCAATAATATACAACACATTGGCAAAAGATCAAAGCAAGATTCATTATGAGGCTAAATCAACTTTACAGTCAGCATAATGAGCATCTTGAAGATATCTGATATGTGCAATACAGTGAGAATATATTCATCTGCAGTAGGGCATCAGGAACATACAGTACATCAACAGCCTACATGCAGAGTTAGTATAGGGAAACAATTCTGCAACAAAGCCTTTTAATAACAAAAAAGGGGACACAAACCCCAATCACCATGTCTAAGGTTAGGTTACAAAGCATGCATTTATAGTCAAACAAAATAGTCAATGGGATTTCTCAAATGTGTCCATAATCAAGTCAAAGTGAGATAAAACATGCATCTATGATATAAAACTTAACTGCAAGATAGCCGCTTGACTTCCAACTTTTGTCATTCATTCTGCCCTTAGTCAGTCCTGAACAAAAATAATGAGAAATACAATGAGCCTAAGAGTGACAAGTGAACACAAGCTTTTAAGTGAGACAGTACAGCAAGAAAAGACAGCATGGCTCCAAACCATAAGAAATACAGAATGCTGTAACATAAAACAGATCAAACATGACTAACACATTTTCCAGGGCAGAGTTCTTGGAGCTCGGAGTCCAGGAGTAAGATTATTTGTAGTGCATGGCTCAGTCCTAAAAAAAGAAGATTCCAAGAACACAGGATGAGATGTTACTATCCTTTTGAAAATATTAACCAGCTCTGTTTCAAATATATCTAGTAGCAATGAACTCCACTGCAAACTTTGTGTGGTTAGCTGACCTGTTCTGACTGATCAGGTTTGTGGACACTCCCCATACGAAAGGCACTGAAGAAATATCCGCTTCTACAAAAAGAAAAGGCTGCATTTAAATAAAATGCTGCCGATGGAAATCAATAGAAAATCTCCAGCATAAAAATCTGAAAAGTTGCATTCACTGCATCAGTCCACGGAGTGTGCAGAAGTTGTGAAACAAATAAATGCATACATGGCATCTTTGCTTTGAGTACACACGCATAATCAGCAGTTTGTGAGAGAGTACCTTTATCCCAGTCCTCATCACAGTTGGTGTTCGTCCAGGTGCTAACAGGTACCTGCCATTTGCTCTGCACCTCAGCACTGCCCACTGGAAATCACAGAACCTGGTTAGACTCACTAAAGTGTGCAAATAGGCTTATCATTGAATAATGCAAATACAGAAAGGGTAAAACAAAAGGCTCACAGTCTTCTGCATTCACAGATATTCTGTCAACACAATTAGCAATGTGGTGTGAAAGCTCATGCTTGGGCATCAGGTGGCGGGCGTTGAAAGGGCACGTTTTTAATTCACTGGCCAGTTTAGGGTGGTTCTACAGGAAAGGACAAGAGGACAGCTGAATAACTTGTTTTGCCATGTACTAACTGACTATATTAGCAACATTTAAGATGACATGTCACAACGTCATATTGCGCCTTCAACATTCCTTCCTGAAGCTACTAACTTTGCTGCACTTGATCAGATGGTATGGAAAGCGGCAGGCACGGATCTGATGGTTCTTGTCGTATGGACACTGAAGGAGTTTATTTGGATCACAGGCATCTTCTGGATCTATTGACAACAGAGAAAATAATGCCATAGAGCAAAGTTAACACCAAGGAAATTACTCAGTTAGAATGAGCTAAAAGTAGACTAATGTAGGCAAGGTGTCAAATCAAAATCAAACGTTATTAGTCACATGCGCCGAATACAACAGGTGTAGACCTTACAGTGAAATGCTTACTTACGAGCCCCTAAACAGTGCAGTTGAAAAAAATATGGGTAAAAAAAACAAAAAAGCAACAAGTAATTAAAGAGCAGCAGTGAAATAACAATAGCGAGACTATATACAGGGGGATACCGGTACAGAGTCAATGTGCAGGAGCTACAGTTAGTTGAGGGAATATGTACATGTAGGTAGAGTTATTAAAGTGACTATGCATAGATGATAACAACAGAGTAATATGAGTGCAAGAGGGGGTGGGGGGCAATGCAAATAGTCTCAGTAGCCATTTGATTAGATATTCAGGAGTCTTATGGCTTGGGGGTAGAAGCTGTTAAGAAGCCTCTTGGACCAAGACTTGGCGTGCAGTAGCAGAGAGAACAGACCGACTAGGGTGGCTGGAGTCATAGGCAATTTTTAGGGCCTTCCTCTGACAGCTCCTGGTATAGAGGTCCTGGATGGCAGGAAGCTTGGCCCCAGTGTTGTACTGGGCCGTTTGCAATACCCTCTGTTGTGCCTTACGGTCGGAGGCCGAGCAGTTGCAATACCAGGCAGTGATGCAACCACTCAGGATGCTCTTGAAGGTGGAGCTATAAAATCTAAAGGATCCGAGGACCCATGCCAAATCTTTTCAGTCCCCTGAGGGGGGAATAGGTTTTGTTGTGCCCTCTTCACAACTGTCTTGGACTATGTTCGTTTGTTGGTGAAGTGGACACTCAACCTGCACCACTACAGCCCTGTCGATGAGAATGGGGGAGTGCGCGGTCCTCTATTTCCTGTCGTCCACAATCCTCTCCTTTGTCTTGATCACGTTGATGGAGAGGTTGTTGTCCTGGCACCACACAGCCAGGTCTCTGACCACCTCCAAATAGGCTGTCTTGTCAGTGATCAAACCTACCACTGTTGTGTCATCAGCAAACGTAATGACGGTGTTGGAGTCATGCCTGGCCGTGCAGTCACGAGTGAACAGGGACTACTGGAGGGGAACTGAGCATGCACCCCTGAGGGGCCCGTGTTGAGGATCGGTGTGGCGGATGTGTTGTTACCTACCCTTACCACCTGGGGGCAGCCCATTAGGAAGTCCAGGATCCAGTTGCAGAGGGAGGTGTTCAGTCCCAGGGTCCTTAGCTTATTGACGAGCTCTGAGGGCACTATGGTGTTGAACGCTGAGCTGTAGTCAATGAAAAGCATTCTCACATGTGTTCTTTTTGTTCAGGTGGGAAAGGGCAGTGTGGAGTGCAATAGAAATTGCATCATCTGTGAATCTGTTGGAGCGGTGTGCAAATTGGAGTGGGTCTAAGGTTCCTGGGATAATGTTGTTTATGTGAGCCATGACCAGCCTTTCAAAGCACTTCATGGCTACAGACGTGAGTGCTATAGGTCGGTAGTCATTTAGGCAGGTTACCTTAGTGGTGTTCTTGGGCACAGGGACTTTGTTGGTATTACAGACTTGGACAGGGAGAAGTTGAAAATGTCAGTGAAGACACTTGCCAGTTGGTGTCACTGGGAGCTCTCGACTGTGCTTCTCTTTGTAGTCTAATGGTTTGCAAGCCCTGCCACATCCGAACGAGCGTCAGAGCCGGTGTAGTACGATTCAATCTTAGTCCTGTATTGACGCTTTGCCTGTTTGATGGTTCGTCGGAGGGCATAGCGGAATTTCTCATAAGCTTCCGGTTTAGAGTCCCGCTCCTTGAAAGCGGCAGCTCTAGCCTTTAGCTCAATGCGGATGTTGCCTGTAATCCATGGCTTCTGGTTGGGGTATGTATGTACGGTCACTGTGGGGACGACGTCGTCGATGCACTTATTGATGAAGCCAATGACTGATGTGTACTCCTCAACGCCGTCAGAGGATTCCCAGAACATATTCCAGTCAGTGCTAGCAAAACAGTCCTGTAATTGAGCGAGTCACTGGTGCTTCCTGCTTTAATTTTTGCTTGTAAACAGGAATCAGAAGGATAGAATTATGGTTTACCCAAATGCAGGGTGCAAAATTACAGGGGAGCCAGGGCTCAGCCACCTTGAATTAGATGTTAGCTCCCCTAAATGCAACTTAATTTTTATTTCACCTTTATTTAACCAGGTAGGCCAGTTGAGAAAAAGTTCTCATTTACAACTGCGACCTTTACAGCTGTCTGCAAGACATCAATTAATGTAGGCCTAATCAATGGCAATGGCTGAATGTCATTGGGCACACTTTTTGGTGTTTTGTAAGAGATGTCTATTTCCATTCTTCAAATGGCATGAGTAGGCTGGCTATACAAGCAGTTTGGATGATGGAATGGACGAACATGCACATGTAGCCTACTTTTTGAAGTGATTTATTTGACAATCAAATGAAAATATCATGACTGGCTGTGTTCATGCCACTTTAAAAATGTCATTTAAACAGAAAATATTACATCTATTATTAAATTCATTAATAGAGACCACCCGGATGTCATTGCGTAATTCGCACTCTGCCCAAATGGATCCAATCAAAAAGGGAAAGTTAGGCCTAGGCGGATTGTACAATGAGACATATTTCACTGGATGTATAAACATGAAGCATCCAGTTGGTGGTTCCACTCACTTCCAGAGGAAGCCCACTGGCAGGCAGTGGATTTTGGCCAACATTCTGCAAATTCTCATTCTCATTCTCAAATTCTCATTAAACATTTGATCTCAATAAAGTTATGTTCCAAAAAACTATAATCTGTTATAAACAGAGTGGACTAAGTTTTATAGACATTACCATTTGCAAAAGTTTTTATTCATTTTTAAAAGCAAGCTGTTTAGGAGCACAAACGCAAATTGAGTTAATGTAAACGCGCTATTCACAGTAGGCGTTCCCTAACAGAAATATGCATACTAAAACGCGCCAATGGGATATTGCTATCGCGTGCTTGGCTCTGCCCTTGGAAACAACAACATGTGGTCTCTTGGTTTAGTTATAAAAGTCTTTGGTGCTAGCGCAGTATTCAAGCCTCTGTCGTAGTCAGTTGATCACATCCGTGCAGGACACTTAGGTCACTGCAGACAGAGAATTTAATTAAAGTATGAGAAGTCCCTAGGAGCCAACAATCAAAAATGGTAATTGATTGAAATACAAAAGGCAATATATTTGACTCTTACCAGCCTTCTCCCCTTCCTCATTATTCCAGCGTGGTAATGTCTCAGCTAGAGTAGTCTTCGAAGGAATACAAGTTGATCCAAATCGGATGGTAGACATCTTTCCTCGAAGTGTGGCCTGGTGGTCGCTGAAGCCAGGTTACCGATCTAATTTACTCAAGCTCGTAGCACGTGGAGATTTAAATTATCTTTCAGGTAACGTTAGGTAGCTTACAATGTTACCACCATGATCATGCATTCAACCGCTGTCTACTGTTTGCGTTTCTAATTTGTACGTTTATTTTCCTGATACTAGCTAATAACATGTGGCATGGCCAGCTCACTAACTAGGAACGTTTAAATAATGACTCTGCATAATAATGATAGCTCTTAAACTTAGCCTTTCTCTTGGCAATAAACATATATTTTTTTAAAGTAAAACAAGCAACGTCTTTAAAAATAACCAGATTTGGCAAATATTCACCTTTTTAAGTAAACTGAACTTGGAGGAGCGCGTGGAAATTGACTTCAACTTTTAAATACGGCAAAACACGGTTTGATCCAGTGGGTGTGTCCTACAATGTCAATCAGCCATATCATTGGCTGTCAATCAGCCATATCATTGGCTGTCAATCACGTTGCCACAACATATGTGACGCTCAGCGAATATACACTGAACAAAAATATAAACGCAACAATTTAAAAGATTTTACTTAGTTACAGTTCATAAGGAAATTAAATAAATACATTTGACTTCATATATGTATTTCATTGGGAATACAGATGCAAAATATTTTATTTAACCTTTTATTTAACTTGGCAAGTCAGTTAAGAACAAATTCTTAAAAGGTAGGGACGTGGATCAGAGAACCAGTCAGTACTTGGTGTGACCACCATGTGCTTCATGCAGTGCAACATATCTCCTTCCCATAATTGATCAGGCTGTGTTGATTGTAGCCAACACCAACGTTGTCCCACTCCTCTTCAATGGCTGTGCGAAGTTGTTGAATATTGGCGGGAACTGGAACAGGCGGGTAGTACATGTCAAACATGCTTAATGTGTGACATGTCTGGTGAGTATGCAGGCCATGGAAGAACTGGGATATTTTCAGTTTTCAGGAATTCTGTACAGATCCTTGCAACATGGGGCTGTGCATTATCATTATGAAACATGAGATGATGGCGGCGGATAACTGGCATGACAATGGGCCTCCAGGATCTCGTCATGGTATCTCTGTGCATTCAAATTGCCATCGATAAAATTAAATTGTGTTCGTTGTCTGTAGCTTATGTCTGCCCATACCATAACCCCACCGCCATCATGGGGAACACTGTTCACAATGTTGACATTAGCAAACCACTCGCCCACATGATGCCATACACGCTGTCTGACATCTGCCCGGTACAGTTGAAACCGGGATTCATCAGTGAAGAGCACACTTCTCCAACGTGCCAGTGGCCATCGATTACAGCGTCGAGTCTTCTTGGGTATGACGCTACAAAATTGGCACACATGTATTTCTCCCATTCTTCTCTCAAGCTCTGTCAGGTTGGGTAGGGAGCACAGCTATTCTCAGGTCTCTCCAGAGATCTTTAAGTCCGGGCCACTCAAGGACATTCAGAGACATGTCCCGAAGCCACTCCTGCATTGTCTTGGCTATGTGCTTAGGGTTGTTGTCCTGTTGGAAGGTGAACCTTTGCCCCAGGCTGAGGTCCTGAGTGCTCTGGAGCAGGTTTTCATCAAGGATCACTCTGTACTTTGCTCCGTTTCTTTCCCTCAATCCTGACTAGTCTCCCAGTCCCTGCCGCTGAAAAACATCCCCACAGCATGATCCTGCCACCACCATGCTTCACCATAGGGATGTGGCCAGGTTTCTGTGGCCAGTTTTCTTCCAGACGTAATTCTTGGCATCCAAATCAAATCAAATGAATCAATTGAATTTACCACAGGTGGACCAATAAAGTTGTAGAAACATCAAGGATGATCAATGGAAACAGGATGCACCTGAGCTTAATTCCGTGTCTCATTGTAAATTGTCTGAATACTTGTATAAATAAGGTATGTTTTATTTTTAATACATTTGCAAAAATGTCAACCTGTTTTTGCTTTGTCATTATGGGGTATTGTGTGTAGATAAAGGATTCTTGTTTAATACATTTTAGAATAAGGCTGTAACGTAACAATGTAGGGTCTGAATACTTTCCGAATGCACTGCATGTAATCCTTTATGACCATATGTACCTCTGTGATTAATTATGATTTATTGTGCACAAAAGTGAATTAAATTGTTTCCACACATGATTTTGCATTTGCGGAATGGTCATGTGACGAGAAATGTGTATATTTTGGGAAGTGAGCACTGTTTGACCTGACGAAGAGCCTTTTATTGTCCCCAGCACAAGGTGAACCTGTGTAATGACCATGTCATTTAATCAGCTTCTTGATATGCCACACCTGGATTATCTTGGCAAAGGATCAATGCTGACAAAAAAATATGTAAACAAATGAGAGAAATAAGCTTTTTAGTGTGTGGAACATTTCTGGGATCTTTTATTTCAGCTCATGAAACATGAGACCAATACTTTACATGTTGCGTTTATGTTTTGGTTCAGTATATGCACTACATGACTAAAAGTATGTGGACACTTGCTCGTCGAACATCTCATTCCAAAATCATTGTCCCACCTTTGCTGCTATAACCGCCTCCACTCTTCTGGGAAGGGTTTCCACTAGATGTTGGAACATTGCTGCGACGACTTGCTTCCATTCAGCCACAAGCATTAGTGAGGTCGGGCACTGATGTTGGATGATTAGGCCTAGCTCGCGGTCAGCGTTCCAATTCATCCCAAAGGTGTTTGATGGAATCTTGATAAACCATTTCTGTATGGACCTCGCTCTGTGCACAAGGGCATTGTCATGCTGAAACAGGAAAGGACATTCCCAAAACTGTGGCCACAAAGTTAGAAGCACAGAATCATCTAGAATGTCATTGTATGCTGTAGCGTTAAGATTTCCTTTAACTGGAACTAAGGGGCCTAGCCCAAACCATGAAAAACAGCCCCAGACCATTATTCCTCCTACACCAAACTTTACAGTTGGCACTATACTTTGGGGCATGGAGCGTTCTCCTGGACTCCGCCAAACCCAGAGTCGTCAGTCGGACTGCCAGATAGTGAATTGTGATTCATCACTCCAGAGAACCCGTTTCCACTGTTCCAGAGGCCAATGCAGCGAGCTTTACACCCCTCCAGCCGACGCTTGGCATTGCGCATGGTGATCTTAGGTTTGTGTGCGGCTGCTCAGCCATGAAAAGCTATTTCATGAAGCTCCCGACGAACAGTTATTTTGCTGACGTTGCTTCCAGAGGCAGTCTGGAGTATTGCAACCGAGGACAGATGATTTTTACGTGCTTTAGCACTCGGTGGTCCCGTTCTGTGAGCTTGTGTGGCCTACCATGTTGCGGCTGAGCTGTTGTTGCTCTTAAATGTTTTCATTACACAATAACAGCACTTACAGTTGACTGGGTGGATAGCTCTAGCAGGGCAGAAATTTGACGAACTCACTTGTTGGAAAGGTTGCATCATGACTGTGCCATGTTAAGTCACTGAGCTCTTCAGTAAGGCCATTCTACTGCAAATATTTGCCTATGGAGATTGCATGGCTATGTGCTCAATGTTATACACGTGTCAGCAATGGGTGTGGCTGAAATAGCCAAATCCAATAACTTGAAGGGGTGTCCACATATAGTATATATATATCTGGTGATTCTTGATCAATAAAATGGCATTCTAATGAAATATCAACAATTCAAGGTAAAACTTTTCATTTGACAAATTGTGCCCTGAATATGTTTGACAAAGTACTCCTTTGCAGAGCCAATAGCACACATCTATGGTGATAAAGATCGATTAGTTGAAACAAGAAAATGATCTCAGAACAGATTTTCTGAGAAACGTTGTCAACGGTACATGCATCTGTGTATCACAATATGCAAAATGTAAAGCATCCACATAACAGCGGGGTATCTTCCGTACAAAAGGTCTGCCTTTTCCTCTATGTTCATCATCAATTATCTCAACACTGTGAAAAAAAGTAGCAACAAATTGCAGTCTGCTGAACAAGTAACATTGTAGTAGGTACATTACGGTAATCATACAGCCAATTGCTGAAGAGCGCAACGGGTAGTTTGCGCTTCCTAAAAATGGCGCTGTTCTGTGTTGGGGTGTGCCGTGGGTTGGCTGTGACATTTTACGGAATCAGACCTAATGGGGTTACAGTTATATGCTCCTCTTTCAAGGCCACCTCTCGAGCAATGTATTGACAACTCATTCAAAACTTTATGTAAATGTAGCTTAAAGTCCTATCTTGGCAAATCTTTGGTAACGCCCAACCAAAGATACTGACAACAACATAGGGCAAGTAAGCACGAGCCTGGTTCCAGATCTGTCCAAGTGCTGTCACAGCTGACTTGCCATTTCTAGATGTTTGGCACGACAACCATCATGGGAGCAGTTGGTAAAAAATACTGCACAAACAGTTGTTTGACCAGACTAGTATTATAGTTTACTTTTCTGTCTTGAGTTGTCATAGACAATACTACTTTATAATGGACTTGAATGTGTGGTTAAGTTGTGTCCCATGCACTATAAATACTCTCTGATCATTTTATTTTTATTTTACCTCTTATTTAATTAACCAGGTAGGCTAGTTGAGAACAAGTTCTAATTTACAACTGCGACCTGGCCAAGATGAAGCAAAGCTGTGCGACACAAACAACAACACAGAGTTACACATGGAATAAACAAACATACAGTCAATAATACAATAAATACAGTGTGTGCAATTGAGGTAGGATAAGGGGGGTGAGGCAATAAATAGGCCATAGTGGCGAAATTATTACAGTATGGCAAATTAAACACTGGGGTTATAGATGTGCAGAAGATGAGTGTGCAAGTAGCGGCACTGGGGTGCAAAGGAGCAAAATAAATATGGTGATGAGGTAGTTGGATGGGCTATTTACAGATTTGTTATGTGCAGGTGCAGTGATCTGTGAGCTGCTCTGACAGCTGGTGCTTAAATCTAGTGAGGGAGATATGAGTCTCCAGCTTCAGTGATTTTTGCAGTTCGTTCCAGTCATTGGTAGCAGAGAACTGGAAGGAAAGGCAGCCAAAAGAGGAATTTGCTTTGGGGGTGACCAGTGAAATATACCTGCTGGAGCATGTGCTGCGGGTGGGTGCTGCTATGGTGACCAGTGAGCTGAGATAAGGCGGGGCTTTACCTAGCAACGACGTATAGATGACCTAGAGCCAGTGGGTTTGGCGACGGATATGAAGCGAGGGCCAGCAGGCAAGAGCATACAGGTCGCAGTGGTGGGTAGTGTATGGGGCTTTAGTGACAAAACGGATGGCACTGTGATAGACTGCATCCAATTTGCTGAGTAGAGTGTTGGAGGCTATTTTGTAAATGGCATCGCCGAAGTCAAGGATCGATAGGACAGTCAGTTTTACTAGGGTATGTTTGGCAGCATGTGTGAAGGATGCTTTGTTGCGAAATAGGAAGCCGATTCTAGATTTAATTTTGGATTGGAGTTGCTTAATGTGAGTCTGGAAGAAGAGTTTAAAGTCTAACCAGACACCTAGGTATTTGTAGTTGTTCACATATTCTAAGTCAGAACCGTCCAGAGTAGTGATGCTGGACGGGCAGGCAGGTGTGGGCAGCGATCGGTTGAAGAGCATGCATTTAGTTTAACTTGCATTTAAGAGCAGTTGGATGCCACGGAAGGAGAGTTGTATGGCATTGAAGCTTGTCTGGAGGTTAGTTAATTAACACAGTGTCCAAAGGGCCAGAAGTATACAGAATGGTGTCGTCTGTGTAGAGGTGGATCAGAGAATCACTAGCAATAAGAGCGACATCATTGATGTATACAGAGAAAAGAGTCGGCCCGAGAATTTAACCCTGTGGCACTCCCATAGACTGCCAGAGGACTGAACAACAGGCCCTCCAATTTGACACACTGAACTCTGTCAGAGAAGTAGTTGGTGAACCAGGCGAGGCAGTCATTTGAGAAACCAAGGCTATTGAGTCTGCCGATAAGAATGTGGTGATTGACAGAGTCGAAAGCCTTGGCCAAGTCGATGAATACAGCTGCACCGTATTGTCTCATCGACGGCGGTTATGATGTCGTTTAGGACCTTGAACGTGGCTGAGGTGCACCCATGACCAGCTCGGAAACCAGATTGCATAGCGGAGAAGGTACGGTGGGATTTGAAATGATCGGTGATCTGTTTGTTAACTTGGCTTTCGAAGACCTTAGAAAGGCAGGGTAGGCTAGATGTAGGTCTGTAGCAGTTTGGGTCTAGAGTGTCTCCCCCTTTGAAGAGGGGGATGACCGCGGCAGCTTTCCAATCTTTGGGGATCTCAGACGATATGAGAGGTTGAACATGCTAGTAATAGGGGTTGCAACAATTTCGGCAGATAATTTTAAGAAGAGAAGGTCCAGATTGTCTAGCCCTGCTGATTTGTAGGGGTACAGATTTTGCAGCTCTTTCAGAACATCAGCTATCTGGATTTGGGTGAAGGAGAAATGGGGAGGCTTGGGCAAGTTGCAGTGGGGGGTGCAGGGCTGATGACCGAGGTAGTGGTAGCCAGGTGGAAAGCATGGCCAGCCGTAGAAAAATTCTTATTGAAATTCTCAATTATTGCGGATTTATCGGTGGTGACTGTGTTTCCTAGCCTCATTGCAGTGGGCAGCTGAGAGGAGGTGCTCTTATTCTCCATGGACTTTAGTGTCCCAGAACTTCCTGGAGTTTGTGCTAAGGGATGCACATTTCTGTTTGAAAAAGCTAGCCTTTGTTTTCCAAACTGCCTTTGTATATTGGTTCCTAACTTCCCTGAAAAGTTGCATATCGTGGGGGCTATTCTCGATGCTAATGCAGTACGCCACAGGATGTTTTTGTGCTGGTCAAGGGCAGTCAGGTCTGGAGTGAACCAAGGGCTATATCTGTTCCTGGTTTAACATTTTTTGAACGGGGCATGCTTATTTAAGATGGTGAGGAAAGCACTTTTAAAGACTAACCAGGCATCCTCTACTGACGGAATGAGGTCAATACCATTCCAGGATATCCGGGCCAGGTCGATTAGAAAGGCCTGCTCGCTGAAGTGTTTTAGGGAGTGTTTGACAGTGATGAGGGGTGGATGCAACCTTTCTAACAAGTCAGTTCGTCAAATGTCTGCCCTGTTAGAGCTGCTCCTGTCAACTGTGCAAGTGCTGTTATTGTGGAGCAACAACGGCTCACCCTCCATGTGGTAGTCCACATAAGCTCACAGAACGGGACCGCCGAGTGCTGAAGCACGTAAAAATCATTTGTTCTCGGTTGCAACACTCACTACAGAGTTCCAAACTGCCTCTGGAAGCAACGTCAGCATAATAACTATTTGTCAGGAGCTTCATGAAATGGGTTTCCATGGCCGAGTGTCCACACAAAAGCCTAAGATCACAGTGCGTAATGCCAAGTGTCGGCTGGCTGGAGTGGTGTAAAGTTCGCTGCCAATGGACTCTGGAGCAGTGGAAACAGGTTATCTGGAGTGATGAATCAAGCTTCATCAAATCACATTTTATTGGTCACATACACATATTTAGCAGGTGTTATTGCAGGTGTAGTAAAATGCTTGTGTTCCTAGCGCCAATCGTGCAGTAATATCTAACACACAACAATACATACAAATCTAAAGTAAAAGAATGGAGTTAAATATTACGAGGAGCAATGTCGGAGTGGCATTGACTAAAATACAGTAGAATATAATACAGTATATACATATGAAATAAGTAAAGCAGTATGTAAACATTGTTAAAGTGACTATATGATAGTTGACTGACGAATCTGGGTTTGGAGGATGCCAGGAGAACGCTAACTACCCCTATGCGTAGGGTCTGTTTTTCATGGTTCGGCCTAGGCCCCTTAGTTCCAATGAAGGGAAATCTTAACGCTGCAGCATACAATAACATTCTAGACCAGCCTTTCTTAAAGTATCGGTCGCGACCCAAAGTCTGTCGCGACGTGTCAGAATATATTTAATTACCTAATTAATTACTGGAATGATTTGGCATCTGCGCTCTCTGCTTAGCAGCGGTCTCAGCTCAGTTTGGCAGCTGCGCGAGTGGGAGATGCCCTTGTGCTTCGAGGTTTACCGGATCCATTTTCTGCAGTTTTCTTGAAGATCACTCCGCGACACACTCGATGCAGCACTGTCGTTCAGATGCAGATGATGCGCTTTCAGCCACTGACTTGTAATTCCCACTCTCCATCACTCATCAAATGGACTTTAGAAAATATATTTTTTATATAAATCAAATGGAGTTATGTTAGCCACGAATTCTGACTGAGCTCGATTGTAATGAAACGCAACGACGAGTTTCTCTCTTTCATACAAACTTTGAGAAATAACGAGGAGCGCCCACAATGTGGGTGGGGAAGAGTTTAGTAATGAGTATATCAAAACGAAAAAATTAATAAAAACGACACGTCCTGACCTAATATCCACAGCATGAATATCCTAGGAATACCTAGGATAGGATAAAGTAATCCTTCTCACCTCCCCCCCCCTTAAATGATTTAGATGCACTATTGTAAAGTGGCTGTTCCACTGGATGTCAGAAGGTGAATTCACCAATTAGTAAGTCGCTCTGGATAAGAGCGTCTGCTAAATGACTTAAATGTAAATGTAATGATGCTAAACCCAGGGAATACTTTCAGAACAGGGCAGAATGCTTCAGTTAACAGTGCCTTGACAGTGAAAAACTAAGTCTGCTAGCAAGGCATTGTCATTTTATAACAGGTGATGATAAGCAGAAATAAGGGAGTACTATCTCTCATAGTAGTAGATACAAGTTTCTCTTTCCATCAGTCCCCAGGCCTTGTACACAGCTAATAGCTAGTGTTGGATCCTGTATTTTACATTATAGCCATTACCATATATATGATTGAATATTATCTGCTGTTGGCTTGTGTGGATGTATGTATGTGTTATGCAACATAGCTGACTTGAAACATTGTTAAAAGTATCAGGGCCATGGGACTTTCTCATGATGGAAAAATACAGAGAAGCATGAAGACAGGAACTGTTCAAATTAGTTGGGAGGGGGGAACATTCGGAGCGGGGTGTTGCGAGAACAAGCGGTCTTTTGTTAGATAACAGGAGCCAGGTGCGAGATAACGGTATGGAGCATGAGAACCTGGATGTTCTTCACAAGCAAGTTACATCTTACAACAGAAGCGCCGAGAGGCGGGGACCCGCCTGAGCGCCTGCAATAGACTGGACAAGTTTAAACCACGCCCAGTCTCTACTGTGATAGACAGTTCCAACCCGTCTGTTGGCCTATCACAGTATAAAGAATACTGTTTTACATACGTCTTGTCAGTTCCCTGTTCTGCCCTGCGTGGTATTACAGTGAGCCTGTATATATGAAAGTTGCATTTGCCATTTAGCTAATAAAAAATACATAGTATAAAATCGGTGACTCATTGTTATATTTATCATGATACCAGATTTGAATTTACGCAACTCTACCACTAGCATTAGCCAAAGAAACCTAGCTAGCTACTGATGCAATCCCCGGTAACTGTACAGATGGAAAATGAGGCCTGCTGTACATCTTACTGTAGAAATTGTTAAACTAGTCTAGGTTGGAACTGTTGCTGTTTTAAAATTTAAAAAAATACTACTTTTTATTCTGAACTGGAATAAACTGATTGAAGCAAGATGTTTTTTGAGACCAACACAGTTCTGGGTTGCTCATCTGCAGCAGGAACGGTCTCCTGCCTGACTGAGAAAGCAGTAGATGTTCAGATCCAGTTTGGCACCACATACCTATGCAAGTCAGGGTTCTCAAGTACAGAAACAGTTTCAAGGCTGAGCATCACCTGTGTTTCACTGTCAAATACTGATCCCAGAATAGACATGCTTGTTGAAAACTTCAACCAGCCACACACCTCACATTAGGACTGTGTGTGTGTTTTGTTCTACATCTGTGTGATGTGATCAATCAGTTTATTCCTGTTTAGAATGGAAATTGCTTGTATTTTAACAGCAGCAGTTCCAACTGAGACAGGTATGTAAGTGTTTTTAATGGGGAAATTAAACATGAATAGATATTTCATTATTTGTTTTTGTCTATATTGCATTTGTTTTCGGTGTAAGGGCAATGAACTGTACTGATATTTACATATAGTCATTTTCCTATGCTTGGGTGCCAGGAAAACACATTTCTAATTTGGGTCCCAGGCTGAAAAGGTATAAGAACCCCTGTTCTAGACTATTCTGTGCTTCCAACTTTGTGGTAACAGTTTGGGGAAGGCCCTTTCCTGTTTCAGCATGACATTGCCCCTGTGCACAAAGCGGGGTCCATACAGAAATGGTTTGATGAGATCGGTGTGGAATAACTTGACTGGCCTGCCTGCACAGAGCCTTGACCTCACCCCATCAAACACCTTTGGGATAAATTGGAACGCCGATTGCGAACCAGGCCTAATTGCACGACCTCACTAATGCTCTTGTGGCTGAAGGGAAGCAAGTCCCCACAGCAAGGTTCCAACATCTAGTGGAAAGCCTTCACAGAAGAGGAGGCTGTTATAGCAGCAAAGGAGGGACCAACTCCATATTAATGCCCATCATTTTGGAATCAGATGTTCGACAAGCCGTTGTCCACATACGTTTGGTTATGCAATGTACTTTCATTACCATTTTTTTGTGTCTTTTAGACTGCGGCTGTATAGACACTGCTCATCCTCCAAATCCAGGCTAGGGAATGGCCAGCAAGTTGTGTCCAGGCTTCAAAGGGTCAATGCCAAATATGAGCACTTCCTCCAAAGACGTTCCTCGCTTTTATGTTCTCTATAGCACTTTTACGAAAGGTAAAAACTCAGCCCGCCACAGCACCATGTTAAACTCTCATAAGTGGGTACATAAATTGTGTTGTTTTGTCATCAAGCCTTTGTTTGGCATCTCTATTTATACAGATCTGTAGCAAAATTATTTGGATTCGGTCAACCAATAAGATTTCACGTTTGAAGGCAAAAGAAACACAAAGATGTAGCCTAGTTAATTTGGCTTTTGGCAGCTTCTGTGCTGCCATTACAATGAAGCCATATTTTGTATTACCATTCTTCAGGATTTCGGCTCTTTTTCCAAGATGCCAAAGAGGTGAAGGTGATAAAAACAAGGATGCTCGCCAACAGTGTCAAAGTCCAGGACCTAACCTATCGTGATATGGAGAAACTCAGGCAGGTCGGTGGAGGTTAGGACATACACATGAATAACAAGTTCTTATATGGTAAGCAGTCTTTCTTTATAATCTGCCTAGTAGTAGTAGTATTAATAGTATTGTCTGAAAAGCATGAAAATGGTAACTTTTTCGATGTTTGTTTTTCTCAGTTTCGCAGAGACATGATTAAAGCCATTCTGCTGCTGTTAATTTCTATTCCTCCATTTGCCAACTATCTGGTGTTTGTCCTAATGTGAGTTCACTTAAGTCATCAACATCCTCCTCTTGACTCATATTCAGTTAGCAAATATCTTAATGATCAATTAAATGGCAGTTAAAATGTCAAATAATTGTGCATTTATGCCCTCAATGATAATACATTGTGCCCCCCCTACAATGTATTGAAACCCTCTTTGTTCATGTGTCAAGTTTCTCCTCTCTGCTTCCCTCTCCTATTTACGACCAGGTACCTTTTCCCCCGCCAGCTCCTGATCCGCCACTTCTGGACCCGCCAGCAGCAGACAGAGTTCCAGGAAGTGAACCATTCCCACAGGGTCCAACACCACTGGGCAGTGGTGAAGGGGCTTGAGAGTGCAGGTTCACATGTCAAAGACAGTCGCCTACTAGACCTCTGCCACAAGGTGGGTGAATGACACAGAACAATTAAACCACTCCCTTGCATATACAGTGCCTTGCGAAAGTATTCGGCCCCCTTGAACTTTGCAACCTTTTGCCACATTTCAGGCTTCAAACATAAAGATATAAAACTGTATTTTTTTGTGAAGAAACAACAACAAGTGGGACACAATCATGAAGTGGAACGACATTTATTGGATATTTCAAACTTTTTGAACAAATCAAAAACTGAAAAATTGGGCGTGCAAAATTATTCAGCCCCTTTACTTTCAGTGCAGCAAACTCTCTCTAGAAGTTCAGTGAGGATCTCTGAATGATCCAATGTTGACCTAAATGACTAATGATGATAAATACAATCCACCTGTGTGTAATCAAGTCTCCGTATAAATGCACCTGCACTGTGATAGTCACAGAGGTCCGTTAAAAGCGCAGAGAGCATCATGAAGAACAAGGAACACACCAGGCAGGTCCGAGATACTGTTGTGAAGAAGTTTAAAGCCGGATTTGGATACAAAAAGATTTCCCAAGCTTTAAACATCCCAAGGAGCACTGTGCAAGCGATAATATTGAAATGGAAGGAGTATCAGACCACTGCAAATCTACCAAGACCTGGCCGTCCCTCTAAACTTTCAGCTCATACAAGGAGAAGACTGATCAGAGATGCAGCCAAGATGCCCATGATCACTCTGGATGAACTGCAGATATCTACAGCTGAGGCGGGTGACTCTGTCCATAGGACAACAATCAGTCGTATATTGCACAAATCTGGCCTTTATGGAAGAGTGGCAAGAAGAAAGCCATTTCTTAAAGATATCCATAAAAAGTGTCATATAAAGTTTGCCACAAGCCACCTGGGAGGCACACCAAACATGTGGAAGAAGGTGCTCTGGTCAGATGAAACCAAATTTGAACTTTTTGGCAACAATGCAAAACGTTATGTTTGGCGTAAAAGCAACAAACCTCATCACCCTGACCACACCATCCCCACTGTCAAATATGGTGGTGGCAGCATCATGGTTTGGGCCTGCTTTTCTTCAGCAGGGACAGGGAAGATGGTTAAAATTGATGGGAAGATGGATGGAGCCAAATACAGGACCATTCTGGAAGAAACCCTGATGGAGTCTGCAAAAGACCTGAGACTGGGATGGAGATTTGTCTTCCAACAAGACAATGATCCAAAACATAAAGCAAAATCTACAATGGAATGGTTCAAAAATAAACATATCCAGGTGTTAGAATGGCCAAGTCAAAGTCCAGACCTGAATCCAATCGAGAATCTGTGGAAAGAACTGAAAACTGCTGTTCACAAATGCTCTCCATCCAACCTCACTGAGCTCGAGCTGTTTTGCAAGGAGGAATGGGAAAAAATTTCAGTCTCTCGATGTGCAAAACTGATAGAGACATACCCCAAGCGACTTACAGCTGTAATCGCAGCAAAAGGTGGCGCTACAAAGTATTAACTTAAGGGGGCTGAATAATTTTGCACGCCCAATTTTTCAGTTTTTGATTTGTTAAAAAAGTTTGAAATATCCAATAAATGTTGTTCCACTTCATGATTGTGTCCCACTTGCTGTTGATTCTTCACAAAAAATACAGTTTTATATCTTTATGTTTGAAGCCTGAAATGTGGCAAAAGGTCGCAAAGTTCAAGGGGGCCGAATACTTTCGCAAGGCACTGTATATACACTGCTCAAAAAAATAAAGGGAACACTTAAACAACACAATGTAACTAAGTCAATCACACTTCTGTGAAATCAAACTGTCCACTTAGGAAGCAACACTGATTGACAATATATTTCACATGCAGTTGTGCAAATGGAATAGACAACAGGTAGAAATTACAGGCAATTAGCAAGACACCCCCAATAAAGGAGTGGTTCTGCAGGTGGTGACCACAGACCACTTCTCAGTTCCTATGCTTCCTGGCTGATGTTTTGGTCACTTCTGGCGGTGCTTTCACTCTAGTGGTAGCATGAGACGGAGTCTACAACCCACACAAGTGGCTCAGGTAGTGCAGCTCATCCAGGATGCCACATCAATGCGAGCTGTGGCAAGAAGGTTTGCTGCGTCTGTCAACGTAGTGTCCAGAGCATGGAGGCGCTACCAGGAGACAGGCCAGTACATCAGGAGATGTGGAGGAGGCCGTAGGAGGGCAACAACTCAGCAGCAGGACCGTTACCTCCGCCTTTGTGCAAGGAGGAGCACTGCCAGAGCCCTGCAAAATGAGCTCCAGCAGGTCACAAATGTGTATGTGTCTGCTCAAACGGTCAGAAACAGACTCCATGAGGGTGGTATGAGGGCCCGACGTCCACAGGTGGGGGTTGTGCTTACAGCCCAACACCGTGCAGGACATTTGGCATTTGCCAGAGAACACCAAGATTGGCAAATTCGCCACTGGCGCCCTGTGCTCTTCACAGATGAAAGCAGGTTCACACTGAGCACATGTGACAGACGTGACAGAGTCTGGAGAATGTTCTGCTGCCTGCAACATCCTCCAGCATGACCGGTTTGGCGGTGGTTCAGTCATGGTGTGGGGTGGCATTTCTTTGGGGGGCCGCACAGCCCTCCATGTGCTCGCCAGAGGTAGCCTGACTGACATTAGGTACCGAGATGAGATCCTCAGACCCCTTGTGAGACCATATGCTGGTGCGGTTGGCCATGGGTTCCTCCTAATGCAAGACAATGCTAGACCTCATGTGGCTGGAGTGTGTCAGCAGTTCCTGCAAGAGGAAGGCATTGATGCCCGCCCGATCCCCAGACCTGAATCTAATTGAGCGCATCTGGGACATCATGTCTCGCTTCATCTACCAATGCCACTTTGCACCACAGACTGTCCAGGAGTTGGCGGATGCTTTAGTCCAGGTCTGGGAGGAGATCCCTCAGGAGACCATCCGCCACCTCATCAGGAGCATGCCCAGGCATTGTAGGGAGGTCATACAGGCACGTGGAGGCCACACACACTACTGAGCCTCATTTTGACTTGTTTTAAGGACATTACATCAAAGTTGGATCAGCCTGTAGTGTGGTTTTCCACTTTAATTTTGAGTGTGACTCCAAATCCAGACCTCCATGGGTTGATAAATTTGATTTCCATTGATGATTTTGTTGTCAGCACATTCAACTATGTAAAGAAAAAAGTATTTAATAAGAATATTTCATTCATTCAGATCTAGGATGTGTTATTTTAGTTTTCCCTTTATTTTTTGAGCAGTGTATAGGTTACGCCCATGTTTCAATGTGTTCACTGTCCAACATTTTGTTGGGCAAATATGGATAAGTTTTTCCATGGGTGACTGCAATGCAGCTAATAAGGGCCTCTAGACACCGATGTCTGACCGGTCCTTGTGTTTTTAGGTGCAAATTGGGGTACATATCTGACATCCAGGCAATTCGAGACTTGTTTTCTGGACCTCCCCTGGGTATCAAGAGAATGAACGTAGATCAGATGGTCAGTGCTTCCTTTTATTCAGAAATTTCCTGAAAAACGAGTCATGGGTTTACGGAATGGATATCAGACCTACTGGATTTGCCTCGTCAGAAATACACAACTTACAGTGAGCTCAAAGTATTAGGACAGTGACACTTTTGTTGTTGGTGCTCTGTACTCTAATACTTTGGATTTGAAATAATACAATGACTGAGGTTAAAGTTTCGACTGTCAGATTTAATTTGAAGGTATTTTCATCCATACCGGGTGAACCGTTTTAGAAATTACAACCCTTTTTGAACATACTAAGTCCCCCCATTGTAGGAGAGCAAAGTTATTGGGGAAAATTCACTTTTGTGTATAAAGTAGTAAAACATTTAGTATTTGGTGCCATATTCATAGCACACAAGGACTACATCATGGTAAGTCATTTAAAAGTCACTGTAAATAAGAATATAATGTTTCTAAACACTTCTACCTTTAACTTTTTACTACAAGTGAATTTGTCACAATACTTTAAAATGGGGGGGACTATGTACAAAAAGTGCTGGAATTTCTAAACAATTCACTCATGTGGATGAAAATACCCTCCAGTTAAAGCTAACAGTCTGCACTTTAATCTCAGTCATTGTATCATTTCAAATCCAAAAAGTGCTGGAGTACAGAGCCAAAACAACAAATAATATAACACTGTCCCAATACTTTGAGCTCACTGTAAGCCTCTTTGTCTCCAGAGGCAACTCTGTCCCCTGTTCTTCATGACTCCCCGCTTCCCAACTCCCATGATTGCCACTCGACTGAACAGCCACGACATAGAGCTACTACAGCTGGACCGTGCTCTCAGCAGACATGGCCTGCACCAGTTGGATGACTCAGAGCTGAGACAGGTCAGTGCACGTCACTGGACCTCATTCTTAAGATCTACATGTAATCGGATTCATACAGTGCATTCAGATAGTATTGAGACCCCTTCCCTTTTTCCACATTTTGTTATGTTACAGCCTTATTCTAAAAAGGATTATTCATTTTTCATAAAATCTACACGCAATACACCATAATGACAAAGCAAAACAGGTTTGTATACATTTTTGCATATTTATTAAAACATGTAAATAAGGGGTTTTATTAAGTATTCAGACCCTATGCTATGAGACTAAATTTGAGATCAGGTACATCCTGTTTCCATTGATCATCCTTGATGTTTCTACAACTTGATTGGAGTCTACCTGTGGTAAATTCAATTGATTGGACATTATTTGGAAGGACACATGTCTATATAAAAAGGTCCCACAGTTGACAGAGCAAAAACCAAGCAATGAAGTTGAAGGAATTGGTGGAAGGGAACCAAAAAATGTCTGCAGCGAAGGTCCCCAAGAACACAGTGACCGCCATCATTCTTAAATGGAAGAAGTTTGGAACAACCAAGACTCTTCCTAGAGCTGGCCGCCCAGGCCAAACTGACCAATCGGGGGAGAAGGGCCTTGGTCAGGGAGGTGACCAATAACCTGATGGCCACTGATTGAGCTCCAGAGTTCCTCTGTGGAGATGGGAGAACCTTCCAGAAGGGCAACTATCTCTGGAGCACTTCACTAAATCAGGCCTTTATGGTAGTGGCCAGACGGAAGCCACTCCAGAGTAAAAGGCACATGGCAGCTCGCTTGGGAGTTAGCCAAAAGGCACCTAAAGGACTCTCAGACCATAAGAAACAAGAGTCTCTGGTCTGATGAAACCAAGATTGAACTATTTGGCATGAATGCCAAGCGTCACATCTGGAGGAAACCTGGCACCATCCCTACGGTGAAGCATGGTGGTGGCAGCATCATGCTGTGGGGATGTTTTTCAACGGCATGAACAGAGACCAGTCAAGCTCGAAGGAAAGATGAATGGAGCAAAGTACAGCGTGATCCTTGATGAAAACCTGCTCCAGAGCACTCAGGACCTCAGACTGGGGCAAAGGTTCACCTTCCAACAGGACAACGACCCTAAGCACACAGCCAAGACAACGCAGGAGTGGCTTTGGGACAAGTCTATGGATGTCCTTGAGTGGCCCAGCCAGAGCCTGGACTTGAACCCGATCGAACATCTCTGGAGGGACCTGAAAATAGCTGTGCAGCAACGCTCCCCGTTCAACCTGACAGAGCTTGAGGATCTGTAGAAAAGAATGGGAGAAACTCCGCAAATACAGGTGGCCCAAACTTGTAGCGTCATACCCAAGAAGACTCAAGGCTGTAATCGCTGCCAAAGGTGCTTCAACAAAGTACTGAGTAAAGGGTCTGAATAAATGTGATCAGTTATTTTTTATAAATTTGCACAAATGAAAAAAGTAATTATGGGGTATTGTGTGTAGATTGAAGGGGGGGGGAAACACATGTAAACCATTTTAGAATACGGCTGTAATGTAATAAAATGTGGAAAAAGTAAAGGGTGGCGGTCACAATGTCACCTGTGAGGTTCAAGTCAGTCTGTTGGTCTCACAGTAATTATCAAACACATTTAGCATGTCCTGGCTTCCACACAGAGCCTACAAGCCACTGATGTAGACCTTTGGAACATCTATATTTAAAAAGTCTAATAAATCCATGTATTATAGCCTACACCTTCACAATAAATCTGTCATTTATTTTACAGGTCTAAAGTAGCATGATATAAAGAATGTAGTCCATTTCAGAATAGCATACTCTGAGTTGTCCTTATGTTTGGTCCTGATCTGGCTATACCAAATGACTGTGGGCTACACTAGTTCACTTAGCAGACAAGATTTGTTTAGAATTCCGTAGCATTTTATATTATGAAGAATACAATTGAACAAAGCTGAATAAAATAAAGGATATTTTCTCCAAACGATTTGAGGGAGTGTGGCTATTCTGTTGAATGGTGTGGTGGAAATTTCAATGAACAAAAACAGGTATTCCTGCTTAATTTAGAGTTAATGTAACTTTAGTTCTACAAACGTTGGGCTATAGGTTTTGATTTTTAATACATTGTAAGGCTGCATGATGTGACTAATGATGATTAGAAAAAAAGTCGCTTGAATTGCATGAGCTCTGCTTTCTTTTTTGAGCAGACTATACACACACGTCATAAGTCTCTCATTCCCAAATTGACAAGCACTTGATAATGCCTTAAATGATGGAGGCATCCCCTTTGTGTGGCCGTAATGCACCCCCAAAAATCCATGCCTTTTGCAACCAGTGGCCATTGTGCCCTTGGCCCAGAGTGCTGCATTGCGCTCTTATTCCTGAGTGGTGCGTGCCTCGAAGCGCCGCTCACTCACATGGCTCTCCATCACGTGATCAGGTCTCTCACAGGCTACAGGTGAAGACAGACAGATTGGGGACGCCACTGCACGCATCCTTATCCAATTCCAAGGAGCGTAGTGAAGATATTGGAATAACTGTCCACATTTACTTTGTCAGCCAACAAGATAAGTTGGCCTAACGAACAGCAAAAGCACTAGCCAATATGAATCTATCCTCCATAGTACAAAAGTCTATCTATTCATTTCTGTGCGAGATAAATATTCCAAACCGTCTGGGACAGTTGTGGGATGCGATCGATCCCAAATTAATACAACCACTAGCATCAAACTTTTTAAGCAATGTGGCTGACGCAACAGATCAGAACGTTTAAATTTAGGCTATTTCTTCACTTTATAAGCACAGCAATGCACACATGGCACTAGGCTATAAGCGTGAATGTTCCATTGGAAAACACCATAAATACAATTATGCATGTCATGCTTTTATTATAAAAAAAGGTACATTTATGGTGAAAATAATCTTCCCCAAACTTAAAACTCACGCACTGCTTATGTATGCCAGTCAGGCTCTATGCCCCTTGTAAAGCAGATTAAATGTGCCTAATTTTAAAGTAATTTTGGCCACTTTAGTTTTGATAACCTTATCAAAACATATAGGCCTATGGGCTAGGTTACATGAAATGTGTGACTGATTTTTTTTTAAGTTGCAAAAAGGCATTGTTTCTTATGCTGGGCGTCATTCACAAGTGATAGGCTAAAATTGTCACCCATCAGACTGTTCTTGATTTAATCTTGTCTTTATATATACTAAATAATGTGAAATTGTTTTGATTTTAGAATGGACCATTATCATGCACCCGTCTCAACAGGGGCATGGGGAAAAAATACATGTCATCTATGCACTTAGAGCGAACGGAGGAAGCTTTTCCTGTGGTTCATTTTCATGCCAGCCAGGTAGGTAGGCTATACTCCTGTTGTAAAGAAAAGCAATGTGCTTAATATTAGAGAAGTTGAGAAATAAATAGTACGTCTAGCCTATAAAAAGCTGATGGGATCCTCTTTTTAGTAGAGGCCATCACTCTGTTTTCTCAGCAATTGCATAGCCTATAGAAATGTTGCGCAACATAAGCTCTTAGTGTTTTAGATTTTCGATTAATTTTGCATTGATGTCAAGTGATTACAGGGACAATAGAGTGCTGAGTTCCAGGCAGTTAGCAAGTTTGGTAGGGTACTAATGACCATCAGCAGCATCAGAGCTTGGAGAAGCCTAATTATCGTCACTAAACGGTCACTGGTATTACAGTCAACGTAACGGCCCTCGTCAAAGGGTCTGAATACTTTCAGAATGCACTCTGTCAGCAAAAACCCAAATGGATCAAATACTAGTAATTTGCCACTAGTTAAATTGATAACTCAACCCTGGTCTTGTTAGGCCTGCTGTCAAGGGGCTTGACTCTGGCAGTCTCAGCATCTGGCAGTCTTGCTCTCTACCAACTACCCAAAGCCCTACCAACATTAACAGGAAGGAACAAGGAGTGATCTGCCACTTCCATTAATTCAGCCATCTCTCACCATGCTGGGCAGGGCAACTTTCCTATAGGCCGTCAACATCTGCAGTCTACCAACGCAATGGAATAAACACCAAGCTTTACAATTCATCTCACTTTTAGGGCAAAGTGATTACCTGATACATTGCATTTCTGTGGTGATTGTGACAGAAATGTGATAACATTGCAAAGTCTCAAACTGGTCGATAATTTCAGGCTCCAAATCAAATCTTATGTCATGTGCATGCTATACCCCAACATTTTGTTTGAGAACTGTCAGTAGAGTTAAATGCGATGGAAACCCATTTTACTTTTTTTCATTAGTCCACTGTTGATACAGTTCCAAAATGTTTTGCATGTCTGCAGTCAAATTAGCAAGATGAAGCGCTTAAGTCAAATCAGTGGACTAATGAAGAAAAAAAATAACAAAATAGTTTGAGGGGAGTAATCTGATTACAATTGGACAGGTAACCAGTAACGAACAGATTACATTTAGAAAGTAACCTACCCAACCCTGTACAGTGGGTTGTAATAAGGATGCTTTTGACATTGGGGAAAAGCAAAGAGCAACTACTGATAGTAGAGTAGTAAGTGCAATGTTTTATAGAATGTTGCTTTACATTAGCACCTAATGTTGCTTGCCAATGCTGTAGTAAGGTGATACTGGCTCTCAGGACACTGGTGAAAAATCACTGCAATTCAACAGGCCATTAGACACATTTAAAAATGTTTCAGCTATGATGGCACTTTACTTGTTCAAGCATTGTTTAGTTGATAGGAAATGCATTTCATGTTGGAAAAATTGTTAGAACTTTATTCACCAACCAGTGACAAACTGCACAGCTCCAGTAAATGGCAAATGCCCTCTCAATCAATGTGCCTTGCTGGTGGATGGGTGCAATCCATTATAAAATGTATGGGATTGCCAGTCAGTCATTTTGAAGTTGCCAATAAGATTCTCAGATAAATATGCAAACTGTTTTTTACAAAATGCATTTGATTTACTTGTTCTACTCCTTTGGGGCTTTGGAATCCATTATCTGGTGTATTAAGATCATTTCTGAAATAAAATGTACCACCTAAAGTACTTGTCAATGTAGAGAAATACTCTTATTTACAGTAAGAACCAGTTGACCTGCACATTGCATGTTTACAAGCATTGTCATCACCAATTATTTAAATAAACCTACAGCCTTGTCCTTGAATGCAAATTTACTGAACATACTTATATCAATGCAACAATTTCACTGAGTTACAGTTCATAAGGAAATCAGTCACTAATCTATGGATTTGGTTGGTCACATACCTTAGGTTTGGGCGTGGATCAGAAATCAATTAGTGTCTGGTGTGACCATTTGCCTCATGCAGCATCTCCTTTGCATAGAGTTGATCTGGTTGTTGATTGTGGCCTGTGCAATGTTGTCCCACTCTTCTTCAATGGCTGTATACTGAATATTGGCAGGAACTGGAACACACTGTCGTACACGTTGATCCAGAACATCTCAAATGGGTGACATGTCTGGTGAGTATGCAGGCCATAGAAGAACTGGGACATGTTCAGCCTCCAGGAATTGTGTACAGATCCTTGCAACATGAGGCAGTGCATTGTTGAAACATGATGACGGCAGCGGATGAATGGCACTGAGGATCTGTGTCTCTGCATTCAAATTGCCATGGATAAAATGCAATTGTGTTGTCTGTAGCTTATGCCTGCCCATACCGCCATGGGGCACTCTGTTCACAATGTTATCAGCAAACCAGTCGCCCACACACCATACACATTGTCTGCAATTTGCCCGGTACAGTTGAAACCGGGAATCTGAAGATCACATTTCTCCAGCGTGGGTCAAGACCCTGTTGAGGAAGAGGAGCACACAGATGAACTTCCTGAGACAGTTTGTGCAAAAATTATTGGGCTGTACAAACCTACAGTTTTATCAGCTGTCCTAGTGGCTGGTCTCAGATGATCCCGCAGGTGAAGCCCAATGTGGAGGTTCTGGGCTGGCATGGTTACACATGGTTGTGAAGTTGGTTGTACGTACTGCCAGTCTCTAAAATGACATTGAGGCAGCTTATGGTTGAGAAATTAACATTAAACTCCTGCAACAGCTCTGGTAGACATTCCTGCAGTCAGCATGCCAATTGCACACTCCCTCAACTTGAGGCATCTCTGGCATTGTGGTGTGACAAAACTGCACATTTTAAAGTGGCCTTATGGTCTCCAGCACAAGGTGCACACACATGTAATGATCATGCGGTTTTATCAGCTTCTTGAAATGCCACACCTGTCAGTTGAATTGATTATTTTGTGAAAGGAGAAATGCTCACCAACAGGGATGTAAACAAATGTATGCACAACATTGAGAAAATAGCTTTTTGTGCCAATGGAACATTACTGGGATCTTTTATTTCAGCTCATGAAAACACTTTACATGTTGCGTTTATTTTTGTTTAGTGTAGATTCAGTGAGGAGCCACAAAGAATGTTCCACTTGGACAACACTAGAGAGCATCGGAGTCAATCAACAAAGGTGAAACATTAACTGAAATCTTTAATGTGAATCAGCAAGAACATTAGACTAGAATGTATTTATCAGAAAAAAAAGTATCGAGTAGAAAAATGTTGATAAAAATCAAGGTTAAAAATGTGAGTCAACAAAAACAAGTACAAACTCCAATTTCAGAATGCTGCTCTATTTAAATACATAATTTTCTCAAAATGACTCAACATTTATATTCTTGGCAGGTTACATTTTGGCCTCAATGCAAAGTCACCTGTTATGTGTTTACATTGAGAATAAGAAATTTGTAAAGAACTGATAGATGTTACTCTCAGTCACAAATATTGGAACATAATTTGACAAGAGAGCAGCGGACTGAGCCACTCCCCTCATTGGCAGAATGATCACATGACTTCGTAGCCACTGCGAATGCCCCTCATCAACATACAGGCGAATATGATGCCCATGATCTGAAAACACACACAAAAAAAGTTAGAAAACATAGTATAATATATATTAAATAAATAAAGTGCCATCAGAAAGTATTCAGACACCTTGACTTTTCCCACTTTGTTACATTACAGCCTTATTCGAAAATGAATTAAATATAACCATTTCCTCAGCAATCGACAATACACCAGAATGACAAAGTTAAAACCGGTATAGAAATTTTTGCAAATTTACTCAAAACAAAAAACATACCATATTTACATAAGTATTCAGACCCTTTGCTATGAAACTCAAAATTGCATCCTGTTTCCATTGATAAACTTTGAGATGTTTTTACAACTTGATTATATTTATTATGGATCCCCAGCTATGTGTTGCAGCCTTGGAATTGTCCATAGCGTTCAGAGACTGGTTTGTGCCGAGGCACAGATCTGTAGACGGGTACCAACATAATTCTGCAGCATGGGTCCCAAGAACAGTGGCATCCATCATTCTTAAATGGAAGAAGTTTGGAACCACCAACTCTTCCTAGAGCTGGCCGCCCGGCCAAACTGAGCAATCGGAGGAGAAAGGCCTTGGTCAGGGAGGTGACCAAGAACCCGATGGTCACTGACAGAGCTTTTTGAGTTCTTCTGTGGAGATGGGAGAACCTACCAGAAGGACAACCATCTCTGCAGCACTCCACCAATCAAGTCTTTATGATAGGAGTCTCTTCCGTCTGGCCCCTCTCACTGAAAAGGCACATGACAGCCCACTTGAAGTTTGCCAAAAGGCACCTAAAAACTCAGACCATGAGAAACAAGATTCTGGTCTAATGAAACCAAGATTGAACTCCTTGGCCTGAATGCCAAGCGTCACGTCTGGAGGAAACCTGGCTCCATCCCTACGGTGAAGCATGGTGGTGGATCATGCTGTGGGGATGTTTTTCAGCAGCAGGGACTGGGAGACTGGTCAGGATCGAGGGAAAGATGAACAGAGCAAAGTACAGAGAGATCCTTGATGAAAACCTGCTCCAGAGCAGACTTGGGCCAAAGGGTCACCTTCTAACAGGACAACGACCCTAAGCACACAGCCAAAACGTAGAAGTGGCTTTGGGACAAGTCTCTGAATGTCCTTGAGTGGCCCAGCCAGAGCACGCACTTGAACCCAATCAAACATCTACTAGAGACAAGAAAATAGTTGTGCAGCAACACTCCCCATCCAACCTGACAGAGCTTAAGAAGAATGGGAGAAACTGCCCAAATACAGGTGTGCCAAGCTTGTAGAGTCACACCCAAGACTAATCACTGCCAAAGGTGCTTCAACAAAGTACTGAGTAAAGGGTCTAAATACTTATGTAAACGTGATCAGTTTTGTATTTGCTATATATTAAAAACATAAAAAATATATGTTTTTGCTTTGTCATTATGGGGTATTGTGTGTAGATTGAGGAATAAGGCTGTACCCTAACAAAATGTTGAAAAGGTCATGGGGTCTGAATATGTTCCGAAGGCACTGTGTGTTGAACTAGCATCTACAATCTATGTGTCTTCTGAGCCCAGGATTTGTGTGTGCAAATGTATATGCTTTGTGTTTGTTCCTACCTGCAGGAAAGCGATCACCAGTGCCGCTACAATGACCCACATGATGTTCTTCTTCAACAGCTCCTCCACAACAGTCTGACACCCCTAGATAGCAAATCAGAGAAATGTCATTCCCGACTCCAATACTGTTCGGGAGGTCTTTTTGCTTGGATGAATTGGTGTTTTCATTTCACGCAAAAAAAAACAAATCAACCACTGGGTTGAACCTTACCATCTGGTGCACCTTACTTGAATCCTCCATGGACCCCTGACCACAGCCAGCGGTGTCATTGACACAGCAGGAGTCTGGCACAGAGTTTGTGCCAGGCCCAAAGTTTCCTCTCCAATCTGTGGCGTTGATCACTCCACAGCATTTCAGCTGGATGAACAGCAAGAAGGTTGAGAATGAGTTTGAACATGAAAGGTATACAGGGAAAGCCAGATAGAGGAAGAGACAACAGCAAAATTAGGTAGTAAGGTTAGTAAGTTCAACGGGGGAAACAGACCGGATCAGGCCAGGATATTCCTCAATGTCAGAAGATAAAGACAAGATAAACATCGTGGCATAATAGACACACTAACAAGATAGTCATGTTACACGAGGTGCCAAATTAAGCAAATAAATTAAGACACACAGAATGCAAACTCTTCACATTACGACAAATGTAAAATGCAGGATCGAGTGCAGTAAAATGTCTAGATTTGCAAATAATATGTTGCAACTCCCCTGAAGGTGGCGTCACAAGTGTCAGTAAGTAGGTTTCCATCCAACTTTGTGAGTAAAGTACGTTGCCTCAACAAAAAAAATGTAATGACAGTCCTGATGGAAACGTCGGTAAACTTTCCAAACGTCGACAAAACGGTAAAATGTATTAGCATGAAATGTCAGTGGAAATGCTTTAATGCGGAAATATTTATATAACCATCAATTCGAAGTAAACTTGGAGTCATGCGATGACATTTGTGGTCCGCCAACTATGACTCGTTGGGAAAGCATGCAGTTTATTCAGCTACAGATTAAATAAAGTTATGATGAACTTCACAGGGTGGTGAATGTGCAATGTGATGAGCTTGATGCTCCTTTCCAATAAATATTGAGGGTCTTATTCTGGTGATCGTCGATGCTTGGCTGTCATTTGACAAACAAAAACACTTGTGCGTAATAATCTCACGTAGGCTATAACCGCACTACATGCCAGCTGTTGGCTAGAGCACAGGTGCCAATACCAGAGTGGGCACAAAAATTGTGAAGAAAATATCAGTAGGGTTGAAAATGTGATGGAAACCCATTTAACCTTTTTATTTTGGGGAATTTAACTGCAAAATGTATTTATGTGCACTACGTCCTCATGCAAAGCCTTTTATCTGCAACAAGTCAATTTGACGGAAACATCTCTGGTATAAAAGTGTGTACATTGGTTTTCATGCGAATATTCAAATCTGCATAATGACAATCTCCAATTGGATGGAAAACTAGCTAGTGTATGTCAATTGTTTCTTTTGTTTCAAAGTATATAGATCTAGCATCTACCAATACTTAAATGGTTGATACCAACATCAATCTGCAGGTTATCCAGGGCCTTCTGGAATTCGTCGGTGCCGTTGCTGTATTTGGTGACCATGTCATTGAGACTCTCATGGACAATGACTGTCAGCTAAATAAAGAAAAACATGATTAACTTGTGTAATTACAAAATTAAGTTGATAGGTGTAGACTGTACATACGTTACAGTATAGATAATTAGACATGTAAAAAAAGAAAAAAAGCTGCCTGAAATACGAGTATCCTCACATTGCCTCTGAAGACATATCCAGCGATGGCCGCACCAATCTCTGTGATAATGATCAGACCCAGAAGGAGAGAGAACTTGGGAGAAAAATATACAGATGAAAAACAGCTATTTTTGGAAGATTAAAGGATTTAAACAAATAAGCAAAAAAAATGTATAAGGATTTAGATTGAGCTATTGTCAAATAATTACATGGCCAAAAGTATGTAGACGCATGCTCTTGAACAATCCAACATCATGAGCATTAATGGAGTTGGTCCTCCCTTTGCTGCGATAACATCCTCCACTCATCTGGTAAGCCTTTCCACTAGATGTTGGAACATTGGAAGCAAGGCCCTGCAGCATTCAACCACAAGAGCGTCGGGCACGGATGTTGAGCGATTAGGCCTGGCTTGCAGTCGGTGTTCCAATTCATCCCAGAGGTGTTCGTTCGATGGTGTTGAGGTCAGTGCTCTGTTCAGGCCAGTCAAATTATTCCACACTAAATCTCAACAAACCATTTCTGTATGGATCTCTTTGTGCACGGGGGTATTGTCATGCTGAAACAGGAACGGGCATTCCCCGAACTGTTGGCAAAAAGTTAGAAGCACAGAATTGATTTCCCTTCACTGGAACTAAGGGGCCTAGCCCAACCATGAAACAGCCCCAGACCATTTTTCCTCCTCCACAATTTTACATTTGGCACTATGCATTGTAGTGTTCTCTTGCCTTCCGCCAAACCCAGATTTGTCTGTCGGACTGCCAGATGGTGAAGTGTGATTTAACACTCCAGAGAACGCGATTCCACTGCTCCAGAGTCCAATGGCTTTGAGCTTTATACCACTCCAGCCGATGCTTGGCATTGTGCATGGTCATCTTAGGCTTGTGTGCAGCTGCTCGGTCATGGAAACACATTAAATGGCTTCCATTTTTTTTAATGAAGCTCCCTCTCAAGTTATTGTGCTGACATTGCTTCCAGAGGCAGTTTGGAACTCTGTAGTGAGTGTTGCAACGGAGGACAGCTGTAACCGAGGACATGAACTAACAGTTGGCCAGGGCAGCTCTTGCAGGGCAGAAATTTGACAAACTGACTTGTTGGAAAGGTGGCGTCCTATAAAAAGGTGTCACATTCAAAAATCAATGAACTCTTGAGTAGGGCCATTCCACTGCCAATGTTAGTCTATGGAGATTGCATGACTGTGCCCAATTTTTTTTACACCTGTCAGCAACGGGTGTGGCTGAAGTAGCAGAATCCACTAGTTTGAAGGGGTGTCCACATCATGTACTTTTCATGTACACCTTTTTTTCAAATCAGTCACATCATGCAGCCTGACAATGATTTGAAAATCTAAAACATATAGCCCGGCGTTTTTATCACAACTAAAGTTAAATAAATCTCTAAATTAAGCATATGAGGACCTGTCGCTTTGTTAACCCCTCAAATCGTTTGGAGAAAGTATGCTTCCTATCTTATTCAGCTATGTTCAATTATATTCTTCATACTATAAAATGCCACAGAATTATAAGCAAATCTCATCTGCTAAATTAACTAGTGTAGCCCACAGCCAAATGACATAGCCAGATCAGGGCCTAACATAAGGACAAATCAGAGTACGCTATTCTGTTCTTCTGAAATAGACTACATTTTCTTCATATAAAGTTTCTTTAGACCAGTCTGAAATAAATGGATTTATTGTGAAGGTGTAGGCTATATTACATGGATTTATTAAACTTAAAAAAAATTAGATGTTCCTATGGCCTGCAGGAGATGCTAAATGTGTTTATGTTAATTAATAGTCAATTACTGTGAGACCGGCAGTTATTCGCTTGATAAATCACCACCCGACATAATTGAATGACTGCCACAGCCCTGTGGACACAAGATCAAACGTGTATACAACACATTTTGTTTGGAATATCATGGTGACCACTATGCAGCAGTTCTACTGCATAGAGGTTCTATCATGGTGGCCAGTATGCAGCAGTTCTACTGCATAGAGGTTCTATCATGGTGGCCAGTATGCAGCAGTTCTACTGCATCGAGGTTCTATCATGGTGGCCACTATGCAGCAGTTCTACTGCATAGAGGTTCTATCATGGTGGCCACTATGCAGCAGTTCTACTGCATCGAGGTTCTATCATGGTGACCACTATGCAGCAGTTCTACTGCATAGAGGTTCTATCATGGTGACCACTATGCAGCAGTTCTACTGCATCGAGGTTCTATTATGGTGACCACTATGCAGCAGTTCTACTGCATAGAGGTTCTATCATGGGTGTCATGTTATACGTGAACATACCATGGTGACCATGCAGCAGTTCTACTGCATAGAGGTTCTATCATGGTGACCACTATGCAGCAGTTCTACTGCATAGAGGTTCTATTATGGTGACCACTATGCAGCAGTTCTACTGCATAGAGGTTCTATCATGCGTGTCATGTTATACGTGAACATACCATGGTGACCATGCAGTAGCTCTCCTTCCAGGCTCCACAGCAGCCGAAAAAGGCGATGAAGAAGACAACGACCCCCACCACAATGAGGACAATGGGGGCTGACGAGGATGAGACATTATTGATCACTACGGTGTTGTGGACAGCCATCTGAACCAAGACTCCCAGAACTATTAGAGTCAGACCACACAGCTGGAGAGAAAGAAACAGAGATGGAGTACATGATTAGAAGTCACAAATTTACATCTTCACGCACGGTTTTCTACAACATAACAGATATTCAAACGTTTTGAAATATGTATGTGAATAGGATCCTAGTCTAAACCAAAGCATGTGAAGACAATTTCATAATCTGTACAACTGCATTATACATTTGTTATTGTAAGAGGCCATCATTTTAAAATGGCAAGAAAGTACTAAAGTGTATTTAAGACTAATGTACATCAGATCCTGGCTTAACCCAGTCTCAATCAAAAGATGTTTCAGGTCCTGTAATGAAAAAAAATCAAATTTTTTATTTGTCACATACACATGGTTAGCAGATGTTAATGCGAGTGTAGCGAAATGCTTGTGCTTCTAGTTCCGACAATGCAGTAATAACCAACAAGTAATCTAACTAACAATTCCTAAACTACTGTCTTATACACAGTGTAAGGGGATAAAGAATATGTACATAAGGATATATGAAAGAGTGATGGTACAGAGCAGCATAGGCAAGATACAGTAGATGGTATCGAGTACAGTATATACATATGAGATGAGTATGTAAACAAAGTGGCATAGTTAAAGTGGCTAGTGATACATGTATTACATAAGGATGCAGATGATATAGAGTACAGTATATACGTATACATATGAGATGAATAATGTAGGGTAAGTAACATTATATAAGGTAGCATTGTTTAAAGTGGCTAGTGATATATTTACATCCTTTCCCATCAATTCCCATTATTGAAGTGGCTGGAGTTGAGTCAGTGTGTTGGCAGCAGTCACTCAATGTTAGTGGTGGCTGTTTAACAGTCTGATGGCCTTGATAGAAGCTGTTTTTCCAGTCTCTCGGTCCCAGCTTTGATGCACCTGTACTGACCTTCTGGATGATAGCGGGGTGAACAGGCAGTGGCTCGGGTGGTTGATGTCCTTGATGATCTTTATGGCCTTCCTGTAACATCGGGTGGTGTAGGTGTCCTGGAGGGCAGGTAGTTTGCCCCCGGTGATGCGTTGTGCAGACCTCACTACCCTCTGGAGAGCCTTACGGTTGAGGGCGGAGCAGTTGCCGTACCAGGCGGTGATACAGCCCGCCAGGATGCTCTCGATTGTGCATCTGTAGAAGTTTGTGAGTGCTTTTGGTGACAAGCCGAATTTTTTCAGCCTCCTGAGGTTGAAGAGGGGCTGCTGCGCCTTCTTCACGATGCTGTCTGTGTGAGTGGACCAATTCAGTTTGTCTGTGATGTGTATGCCGAGGAACTTAAAACTTGCTACTCTCTCAACTACTGTTCCATCGATGTGGATAGGGGGGTGTTCCCTCTGCTGTTTCCTAAAGTCCACAATCATCTCCTTAGTTTTGTTGACGTTGAGTGTGAGGTTATTTTCCTGACACCACACTCCGAGGGCCCTCACCTCCTCCCTGTAGGCCGTCTCGTCGTTGTTGGTAATCAAGCCTACCACTGTTGTGTCGTCCGCAAACTTGATGACTGAGTTGGAGGCGTGCGTGGCCACGCAGTCGTGGGTGAACAGGGAGTACAGGAGAGGGCTCAGAACGCACCCTTGTGGGGCCCCAGTGTTGAGGATCAGCGGGGAGGAGATGTTACCTACCCTCACCACCTGGGGCGGCCCGTCAGGAAGTCCAGTACCCAGTTGCACAGGGCGGGGTCGAGACCCAGGGTCTCGAGCTTGATGACGAGCTTGGAGGGTACTATGGTGTTGAATGCCGAGCTGTAGTCGATGAACAGCATTCTCACATAGGTATTCCTCTTGTCCAGATGGGTTAGGGCAGTGTGCAGTGTGGTTGAGATTGCATCGTCTGTGGACCTATTTGAGCGGTAAGCAAATTGGAGTGGGTCTAGGGTGTCAGGTAGGGTGGAGGTGATATGGTCCTTGACTAGTCTCTCAAAGCACTTCATGATGACGGAAGTGAGTGCTACGGGGCGGTAGTTGTTTAGCTCAGTTACCATAGCTTTCTTGGGAACAGGAACAATGGTGGCCCTCTTGAAGCATGTGGGAACAGCAGACTGGTATAGGGATTGATTGAATATGTCCGTAAACACACCAGCCAGCTGGTCTGCGCATGCTCGAGGGCGCGGCTGGGGATGCCGTCTGGGCCTGCAGCCTTGCGAGGGTTAACACGTTTAAATGTTTTACTCACCTCGGCTGCAGTGAAGGAGAGACCGCATTTTTCCGTTGCAGGCAGTGTCAGTGGCACTGTATTGTACTCAAAGCGGGCAAAAAAGTTATTTAGTCTGCCTGGGAGCAAGACATCCTGGTCCGTGACTGGGCTGGATTTCTTCCTGTAGTCCGTGATTGACTGTAGACCCTGCCACATGCCTCGTGTCTTTGCCGTTGAATTGGGATTCTACTTTGTCTCTGTACTGACGCTTAGCTTGTTTGATAGCCTTACGGAGGGAATAGCTGCATTGTTTGTATTCAGTCATGTTACCAGACACCTTGCCCTGATTGAAGGCAGTGGTTCGCGCTTTCAGTTTCACGCGAATGCTGCCATCAATCCAAGGTTTCTGGTTAGGGAATGTTTTAATCATTGCTATGGGAACGACATCTTCAACACACGTTCTAATGAACTCGCACACCGAATCAGCGTATTCAATGTTGTTATCTGACGCAATACGAAACATGTCCCAGTCCACGTGATGGAAGCAGTCTTGGAGTGTGGAGTCAGCTTGGTCGGACCAGCGTTGGACAGACCTCAGCGTGGGAGCTTCTTTTATTAGCTTTTGTCTGTAGGCAGGTATCAGCAAAATGGAGTCGTGGTCAGCTTTTCCGAAAGGGGGGCGGGGCAGGGCCTTATATGCGTCGCGGAAGTTAGAGTAACAGTGATCCAAGGTTTTTCCGCCCCTGGTTGCGCAATCGATATGCTGATAAAATTTAGGGAGTCTTGTTTTCAGATTAGCCTTGTTAAAATCCCCAACAACGATGAATGCAGCCTCCGGATAAATGGTTTCCAGTTTGCAGAGTTAAATAAAGTTCGTTCAGAGCCATCGATGCGTCTGCTTGGGGGAGGATATATACGGCTGTGATTACAATCGAAGATTATTCTCTTGGTAGATAATGCGGTCTACATTTGATTGTGAGGAATTCTAAATCAGGTGAACAGAAGGATTTGAGTTCCTGTATGTATCTTTCATCGCACCATGCCTCGTTAGCCATAAAGCATACACCCCCACCTCTCTTCTTACCAGAAAGGTGTTTGTTTCTGTCGGCGCGATGCGTGGAGAAACCCGTTGGCTGCACCGCTTCGGATAGAGTCTCTCCAGTGAGCCATGATTCCGTGAAGCACAGAACGTTACAGTCTCTGATGTCCCTCTGGAATGCTACCCATGCTCGGATTTCATCAACCTTGTTGTCAAGAGACTGGACATTGGCAAGAAGAATGCTAGGAAGTGGGGCACGATGTGCCCGTCTCCGTAGTCTGACCAGAAGACCGCCACGTTTCCCTCTTTTTCGGAGTCGTTTTATTGGGTCGCTGCATGCGATCCATTCCGTTGTCCTGTTTGTAAGGCAGAACACAGGATCCGCGTCGCGAAAAACATATTCTTGGTCGTACTGATGGTGAGTTGACGCTGATCTTATATACAGTAGTTCTTCTCGACTGTATGTAATGAAACCTAAGATGACCTGGGGTACTAATGTAAGAAACAACACGTAAAAAAAATTTAAAAAACTGCATAGTTTCCTAGGAACGCGAAGCGAGGCGGCCATCTGTCGGCGACGGAAATATGGAAACAAATTAGTTCAGAGTAGCATTCAGACCCAGAGCAACTTCTAGTAACCCCTTGTCACTCAGGAATGCTGGAACCAGTCAGGTTACTGGGTCCTAAATTAGCATTCAAATGAACTAATATGGATCCAGGACACAAACAAGAAATACTTTGAGGTAACCATGTAGTCACATTTGCTGCATCTTTACTTGAAAAGAGATGGTAGTCATTTGAAAATTAGTACTTAGTCCTCCCCCCATTTGAAGAGTATTTAGACAAATTCAAAGTCAACCTTAGTATTTGGTCCCATATTCCTAGCATGCAATGACTACATCAAGCTTGTGACTCTACAAACTTGTTGGATGCATTTCCAGTTTGTTTTTCAGATTGTGCTTTGCTCAATAGGAACTGAATGTTGAATAATGTTGTGTAATTTGAGTTACAATCGTGGATGCTACCATTATAGATAATCATTAATTAAAGTTGTGATTCAAGATACAGGAGGAAGAACCCAACAAAATCTACTTCTTCCCACAATGGCAGGTCAGTTCTGTGAAGTCATTGCTATATATATATATATATATATATTTTAATCTAGGTACATCCAGCCCCCACTTTGGGGTTACCAATGATGAAAGGACCAATGTAAATACTTGACATGGGTTATGATTAGGATTATTCGCTGCCTGGTTTCTATATAGTGGAGGTAGGTACACAGACAAACATGATAACACAGGAGAGAGGCCATGAAACTAAATGTCAATACAATTTTTTTTTTAATATATATATTTTTTTAAATATAACACATCACTCACTAAGATTATCATGTAAAAATAAAATCAAATGAACTGTGTGCTATTAAAACACCCCAAAAGAAGGAGGGAAATCTCCCTCTCAATTTAAGGGGCTCTCTTGGCATGGGAAACATATGTTTACATTGTTAAAGCAAGTGAAATAGGTAACATTTGTTTTACAGTAAACATTACTCACAAAAGTTCCAAAAGAATAAAAGACAATTAAAATGTAATGTCTATCTATATACAGTGTTGTAATGATGTGCAAATAGTAAACAAATATAGGTTGTATTTACAATGGTGTTTGTTCTTCACCGGTTGCCCTTTTCTTGTGGCAACAGGTCACATCCTGCTGTGATTGCACACTGTGGTATTTCACCCAATAGATATGAGAGGTTATTTGAGCTGGAGTTGTTTTCAAATTCTTTGTAGGTCTGTGTAATCTGAGGAAGTGTGTTTCTCGAATATGGTCATACATTTGGCAGGATTTTAGGAAGTGCAACTCAATTTCCACCTCATTTTGTGGGCAGTGTGCACATAGGCTGTCTTCCCTTGAGAGCCAGGTCTGTCTCCAGCAGCCTCTCTCAATAACAAGGCTATGCTCACAGAGTCTGTACACAAAGATTCTCAATTTTGGGTCAGTCACAGTGGTCAGGCATTCTGCCACTGTGTACTCTGTTTAGGGCCAAATAGCATTCTAGTTTGCGCTGTTTTTTTGTAAATTCTTTCCAATGTCTCAAGTAATTACCTTTCGGTTCTCATGATTTGGTTGGGTCTAATTGTGTTGCTGTCCTGGGGCTCTGTTTGTGAACAGAGCCCCAGGACCAGCTTGCTTAGGGGGCTCTTCTCCAGGTTAATTTCTCTGTGGTTATGGAAGGTTTGGGAATCGCTTTTGTTTAGGTGATTGTAGAATTCATCTGTTTTTTTCTGAATTTTTACTCATTAGCGGGTATCGGCCTAATTCTGCGCTGAATGCATTATTTGGTGTTCTACATTATACGGGGAGGATATTTTTGCTGAAAATTTAAGTCTCAATTTGGTGTTTGTCCCATTTTTGTGAATTTGATGAGCAGACCCCAGACCTCAACCATAAAGGGCAATGGGTTCCATAACTGATTCAAGTATTTTTAGCCAGATTCTAAAACGGTATGTCAAATGTTATGTTTCTTTTGATGGCATAGAAGCCCCTTCTTGCATTGTCTCTCAGATTCCTCACAGCTTGGTGGAAGGTAGCTGTGGCGCTGATGTTTAGGCTGAGGTATGTATAGTTTGTGTGCTCTTAGGACAATGGTGTCTAGATGTAATTGGTATTCGTGGTCCTGGCAACTGGACCTTTTTTGGAACACTGCTGTTTTTGTCTTACTGAGGTTTACTGTCAATGCCCAGGTCTGACAAGATCTGCACAGAAGATCTAGGTGCTGCTGTACACCGTCCTTGGTTGGAGACAGGATCATTAGCAAATAGTAGACATTTGACTTCAGATTCTAGTACGGTAAGGACGGGTGCTGCAGACTGTTCTAGGTCCCTCGCCAATTCATTGAGATATATTCCCAATCACAGCCGGTTGTGATACAGCCTGGAATCAAACCATGGTCTGTAGTGATGTCTCTAGAACTGAAATGGAGTGCCTTAGACCTCTGTGCCACTTGGGAGCCCACAAACAAGTATGCGGTTAAAATTGTCATAACAATTTTTTCCCATAGGGACAGGGGGTGAGACAAGGATGCAACTTAACACCCACCCATATATATTGAATGATAAAATAGACAGTCAACACCATAGGCATTTTTGGATTGGAGGGTTTGCATTTTGTCCTGTAGTTCATTCAATGTAATTGCAGAATCCAGTGGGTTCCGGGAGCCTAATACAGTTGAAATCAGAAGTTTACATAAACTAGTTTTAATGACACCAACCGAAGTGTTTCAACCACTCCACACATTTCTTAAACTCCAGTTTTTCACAATTCCTGACATTTAATCCTAGTAAACATTCCCTGTCTTAGGTCAGTTAGGATCCCCACTTTTATTTTAAGATGTGAAATGTCAGAATATTAAGAGTTATTTTATTTCTTTAAATCACATTCCCAGTAGGTCAGAAGTTTACATGCACTCAAATAGTATTTGGTATCATTGCCTTTAAAATTGTTTAACTTGGGTCAAATGTTTCAGGTAGCCTTCCACAAGCTTCCCATAATAAGTTGGGGAATTTTGGCCCATTCCTCCTGACCGAGCTGGTGTAACTGAGTCAGGTTTGTAGGCCTCCTTGCTCAGATTTTCTATAGGGTTGAGGTCAGGGCTTTGTGATGGCCACTCCAATACCTTGACTTTGTTGTCCTTAAGCCATTTTGCCACAACTTAGGAAGTATGCTTGGGGTCATTGTCCATTTGGAAGACCCATTTGCGACCAAGCTTTAACATCCTGACTGATGTCTTGAGATGTTGCTTCAATATATCCACACAATTTATCTTCCTCATGATGCCATCAATTCTGTGAAGTGCACCAGTATGTTAGTCCCTCCTGCAGCAAAGCACCCCCACAACATGATGCTGCCACCCACGTGCTTCACGGTTGGGATGGTGTTCTTTGGCTTGCAAGCCTCCCCCTTTTTCCTCCAAACATAACAATGGTCATTATGGCCAAACAGTTCAATTTTTGTTTCATCAGACCAGAGGACATTTCTCCAAAAAGTACAGTCTTTATCCCCATTGTAGTTGCAAACTGTAGTCTGGCTTTTTTATGGCGGTTTTGGAACAGAGGCTTCATCCTTGCTGAGCGGCCTTTCAGGTTGTCGATATAGGACTCGTTTTACTGTGGATATAGATACTTTTGTACCTGTTTCCTCCAGCATCTTCACAAGGTCTTTTGCTGTTGTTCTGGGGTTGAGTTGCACCTTTCGCACCAAAGTACGTTCATCTCTAGGTGACAATGTTTCTCCTTACTGAGCGGTATAACGTCTGCGTGGTCTCATGGTGTTTAAATTTGCGTACTATTGTTTGTACAAATGAACGTGGTACCTTCAGGCGTTTGGAAATTGCTCCCAAGGATGAACGAGACTTGTGGAGGTCTACTTTTTTTGTGGCAGTCTACGTCAAAAAAGATTTGAGGTCTTGGTTGATTTTCTTTTGAATTTCCAATGATATCAAGCAAAGAGGCACGGAGTTTGAAGGTAGTCCTTGAAATACATCCACAGGTACACCTCCAATAATCAGGCTAATTGGCATCATTTATCAGAAGCTTCTGAAGCCATGACATAATTTTCTGGAATTTTCCAAGCGGTTTATAGGCACAGTCAACTCGGTGTATGTAAACTTCTGACCCACTGGAATTGTGATACAGTGAAATAATCTGTCTGTAAACAATTGTTGGGAAAATTACTTGTGTCATGCACGAAGTAGATGTCCTTAAACTATAGTTTTGGAAAGTCTGTTAACTTCTTATGGCTACCATCCCGTTAACGGGATAATTGTCATCAACAACCGCTGAATTGCGTAGCGCCACATTCAAATAATATTACTAAAAATATTTATATTCATGAAATCACAAGCGCAATAGAGCAAAACACAGCTTAGCCTTTTGTTAATCCACCTGTCGTGTCAGATTTTGAAAGGATGCTTTACAGCGAAAACAATCCAAGTGTTTCTGTAAATTTATCGATCGCTCGACAAAACATTATGTACACCTAGCATCAAGTAGCTTGGTCACAAATTAGAAAAGCAATCAAATTAATCGTTTACCTTTGATCTTTGGATGTTTTCACTCACGAGACTCCCAGTTACACAAATGTTCCTTTTGTTCCAAAGATATTATTTTTATATCCAAAATACCTCTTTGTTTGGCGCGTTGTGTTCAGAAATCCACAGGAAAGAGCGGTCACGACAACACAGACAAATTCCAAATTGTATGTATCCGTAATGTCCACATTTTTAATAATCAATCCCCATGTTGTTTTTAAAATATATAATCGATAATATATCAACCGCAACTGTCTTTTTCAGTCGGAGAGGGAATGGCCATGGCTGCCCAAACTCTGTTACGCATACAAAAGGCTGCAGGCACCCGGCCATACAATGACGCAATGTTATCTTTCTCGCTCATTTTTCAAAATAGAAGCCTGAAACTGTCTAAAGACTGACACCTTGAGGAAGCGATAGGAAAAGGAATCTGGTTGATATCCCTTTAAATGGAGCGAAGGCGGCTATGGAACATCGAGTTTTCAAAATAGAAGCCACTTCCTGTTTTGACTTTCCTCAGGGTTTCACCTGCAATATAAGTTCTGTTATACACAGACAATATTTTGACAGTTTTGTAAACTTTAGTGTTTTCTATCCAATAATAATATGCATATATTCGCAACTGAGACTGGGGAGCAGACCGTTTTATAGTTTGGGCAACTTATTCATCCAAGCTACTCAATACTGCCCCCCAGCCATAAGAAGTTAACCTGTTATGGCTGCAATCCCGATACCGGGATCGATATGACAACTTCCAATGAAAATAGAGGGCACCAAATTCAAACCACAGAAATCTCATAATTACAATTCCTAAAACATACATGTGTTTTATATAATTTTAAAGCTATTCTCGTTGTTAATCCCACCAAAGTGTCCGATTTCAAATGTGCTTTTCAGCGAAAGCACTACAAACGATCATGTTAGGTCTCCACCAAACCACAGCCATTTTCCAGCAAAATATAGCATTCACAAAAAAACAGAAATAAAGATAATTCAATGTTAGTGATTAATTCTCTCTTCATCAGATGACACTCATAGGACTTTGTTTTATATAAATATGAACTTTATCAAACAATCTGAGTTTACATTGGCACGTTAGATTCACTAGTTCCAAAAACATCAAGTAATTTTGCATAGCCACATCATTCAACAGAAATACTCATCATAAATGTAGATGATAATATAGTTATACACATGGAATTATAGATATACCTCTCCTTAATGCAACCGCTGTGTCAGATTTCAAAAAAACGCATGCAATAATCTGAGACCGCGCTCAAAAGTAAAAACACCACAGCCGCAAAGATGGCGTTAACATGAACAAGAAATTACATATTAAATATTCCCTTAACTTTGATGATCTACATCAGAAAGCACTCCAGGAATCCCAGGTCCACAATAAAATGTTTGTTTTGTTCGAAAATGTCCGTTATTTATGTCCAAATACCTTCTTCTGTTCAGCATTATATCGGACAAAAACTTCAAAAAGTGATATTACCGGTCAAAGAAACATTTCAAACTAAGTACAGAATCAATCATTAGGATGTTAACATATAGCTTTAATAAAGTTCCAACCGGAGTATTCCTTCTTGTCTCCGTGCGCAATGGAACGCAAGTGACTACCATGAGGAAAAAATGCAATCACAAAATGGCTGCTTGATGGACATCTGATATATTCTGCTCTCATTCACTCCCACAACAACATAGAAGCCTCATTATAATTTATATTGATGGTTGACATCTAGTGGAACCCCTAGGCAGTGCAACATTCATATCTCAAGGGGATTTCATTGGGGACCCTGGTGAATACATACAACCTCGACTGCCCCTGCAGCCATAAAGTTAAAAGTATTTGGCAAAGGTGTATGTAAACTTCTGACTTCAACTGTAGTTGATTCTAAGATTTGTATTTGATCATGTATATGTTTTTGCTGTTCTTTGGTTATAGAGCCACAAAGATTGGAGAAGTGGTTTATCCATACACTTCCATTTTGGATAGATAAATGTTTTCCAATTTTCCCAGAAGTGGTTAGAGTCTATGAATTCTTCAATTATATTGAGCTGATTTGACGTGCTGTTTCTTCTTTTCCGTACTGTATTTCTGCATTGTTTTAGTGATTGACCATAGTTAAGAAGTAGGCTCAGGTTCTGTCTCCCCGTTTTTGGTTGGATAGGTTTCTCAATTGCCTTCTTAGGTTTTTCCATTCTTCATCATTGTTAATTTTCTTCAGTTTTCTATTTGAGATTTTTAGATTTGATAGGGAAGCTGAGAGGTCAAATATACTGTTTAGGTTTTCTACTGCCAAGTTTCTACCTTCCCTATTACAGTGAAATATATTGCTCAGGAAATTGTCTTGAATGGATTGAATGTTGTTTGGTAGTTTTCCACATTACTTTCCTTCCATCTATAGCATTTCTTAATATTATTCAGTTAATTTGGCATTGATGCTGCATGATTGAGCAGAGCTCTGTTCAAGTAGTAGTGTGATTTTGCTATGTTCTGATAGAGCATTCATTTCAGTCAGTCCACTGACACCCCTAAGAGACTGTGTTGAGGTCAGTGATAAAGTAGGTGAGCTATAGGTGTACCTACCATAGGAGGCCCCGTCGAAGCCTACCATTGACTATGTACATGCCTTCTCTCAAGAAGAGAGAAGACCCAGAATTAGTCTGGAAATCTACACAGTAAGGGATTAGACCAGCGATCTTAACTTTTCACACGAACGCTTTGTATCAGTGAACAAGTCACATGATATTGTCATAACACTGAAATGGTCACAAGACTCAAATTCCACTTTTAGCCTCTGATTCTCTCTCCTCCTCCCCACCACCACACCCCCTTTACACACATGATATTACTCCCAATATCACACATGGCCATTTCCTATGGCAGGATATGGACTTGTTCAATATCCTGAGATATGAAGAGAGAAAATAGGATGTTGCATGGTGACAAATACATTGCATGTGTTCTCAGCACATTCAATAGATTAAGCTATATTGATTCCAGATATGCTTCTCTTGGCAGAGGTCCATATCCGGATCTTGATATGCTGGTTTTAAGATGGTGCCGAATAGGTTGGCTGACGTTTTACATGCTCCAAACCAACTACTATTTTGTTGGTTGTTTTTTTGCAACTTATTTTGGACATAATGTTGCTGCTACCGTCTCTTATGACCGTAAATAACCTCTGGACATCAGAACAGCGATTACTCAACACAAACTGGAATATGCTTTTTCCTTTAACAAGTCCAATGAGAAGGATATACTGCCTTCCTGGGAACAGGTCCAAATCCCCATCATTTGCCTTCTAAGAATCCGTAGGAGAGCGAGTAAACTCCCACCCGTTCTAAATGGCTAACAAGCAATCATTGGAAAATAAAATGTATTACAATTATCCTACCAAGGGGGCATTAAAAACTGTAATATCTTATGTTTCACCGAGTCGTTGCTGAACGACAACACAGATAATATAGAGCTGGCGGGATTTTCCATGCACCGGCAGAACAGAGAAGCTACGTCTGGTAAACCGAGGGGTGGGGGTTTGTCAATAACAGCTGGTGCGCGATGTCTAATATTAAAGAAGTCTCAGGGTATTGCTCGCCTGAGGTAGAGTACATTATGGTGAGCTGTAGACGACACCATCTATATTATTCGTAGCCGTCTATTTACCACCACAGCCCGATGCTGGCACTAAGACCGCACTCAACCAACTCGATAAGGCCATAAGGAGTACCTCAACGCCATTGGATGAATTCCGCAACTTACTCCAGTCTGTGCTAGCAAAACAGTCCGGTTGCATCTGCGTCATCTGACCACTTACGTATTGAGTGTCACTGGTACTTCCTACTTTAGTTTTCGCTTGTAAGCAGGAATCAGGAGGATAGAATTATGGTCCGATTTGCAGGGGAGAGCTTTGTATGTATGCATGTGTGAAGAAAAGATGGTTGTTTTTTCCCCCTCTGGTTGCACATGTGACATGCTGGTAACTGATTTAAGTATGCCTGCATAGGAGTGCCACTTTTCTTGTTTGCTTATGGCCTTATCGAGTTGGTTGAGTACCACCTCAGTCATCGACTTCATCAATAAATGCATCAATGACATCGTCCCCACAGTGACTGTACGTACATATTCCAACCAGAAGCCATGGATTACAGGTAACACCTGCATCGAGCTTAAGGCAAAAGCTGCCACTTTCAAGGAGCCGGACACTTATAAGAAATCCCACTATGCCCTCAGACAAACCATCAAACAAGCAAAGCGTCAAGACAGTATTAAATTGAGTCCTTTTCATATGTGGCAGGGCTTGAAAACTATTACGGACTACAAAGGGAAACCCAGACGTGAGCTGTCCAGTGACAAGCAACACCAAAGCATGCACGAGAGCATCAGCTGTTGTGGATGACTGATAACGCTCTCGATAGCCGATGTGAGCAAGACCTTAAAAAAAAAAAAAAAAAAATCAACAAGCACAAAGCCGGATTACCAGGACGTGTACTCAAAGCATGCGCGGACCAACTGGCAAATGTCTTCACTGACATTTTCAACCTCTCCCTGACAGAGTCTGTAAAATCTACATGTTTCAAGCAGACCACCATAATCCCTGTGGCCAAGGAAGCAAATGTAAACTGCCTAAATTATTACGGCCCCATAGCACTTACGTTGGTAGCCATGAAGTGTTCTGAAAGGCTGATAAAAGCATACCGCCCCAACAGATGACGCAATCTCACTGGACATAAGGAACACCTATGTGAGAATACTGTTCATTGACTACACCACATAGCTCATCACTAAACACCTCCCTTTGCAACTGGATCCTGGACTTCCTGATGGGCCGGCCCCAGGTGGTATGGGTAGGCAACAACACTTCTGCCATGCTGATCCTTAACACTGGGGCCCCTCAGCGGTGTGCACTTAGTCCCCTCCTGTACTCCATTCACCACAACTGCGTGGCCAAACACGACTCCAACACCATCATTAGCCTCTCTAGGGTATGTGGGACGCTAGCGTCCCATCTGGCCAACATCCAGTGAGATTGCAGAGCGCTAAATTCAAATACAGAAATACTCAAAAATTCAGAGAACAAAACATATTTTACATAGGTTTAAAGATTAACTTGTTGTGAATCTAACCACTGTGTCGTGTCTTTGGCTATGCCGGATTAAATTATATGACATGCTATTCTATCAAATAATTTGTCCATAATTAATATTACCTGATTGAGCTAATCATGTAAAATGTAATTAACTAGAGAGTCATGCACCACAAAATAATATTTATAGAGCTGTTATTTTCTGAATAAACTCTGAAAGACCTAGTAATATCTTACATCAATAGCAGTCAATATTAATCGTCATCTGAATTCAGTCTCATCTGAAAGTTGATAGTTGATGGCCCCAACAACTTTCAGAATTAGTCAAATCTCCCTCAGTTTTATTTGGTTACAAAGATTTGGTATCTGTACAGTTCTTCCTGTAAATGTGTTTTTGTAAAAATGTTCAGTGGAAATTATTAAAAGTAGTCCAAGTGCATAGAGTTCTTTGGTTTGTTAAACTCTGAAATCCAGTGGTTTTGTTTGGTATACATTTTTCATTGACAAATCTGATCTCAGCGTAATTACGTAACCATGGAATTGTTCTGCAGCAGTTTGAGGAACTCAACTCCCTGAATTACTCATGTGATTGTTAACCAAGTGTCAGAGGCATTTCACAATCAATCCAGATGCTGAGCTGTATTAGAGCCACAAGTTAACACTTAACAGACGTCACAGGACAGAAGCAGCACATCCTAGCCAGTCTTGATTCCAAACTTCCATCTGCATTACTCACCCAGAAGATGAAGTTGAAAAAGAAGAGTAGGTACTTCACACATTTCATTCCCCCCTCGACACCCATGGTTAGTCCGTATCAAGTCCCTGGATCAACACAAAAGAAAAATCCATTTGAACCAGAGACATTAAATAACTTTATTACAAATAGTGTGATATCATTTCAGGTTATCACTTCAGGTTATCGCTTGTTGCTGCATCATCTAGGCCTAGTGTGTTTAGCTCGGCTCACATTTTATTGTGTCAATGGTGACAGAAAACTGGCATGGTATGCTGAGAATATGTACGAATAGGAAAAAGGAAAATATTGACGGGTAGGCCGGTAATCAGTTGATGTAAAAACATTTTTTAAAGAGTGTCAATGTAAGGAATCAGCTGATGTGTGGGGGAACATTTTAATTGTCACCGAAGGCAAAAGTGAGTCAACACACATAAGAACATAAAGAAACTGTCCAGTAAAATATTACTCATAAATTCACAAGGGTGTGATGTCTGATCAACAGTTGAGAATCACAGGCTTGCTGACAGTGAAAGGCCTTTTTCCGCATCAGATTAACATTACACCATAAAACCACATTTGTTTCAAGAGTTTAGTGCGCAACACTATATGCGTTCAAATCTGGGGTAAATGTAATCTCATTGGATTTCATTAGGCAACATGAAAAATCTCCTGTTTTGTGCTCGATTAGCATCCAGAATGGTCTGTAATGTAGGCTATGGTTCATAAAAATAAAGTTGGTTCTAATAGTGGGTGACAGGTTCATAAAAATATTGTTTTTTTGCTTTCCTGTTTCAGATTAGTTCAATTCACATCTAATGATCTGCATTAGCTATGTAGGCCTGCTATTAATTATTAACACATAACATAACAATGGGGGAAAACAATGGATATTGGAACGATTACTACGTGAGAAGCCTTATAGCATTTTGACTGAAAGTTTACTTTACAAGACTGCGACATCCATTGCTCGCCACAGCAGTGAACCACCAACCACACAACAAAACACACCGGGGCAGAGGATACGAAGTGAACTATTGTTGTAGCCAAATTTGATTTGTTGTACAGTATGTAGCTAAATTCCATTACTACTAAGTAACCGTAAAGACAGAAGGTTATTATATTAGACTTCAATCTTAGTTCAACGTGTCGATTGCGCATTCTCAAAACGAACCTCTATTTATCTCTCGTACCTTCTTTTTAAAAATTTAATTTCATAATAACTATAGGCTACAACGTTAAACAAAACAATATATGGATTAAATAGGCGTACTATTTACCTTTTCCCAACAAGAAAATAGTAGAGGCGTCAAAGTAATTCGAGGCGATGGTTGAAATTTGGAAACAAACTGGTGAAGTAAGCGACGCAATTCTCCGTTTTATAAGCCCCTCCCTCTCTACGTCGGATCCAGCAATCGTTAACATGATCATGGAAAATGACCGAGAAGTCAACACAAGCCAAGATTCACTTTCATCTACAGTACACCAACACACATTAGCAGTTATCAGTTGAGCGGAGACTGTACTCTTTCAAGGTGAAGCACTATTTATTTCAGATGCAGATATCTGAAATATTTATTTTAGTTCAATGTGCGGGAGCACTTATTGGTCGGCCCAATTTGGGTAGTATGTACATTAATGTATAGTTAAATTGACTATGCATATATGATATATGATCATTACTGCGACGTGGATAAGGAAGAGTGTTTTGAAAACTGATGTTAACCTTTTCTTGTTATAACCTTTTTTAGCAAGACATATCTTCCAAAGGTTGGGGAGTGGCAATCTTTACCAAGGATCACCTTCAGTGCTTGGTTGTCTCCACCAAGTCTGTCCCCAAACAATTTGATTTGCTGGTTTTAAATATTAAAATTTCAAATAGATATTTGACTGTTGCTGGGTGCTATCGTCCTCCATCAGCACCCACCTGTACCCTACCTGCCCTAAGCTCTCTCCTGGCCCCTTACACTAAGTCTGAATTTGTCCTGCAAGGTGACCTAAACTAGGACATGCTTAAACCACCTGACCAAGTCCTAAAGCAATGGGACTTCCTATAGCTCAGGCAGTAGGAAGCTCTCTCATCCATTTATATGCAGATGATAGTCTTATACTCAGCTGGCCCCTCCCCAGATTTTGTTTTAAATGCTTTTACAACAAAGCTTTCCAACAAGCTACCCTTGACCTTGTTCTGAACACCTCCAAAACAAAGGTTATGTGGTTTGGTAAGAAGAATGCCCCTCTCCCCACAGGTGTGATTATTACCTCTGAGGGTTTAGAGATTGAGGTAGTCACCTCATACAAGTAGTTGGGAGTATGGCTAGATGGTACACTGTCCTTCTCTCAGCACATATCAAAGCTACAGGCTAAAGTTAAATCTAGACTTGGTTTCCTCTATCGTAATCGCTCCTCTTTCACCCCAACTGCCAAACTAACCCTGATTCAGATGACCATCCTACCCATGCTAGATTACAGAGACATAATTTATAGTTCGGCAGGTAAGGGAGCTCTCGAGCGACGAGATGTTCTTTACCATTCGGTCATCAGATTTGCCACCAATATAAACAGTTGAACTAAGCTCATGAGAAATTTATAAGCTATATTCTTCAAGAATCAAAGTGTACATATAATACATGTTTAAATCCTAAAAGGGAATACCTAGTTAGTTGCACAACTGCATTCAGTGTTCCACATTTGACCAAACCCCTCTGAATCAGAGAGGTGCGGTGTGCTGCCTTAATCAACATCATCCGTGCCCAGGGAAGCAGTTAACCGCTAGGCTAATGGCATCTTTTTGTAGGCACGAACTCCGCCATGGTTCGTTGGACAAGGTCTATAGAGAAATTAATTATGTTTTTGTAGGGTTTTTGGATCAACGCGAAAAATAAGGTCTGCGGTAACAGGTTTAGGAGATCTTATACGTTTTGTTCTATGAGATAATCGCCATCAGCTATAGTAAATTTCTGTGAATTTTAAGCATTTATGTCATTTTGAAAAAGCACATAAAGGCTTCATCATTCATAAAGGTCATGTTAACTGACTGATATTATCTAATAGAACAAAACATAGGAGATCTCCTCAGCCTGGTTTGGACTTACTTTTGGCGTTCATCCCAAAATCCTATTCTTTCCCCATTCATTTTCCCCATAGGGATGGTTGAACGAACAAGAGGTAACTCATTTCCAGGTTTTAGGAAGAGTGAGCTCTACCGAGCTCTATGGTCTTTCATTGACGACCACTTAGGCCTACATTAAAGGACGAATCCGTGGTAGTTACCATCTGAGTTGAGGGACCAACTGGTCAGCACAGGAGCAGAAAATGAAGTGCCTGTGAATAAAGGCCTTTATGTTATGTGATGTGATAATTTACAACATCAAACGGGGATGTGGTAAACTCAGCAAAAAAAATGTATGAATGAACTTCGCTCCTTTTTCAGGACCCTGTCTTTCAAAGATAATTCGTAAAATCCAAATAACGTCACAGATCTTCATTGTAAAGGGTTTAAACACTGATTCCCATGCTTGTTCAATGAACCATAAACAATTAATGAACATGCACCTGTGGAACGGTTGATAAGACACTAACAGCTTACAGATGGTAGGTAATTAAGGTCACAGTTATGAAAACTTAGGACACTAAAGAGGCATTTCTACTGACTTTGAAAAACACCAAAAGAAAGATGCCCAGGGTCCCTGCTCATCTGCGTGAACGTGCCTTAGGCATGCTGCAAGGAGGCATGAGGACTGCAAATGTGGCCAGGGCAATAAATTGCAATGTCCGTACTTTGAGACGCCTAAGACAGAGCTACAGGGAGATGGGGCGGACAGCTGATCGTCCTCGCAGTGGCAGACCATGTATAAAAACACCTGCACAGGATCAGAACATCCCAACATCACACCTGTGGGACAGGTACAGGATGGCAACAACAACTGCCTGAGTTACACCAGGAACGCACAATCCCTCCATCAGTGCTCAGACTGTCCGCAATAGGCTGAGAGAGGCTGGACTGAGTGCTTGTAGGCCTGTTGTAAGGCAGGTCCTCACCAGACATCACCGGCAACAACTTCGCCTATGGGCATAAACCCACCGCCGCTAGACCAGACAGGACTGGCAAAAAGTGCTCTTCACTGATGAGTCACGGTTTTTCTCACCTAAGGGTGATGATCGGATTCACGTTTATTGTCGAAGGAATGAGCATTACACTGAGGCCTGTACTCTGGAGTGGGATCGTTTTGAAGGTGGAGGGTCAGTCATGTCCAGGGGCGGTGTGACACAGCATCATCGGACTGACCTTGTTGTCATTGCAGGCATTCTCCACGCTATGCGTTACAGGAAATACATCCTCCTCCCTCATGTGGTACCCTTCCTGCAGGCTCATCCTGATATGAACCTCCAGCATGACAATGCCACCAGCCATACTGCTCGTTCTGTGCATGATGTCCTGCAAGACAGGAATGTCAGTGTTCTGCCTTGGCCAGGCAAGAGCTCAGATCTCAATCCCATTGAGCACGTCTGGGACCTGTTGGATCGGAGGGTGAGGGCAAGGCTCAGTCCAATGATGCACTTGCAGGTGCCTTGGTGGAAGAGTGGGGTAACATCTCACAGCAAGAACTGACAACTCTGGTGCAGTCCATGAGCAGAACTTAATGCAACTGGTGGCCACACCAGATACTGAGTGTTACTTTTAATTTGATCCCCCTTTGTTCAGGGAGACATTGTTAAATTTTTGTTAGTCACGCTTATTAGATGCTGCATCTACTGCCATTGGAAACCGGCACACACTGTCCTTTGTTTGCCTCGCCTGCCGGGGATTGCTGTCCCGCGGTTATTTTAACGTTACGGGGAGGGCCTACTGTGGCAGAAAGAGACAACCGGAAATGTTGTCATTTCTGGATTATGATGCATACGAGATTTCTTTAAAGTATTTATTTCACACAAAGACGTGTGATTTATTTACCTAAATTATTTCAAATAAACTCATCATAATTAGAAAATACACCCCATAATGTCTTATTTCCCATATATATTTTTTTACAAATTCATAAACATCCATGCCATTTTCGCATCTTCAACGTATCGGAACAGTTTACTTATGTGATTGGTTGGTTGTTGTAACAAGAACCATGTGATTTCTATATAGTCGTCTGTCATGGCGGGATTCCTGAAATGGAAAAATGGACCTCTCTCCGAAATAGTTTTTATAATTGTGCTTTTTTGTATATTAAGTACGCAACAAACCTCAGGTAGAGTTGTTTCTCGCTAGGTCATTTTGTTCGGGGAATTTGATAGCCAATATGAAATGTGAGAGGCGAACTTTTCGTTTACGATGAGGCCAGCTAGCGTAGTTACTGTTGTTCTTGAGACCCAAGGCATTAACAAGGCTTATATGAACGGAGCTAGCAAACGTTAACTGTCCCAGGTGAACTATCTAGCCAGTCTGTTAACGTTAGCTAGTCTGTCAGTAGCCAGGTGATTAGACATGAACTAATACATCTTAATTCTAAGAGATTAATTGAAAGTTGAGCTGTTACCAGTAACTAGTTAGCTAGCCAGCTGGTGTCGCCCTTCACTTTCCACAACGTCAGCTTGCTTTTCTAGCTAGTCAGCTAACCTCGTTAGTCAAATAGTTCGTGGTTTATTTCTGGTGGCTCACTAACGTTACATAACCTAGTAGTAACGTTAGTTACCACTTGCTAGTAGTAGTTACTACTAGCTGGATAACTAACTAAATCCAGTCCTGTGAAAGCCAATGTCCAGCTTTAGTTGGCTTGCTAGCAGATGTGTAAAGCATACAGAAGTTTACTGGTGAATACAGTCCGGGCTGACTTCTGATTTAATATTACTGCATTGTTGAGGAGAGTTTGCTAGCTGGTTAAGCATTTCACTGTACTACTTATACCTGCTGTATCCTGTGCATTTGACAAATACAATTTGATTTGATGGATAGTAAATGCACGAAGCTGACCCTAACATCTTATCATTCTCACAGGAAGTAAGATCAACATAGTCAATATCAAAGATGGCCAAGAGTCTGCCAAAACAGGGTCAAATCACTACTGCTATCTCAACCCCATTGTCCCAGGTTGGAAGGAAACATGGACAAGAATCCAGGCAAGAGAACAATTTCCTCTTCCCAGGTCTATTTGTGCTCTTGTCATGTCCATTGCTAGAGTGACAAAAGGGTTGGCATGATGGCACAAACAGATCGGATCTCAGGGTTTGATGATAAGTCTCTTATTTGAAAGAGAGCCTGTATGTATGTAATGTGTGTATTTGGTTGTGCTCTTGTCATGTCCATTGCTAGAGTGACAAAAGGGTTGGCATGATGGCACAAACAGATCGGATCTCAGGGTTTGATGATAAGTCTCTTATTTGAAAGAGAGCCTGTATGTATGTAATGTGTGTATTTGGGTGTAGCTAATACTTGTGTTGTATTGCTGATAGGTTCGAGTATGGAGCTCAAACCAGCTGAAGGTAACTGTTGTGGAGGATGAGGAGAAGCTGCAGGAGCTAGAACATTTCAGTGTCTGGGGTCTGGTGCAGTACCTAATGCATGAGCAGACCAATGAAACCACCCTCAGCATCAGCCTGTTCAGCCCAAAGACCTGCTTCAAGATCAAACCCATCGACCCTACAGCAATATACACTGTAAAGCCCACACGAAGTAAGTAAAGGGAAAGGTGGGGTTGCTTTGTTAGTTACATGTCTATTACCCATTCATTTTGTGTTATCTTTGCTATCTGTGCTTCACTCCCACAGAGTTTGATGTTTTCCTATTTGTGACATTCTTGGCTGGAGTGCTGCTGTTCATCTTTGCAGACTCGCTTAGCAGGTAACTAAATGGATTGTGTTCACATTTTACCCCCTCTTTATAAATGACATGGTCCAGATAATATTGGCTATTTATTTTTTTTGATATCTAACAGGAGTCAGGTATTCTATTACTCTGCTGGCATGAGCACAGGTATGATTGCCTCCCTCATCATTCTCATCTTCATCATGGCACGGTTTTTGCCAAAGGTAAGAAGTCAACACTTCTATATCAAAGTCTCATAGCTAATCACACCCACTACTAACAGTTTGATTTGAACAAAGCAAGAACAAGTCAGAGTACCCAGATAGAAATCAGAAAGGTCACCAGAACTTTAACTATGTGTGTGAGAGTCATACAAATATGTTTAGATTCCACAACCCATATCATCTTTTTCTTTTCTCAGAAAAGCCCATTTTACGTGGTGATAGTTGGTGGCTGGTCCTTCTCGGTTTACGTCATCCAGCTTGTGTTCAGGAACCTGCAGCTGATTCTGAAAGAGCACTGGCACGTGGCTTTTGGTAAATATTGATTGTATTCAACACAATCACAACAAACTCTGAGAACTACATTGCCTCTCAAACTTTTAACATCTTATTAGTTCACAACCATTGCTCCATGTTTGTAATAGGAACAGTTACATGAATTGTTTGTCTGTGTGCCCTAGGCTATGCTGCAGTGGTTGGTTTTATCAGTTTTGCTGTGTGCTATCGTCATGGCCCTCTTGTGGAGGAGAGGAGTATCAATATCCTGTCCTGGACGCTGCAGTTTTTTGGCCTGCTGCTGATCTATGCTGGTATCCAGGTTCAGCAAGTGGCGTTGGCCACCATCATTGCTACATTCTGCTCTAAGAACCTGGAGTACCCTGTTTCATTGCTCCTTCTTGCATGGCAGTAGGTGTTAGTTTGTAGTACTACTCAAGGTAACATGTGTACATTCCTGTATTGGTGTCAAGTGACATGTTGTCTGCTGCTGTTATAGTGTACAATCCTCTTGTGCAGTAAGGTCAAGCCAACTCTACGCTGGAAGCCAGAGCCTCGTCGACTGCTGACTGAAGAAGAGTTCCAGAAACAGGGGGAGGAGGAGACGCAACATGCCCTGGAGGAGCTGAGAAAGTACTGCAGCAGTCCAGACTTCAGCACCTGGAAGACAGTCTCTCGACTTCAGTCCCCAAAAAGGTGACAGAAAGTTGTTGCATTGAAATACTGACTAATGATGTTCATTCTGCTTTTAATGATCTGGTATTAACCCCTGGTTGTCTGTGATCTAAACAAGTCAAATGTACATTGGCTACTGCTGGATCGAAAAGCTAGCTTCTGGTCTGTGGGTGATGGTTGTCTTTTTAGGTCAACTAGTTATATAACTGTCTCTTTCCCATTCATTGTTTTAACTAAAAATGTGTCTTTGTGGTACAGTACCTTGGAATAAAGACAATGCTTTGTCTGATCCACAGGTTTGCAGATTTTGTGGAGGGCTCACCTCACCTGATATCAAATGAGGTTTCTGTGCATGCACAGGAATATGGATCCTTCTTTGAGGATGATTTCTTTGACACGGATGAGGACAATGATGAGGAGAATATGGTGAACGGTTTGAAAAGAGGAGACCTTGGGTGGAATGACAGAGACTTGTGATGATGCATAGATGGGTGTTTTTCCCTGTAGCAGCAAGGTTGATGGAGCAAAGTGCTGACTGGCCTTTCACCCTCACAGCTCTCCTCCAACCCGAAGACTGGTGTTCATGAATCACCAGGAGATAGTGGAATCTTGCCATTAGTATGCCTGTGAGAATGTCTTGCATCCAAGTTGAAGCATAGATCCTACTGTAGATTGCTGATGGCAACCACCATTTTTGTAAATTGACACTTAAAGCCAAACCCTGAGTGCAATGTACTGAACTGAAAATGTAAATCTAATTCATGTGGAGAACTCCCTCGAGTTAGGGGCATATTTAAAAAGTTTGGATTTATCCCAGTGTTTTAATTTCAGCTGAGAAACTTGACCACAGGGGTATACTACAAAGCAGGATTAATGAGGTAGCTAGCTAACATTGATAAACAAGCAGAAATAACTAGATTTTTTTGGTTTCATTAAGAAAGCTAAGCTTGGGTACAGTATGTGTTTTGGTTGAGTCAATTAGACAATGCACATTTCATGCTAGTCTATCTAAAAAAATAAAATTATATCAGAATATTCTTGCAAATCAGCTTGCTAAGTCATTGGTCATGCTTTGTTGTGTTACACTCCTCAGCAAGAGCAAGTTTATGAAGACTTAAGAATGTTTGGCATTTCATTTTCTGGGAGCAATGACAGAACATTATTTTGTTATCTTTCCTCATTAGTAAATTGCCAGGGCACAATTTTGGAGGTGTTTTAATGTAAAAATGTTTTCTTTGGTCTTATTGTTGATGTGAAATAACTGACTTTTTGTGTTGTGAAACGCATTGATGTAAACAGGAAATGATTTCGTAGCTGACATCTGTTGGGAATAAGTTAGTATACTGAGCAAAGATATAAATGCAGCAACTATAACAATTTTACTGAGTTACAGTTCATATCAGGAAATAAATTAATTAGCCACTCAGCTATGGATTTCACATGACTGGTCAGGGGTGCAGCTATGGGTGGGCTGCTTGAGCGCCAGGCCCAGCCAATCCGTATGAGTTTTTCCCTACAAATGGGATATATTACAGACAGAAATACACCTCAGTTTCATCAGCTGTCCGGGAGGCTGGTCTCAGAAAATCCTGAAGTTGAAGGAGCCAGATGTGGAGGTCCTGGCTGGCGTGGTTACACGTGGTCTGCAGTTGTGAGGCCGATTGGACATACTGCCAGAGTCTCTAAAACAATGTTGGAGGTGGCTTATGGTAGAGGGATCAGCATTCAATTCTCTGGCAACAATTCAGGTGGACATTACTGCAGTCAGCATGCCAATTGTACACTCCCTCAAAACATCTGTGGTGTTGTGTGACAAAACTGCACATTTTAGAGGGTCCTTTTATTGTCCCCAGCACAAGTTCCACCTGTGTAGTGATCATGCTGTTTAATGAGCTTCTTGATAAGTCACACCTGTCAGGTGGATGGATTCTCTTGGCAAAGGAGAAATGCTCACTAAAAGGGATGTAACCGAATTTGTACACAGAATTTGAGAGAAATAAGCTTTTTGTGCGTATGGAAAATTTCTGGGATCTTTTATTTCAGCTCATGAAACATGGGACCAACACTTTACATGTTGCGTTTACATATTTGTTCAGTGTATTTTGGTATTTGAAGCAGCATGTTTACAGCCATTGATTTGAGTATATATATATATATGTATATATATATATAAACACATGTTTAAGGATACCATTTATATATGTAATGTTTAAGGATATCATTGCAAGTAGTTTAATCGTTCTTTGACGTGTGTGACACATCACAAAATGGTTGTTAGTTTTTTTTAACTTGAATCTTTTTTCTTGTTTTATTTGTACTGAGATTTCTAGGTTTCATACCACAAGCATTGCCTTTATTTTATTTTAGACAAAACGTGTTGAAATGGATAATATTTTTATACTATGTTTATACTATGAGATATTGTACTTTAGTATCCTGGCTGCAATTCTGTATTATGTTGTGTAATTTGTCTTGCATATACCTTTACAGATCTGGGCCAAAGCTTCTCAGAGTAGGAGTGCTGATCTAGGATCAGGACCACTCTGTCCATCTTGTTCTTTATCAACTAAAAGGTTGAAACTGTAAATAATCATGTGGATGTTAATAAATTCATGATATTGTAAAACGCCACTTAATCTTGAGACATTTCCACTAGCCTGTTGCTTGTAGAAGGGGAATACAGAGTAGAAAACCTCAAAAGAATGTTGTCGTCTATGCGTTCTGTTGAAACTACTGTACACAAACAACAGCGGGTGCAATATACCTTTTCTTTATCTATATACCGTGTACTTCAGTTTTCTGGTTTGATTACTTGCAGCATAGACTTATCTTTACTCACCTATTTTTATTTGAGTGGTTCTCAAGCTACTCTAGGACAGTTACATGAAATTCCCCAAGTTTTACTGATGAGTAAGTGCACAGATTTCTGAAATGATGTCCAAACTGAATATTTTATAATTTGGGGAAAATATCTCTAGTTTTATAAGGAGTTGTGGTTTCATAGAAACCGTAGAGGAACATCCAGGAACATGCAGCTTTATTTGAAACTTCTAGGATACTTCAGACAAAAACCTATACTCAGAAATGATGTCAATAATGATGGAAAACTGTATCTAACGATGCTATTTATATTCATAGTCAATACCGGCTTGGTTATTTTTGCATGTAGTAGTTCAAAGGCATGCATCAAATCAATGGTTGTAAAATAAAAAAAACTGGAAGTAGAACCATTTTCGAGTACCTATTGCTCTATGAGCTGGTTTTAGGGTAAATTATTGGCTAATCTTCAGGTAATATGGTTGTAAATGGAGATATCTACATGTATCTGGTCAGTGGTGTAAAAAGTACTCAATTGTCATACTTGAGTAAAAGTAAAGATACCTTAATAGAAAATGACTCAAGTAAAAGTGTCACCCAGTAAAAAAATACTTGAGTAAAGGTCAAAGTATCTCATTTTAAACATACTTAAGTACAGTGGTGGAAAAAGTACTCAAGTCATACTTGAACAAAAGTAAAAAGTAAATGCAACCAGACAGCCCAAATGTTATTTTTTATTTTTTACAGACGGGCACACTCCAACACTCAGACATAATTTACAAACACAGTATTTGTGTTAAGTCCGCCAGATCAGAGGAAGTAGGGATGACAACGCATTATATTGATAGGTGTGTAAATTGGACGATATTGCTGTCCTGTCTGAACATTCGAAATGTAATGAGTACTTTTGCGTTTCAGGGAAAATGTATGGGCGGCAAAAGTACATAAAAAAAAGAAAAGAAAAAAATACATTTCTTTAGGAATGTAGTGGAGTAAAAGTAGTCAAAATATAAACAGTAAAGATACCCCCAAAAACTACTTAAGTAAAAATACTAGGGTCCAGTCTATCAGCACATCATAGGAATTGGTATATCCCTCCACACAGGCCTCATATAAAGTGTGTGGAGTTTCCCAGAATCCTCACAGCCTCGCCTACACAGGTAATTTGAGAATTTACATGATGGTCCGACCCCTCAGTCCCCTGCAACGTCACTTTACTCCTGTGCTGCTGTTGTCACTCACTGCTGAACACTCCCCTTAGGTTTCACACTTGGAGCATTATGGAATTAGATGAGAACAATCAATGCAACAATTTTCTTTGTCTTGGGTATATCTATTCATTTGCTGCACTTGTGTTTGTACACAAAATGACAATGATGTATGCCCCGGGATGTACTCCAAATTTCCATACAAAGACAAAGTATTTAGATTTACACTGACAAATCAATCCTGATATTGAAAGTTTATTATTAGACACTATAATTTATTGAGAATGCTCACATGGAAATTGACCTCCAATAAGTCATCACATGGATTGATTGTTACCAAACTAATTGGAAAAATGTATCAGCCAAGTGAAACATTTAAGGCACTGCAAAGACTGGCAACATTCAATTTGTATGGCATCCAACATTATATTTATATGGATGCCACTATCCTAAACTATGTAATCACACATTCCAATGTGTGGACATATACAAGTCATCCTATAAAGACTTAGGTTTGAAGGTGATGACATTCACAATATAGCTCTTTCTAGAAAACAACGTCAAATACATGTCATCTGACAAAAAGAGAAAGTAATGAGAGAAAGTAATGGTAATGGTTTGAGGATACAAGCACATTGCACACATACATCACAAAAATAAATTAAATGAAATAAAGCAGAGGCACTCAGTAACTCTTAATCATATAGCTTGGCGTTCAGTGCATTTTGGTTCTTTGTTTTTAGTCACAGAGCGAAAATGAACTGTGCAATAAAACAACAATGCCCTTCAAACAGCTCATAAAGTTACCAAACATTTCTTATTAATTTCCGCCTCTGGACATCACAAGTAAAGTACACATAAATAGAATATAACTGATATTATCCACCTGTGTTAGTCAATACCTATTGATCCCAAATATTCGTACTCCATGGAACAGGGGCAGCTTTGGAAGGAGGACGCTGAGGAGAGAGCCTGTATTGACCAGGAAATGTGTGGCATCGTACTTGGTGTAGAAACTGGCAAGAATATACCTGAAGAATTAACAGCTAGTTTAGGGTTATTATTCAATGCTGATAACAAACAAGGATGCAATAATTCAATAGTTACTCTTCCACATTAATGTATCATTGCAAGCCATAAGGAAAACTTAACATAACAAAATATAGTATGTACAGATTTTCAGTCTTACAGCACAATGGGTGAGATGGTGAGGAATTTGCGTGAGGATGTAAACTGAATGCCGTAGTCCATCTGTTCCCAGTGTGTGAGTAGGCGAGCTTTGCCCTGGTCCGGTGTCTCAAAAGGAGTGCCCTTTACCGTGTGCAGAAACAAGTACATCACCTGTGGTGGACAGATCACACATAAACACACCTCTATTAGATCAACAGACACACTCATTAGTCATTACAATGTCATAATACAAGCCCATCATTTTTCATGATGTAGTTGAAATAGAAATGTATTTAAATGAGAACATTTGATTGGAAAAATGATAAACAAACTATAAATGCTTGGGCTGACCAGATTATGGATGACATTTGTGAGGGTCCAGACAAGAGGCACCGTGAGGACAGGGATGCTCAACAGGACGACGTGCAGCACGGTGACCAACAACAGGTAGGCCAGCCAGATCCCTCTGCTGTTCATCACCCTCGTGTTGGGGTTTACCTCACTGTGAGCCACGCCCACATTCATCTTGAGGGAACAGGAGGATTACACATGATGAGCATTGGACATTGAAGCTTGATACAGGCTTGATACAGAAAACATTGATGCTTAATAGAGGAAAGGAATCTAAAGGAACTAGGCCTATGGCTTGTCCCTCGCCAGATAATGGTGTTAACAGAAAATCTAAAATTAAATTATCCTAAAATTTTACAAAATAAAAGGAGAATGAGTACATAATTTGCATATTTCACAGAGTTCCCTCAACTACTCATATCACAACAAGAGAAGATGAGGTACGCTATGTCAGATACAGAAAGTTGATGTCAAGGGGAAGTAGAAATCTAGCCTAGTTCTCATTCCCAGTAAGCCACTAGGCCAGGGGAGTGACCATATTTGATTGCATACTATTAATGTAGGTAGCTAGCTATAAACATATTGTAAATCTTTTCCAATTCCAATCAAAGTGGATTTGGGAAACTGAGAATTCCCGGAATTTTGCCACTGATCCCCACAGCCATAATGCTTCCCTCACAGACTAATTAAGAGAAGTCGAAAACTAACGTTAGCTAATACCTTGTTGTGAATATATAGCAAGTGGGTCTAGCTTTAACACATCTGACTGAGTAGCTCAAGCAACTTTAGGCCTGATTTGGCCACTACACTCGGGTCGTCACTAGTTACCACAGCCACAAAGTCATAAACCCAGCCTATTTCTACAGCTGATCTTCTTAAAATACGATTCTTAACCTTAACCACACTGCTAACATTATGCCAAACCCTAACCTTCAATTAAGACCAAAAAGCTCATTCTTGTTTTCATGGATCTTTACGATATAGCCAAGTTTAACTACTGGAAACACTACAGTCGATTAACTGGCTAAACTAGCTAATGTTACGAGCTAGCTAACTAAATAACAACAGCTGTTTGCGCCGTGAAAACGTAGATGCATCTGCAAAATCTACTTACAGTGCGTTAGATTCTGTCAACTCGTGTGCGAATCCATTACATTTAGCATTTTATATCAAACTTTCCTGACAATGTAGCTAGAAACTCACCGAGCTAGTTAGAAATTCACCTTATGTTGTAACCAGGAAATCCCTAAACATGTTCAACCCCGCCCCTGTTCGTTTTGGATTAGTTTTAATGGTTCCACGTCATTTATCATACATCTTCCGTTATAATAACGTTATTATTAGTGGACAGAAAATCCAAATATACATTAAACATATTTTTACCCAATGTTAAAAGGGAAAAAGAAAATAATTGTATTCAAATTTTAATAGGCAAGTCAGTTAAGAACAAACACTTATTTTCAATGAAGGCCTAGGAACAGGTTAACTGCCTGTTCAGTGGCAGAACGACAGATTTTGTACCTTGTCAGCTCGGGGATTTGAACTTGCAACCTTTCGGTTACTAGTCCAATGCTCTAACAACTACGCTACCCTGCCGCCCCAAAATCTTGGTTGTTTAAAATAAAACAATCCCCCTTGTCCTCTGTTGCCTTACCAAACATGTCAAAGTCCATCTATTTAAACAAATATAGGCTATTAAAAGTGTAGCTCTGAGTGTAAAATGTGAAACGGGGACTCAGGTGGCAAAAAGAACCATCATTGGGACAGCGCGCAGATGATTTCTGTGAGCGCTGGTGTGCCATCCTGAACAAATGCTCTATTGATTTAATGACATTAATTGTTGATCAGTTGAAGAAGGATTTTATTGAAATGGATAACACGATTAAAGACAAACGCACAGCTCTACAAACAGCTGATAATGATGATGGCATATTCAATGAACTGATGAAAACTAACCAAGCGCTCAAGGACAAGTTGTCTACAGAAATAAAGTAACTTAAAATCAAGAATTTCAACCAAGACAAAAAAGACAATGCCGATGGTAAAGTCTACTTCTGGAGAAACCCTGATAAAAGAGGTCCTGCTCCCCCTCTCCCTGACAGACGCAGGAGGGATGCCGCTTACTTCGATCCACCCTTGTCCGATCAACGCTCTACAACCAGCGCCTCATCGGCTTCCAGTGGTAGTTTTTTATTCAACGAGAGACTGGACGGACGGAAGGGCGGAGGTGGCCGCAGGCACGCGCATCGACTAGATGCCGCACCCGACGGGGTAAGAAGAAACGACTATCAGAGGCAGAGGAGACCGTTCATACAGTCCCAGAACCCACGGGATTGAGTGTCTAAGTTATCAAGCAATATATTGAGCCCTGCCCATGTCTCTTTGCTTAATAAAGGGTAATCTCTTGTGCCTACAACCCAGTGAAACGATTTTGATGTTAAGGTAGACATGTTTAAGTTTTTTAGAAATATCCGTTTAAGGGAATACTTTAGCTCCCCTAATTCTGACACTTCTATTGAACCAGTAGGTTGCTCTCCTGCACATACTCCGATTCCTTTTAGAAGCAAGAGTTATTTTATACCTCCAGCCAATCGCAATCACTCTATATTGCAGAATTGTGGAAAATGATGTTGGACATCTCCTTAAGAATAAACATGGGTCCAAATCTTTCCATAATTTACCTAAGGATGAAAAACAAGCTTTTTGCTTGATTTACAATCCGATACGTCAGTCCTTATTCGTCCTGCTGATAAGGGTGGGTCGGTTGTACTCATGGATAGGACAGTTTACGTACATGAGTGTCATAGACAGCTGCTTGACAACACCTTTTACAAGAAACTCAGAAGTGACCCTACTTCCCAATTTCAGAATACTATCTTTACTGTCCTAGATGTGTATTTAAGTTCTGGTCAGATAACCAAAAAAAAAGAACATGATTTTTTGGCTATGTACGACCTTTTCAAGGTCAGTCTCGCAAAAAGACGCTTTCTTGTGTTCTAACTACCCGCTATTCAAAGTGCTCTGAACAAATTAAGGGAATTGTTCACAAACATTGGCACATCCTAAAATCCGATGATAGTCTCGGTAATGTGTTTTCGGACCTTCCCTTGGTCGTATTCTCGCGGGGCAGAAATCTCAGAGACCAATTGGTACACTCTGATTTACCACCCCGATATATTCCTGAACAACGTCTATTTGCGCCCCTACTGGATGGAAATTACAAACGTAATAGCTCTGCTCAATGCAATAGCACTTATAAATGTAGATCCTTCAAACACCCACAAACAGGGAAATCGATCCCAATCAAAGGTGTTATTACGTGCTCCACTAAGGCAGTTATTTATCTTATAACTTGTCCTTGTGGTAAAAAATTATGTAGGTAAAACAAAGCGCGAATTAAAAGTACGCACCATTAGATGTAAAAACTTTACTTATCCAGTTGCGGCCCACTTCTTGGAGGCAGGCCACTCGATTTCGTCTCTGCGTTATATTCTGCGATAATTTGTTGTTAAACGAGAGGCTGCCTGGATCTTTAATTTAAAGACACTTGTGCCCTTCGGTCTCAACGTAGACTGATCTGAAGCCATTCTTGTGATTATTGTGACTTTGCCATTGTAATAGTTTGTAAACTTTTGTAGTCAAATTAATCTATGATCGTATGCTATCCATTTGTTGTTTGTATGAAGTTCTTTGTATGACATTTTAATATTTGATAATTAACCGATGATATTAGGCCACTCTTGGCCATGATTACAGACACTTGTCTTTTGACAACACTACATTAACGAGTCATCCCGCAGTGTTTGTGATTATACCCTGATGAAGATAGCTTGGCTGTCGAAACGTTGGTAATTAAATGTTTGCATCTGAGCTCCTAGAGTGTGCGGCTCTTTTATTTTCAAATGTTCTACTCCGCTAGCCAGCACCTCGCCTAAATAGGTGTGCGTTTATTTTTCTTCTAGATCGTGTAAAATGTGCCTCATAATATGCTACTGGTATTCTAAATATTAATTCGGTTGTAATGCAAACACATATATACTTTTGCTGAACCATGAAATGTGCATCGAAAAGCTTTTGCTTCCATAAAACCGGTATGTCAATCTCCCTTTTAACTAGCCCTGTTTAGAGATCTGCCCATTCAACGAAGGGAGGAGTCATAAACCAAACTTCCTTCTATTCGTTCTCTCATGTGCACTGAGTGCAAGTTCCTATTTTGGGAAAGTGAGTACAACATTCCGTAATGTCAACATTACGTAATCATTATCTGAAGGAATTGTAGTCAGCGTTACACAGCCACCGACATATTGAAGTACGAGGCTACAATGGGAAGCTGTGCACCTTCACGCGGAATAAGATGATTGTTTTAGGAAAGCACAGCTTCATTCTTATGTAGTTTATTGCTTGACTGCAGTTTGGGAAATCGTGTAACAGCCATCAGGGATTCCTCTATGACCTCCCCAGCACCCCCAGCATAGATTATTCCTCTTTTCTCAGCTGTTGAAGGATATTTATTATTACAGTAGATGTAAAGGCAAAATTAGTCACATGTTATAGACACAACAACAACGAGATAAAAGTTAGTTTATTTTTTTGCAATTTGACACAGAGAATGGTATACAAGAATATAAATACACTTCGTTTAAAAAATATTATATTGGCAGATAAATATGTGTTAACCTAAATTAAATAAATACATATTTTAAGAAATATGTTAAGTTACTTCACAATTACATTTGATAAAAACGCTAATACATTAATATGGATACATTTAAATATAAATACATTCGTAATTATAAACAACTGTTCCATAGTGGAACACAGGCAGATACATAAGCGTTTATGAAACATTTAAAACACAACACACAACACCATAAGTTACTTGTCTTTTCTGACTATTTGACCAAATTGATCATACAATGAATTTAGATATCTAATACTGAAACAGATCACAGATGACAAATCAATTGTGGCCTGTTTCCCAGCTCTAGATACAATATTTAGTTGAATTCATTATGTGTTTTGCAGGATGACCAGGGCCAAAGACCCGAGCCATGAGGATGGAGAAGGAGAACAGCTTCTCAATATTGTCACGACACAGTCCTGGCTCTTCCCAGCTGTTCACTTTTGACCAATTCTCTTCTGAATCAGGATGGGGCTCCTACAAATCAATTAGAGTAAGGATATGCAGCACCTCAGTCAATAAGATATTGAAATCAGTAGATTCAGACATCAAATACACTGGACTTACCTCCATTTGAAAGAGGACTTCTTCCACTACTTTGTTCAACTTCTCTCCAACTTTTGTACAGCTACTCTTGAACTGACTAATTATCCCAAATACTACCCTGAAGTTCTTCAGAGCAGAAACCATCTTCTTAAGGCAAGGCTTTATGGATCATGGTAAAAAGACAAAATATTATTAATCATCTTCATTTTGTAAAAGTGTTTCTCAACCAATTAATATTTTGTGTGTGACAAATGATGGAACTGGTTAGTGCTTTAAAAATTCTGAAAAATGTGCATGTGTATAATCATTGACCACGTATGTGTCTTGTTGACTTTGTTGGTCCAAGTTAACTCATGATCAGATTTTCTTTGTATCACATTTGTCCATGGATTCCACCAACAGAATGAAAGTTGTGACTTACTGTTGAATCTGCTCTTAGATTTGTTGGATCACATTTGTCTGTGGCTTCTGTGGGAGAAAGATGTACATATAGGGAGAAACATAATACTGTAACACAAGAGAAAGATACACTTAGAGTGCATTTGCCATTCTGGTAAAATGCATTGTCTATTGTATAGGACAGGAGGCCAGAGTAAGGCCATGAGAGCATAGGACAGCTGGACAAACCAAGGTCAGAGGGACATACAAAGGAGGGGGTCAGCCAAATGACCAACTGATGGACTGTAGACATAGGCCATATATTTTTAGGACATGAAGATGCTGAAGTAATGTCAAAAGAGACACAGTCTACGAGTCCTAATAAGGACAGACATCCCAAAGAACACACCAGGCTGAACGTAAGGGGGCCCATAGCATAAGATCGGCATGTATTATTTTTGGGACATGAAGACGTCCTGCCACTATTATAACTTAACTGAAAGCAGATACGGGCGTTATCGAGCTGAACAAGCAGGATGCACAGATTGGGATATAATGGTGGCAGATGGACTGAGGGAAGTAACTTCATTTGCATGTGGGATGGACTCATGTGTGTATGTGTATAAATCAGAGCCAGTGCTCTGGAAAAGGGTGTGTTCCGCAGACCATCTAGGCTTCTGATATGTTTGTATTAAAAGCCTATATTGAATTCACAAGTTCTTGTAAGTGTTAAATTTTGTTACGATTCTCCACGACACTTCCACCAGTACTCTTGGCCATTTGACAACTCTTTCCACAGTTTTCAAACGACTGACCTCCTGCAAGACATGATGGAAAGTTTGACACAAATTCCGTTTAAGTAACCTACCTGCGGCAGGGACTTTTAAATTCCACTTAAAACTGTCTGACTACCAAGGTCCCACAAAAGCATCAAGAACTAGGCTAGACTAGCCTACTTAAATTCAGTTCTATCATCACCCTACCATTATCAATAGCTACGGAATACTGATGATAATCAACTTACCTCAATTAAGAGATGTTTAGCAAGTTGATTCAGTTGTAAAGAATACCCTTTAAATTTCACGTTATTCCAACTGGTTGGTTAACCGGAGCGCTGAATGCACCTGTAAATACCACAAGAAGGGTAACAACTGTTGTGAACGACAGGTACATGACTGATTTCTTCTACGCTTGATTGCAGGTCCGTATGGCATGTGTTAATTATCTCAGTGCAGCGGAGTCACTTGGTCTTGTCCCGTTATACCGCCCAATGAGTCACGGGAGGATTTCCCAGGTGAATTTTAGACTATAGAGTTAATGGTGTCCATGGCCACAGACCCGGCAGCAGAACGAATCAGTTGGACGGGCCTTTGATTTCCAAAGGGGGGCACGCTTTTTCACGGGACCCCCTATGTGTGCACGCACTTGCGCGTTCACAATTCGTTTATTGGATGTAGTAGTAAAGACTAAATAACATAGGCAGCTCGTGAGTTTCTACCGATCTGCGTTACAGTTATGATTATTTTTATATGTACATTTTCTTCGAACAGTTTAATTTAAACAATAACGTTTTCCTATCTCAAAATCATTGTCACGTGTTTAATCATAGCAAAATGATCAAATCTAAAAGTTCAAATTAAACTATGCCCAGAGCACTAGCCTCTGTCATATGGACACATTGATACACTGTGATCCATTGGCGGCTAAATAAATGAGAGCATATAACTCAGAGATGCAGGAGGCTTCCATCATCAACTAATTAAACTACATAGGCTTACAACGGAGAAATAAAACAGTCAAACATATCCCGAAGACAATTCCAGTTCTTTCAATCACATGAATCTATGTACTCTGCCTGTCTGCCTCCCTTTCTATATGTCATGACTTGAGCTTTTGCTAGTGAAGTGCAACACTGTATCAAAATCATCACTTGTTATGGCCGGACGCTGTCGCTAGCGAACTTGCAACAATTAGCCTACTCCGGCCCTCAGTTTTCCGTGCCAGTGAGCACTGGACAGAAAGCAATGATGTTTCCACAAGATAAATGGGATCATCAGATCATTATATTTTGCTCCTTCACACGGCTTGGTGATTATCGAAGCCGGGTGCGTTGGAAAGATTTTTCCCACACTCCAAATCGTAGGCTTCCCAAACACACTGGTGATTTGAAGCAATCCACACCAATACACTTTTAAAGAAGCAAATGATCCACTGTGGCTAAATCATGCTCCCTGATAAAGTATTTTGAATTATTTTATTTAGACAAGAGTAATTCTATAATTTCGGCGAAACATCAATTTACGGTGAACTGTGCATCCGCCAACTTTCCTTTCCAATTCGCAAAAGGCTGAAACCAGATATCTTTATATAATGACGAGATGCTTATGCCTCCGCCCTAACAATGGGAATCTTTGTTAGGTCTGCATATTATTCCAATAGAAACGCATTGGGCTTACAATGGACAGAATTTGTCGAGAGTGAGCCCTCTCGCTTCGCCTCTTCCTCTGCTGAAACTATTTCACTGGCGAAAGCATCCGAGAGAGCGAAACAGCGCCCTCTATATGTAGCCCATGTATCTCATGCTGTCTGGCCAGAAGTAGTATGACATGCCATACTATTTTGATCCAGACAGCATCAGATACATGGTCTATATTTACTGAGACAGAGGGGGGCTGTTTCGCTCGCTCGGATGCTTAAACTGAGATTGATCCGTCATTCTGTTGGTGAGCGTCTCGGTCAAATAAATTATACTTATTTCAATATTTTATTTGGACGGGCAATGAGGTACGGTAGAACGTGGCAGGCCCCTTAAACCCCGCTCACAATTCCGGTCTTGCATGGCCATACGGTGATAAAGAGGAAAGAGTATGTTTGCAAGGCATTGGACTATTTTCCAATGACAAATTATCAAATGTTGTCTATTGTTAGTGTTCAAATACTGGAGAGTGAGACCAAATCAACGACGCTGGACAGAGTGGATTCAAGTGTAGCAAAAAGGCAGTTTATTAAGTCAGAGATATCTTGTCCTGCAGTTAAGCATGCACGGACCTAGTCATATGACTCAGAAGGAGTCAGCTGAAAAGGCTGCTTAGACAGAGTGTGCAGCGGATTTTATACATAGAATGATGTAGGTTGAGTCTCGTCGTTCTGTCTTCAGACTGGATGGTGAAGGTTGGAGGCGGGCCTGCTCGAGCCTGAGCAGGAGCCCCGTTGGTGCACAGCAGAGTCCTCTGCTCTAGGAACCCGACCAGTAGAGGGGGGTAGAGTGTGAGTGTTCGTGCTCATGAAATGTCTGTGTGTCAAGGAAGCGTGAGATAAGGGGAGCCGGTGGTTACTGTCTTGGGCTACGGTGTTTCCTGTTTTGACAGGAGTGCTTGCAAAGACCAATATCAGTGGAACAGTTTGGCACTCAAAGCTTGTTAGTGCTGTGAGAATCTGCTAAGAACAGGACCGAGAGCAGGATGTTCTTTGTGGGTTGCGGGGGGAGTATATTTTTGAGTGATGCCAGTCATGTGTCCTTCCCTTAAGTTGTGTTGTGCAAGGATACTTGTGTTTTTGCACGTAGGCTCTATGCTTGACTGAGGACACCTGGGCAAGAGTTGTCTGAGGACAACTGGGTTGACCAGAATATTGGCTAACTAGTGATGCTTGGTTATATGATTATTTATATAACAAATCCCCCTCTTCACGTCTACTAGACGTGAATAATAGAAAGAAAAAAGAGAAGTAACAAACAATTCGGCGCCAACCAAATTTTTTGAGTCCCCCTCTTCACGTCTTTTAAGACGTGAACACTATAAATGAAAAATAGTATAATAGTTCCAATAACGGCAATATATGAATATTTCCACCCCCTCTAGTAAAATACAAAAACGTGCCTGCATCCCTTGAGGAGGGGATGCTCCTCAAGGGAGTGTTCTGGGTCCTCGGTGGCCAATAGAGGATACAAATGGGCCTGATCCTTGGGCAACGGGGTAATTGCAGTGGTAATAACACTAGTGGCCAATGTGCCGGCACAGGGAATGCAACATCAGCCGCACAGGGTCAGGATAGCTACAAAAACGGCAATAGACACTAGGACAGAGGAAATCAGGGTTTTATATTTACCAAATACATCCATCCAGGAGTCCCACATAGAGGTGTCAACACCTGAATGGTATTTCATTTTCCCATTAAGAGTCCGAAGTCCCTCTAAGGCAACGGTCAGACTACCATCAGTTGCTGTGTTATTGGGAATAAAGGTACAACATTGTTCACCGAACATAGCACATACACCACCACGCTCTGCCAACAGCATATCGACTGCGATCGTATTTTGGAAAGCCATGAGGGATGTGGCAGCCAATTGGCCATGAACAGCCTCGAATCCCTGTTGAGTCCAGTTGCCTAGTTTCTGGACATTAAAATTAATATAGTTTATCCTGTCAATATTCTTATTCACTGTGCACCACCAGCAGATTGAAGATTCAAAACCTGCAGCAACTTGATCGACTAACTTATACCCATCTGGCACCCCCCTGGGGACCCCGATAGCATCAATGTAGGTTGGATCCCCAGCGAGTGGGCCAACTGCACGCTTGGTCCTGCTAGGCCAATATATAGGGGCCTGGTTTGTTATGCGAGTTAGAAGGTCTTGGATGCCTATGGGGTAGACAGAGATGGGTAACAAGAGGTTTATGAGTGCACAGGTACCCGTGGTGTTGCGGGGAAGTCTGTCAAACAGTCCAGTTCCCCCACACCACCACCACACATCAGCTCTGGATACAGGCTTAAAAATAGCCGTGAGAATGTGAGTGTGCGAGCACCAACTAGCAGGGAGCTGTCCCAACAATTTGCCTCCTCCTGTCATGTTGATGCATGTGAAATTAGCTCTAGCTACCACAGAGGAGAATATTGGTTTCTTGGCTATGGCGGAGACTACTGGGTAGACTGCGTCCCACTGTGAGCAATTTGCAGGTGGGTTATCTTTATCCATAAGGGGCATTAGGCAGTCACTGGTAATAACGGCTGGCACTATGCGGAGCAAAGGCCTGGCTCCCATGCAAACAACACAACTTTGCAGGGTTGTATTGGCTGCTTGTTCGGTTAATAAGAGCCAATTATTGGAAAACCCGAAATTCCAGTGGCAGTGAGTATGGTGTCATCAGAGGTGGTAGGAGTGGTGACCAAAGTTACAGGACCCCATACTCCCTTCCCCTTAGGTTTAGAAACGTGTTTTATTTTATCGTCTTTTACAGTAATAGCAGTGGGCTGAGCCTGTTCCATACTACAGATTTTAAATTGCCAGTAGAGTTGAGCCTTGCTGGAATCTACATGTGGAGCAAGTATAAAATCCTGACAACCCGTCCCAGTGCTTGGTCGAATAATTAGTTTTAGGTTGGTACCGGTCCTAGTTAGTGACAATCTTTTCCGCCAAATAAGAACTGTTTGTCCTGATGAGTAGCTGGACCAGTCTTGACCAGTCTCAGCTACCAGGTTTTTCCAGGACCATTCCTTAACCCCCCCCTTTCGTCATATACCACTCAAATCTGCTGTAAGAAAGAGCATGCCCTCCCAATCCATTCCTAGCATGTCCCAGTACCCCCCAAGGTAGTGTAATGGTGGTGGTTGCATTTGAGGGTACACATAGAGTGGTGCTCCTAACCTTGTCTGGGGTGCAATGTAGTTTTGTGGGTGTAGTACTTCGTTTGGGACGGGAGTGATTGGAGAGAGTGATGTCAGGGACGGTTTCAGTAAGAAGGGTCGGGGTATAAGACCCCGACGTCCCATTGAATGATTGTCGTTCCATTAACCATGTCAGAGTACCCAGAGATACTCCAAATATCAGTAGGAATATCATAAACAAGGCATTCCTAGCCTTGCCCAGGGAGAGAGAGATGGCCCTCTAACTGGGCGAGGTTCCTTCGTCAGGGGAGGTGGAGTTTGATGCCCCATCACCTGAGTCAGGAGTATCTTCATTTGGAATCGAATTTAGGCTGCTTAAATCAGCTCTGACTTCCGTCAGTGTTCTGGAAGGAATTGGGGCTGGAGTGCAATGTGTAAGGTGGTGCCAAGGTGCGCCTGATTTACCTTTGACCTGGACTGAGTGTGAAGTAACCTCCTTTACTTCGTACGGTCCAGTCCACCTGGGTTCCAGACACTTTCTCTTGTGGACTTTAACCCTCACCCAGTCACCAACTTTTACCTTCAGTGGTGGCGTGTCTCCCGGAAGCTCCCCCTCTTGGACCTTGCGAACCTGAGAAGAGAGTGCTGCAGAGAGTTCCATCAAGTTTTTTCACATAGTCTGACATTTCAATTTGTTGCACATCAAGGGCGGGCATATGACCTCCCTCCCTTGGTGGACCATACATTTACATTTAAGTCATTTGGCAGACGCTCTTATCCAGAGCGACTTACAAATTGGTGAATTCACCTTATGACATCCAGTGGAACAGCCACTTTACAATAGTGCATCTAAATCATTAAGGGGGGGGGGGTGAGAAGGATTACTTTATCCTATCCTAGGTATTCCTTAAAGAGGTGGGGTTTCAGGTGTCTCCGGAAGGTGGTGATTGACTCCGCTGTCCTGGCGTCGTGAGGGAGTTTGTTCCACCATTGGGGGGCCAGAGCAGCGAACAGTTTTGACTGGGCTGAGCGGGAACTGTACTTCCTCAGTGGTAGGGAGGCGAGCAGGCCAGAGGTGGATGAACGCAGTGCCCTTGTTTGGGTGTAGGGCCTGATCAGAGCCTGGAGGTACTGCGGTGCCGTTCCCCTCACAGCTCCGTAGGCAAGCACCATGGTCTTGTAGCGGATGCGAGCTTCAACTGGAAGCCAGTGGAGAGAGCGGAGGAGCGGGGTGACGTGAGAGAACTTGGGAAGGTTGAACACCAGACGGGCTGCGGCGTTCTGGATGAGTTGTAGGGGTTTAATGGCACAGGCAGGGAGCCCAGCCAACAGCGAGTTGCAGTAATCCAGACGGGAGATGACAAGTGCCTGGATTAGGACCTGCGCCGCTTCCTGTGTGAGGCAGGGTCGTACTCTGCGGATGTTGTAGAGCATGAACCTACAGGAACGGGCCACCGCCATGATGTTAGTTGAGAACGACAGGGTGTTGTCCAGGATCACGCCAAGGTTCTTAGCGCTCTGGGAGGAGGACACAATGGATTTGTCAACCGTGATGGCGAGATCATGGAACGGGCAGTCCTTCCCCGGGAGGAAGAGCAGCTCTGTCTTGCCGAGGTTCAGCTTGAGGTGGTGATCCGTCATCCACACTGATATGTCTGCCAGACATGCAGAGATGCGATTCGCCACCTGGTCATCAGAAGGGGGAAAGGAGAAGATTAATTGTGTGTCGTCTGCATAGCAATGATAGGAGAGACCATGTGAGGTTATGACAGAGCCAAGTGACTTGGTGTATAGCGAGAATAGGAGAGGGCCTAGAACAGAGCCCTGGGGGACACCAGTGGTGAGAGCGCGTGGCGAGGAGACAGATTCTCGCCACGCCACCTGGTAGGAGCGACCTGTCAGGTAGGACGCAATCCAAGCGTGGGCCGCGCCGGAGATGCCCAACTCGGAGAGGGTGGAGAGGAGGATCTGATGGTTCACAGTATCGAAGGCAGCCGATAGGTCTAGAAGGATGAGAGCAGAGGAGAGAGAGTTAGCTTTAGCAGTGCGGAGCGCCTCCGTGATACAGAGAAGAGCAGTCTCAGTTGAATGACTAGTCTTGAAACCTGACTGATTTGGATCAAGAAGGTCATTCTGAGAGAGATAGCGGGAGAGCTGGCCAAGGACGGCACGTTCAAGAGTTTTGGAGAGAAAAGAAAGAAGGGATACTGGTCTGTAGTTGTTGACATCGGAGGGATCGAGTGTAGGTTTTTTCAGAAGGGGTGCAACTCTCGCTCTCTTGAAGACGGAAGGGACGTAGCCAGCGGTCAGGGATGAGTTGATGAGCGAGGTGAGGTAAGGGAGAAGGTCTCCGGAAATGGTCTGGAGAAGAGAGGAGGGGATAGGGTCAAGCGGGCAGGTTGTTGGGCGGCCGGCCGTCACAAGAAGCGAGATTTCATCTGGAGAGAGAGGGGAGAAAGAGGTCAGAGCACAGGGTAGGGCAGTGTGAGCAGAACCAGCGGTGTCGTTTGACTTAGCAAACGAGGATCGGATGTCGTCGACCTTCTTTTCAAAATGGTTGACGAAGTCATCTGCAGAGAGGGAGGAGGGGGGAGGGGGAGGAGGATTCAGGAGGGAGGAGAAGGTGGCAAAGAGCTTCCTAGGGTTAGAGGCAGATGCTTGGAATTTAGAGTGGTAGAAAGTGGCTTTAGCAGCAGAGACAGAGGAGGAAAATGTAGAGAGGAGGGAGTGAAAGGATGCCAGGTCCGCAGGGAGGCGAGTTTTCCTCCATTTCCGCTCGGCTGCCCGGAGCTCTGTTCTGTGAGCTCGCAATGAGTCGTCGAGCCACGGAGCGGGAGGGGAGGACCGAGCCGGCCTGGAGGATAGGGGACATAGAGAGTCAAAGGATGCAGAAAGGGAAGAGAGGAGGGTTGAGGAGGCAGAATCAGGAGATAGGTTGGAGAAGGTATGAGCAGAGGGAAGAGATGATAGGATGGAAGAGGAGAGAGTAGCAGGGGAGAGAGAGCAAAGGTTGGGACGGCGCGATACCATCCGAGTAGGGGCAGTTTGGGAAGTGTTGGATGAGAGCGAGAGGGAAAAGGATACAAGGTAGTGGTCGGAGACTTGGAGGGGAGTTGCAATGAGGTTAGTGGAAGAACAGCATCTAGTAAAGATGAGGTCGAGCGTATTGCCTGCCTTGTGAGTAGGGGGGGAAGGTGAGAGGGTGAGGTCAAAAGAGGAGAGGAGTGGAAAGAAGGAGGCAGAGAGGAATGAGTCAAAGGTAGACGTGGGGAGGTTAAAGTTGCCCAGGACTGTGAGAGGTGAGCCGTCCTCAGGAAAGAAGCTTATCAAGGCATCAAGCTCATTGATGAACTCTCCGAGGGAACCTGGAGGGCGATAAATGATAAGGATGTTAAGCTTGAAAGGGCTGGTAACTGTGACAGCATGGAATTCAAAGGAGGCGATAGACAGATGGGTAAGGGGAGAAAGAGAGAATGACCACTTGGGAGAGATGAGGATCCCGGTGCCACCACCCCGCTGACCAGAAGCTCTCGGGGTGTGCGAGAACACGTGGGCGGACGAAGAGAGAGCAGTAGGAGTAGCAGTGTTATCTGTGGTGATCCATGTTTCCGTCAGTGCCAAGAAGTCGAGGGACTGGAGGGAGGCATAGGCTGAGATGAACTCTGCCTTGTTGGCCGCAGATCGGCAGTTCCAGAGGCTACCGGAGACCTGGAACTCCACGTGGGTCGTGCGCGCTGGGACCACCAGATTAGGGTGGCCGTGGCCACGCGGTGTGGAGCGTTTGTATGGTCTGTGCAGAGAGGAGAGAACAGGGATAGATAGACACATAGTTGACAGGCTACAGAAGAGGCTACGCTAATGCAAAGGAGATTGGAATGACAAGTGGACTACACGTCTCGAATGTTCAGAAAGTTAAGCTTACGTAGCAAGAATCTTATTGACTAAAATGATTGAAATGATACAGTACTGCTGGAGTAGGCTAGCTGGCAGTGGCTGCGTTGTTGACTTTGTAGGCTAGCTGGCAGTGGCTGCGTTGTTGACACTACACTAATCAAGTCGTTCGTTGAGTGTAATAGTTTCTACAGTGCTGCTATTCGGGGGCTAGCTGGCTAGCTAGCAGTGTTGATTACGTTACGTTACGTTAAAAGAACGACAATAGCTGGCTAGCTAACCTAGAAAATCGCTCTAGACTACACAATTGTCTTTGATACAAAGACGGCTATGTAGCTAGCTAGCTACGATCAAACAAATCAAACCGTTGTACTGTAATGAAGTGAAATGAAAATGTGATACTACCTGTGGAGCGAAGCGGAATGTTGACCGGGTTGTTGACGTTCTATTCGGTAGACGTTGGCTAGCTGTTGGCTAGCTAGCTAGCAGTATCTCCTACGTTAAGGACGACAAATAGCTGGCTAGCTAACCTCGGTAAATTAAGATAATCACTCTAAGTCTACACACTCTAAACTACACAATTATCTTGGATATGAAGACAGCAAAGACAACTATGTAGCTAGCTAACACTACACTAATCAAGTCGTTCAGTTGAGTGTAATAGTTACTACAGTGCTGGTATTCGGTAGACGGTGGACGTTAGCTAGCTGCTGGGCAGATAGCAGTGTAGACTACGTTAGGACGACGAAATACGATAATTACGCAATTATCTTTGATAAAAAGACGGCTATGTAGCTAGCTAAGAAGAAATTGCTAAGGTTAGACAAATCAAACCGTTGTACTATAATGAAATGTAATGAAAAGTTATACTACCTGCGGACCGAAGTGTAGATGCGACCGCTCGCTCCAACCCGGAAGTGTGCCATGACTCTTCCAGTCATTATCTCATGAGGAGAGAGATGGGTGCCTGCTCCTGGTGAGGCCCTCATAGCCATCAGTGCCAGGGGCAGGGCTTCAACCCATGTCAACTTCGAACCTGCACACACTTTAGCTATCTTAGCTTTCAACGTTTGGTTTGCGCGTTCCACCAGACCTTGCGACCGGGGGTGGTACACAGACCCAAATCTGTGTGTTATGCCAAATCGTTCCTCCACCTGTCTTAGGTGTTTGTTACTGAAGTCCGACCCATTGTCGGATTTGATCTGTCGTGGGATGCCATACCTGGGTATTAACTCGGTCTGTAGCCACCTAATGACTGATTTGGCAACCTCCCTTGCTGTTGGTATTGCTTCTACCCATTTGGAGAACCTATCTACCATGACTAGGAGATAACGTTTTCCTTTGGATACATTTTCAGGGACCATGTCGGTGTAGTCTATGCTAATGTCCTGAAAACATGCATTAGGTACTGGGTATGAACCCATCGGTGTCTGGTACGTTTTTTTGGTTTGTGGCTGCCACAAATGTTGCATTCGTCACAAAATAAGTCAGTCATTTCTTTCATGTGAGGGTGCCACCAGATGTGCGAGACCTTTTGAAGGGTCTTCAGTTTGCCTTCGTTTGTGGGGCCATGTGCTTCTCGTAAGAGTTCTGGGCAGAGTTTTGCTGGAGCAACCAATCTTCCGTCGTGACATCTCCAGAGTTCATCTGAGCCTTTGGTTGCCCCTTTCTGTGCCCAGACTGAGTGTTCATAGGGTCCCGCTGAGTCTTGTAGCTCAGCTATATCTTTCTGGGTAAGCTCTGTCTGCGGTATTTGCGGTTGCAGTACCATTTGTTTAGGTTGGTAGCCTCCGGCTTTCTTGGCTGCTTTGTCGGCTGCAGCATTCCCCGCACTGATTCTGTTTTTTAGTAGCTGGTGTCCCTTACACTTCATGATAGCTACCTATGCAGGCAATGATACTGACGCTATCAGTTTCTCCATCTGTGTCTTGTGTTTGATTGGAAGATTTCCTGCTGTGGTGAAGTTTCTTCTTACCCACTGTGGTCCATCAGTGTGGACTGCTCCATGGGCATAAGCTGAGTCGGTGTAAATGTTCACAGTCTTTCCTTTTGCTCTGATGAGGGCCTGTGTCAGTCCGATGATTTCAGCTAGTTGTGCAGATGCCGGCTGAGGGATGATGGCTGATTCAAGCGTGACGTGTGAGCCATCAGGGAGTTGCTGTACCACCGCATATGCTGCTATGTTTCCTTCTTCTCCTTTGTAACAGCAACCATCAGTGTATAGCCATTGGTCAGGATTGGTCAGGGGTTCATTCTTCAGGTCTGGTCTCAGTTTTAGTTCTTGTGCCGCTCTCTCAGCACGAGTGGGGCAGTCCTTCTTCTGAGTTGAGTGCATCTGCCATGTTTTTCTCGGTGTTCACAAACGTGATGTGTGACTGTGTGCATTTGTTCTGAATCTTGGTTTTTCTGTCAGCACTGAACGTTAATTCTTTACTCATCAGGTAAGCAGCGACGCCATGATGGGTGTGGATCTCCAATGGATGACACATCACGAGGTGAGCTGTTTTTTCAATAGCTTTTGCTACTGCAGCAACGTATCTGGAGCATGTTGTCTGTCCTACCTCAATGTGGTCAAGTTTTGAGGAGTGGTACATCAGTACCTTTCTCTCCCCCTCTTGTTTCTGGAAAAGGACGGATGATGTGAATCCTTCTTTTTCAGAAACATCCAAATGGAACTTGCTGTTGTAGTTAGGTGCAATAAGTGCTGCTGCTACAGAAAGATCGGTCATCAGGAGTGCAAAAGCTGTTGAGGCTTCTGGGGTCCAGGCCAGGGGAGCATGGAGGTTTCTTGGTCCTGCTTTACACACGATTTCCCGTAGTGGTTCCGTTCTGGCTGTATAGTCAGGGATGTGTGTACGGCTGTAGCCTGTCAATCCGAGGAATGACAACATTCCTGACACAGTGATGGGGCGTGTGTGATGGAGAATAGAGTCTCTGTGGGACTTGATGAGTCCTGCACCCTCTCCTGAGATTTCTCTTCCCAGGAAGATGACTGTTCTTCTACAGGACTGTACTTTGCTCAGTTTGACCTTGTAGCCCTTGGCGGCTAGGAAGTCTAGCAGTGTTTTTGTCATCTGTAGGCAGAGGTCAGATGTAGGAGCTCCAAGCAGTAGGTTGTCAACGTATTGAATCATGACTACTCCTTCTGGGATCCTGAGTTCAGACAGGTGAGTCTTCAGTATGTGGTTGAAGATTCCTGGAGAGCATCTGTAACCTTGTGGCAAAACCGCATACGTGTACTGTTGACCTTCATAGGTGAATGCAAAGATTGGTTGAGATGCTTCATCCAAAGGAATGCTGAAGAAGGCATTAGCCAGGTCAATCACAGTGAAGTACTGATGCATAGGTGACAGATTACTCAGTGTGATGTGTGGATCAGGGACAGGAAGGTCGATGGGTGCAGTGACGTCATTCACTGCTCGGAAGTCTTGGACCATCCGGTATGTCTCCTCTCCTGCTTTCAAGACAGGTAGAATGGGTGTGTTCCATGGTGAGACAGTGGGGTAGATGACACCTGTTCCCAAGAGGGCATTTATGGTTGGTTTGATTCCCAGTGTCTGTTCAGGTTTCAGGCGGTACTGTGCTCTGTAAACCAGTGTCTGATTTGGGTTCAGTAGGGTGATGATCACTGGGGCAACTTGGAGCTGACCCACATCGAAAGGGGATGTGGTCCAGATTTTGTCATCGATAGTGGAGATCAGGGCTTTCGATGAGGGATGATCAGAGTAGGGTTTTCCATGGTGTCTTGGCAGGGGTAGACGTTCTGGGAGACAGCTTTCTTCGGTGTCTGGGTCAAGGAATCGCCACATTTTCTCCGAGGTAGCCTTGTGTATGCCAGGCGTCGAAGTGGGTTCCCAGGTCAGTTTTGAGGCGCGCCTGATCATAGGACCTAGGCTACGTGCTTCGAATCCATTGCCTACCGCCAGTGTGACATGAGGTGCTGATTCGTCACCCAACATATACCAGGGTTTCAAATGTGGTTGTAGGAGGACCGGTGCTGCCACCACCTCTGGGCCACACACAATGGTAGAACACCTGATAGTTGGGGTTAGGTGCATCATGTTCTCATCCCAGTCTTCAGTGTAGGGGCAGTCGTCAGTGTCTGTTACATTGAGTGTGCAATGGATCTCAGCTTGAGGAGTTTTATATGGGTGTAGGGTGTAGATTTGCGCTTTCAGTTGGTTGAACTTGAACTGTATGTGAGGGGTGGCAGGCCCTGTGGCTAGGCATTTGAGCCAGTACACTTCCTGAGTTTCGGATAGTGAGGGCGTCGGCAGGAGTGGCATCATCAAAATTCTTACTGGTGATCAGGTGTTGAGGAGGGAGGGTTGGTGGATACTTCCACTCCACTTTCAGTAAGATATATGGTAGACCCCATTTTGCATAAAAGGTCTCGTCCTAGTAGATTAACTGGGCAGTTGGGACAATACAAGAACTGGTGTTTTAACTAGCCTAGTGGTTAGAGTGTTGGACTGGTAACCGAAAGGTTGCAAGTTCGAATCCCCGAGCTGACAAGGTACAAATCTGTCGTTCTGCCCCTGAACAGGCAGTTAACCCACTGTTCCTAGGCCATCATTGAAAATAAGAATTTGTTCTTAACTGACTTGCCTAGTAAAATAAAGGTAAAATAAAAAAAATAAAAACTGAGAGTTTCCCCAGCAGAAAGTTAAGGGGATTTGTTATGAACTTGAGTGAAGACCCAAAAGCGGTTTTAACAGAAAACAGAGTTCTTTAATGAAAATACAGGAATGGCATAAATCCCTTTCCAACGTTGTCAGCGGAACAAAAAGAACGTTAGTATAGTGCAGGATGCTCCTGCCAGGCAGACTCCGACAGGACAGGACAAGGTGGAAGCAAACGAGACGACAGCTTGCTTCTGGCATCAAAAAACACAAACAAGAATCAGACACCGAAAGTAGCAGGAACAGAGAAAGAAATAGAGACCTAATCAGAGGGGGAAGAGAGAACAGGTGGGGAAAGAGAGAATGAGCTAGTTAGGGGAAATGTAGAACAGCTGAAGGATGAGAGACAGAGAAGGTAACCTAAAAAGACCAGCAGAGAGAGAGAATGAAGAGAAAGGACAGGAACAGACATAACAAGACATGACAGGATTGTGCGGCTTTGAGCCTCAGGTGATCCCGTTACCCCTACCACCGATATGGAATCAGATGACAGCATTTGAGGGGACCTGATAGCAGAATAGGTGCATCCTGTATCTACCAGGAACTGATGGGGAACATTCTCAACTTCACACATCATTGTTGGTTCGGTGTGTAGTGGAAAGTGTTGCCTCCCTTCTCCTGCCGTGGGTGGTGGGCAACTTCAGAGCCAGGGCGTGGCATTCCAGGCCATACCTTGGAACTGCGGTTGGTTGTATTCCTGCTGTTGCTGCTGAATGTGAGCAGATCCTGGGTGGTTGTAGGCAGGCTGTTGCTGCTGCATATAGTTGGGTCCGGGTTGATTGTATTGTAGAGGAGGGGGTCCTCCTCTTCCTCTTCCACGTCCCCTTCCGCTCCATTGCTGCTGTTGAGGGGAGAGTGGCTTAATGCACTCTCTAGCAAAGTGAACGGGAGTTCCACAGTCATAACACTGGTAGTTTCCCCTTCTGGGTGGTCCCGTGTAAAGGCCCCGTTGAGCCCATTGAGACTGCGGGACATACTGCTGTGGGGGAGGGTATTGGGGTGGAGGAGCTCCCATTGGTGCAGGGAGTTGGGTGGTTGCCTGCTGCTGGATCATCTGAGAGACAGTCTGGGCAACTATCTGAGAGATGTCTGTTTTGGTGTCTGTTTCCTGGGTTTCTTCCGCCACCATCTGTTTCTTTGGTTTTTCACCCTTCTGTGCCTCTTTTAGTTGGAGTTTCAGCAGTTGTACCTGGAGAGACTGGACCTGGTTCTCGGCTCCCCCTCTGTCTTTATTGTGTTGGGTCACATGGTGGTGCACATGAGCGTTGAATTGGACCAAGGGGAGTGCAGTCAGTCCCACTGTTCCTCTCAGTTTGGTCTTTACATCTCCTGGGCAGCCATTGACCACCATCTCTTTCCACATGTTGAGGGTGGTGTCAGTATGGTCAAAAGGTTCTTCATGTACTGACCTCCAGGCGGTTTTAGCTCTGTCTAGGTATGCTGCTGGATGCTCACCTGGGCTGATGGTGAAGGAGGACAGGGTGGCATGGTTCTTTTCCGTAGGGTACGCTCTGCGCAGTTCATCCCATAGTGCGGTCCTGAAGTGGTCCAGGGGCAGGGTGGGTTGCTGGTATTCGAGGTTGGCTGCTGTCATGATGGCAGTCATGGTGCCATGGTTGGTAGCTCTGGCCAGTCGTGCTTTCATGTCGCCCAGGCAGAGATCCAGTCCGGAGGTTAGAGTCTGAAGCTGGAGTAGCCATGCTGAGGCTCCTCCATGTAGACTGGGCATTTGTTCCATCAGTGTGATTATGCCCCATTGAGTAGGGCGGGGGCTGAGCCACCTCTGTTGGTATTACTGGGTACAGTGGGGAAGGAGCAGACGCCGTGCAGGTGTTGGCTACTTGGGGAGCTGTGGGAAAACACTCGAGAGGAGCTTTGGTCTCTGCTGATGTTGCAGAGGCCACACACATCATGTCCAGTTTGTTTTTTGGTTGCACCCTCCTACTCTCTTCTATCGCCCATGTTCCTATTTTCAACTCCGCTTCTGCTCGCTCTCTCTCTTTTGTGCCTTCCTTTTTGAACAATTGGGTCTTGTTCCTCTCTGTCTCACTTGCTGTCGATCTCTCTATGGCTTCTTCTAGCCCTTTCTGCATAGATTGGAGTTCCTCTTCTACAGGAGGTCCCCCTCTAAGGTAACCTGCCTGTGTCCATTTCAGCTTTATCCCTACCCACACTTTCTTCACTTTCTTGTACTGTTCTTTCCCTCCCGCTCTATCAGTCATGCACTGTTCTAGGTATTCATTGAATTTAAGTTTGGGCGTGGTTGCTGCAGACATTTTATCATAAAGTAATTACGTGGATTGCTAAAGTGATTATTAACACGGTTAGGCTGGATATAATCAAGACAGTGTTTTATCTGAAAATGTCTTACTTGGCTCCTATTCCCTGGTCTAATTCGTCTGAAAATGTATGTAATGTGTCATCTAGGTTTAGTCAGTCCTCTGCTATGTGGTGTTTATTTCTATCTTTGTATACTTAGGCCGTCCTTGGTCGAAACCAGGGATGTATTCGCGGTGCCGGCACAGACTTATCTCTTGTTCCCCACCCTCAATATATTAATTTTCAGAATAATTGTATCACTTTGGGAACCGTTTTTTTTTTATTCGATTTGTTGCATACAAAGATTTTATCACTATGTGGTGACAATTACGTGTGTTTTTATTTGAATCTGTTCAGCGATTTATTTGGGTATTTTCTAGAAATGATTCGGCAATTTCCTTTTGGAACAATATATTAGTGAATTCAGGCGGTTCTATAACAATTGTCAGAATAATTTCAGCAATACAATATATTAATTTGGGTGTCATGTCTTGTTATGTGCTCAGCTGCTTATTTAAGTACCTTCTAGAAATGATTCAGTAATTTCCTTTTGGAACAATATATTAGTGAATTTAGGCGATTCTATAACAATTATCAGAACAATTTTATAACTTTGGGAAATACCAACTGTCATGTCTTGTTATGTCTGTTCCTGTCCTTTCTCTTCATTCTCTCTCTCTGCTGGTCTTTTTAGGTTACCTTCTCTGTCTCTCATTCCTCAGCTGTTCTACATCTGCCCTAACTAGCTCTTTCACTCTTCCCCACCTGTTCTCTCTTCCCCCTCTGATTAGGTCTCTATTTCTCTCTCTGTTCCTGCTACTTTCAGTGTCTGATTCTTGTTTGTGTTTTTTGATGCCAGAAGCAAGCTGTCGTCTCGTTTGCTTCCACCTTGTCCTGTCCTGTCGGAGTCTGCATGCATGGCAGGTGCAACCTGCATTATACTACGTTCTTTTGTTCCATTGACTACGTTGGAAGAGGATTTATGCCATTCCTGTTTTTATTAAAGAACTCTGTTTTCTGTTAAAACCGCGTTTGGGTCTTCACTCAAGTTCATAACACCAACAGCAAAAAGAAAATCCAAACAGTCAGTATACAGCTCGGCGGCTGGGATAATCAGCAGCCCGGCGGCTGGTATAATCAGTATTTCGGCCCGGCGGCCGTCTTTAGACTACTTTTAGTGCGTCCAATAACACGGGCTCATATGACTCAGTAACGTAGATTAGTATGGCAGTTATTCCCCAACAAATGTTTCTCTTAATTGGGTATAAATGTAGACCCGTATTTTTAATTTCCCCCGGTCACAAAATCGTGGAACGTCACTCCAGTTCATATGATTCTCAATAATCACGTTTCATCTGTATCAATTTCACATATCATATCCAATATCCATTATGTACTAGAACACAGCCTCAGTTTAACTTCACTTCATACACAACCTATTCAATAGGACATTTTTCCATGCAGATTTCACGAACAAACTGGGTCCCAGAAGGAATCTAGTACATTGGTCAACACAATTCAGTCAATATCTCAGTATCTCAATATCTCAGTATCTCAATATCTCAGTAAAAAACAAAATATTTTATCAACACAAGATCTCTTTGAACAATGCCTTTGGTTCTTATGTCAAAATAATTTAGCAACGATTCATACTCACACTCAGTACTTCTGATCAAAATTTGGTTTTAGACTATAATACAATATGCAGATTTTGATTTAACAGTTTCTGCTTACCTTTTGGTAGAGCTCTCTGATCAGTTTCCTGAGGCAAGTCGAATGGTTGATGGTCTCCTGGATGACAGGTCACTCTTCCGTCTGAATCAAACCGAATGATTTGTCTCGTCCTCTCACACCAACTTATCATAAATCGAATTCAGGATTCAAACCATCCTCTGCTACCAAGTTTGTTAGTGTTCAAATACTGGAGAGTGAGACCAAATCAACGACGCTGGACAGAGTGGATTCAAGTGTAGCAAAAAGGCAGTTTATTAAGTCAGAGATATCTTGTCCTGCAGTTAAGCGTGCACGGACCTAGTCATATGACAGAAGGAGTCAGCAGAAAAGGCTGCTTAGACAGAGTGTGCAGCGGATTTTATACATAGAATGATGTAGGTTGAGTCTCGTCGTTCTGTCTTCAGACTGGATGGTGAAGGTTGGAGGCGGGCCTGCTCGAGCCTGAGCAGGAGTCCTCTGCTCTAGGCACCCGACCAGTAGAGGGGGGTAGAGTGTGAGTGTTCGTGCTCATGAAATGTCTGTGTGTCAAGGAAGCGTGAGATAAGGGGAGCCGGTGGTTACTGTCTTGGGCTACGGTGTTTCCTGTTTTGACAGGAGTGCTTGCAAAGACCAATATCAGTGGAACAGTTTGGCACTCAAAGCTTGTTAGTGCTGTGAGAATCTGCTAAGAACAGGACCGAGAGCAGGATGTTCTTTGTGGGTTGCGGGGGGAGTATATTTTTGAGTGATGCCAGTCATGTGTCCTTCCCTTAAGTTGTGTTGTGCAAGGATACTTGTGTTTTTGCACGTAGGCTCTATGCTTGACTGAGGACACCTGGGCAAGAGTTGTCTGAGGACAACTGGGTTGACCAGAATATTGGCTAACTAGTGATGCTTGGTAATATGATTATTTATATAACAAATCCCCCTCTTCACGTCTACTAGACGTGAATAATAGAAAGAAAAAAGAGAAGTAACAAACAATTCGGCGCCAACCAAATTTTTTCAGTCCCCCTCTTCACGTCTTTTAAGACGTGAACACTATAAATGAAAAATAGTATAATAGTTCCAATAATGGCAATATATGAATATTTCCACCCCCTCTAGTAAAATACAAAAACGTGCCTGCATCCCTTGAGGAGGGGATGCTCCTCAAGGGAGTGTTCTGGGTCCTCGGTGGCCAATAGAGGATACATATGGGCCTGATCCTTGGGCAACGGGGTAATTGCAGTGGTAATAACTCTAGTGGCCAATGTGCGGGCACAGGGAATGCAACAACAGCCGCACAGGGTCAGGATAGCTACAAAAACGGCAATAGACACTAGGACAGAGGAAATCAGGGTTTTATATTTACCAAATGCATCCATCCAGGAGTCCCACATAGAGGTGTCAACACCTGAATGGTATTTCATTTTCCCATTAAGAGTCCGAAGTCCCTCTAAGGCAACGGTCAGACTACCATCAGTTGCTGTGTTATTGGGAATAAAGGTACAACATTGTTCACCGAACATAGCACATACACCACCACGCTCTGCCAACAGCATATCGACTGCGATCGTATTTTGGAAAGCCATGAGGGATGTGGCAGCCAATTGGCCATGAACAGTCTCGAATCCCTGTTGAGTCCAGTTGCCTAGTTTCTGGACATTAAAATTAATATAGTTTATCCTGTCAATATTCTTATTCACTGTGCACCACCAGCAGATTGAAGATTCAAAACCTGCAGCAACTTGATCGACTAACTTATACCCATCTGGCACCCCCCTGGGGACCCCGATAGCATCAATGTAGGTTGGATCCCCAGCGAGTGGGCCAACTGCACGCTTGGTCCTGCTAGGCCAATATATAGGGGCCTGGTTTGTTATGCGAGTTAGAAGGTCTTGGATGCCTATGGGGTAGACAGAGATGGGTAACAAGAGGTTTATGAGTGCACAGGTACCCGTGGTGTTGCGGGGAAGTCTGTCAAACAGTCCAGTTCCCCCACACCACCACCACACATCAGCTCTGGATACAGGCTTAAAAATAGCCGTGAGAATGTGAGTGTGCGAGCACCAACTAGCAGGGAGCTGTCCCAACAATTTGCCTCCTCCTGTCATGTTGATGCATGTGAAATTAGCTCTAGCTACCACAGAGGAGAATATTGGTTTCTTGGCTATGGCGGAGACTACTGGGTAGACTGCGTCCCACTGTGAGCAATTTGCAGGTGGGTTATCTTTATCCATAAGGGGCATTAGGCAGTCACTGGTAATAACGGCTGGCACTATGCGGAGCAAAGGCCTGGCTCCCATGCAAACAACACAACTTTGCAGGGTTGTATTGGCTGCTTGTTCGGTTAATAAGAGCCAATTATTGGAAAACCCGAAATTCCAGTGGCAGTGAGTATGGTGTCATCAGAGGTGGTAGGAGTGGTGACCAAAGTTACAGGACCCCATACTCCCTTCCCCTTAGGTTTAGAAACGTGTTTTATTTTATGTCTTTTACAGTAATAGCAGTGGGCTGAGCCTGTTCCATACTACAGATTTTAAATTGCCAGTAGAGTTGAGCCTTGCTGGAATCTACATGTGGAGCAAGTATAAAATCCTGACAACCCGTCCCAGTGCTTGGCTAACTAGTGATGCTTGGTTATATGATTATTTATAAAACACTATTTATTATTGACGTTAGTGTAGTCAATGTGTTCGAATGACAATAATAACAGTGCAAAATAACACATACCCTATTCAATTTGTAGAGTTTGGTAATTTTATAGAAAATAAGTATTTAAGCTAAAAATCTTAATTAGCCTAATTGACTCAAACCCACGCCTATTCAAATCAAAAATCAAATTTTATTTGTCACATATACATGATTAGCAGTTGTTAATGCAGGTGTAGTGAAATGCTTATGCTTCTAGTTCCAACAGTGCAGTAATATCTAACAAATAATCTAACAATTCCCAAATTCCAAGAACACAGGATGAGATGTTACTCTCCTTTGTGCAATCACTTCCAAGAGTTCATGAACAGTGAGCCTGGTGAAATTTGGGGAGCGCATTGTCAGTAGTGTACCTTTAGTTCCTAGAGTGTTTCGGCCTTTCACACTATACACCCTCCCCAAAGGTGGCCAGCGACAGGGTCATCATTCCTACGCTTGCATCCCATTCCCAATTAGTCATAGGAGTTGCTTCTGTAATAGATTCTGCATCTGTAATAGTTTGTCAGGGTTTTGGATGACAATCCAAATTTCTTCAGCCTCCTGAGGTTGAAGAGGCGCTGTTGCGCCTTCTTCGCCACACTGTCTGTGTGGGTGGACCAATTCAGTTTGTCCGTGATGTGTACGCCGAGGAACTTAAAACTTACTACCCTCTCCACTACTGTCCCATCGATGTGGATAGGGGGGTGCTCCCTCTGCTGTTTCCTGAAGTCCACAATCATCTCCTTTGTTTTGTTGACGTTGAGTGTGAGGTTCTTTTCCTGACACCACACTCCGAGGGCCCTCACCTCCTCCCTGTAGGCCGTCTCATCGTTGTTGGTAATCAAGCCTACCACTGTCGTGTCATCCGCAAACTTGATGATTGAGTTGGAGGCGTGCATGGCCACGCAGTCGTGGGTGAACAGGGAGTACAGGAGAGGGCTCAGAACGCACCCTTGTGGGGCCCCAGTGTTGAGGATCAGCGGGGTGGAGATGTTGTTACCTACCCTCACCACAGGGCGGGGTCAAGACCCAGGGTCGAGACCCAGGGTCTCGAGCTTGATGACGAGTTTGAAGGGTACTATGGTGTTAAATGCTGAGCTGTAGTCGACGAACAGCATTCTCACATTATATATATATATATATTTTTTCCCACCTTTATTTAACCAGGTAGGCAAGTTGAGAACAAGTTCTCATTTGCAATTGCGACCTGGCCAAGATAAAACAGTTTGACACATACAACGACACAGAGTTACACATGGAGTAAAACAAACATACAGTCAATAATACAGTATAAACAAGTCTATATACGATGTGAGCAAAAATTAGGTGAGATAAGGGAGGTAAAGGCAAAAAAATGCCATGGTGGCAAAGTAAATACAATATAGCAAGTAAAACACTAGAATGGTAGATTTGCAATGGAAGAATGTGCAAAGTAGAAATAAAATTAATTAAATACAGTAGAGAAAGAGGTAGTTGTTTGGGCTAAATTATAGGTGGGCTATGTACAGGTGCAGTAATCTGTGAGCTGATCTGACAGTTGGTGCTTAAAGCTAGTGAGGGAGATAAGTGTTTCTAGTTTCAGAGATTTTTGTAGTTCGTTCCAGTCATTGGCAGCAGAGAACTGGAAGGAGAGGCGGCCAAAGAAAGAATTGGTTTTGGGGGTGACTAGAGAGATATACCTGCTGGAGCGTGTGCGTAGGTATTCGTCTTGTCCAGGTGGGTTAGGGCAGTGTGCAGTGTGGTTGCAATTGCGTCGTCTGTGGACCTATTTGGGCGGTAAGCAAATTGGAGTGGGTCTAGGTTGTCAGGTAGGGTGAAGGTGATATGGTCCTTGACTAGTCTCTCAAAGCACTTCATGATGACGGAAGTGAGTGCTACGGGGCGGTAGTCGTTTAGCTCAGTTACCTTAGCTTTCTTGGGAACAGGGACAATGGTGGCCCTCTTGAAGCATGTGGGAACAGCAGACTGGGATAAGGATTGATTGAATATGTCCATAAACACACCAGCCAGCTGGTCTGCGCATGCTCTGAGGACGAGGCTGGGGATGCCGTCTGGGCCTGTAGCCTTGCGAGGGTTCACACGTTTAAATGTTTTACTCACGTCGGCTGCAGTGAAGTAGAAGAAAGTTATTTAGTCTGTCTGGGAGCAAGACATCCTGGTCCGCGACAGGGCTGGTTTTCTTTTTGTAATCTGTGATTGACTGTAGACCCTGCCACATACCTCTTGTGTCTGAGCCGTTGAATTGCGACTCTACTTTGTCTCTATACTGACACGAGGCTTGTTTGATTGCCTTGCTGAGGGAATAGCTACACTGTTTGTATTCGGTCATGTTGCCCTGGTTAAAAGCAGTGGTTCGGGCTTTCAGTTTCACACGAATGCTGCCATCAATCCCCGGTTTCTGGTTTGAGAATGTTTTAATCGTTGCTATGGGTACAACATCTGGAACGCCGTTTGGGTTCTTGCGTGTGAAAAAATATACACGTCAAATAACACTATTTGACACGTTAAGTAAGCTTTTAGTTTGACATGTCAAATAACAGAGTTTAATTGCTAAATGTTGTTTTGGACCGTAACTTCTGGGGTAGCTAGCTAGCTTTAGCTTGGTACCTAGCTAGCACCAATACAACCAGCCTGAAAACAATGAAATGGGGTATCACTCTACTCGGTGACACCTACAGAACACAACTGTGAAGAGTTTATGCAAATATTAGCATTGTAGCTCTTATAGCGGGACTGTGACTGTGTGAAATAATCTCCCCAGTCAGCCTATTATCTGTATTGACATTCATATTGCACTGTACAGCTTTACCTAAGGATTGGATATTTTTTCCAAATGTCCTCCTCAGAGTTATCAGACTCCACAACATTTACGCAGTATTGTTTTTCTTTTTCTTTTTTTATATATATTTTTTGAATTTACCCCTTTTTCTCCCCAATTATGTGGTATCCAATTGTTAGTAGCTACCATCTTGTCTCATCGCTACAACTCCCGTACGGGCTCGGGAGAGACCAAGGTTGAAAGTCATGCGTCCTCCGATACACAACCCAACCAAGTCGCACTGCTTCTTAACACAGCGCGCATCCAACCCGAAAGCCAGCCGCACCAATGTGTCAGAGGAAACACCGTGCACCTGGCAACCTTGGGTAGCGTGCACTGCGCCCGGCCCGCCACAGGAGTCGCTGGTGCTCGATGAGACAAGGATATCCCTACCGGCCAAACCCTCCCTAACAAATACCACAATGAGTAATGCCATTATTATTTTGGAGCACATGTTTTTATTTCATAAGGAAAGAGAAGGGAAGGAAATGTAGATGATCAATTAATTAAACTCCACTTGTATGGTGAAGCCAATGCATGAATATGCATGATCAAAACAAAAAAATATTTAAAAAAATTGGTTGAATATTAAACTCCCAAAACACGAACACTTGCCATCAGGCCTGTATAACAATACAATATATTCTGATTCCCACTCAGATTTAAAATACACATTTACCAGGTCTAGATTTGGCCTAGGCATAAACCATATGCTTGACAACAAAAATTATAATAAAACATTCAAATTTTGTAAGCTTACTGCTCTGGCAAAGAGGTGAGAGAGTAAATTAATTGACTTTTAATTTAAAAAATGAACACCAGGCAACTATCATTTTACCGTCAATGTACCGGCATATGTATTCTGCAACGTTTTTAACATTGAGGGTTGGTTCTGAACTTTGTCGTTTCGTGAATGTTACACTATTTGCTCCGGAAGTACTTGTTTGTTATGCTGAATCAAGTCTCCATAACACAATTATCACTTGAGATTTATAAGCTATTTGGGGCACAGTGTACATATATACATTTGGTAAACGATTGATTTATTAATTTCCATTGATTTTGAGAATGGGATTCTTAGGAGTTGTATCCAAGTTGTAGCGCTGAAGCTCGCAACTAATGGTTACTAGCTAGTTAGCTAGCCAACAGTTGCTTGAAAGTCGCACTTGCTGGGCCGATACAGGTAGCTAGCTAGCCTATTTCCATTGCATTTGAATATAATGAACACTGTACTATTACAATCCAGTGCTAGCAATATGGTTACCTAGCTCACGAATCCAGCAGACCAACAACAATATCCCTGACGACCTACCTATTATGCTTAGTGAGTGTAGGTATACCGACAGGCATGCTGTCAGGGCCAGTTTAGCTGTAACACCAAGAGGCCATTGGTGTTGTTATAAGAATGCTATCAAAGATAATTCATAACCTATAGCTAACTGGCTCAAAAAGTTAGTATATAAGCCAAGATGCAAGCCTATTCGAACAACATGCACCCATTTTATTTTTTAGGTCAGCTATACTCATGATGAACTTTGACGGTCTGGACCCAGGGATGGGTGAATACGCACCTGCCCTTCATGGGAGTCTAGAGCCAGGTATGGAGCCCTCAATGGACCCACGGCTCAATCCTGTCTTGTTGCAAGGTGTGGAGCTCAATCCAGATGGTTTTACCGTGGCCGTACCCGAATCTGTGCACATGATGGAGGGATGTTCTCAGAACTCCACAGTGTGCATGCAGAAGTGGGCGTTCCTGTCACAGCAACTCACTTTGACCTGCAAGAGGAGCTGCTCTAAATGGGGAACCACAAGTAAGAGAAAAATATTATGCCAGAATATAGGGTATTACTGTGTTAGGTTCTAATTATCAAAGTAAGAACTCGACGGACACTATGAAAGCTTAAACCAAGTTTATTCTTCCCAAAGGATCGAACAGCTGAACCGACAAAAGACATATTCACATAAGCACTGATATTTAACCCTTTCTCCTATGCTGAGTCTCCGACACATCTGAACAGCCAATGCATCTCTGTTGCTAAGCAGAACCTTAGTGATACCTGTTCTTCCCCACTTCATCTAACCTGACCTCTGCCCCAAAGTGCTCAATCCTCTTATCAGTGCTACCACAAGTGATAATTTTCCCTGCACTCAGCACATTCCAAACTTAATTGCACCCACCATATACAGTGCCTTGCGAAAGTATTCGGCCCCCTTGAACTTTGCAACATTTCAGGCTTCAAACATTAAGATATAAAACTGTATTGTTTTTGTGAAGAATCAACAACAAGTGGAACACAATCATGAAGTGGAACGACATTTATTGGATATTTCAAAGTTTTTTAACAAATCAAAAACTGAAAAATTGGGCGTGCAAAATTATTCAGCCCCCTTAAGTTAATACTTTGTAGCGCCACCTTTTGCTGCGATTACAGCTGTAAGTCGCTTGGGGTAATGTCTCTATCAGTTTTGCACATCGAGAGACTGAAATTTTTCCCATTCCTCCTTGCAAAACAGCTTGAGCTCAGTGAGGTTGGATGGAGAGCATTTGTGAACAGCAGTTTTCAGTTCTTTCCACAGATTCTCGATTGGATTCAGGTCTGGACTTTGACTTGGCCATTCTAACACCTGGATCTGTTTATTTTTGAACCATTCCATTGTAGATTTTGCTTTATGTTTTGGATCATTGTCTTGTTGGAAGACAAATCTCCGTCCCAGTCTCAGGTCTTTTGCAGACTCCATCAGGTTTTCTTCCAGAATGGTCCTGTATTTGGCTCCATTCATCTTCCCATCAATTTTAACCATCTTCCCTGTCCCTGCTGAAGAAAAGCAGGCCCAAACCATGATGCTGCCACCACCATGTTTGACAGTGGGTATGGTGTGTTCAGGGTGATGAGCTGTGTTGCTTTTACGCCAAACATAACATTTTGCATTGTTGCCAAAAAGTTCAATTTTGGTTTCATCTGACCAGAGCACCTTATTCCACATGTTTGGTGTGTCTCCCAGGTGGCTTGTGGCAAACTTTAAACAACACTTTTTATGGATAGCTTTAAGAAATGGCTTTCTTCTTGCCACTCTTCCATAAAGGCCAGATTTGTGCAATATACGACTGATTGTTGTCCTATGGACAGAGTCTCCGACCTCAGCTGTAGATCTCTGCAGTTCATCCAGAGTGATCATGGGCCTCTTGGCTGCATCTCTGATCAGTCTTCTCCTTGTATGAGCTGAAAGTTTAGAGGGACGGCCAGGTCTTGGTAGATTTGCAGTGGTCTGATACTCCTTCCATTTCAATATTATCGCTTGCACAGTGCTCCTTGGGATGTTTAAAGCTTGGGAAATCTTTTTGTATCCAAATCCGGCTTTAAACTTCTTCACAACAGTATCTCGGACCTGCCTGGTGTGTTCCTTGTTCTTCATGATGCTCTCTGCGCTTTTAACGGACCTCTGAGACTATCACAGTGCAGGTGCATTTATACGGAGACTTGATTACACACAGGTGGATTGTATTTATCACCATTAGTCATTTAGGTCAACATTGGATCATTCAGAGATCCTCACTGAACTTCTGGAGAGAGTTTGCTGCACTGAAAGTAAAGGGGCTGAATCATTTTGCACGCCCAATTTTTCAGTTTTTGATTTGTTCAAAAAGTTTGAAATATCCAATAAATGTCGTTCCACTTCATGATTGTGTCCCACTTGTTGTTGATTCTTCACAAAAAAATACAGTTTTATATCTTCATGTTTGAAGCCTGAAATTTGGCAAAAGTTTGCAAAGTTCAAGGGGGCCGAATACGTTCGCAAGGCACTGTATATATGCACATTGTTGAACAAAACACACAATACATGTATTACATTATGTCCTATGAGTGTCATCTGATGGAGATAATCAAAGGTTAGTGATTAATTTTATCTATACAGTGGGGAGAACAAGTATTTGATACACTGCCGATTTTGCAGGTTTTCCTACTTACAAAGCATGTAGAGGTCTGTCATTTTTATCATAGGTACACTTCAACTGTGAGAGACGGAATCTAAAACAAAAATCCAGAAAATCACATTGTATGACTTTTCAGTAATTAATTTGCATTTTATTGTATGACATAAGTATTTGATACATCAGAAAAGCAGAACTTAATATTTGGTACAGAAACTTTTGTTTGCAATTACAGAGATCATACGTTTCCTGTAATTCTTGACCAGGTTTGCACACACTGCAGCAGGGATTTTGTCCCACTCTTCCATACAGACCTTCTCCAGATCCTTCAGGTTTCGGGGCTGTCGCTGGGGAATACGGACTTTCAGCTCCCTCCAAAGATTTTCTAATGGGTTCAGGTCTGGAGACTGGCTAGGCCACTCCAGGACCTTCAGAATCTTCTTACGGAGCCACTCCTTAGTTGCTGGAAGACCCAGCCACGACCCATCTTCAATGCTCTTGCTGAGGGAAGGAGGTTGTTGGCCAAGATCTCGCAATACATGGCCCCATCCATCCTCCCCTCAATACGGTGCAGTCGTCCTGTCCCCTTTGCAGAAAAGCATCCCCAAAGAATGATGTTTCCACCTCCATGCTTCACGGTTGGGATGGTGTTCTTGGGGTTGTACTCATCCTTCTTCTTCCTCCAAACACGGCGAGTGGAGTTTAGACCAAAAAGCTCTATTTTTGTCTTATCAGACCACATGACCTTCTCCCATTCCTCCCCTGGATCATCCAGATGGTCATTGGCAAACATCAGACGGGCCTGGACATGCGCTGGCTTGAGCAGGGGGACCTTGCGTGTGCTGCAGGATTTTAATCCATGATGGCATAGTGTGTTACTAATGGTTTTCTTTGAGACTGTGGTCCCAGCTCTCTTCAGGTCATTGACCAGATCCTGCCCTGTAGTTCTGGGCTGATCCCTCACCTTCCTCATGATCATTGATGCGCCACGAGGTGAGATCTTGCATGGAGCCCCAGACCGAGGGTGATTGACCGTCATCTTGAACTTCTTCCATTTTCTAATAGTTGCGCCAACAGTTATTGCCTTCTCACCGAGCTGCTTGCCTATTGTCCTGTAGCCCATCCCAGCCTTGTGCAGGTCTACAATTTTATCCCTGATGTCCTTACACAGCTCTCTAGTCTTGGATATTGTGGAGAGGTCGGAGTCTGTTTGATTGAGTGTGTGGACAGGTGTCCTTTATACAGGTAACACGTTTCAACAGGTGCAGTTAATACAGGTAATGAGTGGAGAACAGGAGGGCTTGTTAAAGAAAAACTAACAGGTCTGTGAGAGCTGGAATTCTTACTGGTTGGTAGGTGATCAAATACTTATGTCATGCAATAAAATGCAAATTAATTACTTAAAAATCATACATTGTGATTTTCTGGATTTTGGTTTTAGATTCCGTCTCTCACAGTTGAAGTGTACCTATGATAAAAATTACAGATTGCTACATGCTTTGTAAGTAGGAAAACCTGCAACATCGGCAGTGTATCAAATACTTGTTCTCCCCACTGTATTTATGCTTTTGTGACTGTGAAATATCGCACTGTGTTTTTGAATTTCGTGGTCATCTAACATAAATATATGTTGTTTTCGCTGTCAAACATTTTTAAAAATCGGACACGATGGGTAGATTAACAAGATGTTTATCTTTAATTTACTGTATTGGACTTGTTAATGTGTGAAAGTTAAATATGTCTAAAGAATATTTTTTCAGCTGAATGGGAGGGGGTGTTCCCCCCCCCCAGCCCCAACAGTAAGTATCCAAATATTTCTCACCTTTTTTCTCTCCAGATGAGCACCCCCAGTGGACCCTGAGATCCTGCATACGATGAAGACTGTCGGGTTCATTGGTTACGCCCCCAATAATACCCCCGTCCCCGGAACCAGGTATGTCAATCATCCACAAATTCTGTGTCTCAGAAAGAGTTGGGTTCTGAACTATGCTTGGCTTGTATAAACATCCCCTCCTATTTGCTGTATTTCAGGTTCCTTACAAGATCAAGGAGGTGGAGCTGGGCTTTGACAACTACAATCAGGGGGTCCCTGAGTCTCCTATTGGTCGAGTTGAAGAACCACACCTCTACATGGTGCCCAAAAAATATAGGAAGGTGTGTCCCTTACTTATTACATTGTTATCTACTTGTAAATGTGAAATGTGTGGTTCAACAGTATGGATTTGTGTTATGAGCACAATGTGGTACATTGTGGTTTTGAGATTAGCTTGTTGTGTCAATGATGAAAGCTTACATCTTTGATTGTTTTGTGACCATCAGGTCACCATTAAATACTCCAAACTTGGGCTGGAAGACTTTGACTTCAAACATTATAACAGGACCCTGTTTGCTGGCCTGGAACCTCACATTCCCAATGCTTACTGTAGCTGCATGATCCAGGTGAGAATCGGAAATGTGTGGCGTTCATTTATATAGTGTAAATATACGGTTGATTTATCCATGTTTATTCGTATATTATTTCATTATTTGTTCCCATTTACAATAACAGTGAGTATTTTCCCCCTGTGTGTCTGATTTGTTAGGTGTTGTATTTCCTGGAGCCAATCCGCTGCCTGGTCCAGAACCACCTGTGTCAGAAGGAGTTCTGTCTGGCGTGTGAGCTGGGCTTAATCTTCCACATGCTAGACCTGTCACGAGGAGACTCCTGTCAGGTAGTCACCAATAGCCATGACACATCTCACTCTGTCCTATGGCCTATCTTTCTATCCCTACAAAATAACATACTCTTTGCATGATAGAGCACTGTAGTAGTGTGCTTATGTAACAGAGTTGTAATAAAGACAGTTTGATGGAGTTGTAATAGAGTGGTAATAGAGCACTGTAATAATGTGTATGTATGCACTGAACTGACTGACCACAATTAAACTGTCCTGCTGCCTACTCCCATTGCCATTCACTTATTGCAACCACTGTCCCCTCTCACAGGCTAGTAATTTCCTCAGAGCTTTCCGAACTATCCCGGAGGCGTCTGCCCTGGGTCTGATCCTGGCTGACTCTGATGAGCAGACGGGGAAGGCCAGGTTGGGCCGTCTCATCCAGAGCTGGAACCGCTTCATCCTCACCCAGCTCCACGAGGAGACCCAGGAGCAGGAGGGGCCACAGGCCTACCGAGGAGCCAGCAGCAGGTGACACTGATCATTTTCACAGATTTTTACTGCACCTTTTAACTTTTGTTTTAACATTTTTATGCCTAAGCAATCAAAAAACGAACAGATATTCTTTAAAATTATTTGCGTTTGTTACACTATCAATGATAGGAATTAAATCAGCTTGTGGATAACTAAATATTTCTTAAGTGTATACTAGAGCATCTGGTGTGTTTAGTGATGACTTTGGCTTCATTATTTTTCTCTTAATTTTTGTATTTTTTACCCTTTTTTCTCCCCAAGTTCATGATATCCAATTGGTATATCACAGTCTTGTCACATCGCTGCAACTCCCGTACAGACTCGGGAGAGGCGAAGGTCGAGAGCCGTGCGTCCTCCGAAACACAACCAAGCCAAGCCGCACTGCTTCTTGACACAATGCCCGCTTAACTCGGAAGCCAGCCGCACCAATGTGTCAGAGGAAACAACGTACACCTGGCAACTGTGTCAGCGTGCATTGCTCCCGGCCAAGCCACAGGAGTCGCTAATGCGGGATGGAACAAGAACATCCCTGCCGGCCAAACCCTCCCCTAACCCAGACAACGCTGGGCCAATTGTGCGCCGCTTCATGGGTCTCCCGGTCGCGGCTGGCTGCGACAGAGCCAGGACTAGAACCAGGATCTCTAGTGGCATAGCTAGCACTACAATGTAGTGCCTTAGATAACTGCACCACTCTGGAGGCCTGCTTTGTCTCCTTTTGATGCTTTATTTGTTACAGTGTTCTGGGCTCCTCAGGAGAGTCTGTGATTGGAAGGCAGTTTGGGGGTGAGGTTGAGAATAGCAGTGGAAAGGAGACAGTGGAAAGGAGACAGTACCTACCGGCCAAACCCTCCCTAACCCTCCCTAAAAATATTCCACTTAATTTGGAACGACAAGCCAGACAAAAATTTAAACGGGCCTATTTATATAATGAATAGAGTGCATTTGGAAAGTATTCAGACCCCTTGACTTTGTTACAGCCTTATTCTAAAATGTATTCAAAAAATAAATCCTCATCAATCTACACACAATACCCCATAATGACAAAGTAAAAACAGGTTTTTAGAAAAACAGAAATACCATATTTACATAAGTATTCAGAACCTTTGCTATGAGACTCAAAATTGAGCTCAGCTGCATCCTGTTTCCATTGATCGTCCTTGAGATGTTTCTACAACTTGATTAGAGTACAGCTTTGGGAAATTCAATGGATTGGACATGATTTGGAAAGGCACACGCCTGTCTATATAAGGTCCCACAGTTGACAAAGCAACAACTAAGCCATGAGGTCGACAGAATTGCCCGTAGATCACCGAGACAGGTTTGTGTCAAAGCACAGATCTGGTGAAGGGTATGAAAACATTTCTGCCGCATTGAAGGTCCCCAAGAACACAGTGGTCTCCATCATTCTTAAATGGAAGAAGTTTGGAACCACCAAGACTCTTCCTAAAGCTGGCTGTCCAGCCAAACTGGGAAATTGGGGGAGAATGGCCTTGGTCGAGGAATTGACCAAGAACCTGGTGGTCACTCTGACAGAGCTGTGGAGATGAGAGAACCTTCCAGAAGGACAACCATAATATATCCCATTTAGCAGACGCTTTTGTCCAAAGCGACTTACAAGTCGGCTGGGGCCACTACTTTTACATATGGGTGGCCCCAGCGGGAATCGAACCCACGACGCTTGGCGTTGCAAGCGCCATGCTCTACCGACTGAGCCACACAGGACCCCACCATCTATGCAGCACTCCACCAATCAGGCCTATATGGTAGAGTGGCCAGGCGGAAGCCACTCCTCATTAAAAGGCACATGACAGCCCGCTTTAAGTTTGCCAAAAGGCATCTAAAGACTTTCAGACCATGAGAAACAAGATTCTCTGGTCTGATGAAACCAAGATTGAACTCTTTGGCCTGAATGCCAAGTGTCACATCTGGAGGAAATCTATCTCTACAGTGAAGCATGGTGTTGGCAGCATCATGCTGTGGGGATGTTTTTCAGAGGCAGTGACTGGGACACTAGTCAGGATTGAGGGAAAGATTAACGGAGAAAGGTACATAGAGATCCTTGATAAAAACCTGCTCCAGAGTGCTCAGGACCTCAGACTGGGGTGAAGGTTCACCTTCCAAGAGGACAACGACCCTAAGAACATAGCCAAGACAACGCAGGAGTGGTTTCGGTAAAAGTCTATGGGTGGCCCAGCCAAATCCCGGGCATGAAATCGATCTAACATCTCTGGAAAGACCTGAAAATAGCTGTGCAATGACACTCCCCATCCAACCTGACAGAGCTTGAGAGAATCTGCTGAGAAGAATCAATCAATCCAATTTATTTATAAAGCCCTTCTTACATCAGCTGATGTCACAAAATGCTGTACAGAAACCCAGCCCAAAACCCCCAAAATCAAACAATGCAGGTGTAGAAGCACGGTGGCTAGGAAAAACTCCCTAGAAAGGCCAAAACCTAGGAGGAAACCTAGAGAGGAACCAGGCTATGAGGGGTGGCCAGTCCTCTTCTGGCTGTGCCAGGTGGAGGTTATAACAGAACATGGCCAAGATGTTCAAATGTTCATAGATGACCAGCAGGGTCAAATAATAATAATCACAATGGTTGTCGAGGGTTCAACAGGTCAGCACCTCAGTAGTAAATGTCAGTTGGCTTTTCATAGCCGGTCATTCAGAGTATTTCTACCACTCCTGCTGTCTCTAGAGGGTTGAAAACAGCTGGTCTGGGACAGGTAGCACATCCGGTGAACAGGTCAGGGTTTCATAGCCGCTGGCAGAACAGTTGAAACTGGAGCAGCAGCATGGCCAGGTGGACTGGGTACAGCAAGGAGTCATCAGGCCAAGTTGTCCTGAGGCATGGTCCTAGGGCTTAGACCCTGAGAGAGAGAGAGAGAGAGAGAGAGAGAGAGAGAGAGAGAGAGAGAGAGAGACCCCCTAGCCCCCCCCCCCCAACACATAAACTACTGCAGCATAGAAACTCCCCAAATTCAGATGTGCCAAGCTTGTAGTGTCATAACCAAGGAGACTTGAGGCTGTAATCGCTGCCAAAAGGTGCTTCAACAAAGTACTATTACACTCGACGGAACGACTTGATTAGTGTAGTGTCAACATCGCAGCCACTACCAGCTAGCCTACACAGTCCTGGGCGACTTTAACCTCCCCATGTCTACCTTTGACTCATTCCTCTCTGCCTCCTTCTTTCCACTCCTCTCCTCTTTTGACCTCACCCTCTCACCTTCCCCCCCTACTCACAAGGCAGGCAATACGCTCGACCTCATCTTTACTAGATGCTGTTCTTCCACTAACCTCACTGCAACTCCCCTCCAAGTCTCCGACCACTACCTTGTATCCTTTTCCCTCTCGCTCTCATCCAACACTTCCCACACTGCCCCTACTCGGATGGTATCGCGCCGTCCCAACCTTCGCTCTCTCTCCCCCGCTACTCTTTCCTCTTCCATCCTATCATCTCTTCCCTCTGCTTATACCTTCTCCAACCTTTCTCCTGATTCTGCCTCCTCAACCCTCCTCTCTTCCCTTTCTGCATCCTTTGACTCTCTATGTCCCCTATCCTCCAGGCCGGCTCGGTCCTCCCCTCCCGCTCCGTGGCTCGATGACTCATTGCGAGCTCACAGAACAGAGCTCCGGGCAGCCGAGCGGAAATGGAGGAAAACTCGCCTCCCTGCGGACCTGGCATCCTTTCACTCCCTCCTCTCTACATTTTCCTCCTCTGTCTCTGCTGCTAAAGCCACTTTCTACCACTCTAAATTCCAAGCATCTGCCTCTAACCCTAGGAAGCTCTTTGCCACCTTCTCCTCCCTCCTGAAACCTCCTCCCCCTCCCCCCCTCCTCCCTCTCTGCAGATGACTTCGTCAACCATTTTGAAAAGAAGGTCGACGACATCCGATCCTCGATTGATAAGTCAAACGACACCGCTGGTTCTGCTCACACTGCCCTACCCTGTGCTCTGACCTCTTTCTCCCTCTCTCTCCAGATGAAATCTCGCTTCTTGTGACGGCCGGCCGCCCAACAACCTGCCCGCTCGACCCTATCCCCTCCTCTCTTCTCCAGACCATTTCCGGGGACCTTCTCCCTTACCTCACCTCGCTCATCAACTCATCCCTGACCGCTGGCTACGTCCCTTCCGTCTTCAAGAGAGCGAGAGTTGCACCCCTTCTGAAAAAACCTACACTCGATCCCTCCGATGTCAACAACTACAGACCAGTATCCCTTCTTTCTTTTCTCTCCAAAACTCTTGAACGTGCCGTCCTTGGCCAGCTCTCCCGCTATCTCTCTCAGAATGACCTTCTTGATCCAAATCAGTCAGGTTTCAAGACTAGTCATTCAACTGAGACTGCTCTTCTCTGCATCACGGAGGCGCTCCGCACTGCTAAAGCTAACTCTCTCTCCTCTGCTCTCATCCTTCTAGACCTATCGGCTGCCTTCGATACTGTGAACCATCAGATCCTCCTCTCCACCCTCTCCGAGTTGGGCATCTCCGGCGCGGCCCACGCTTGGATTGCGTCCTACCTGACAGGTCGCTCCTACCAGGTGGCGTGGCGAGAATCTGTCTCCTCGCCACGCGCTCTCACCACTGGTGTCCCCCAGGGCTCTGTTCTAGGCCCTCTCCTATTCTCGCTATACACCAAGTCACTTGGCTCTGTCATAACCTCACATGGTCTCTCCTATCATTGCTATGCAGACGACACACAATTAATCTTCTCCTTTCCCCATTCTGATGACCAGGTGGCGAATCGCATCTCTGCATGTCTGGCAGACATATCAGTGTGGATGACGGATCACCACCTCAAGCTGAACCTCGGCAAGACGGAGCTGCTCTTCCTCCCGGGGAAGGACTGCCCGTTCCATGATCTCGCCATCACGGTTGACAACTCCATTGTGTCCTCCTCCCAGAGCGCTAAGAACCTTGGCGTGATCCTGGACAACACCCTGTCGTTCTCAACCAACATCATGGCGGTGGCCCGTTCCTGTAGGTTCATGCTCTACAACATCCGCAGAGTACGACCCTGCCTCACACAGGAAGCGGCGCAGGTCCTAATCCAGGCACTTGTCATCTCCCGTCTGGATTACTGCAACTCGCTGTTGGCTGGGCTCCCTGCCTGTGCCATTAAACCCCTACAACTCATCCAGAACGCCGCAGCCCGTCTGGTGTTCAACCTTCCCAAGTTCTCTCACGTCACCCCGCTCCTCCGCTCTCTCCACTGGCTTCCAGTTGAAGCTCGCATCCGCTACAAGACCATGGTGCTTGCCTACGGAGCTGTGAGTGGAACGGCACCGCAGTACCTCCAGGCTCTGATCAGGCCCTACACCCAAGCAAGGGCACTGCGTTCATCCACCTCTGGCCTGCTCGCCTCCCTACCATTGAGGAAGTACAGTTCCCGCTCAGCCCAGTCAAAACTGTTCGCTGCTCTGGCCCCCCAATGGTGGAACAAACTCCCTCACGACGCCAGGACAGCGGAGTCAATCACCACCTTCCGGAGACACCTGAAACCCCACCTCTTCAAGGAATACCTAGGATAGGATAAGTAATCCTTCTCACCACCCCCCCTTAATGATTTAGATGCACTATTGTAAAGTGGCTGTTCCACTGGATGTCAGAAGGTGAATCCACCAATTTGTAAGTCGCTCTGGATAAGAGCGTCTGCTAAATGACTTAAATGTAAATGTAAAATGTACTGAGTTAAGGGTCTGAATACTTATGTAAGTGAGATATCAAAAAATTATATACATTTGCAAAAATGTCTAAAAACCTGTTTTTACTTCGTCATGATTGGGTATTGTGTGTAGATAGATGAGTAAAAAAACAATTTAATCCAACTTTACTTAAATCTGATGTCTCACCCCGAGTTCAAGAATTGCTTTTTTCCTTCATTCAGATTTGAAAATTTAATAATCTCCAAAATATCACTATTTTTAAAACAAGCTATAGAAAGCTGGTTGCAATTTCAGTTTAATCTCAAATATACTAATTGATAAAAAAAACGTCATTTTTGGAAAAAGTGTTTAAAAATTGTATAATCAGGGGCCTCCGGAGTGGCGCACAATTGGTCCAGCGTTGTCCAGGTTAGGGGAGGGTTTGGCCGGGGGGGCTTTATTTGGGTCAACGCGCTCTAGCGATTCCTTGTGGCAGGCCAGGCCCCTGCATGATGACTTCGGTCATCAGTTGAACGGTGTTTCCTCCGACACATTGTTGTGGCTGGCTTCCGGGTTAAGCTGGTGGGTGTTAAGAAGCGCGACTTGGCGGGTCATGTTTCGGAGGACGCATGACTCGACCTTCGCCTCTCCCAAGCCCTTTGGGTAGTTGCACTGATGAGACAAGATTGTAATTGGATCGCAATTGGATATCACAAATTGTGTAGAAAAATGGGGTAAAATTACACACACACAAAAAGTATATAATCTTTGTAAATTATATCCTAAATAGGACTTGTGGAGTTATGACACACATGCAGTTAACAAAAATATATGGAAATGTCTGCGCTATGCAAAATTACAAACAACTGATCGTAGCATTACTGCAAAATGGTGTAGGTAAGTGTGAAAAGGGGAGAAGGTAAGGAACTTTACAGTTAGCCCTGCATTTAAGACCAAAATTGGCAAAAGAAAATTTCATTTAAGGACCAAAAAATTGACAGCTGCGCCATACAGGTTGCAAAATAGTTGGGAGGAGATTTTTTACATACCGATTCCATGACACATGGTTCATGAACTGATACACAAAACGACGCCGGATTCAAAACTCCAAGTTTTTATTTAAATTATTATACAGAATTCTTGCAACCAATAGATATACAGTGGGGCAAAAAAGTATTTTGTCAGCTACCAATTGTGCAAGTTCTCCCACTTAAAAAGATTATGACAGACAAAATTAGGGGAAAGAATCAGTAAAATCACATTGTAGGATTTTTAATGAATTTATTTGCAAATTATGTTGGAAAATAAGTATTTGGTCAATAAAAAAAGTTTATCTCAATTTGTTATATACCCTTTGTTGGCAATGACAGTCAAACGTTTTCTGTAAGTCTTCACAAGGTTTTCACACACTGTTGTTGGTATTTTGGCCCATTCCTCCATGCATATCTCCTCTAGAGCAGTGATGTTTTGGGGCTGTTGCTGGGCAACACGGACTTTCAACTCCCTCCAAAGATTTTCTATGGGGTTGAGATCTGGAGACTGGCTCGGCCACTCCAGGACCTTGAAATGCTTCTTACGAAGCCACTCCTTCGTTGCCTGGGCGGTTTGTTTGGGATCATTGTCATGCTGAAAGACCCAGCCATGTTTCATCTTCATTGCCCTTGCTAATGGAAGGAGGTTTTCACTCAAAATCTCACGATACATGGCCCCATTCATTCTTTCCTTTACACGGATCAGTTGTCCAGGTCCCTTTGCAGAAAAACATCCCCAAAGCATGATGTTTCCACCCCCATGCTTCACAGTAGGTATGGTGTTCTTTGGATGCAACTCAGCATTCTTTGTCCTCCAAACACGACGAGTTGAGTTTTTACCAAAAAGTTATATTTTGGTTTCATCTGACCATATGACATTCTCCCAATCTTCTTCTGGATCATCCAAATGCTCTCTAGCAAACTTCAGACGGGCCTGGACATGTACTGGCTTAAGCAGGGGGACACGTCAGGCACTGCAGGATTTGAGTCCATGGCGGCGTAGTGTGTTACTGATGGTAGGCTTTGTTACTTTGGTCCCAGCTCTCTGCAGGTCATTCACTAGGTCCCCCTGTGTGGTTCTGGGATTTTTGCTCACCGCTCTTGTGATCATTTTGACCCCACGGGGTGAGATTTTGCGTGGAGCCCCAGATCGAGGGAGATTATCAGTGGTCTTGTATGTCTTCCATTTCCTAATAATTGCTCGCACAGTTGATTTCTTCAAACCAAGCTGCTTACCTATTGCAGATTCAGTCTTCCCAGCCTGGTGCAGGTCTACAATTTTGTTTCTGGTGTCCTTTGACAGCTCTTTGGTCTTGGCCATAGTGGAGTTTGGAGTGTGACTGTTTGAGGTTGTGGACAGATGTATTTTGTACTGATAACAAGTTCAAACAGGTGCCATTAATACAGGTAACGAGTGGAGGACAGAGGAGCCTCTTAAAGAAGAAGTTACAGGTCTGTGAGAGCCAGAAATCTTGCTTGTTTGTAGGTGACCAAATACTTATTTTCCACCATCATTTGCAAATAAAAAATCCTACAATGTGATTTTCTGGATTTTTTTTCCTCATTTTGTCTGTCATAGTTGAAGTGTAACTATGATGAAAATTACAGGCCTCTCATCTTTTTAAGTGGGAGAACTTGCACAGTTGGTGGCTGACTAAATACTTTTTTGCCCCACTGTTTATATAGACTCAATTATATATATATATATATATATATATATATATATATATATATATATATATATATATATATATATATATATATATATATATATATATATATATTTATATATATATATATAAATATATATATGGGGGATATGACCATTCCAGCTCTGCAGATTTTGCTGCGAAGAGACAGAATCATTAGATCACTTGTTTTGGTACTGCCCATATGTAGCTTGCTTTAAGGTCGCAGGTTCAGGAATGGCTGAAAAATTACAACATTTACTTGGAGCTAACTCTGCAATTAGCACTGCTGGGTGATTTGAAAAGTCATAGTCAATCGATCAATAATATAATAATACTCTTAGCAAAGGTGTTTCTTTAATTTATGATCTGTAGAAACTATGAGAATAGAAAGGTTCAGAACTTTTGAAACAGCACAGTGGAAAAATATATGGCAGCTGGAAATCAAAACTGGATAGTCTACCATGATAAGATGTGAGGGGTTGAAGTTTGGCTGAAGGCTGGGACTAAAAACACACAATAGTTAACTCATGTAAAATATACTCTCCATGAAATGTATGTAGTATGTAAAAGCTGCAAGTGGAAGCATAAGTATTGTTGTCCATTAGTTTACTAGGGTTAGGGGAAAATAATAAAGAAGGAAATATATTTCAAAAATATTTATTGGGTATGGAAATTATGCAGACAATTACATTGATAAAAGCCACAATCTATCTGCATTAAAATAAAAAAGGAGAATGAAAGGCTAAAAGTTCTATTTGAAAACCGTATTTGACTAACTTATTTTTGTTGATATTGCGGTGTAAGGGGGTAACACATCAGCAGTGGTATCTATTCAATGACTTCCTGATTGAGTCAATTGACAAGGTAATCTTTGGTTACTCACTGAATCAACACATCAAATATCTTATCAATAAATGAACTCTTATCAATTCCTCAAATATAACAATGTGTTTGTATTTTGTTTTTGTTCATGTGTTTCAGGCTGAAGCAGCACAGTTTGATGTGAACTGGAAGCTTCCAGCCATCCTGTATTACGCCAAGAGAAACTACCACTCCAAATACGACCTACGCAGTAAGCCATCCACTCATTGTCAGTTACAGTTTCTTCATTTATCTGATCAGGGTCAACATGACCGTGGATTCCCATACATTTTACATACAGGATTTCATTTAAATCATATAAAATAAATAAGGTAATTTCAGCAGTAGATATTTGCTTTAGTGCATGCCACTCCACAACATAACCTTGACATCCTCTGTGAAGATGAGGGATGGTTGTGGTACTGTGTATGACTGCACTCATTACCTGTTTAAGAACATGCCCACCCTGACACTTGATGCCTGTCTGTCTTCCCCGGTTAAGAACCCCATCGAGGCCAGTGTGCTGCTGACAGAGGCATCGCTGGCGCTGAAGCAGAGGAAGAGCCACGCCTCGTTCATCCCCCTCATGGTCTGTGAGATGCCCCAGGCCGGGGACCTCGTGGGACTGGACGCTGAGTTTGTCACCCTCAACCAGGTCAGTCTGGCAGGTGTGATTGCTAGATTTAGATTTACAGTGCACACTTCCAACAACTAAACAAGTTCAAGTCAAGCAGTCATTTGAAACAGTAAGAACATTTCAGCGTGACAACTCAAAGGTGAAATCCATTAACTCCAAGATAATGGAATTTATTACCCTTGACAATCAACCATCTTCTGTCGTGGATGATGTTGGCTTTCGCCGACTGGTCGAGCCCCGGTACACACTTTTTTTCAGATGTTGCCCTACCGGAGTTACAGTATTGTTGAAACATACATCTATGAGCTACGTGTTATGGGTGTCACTGCTATTAGCTTCACGACTGACATTTGGACCAGCGATGTCAGCCCCATGAGCAGGCTGAGTCTGACAGCACAGTGGGTTGATAAGGATTTAGTACTGAGGAAAGCCGTATTGCATGTTCATGAATGTGCTGGTTCTCATACCACTGCTGCCATTTCAATGGCATTTGAGAACATGTTTAAAACTTGGAAACATGAACACACTAGTTAGCGCCATTCGAACAACTGACTCGAGAAAGAAGCTAATCAACTGCGTCTGCAGCAGACGTGATACCCTCTGTCATGGCATTGAAACGCCTGCTCAACAAAACTGCCAACACACAGTGGGGTTAAAATTTGAGGCTGTGAACAAGCGATTCGGTGGCATTCTCTCTGAGCCTCTGTACTGTGTCGCCACCATGCTCAATGCTAGGTAAAAGGACTGTTACTTCGTTGCAGACAAGAAACAGGGTTTCCTTGAAAAATTACATACACAGCTGGACAAGATGGAAACGGACACAGTGATAGTGCGTACCGAGGAAGAGGCATCACAGACAGACAGAGCTGAAACTTCACTGCTTGACATGTATGATGAAATCCTGTTTGAGAATGAAACAACTGAACAAATGAACAACGAAACAGCACAGCAAGTAAGTGAAAGAAATAGGTTTTGATTATGTTTTACTGGTAATGGGGACATAAGTAAATACCAACAAAATAACTTTTTGGTCAATGTGGTGGTGTGTGTAACCTTTTATTTAACTAGGAAAGTCAGTTAAGAACAAATTCTTATTTACAACGACGGCCTACCCCGGCCAAACCCGGACGACGCTGGGCCAATTGTGTCACGGCCGGATGTGATACAGCCTGGATTCGAACCAGGGACTGTGGTGATGCCTTTTGCACTGAGATGCAGTGCCTTAGACCGCTGGGTCCATGTGTGTGTGTTAACTATTTAACTGTACTATAATGCTTAAAAGGCTGCAAAAAATGTAAATATCAGTTATGGTTATTGTTTTTTTTGTCAAGGAAAATATTAGATGTCAGTATCGGCCAAAATTGTAATATCGGTGCATCCCTCGTTTTTTCCCCCCTCATCAATCTACACACAATACCCCATAATGACAAATCAAAAACAGGTTTGTAGAATTTTCTGCAAATGTATTAAAAAAAAAAAAAAACTGCAATATCAAATGTACGTAAGTATTCAGACCCTTTACTCAGTACTTTGTTGAAGCACCTTTGGCAGTGATTATAGCCTCGAGATTTCTTGGGTATGATGCTACAAGCTTGGCACAACTGTAGTTGGGGAGTCTCTCCCATTTTTCTCTGTTCTGACTGAGCTCAATTGTCATGAAACGCATATACAGTGATTACTTTTTTGTCTCTTTTATACAAACTTTGAGAAATAACAAGGAGCGCCCATAATGTGTTTTGTGTGGGGAAGTGCTTAGTAATGAGTATCTCAAAACGAACAAATTAATAAAACGACACGTCCTGACCAAACATCCAGGCAAAACATGACAGTAAACCCAGGGAGTTATTTCAGAACAGGGCAGAATGCTTCAGGAAACAGTGCTTCGAAAGTGGAAAAGCAAGTCAACTAACAAGGCATTGTTGTCATTAACGTTAGCCAAAGCAAGCTAACTAGCTACTGATAGTGCATCCCTAAGAAACAGTACAGATGAAGATGGAAAATGTAGGCCTACTGTACATTTTACTGTAGAAATTATTGTTGAAAACAAGTTTAGGTTGGAACTGTTGCTGTTACAAGTAATCATTTTTATTCTGAACTGGAATAAACTGATTGAAGCAAGATGCTTTTTGAGACGAACACAGTTCTGGGTTGCTCATCTTCAGCAGGAAGCGGTCTCCTGCCTGACTGAGAAAGCAGTAGATGTTCAGATCCACTTTGGCACCACATACCTATGCAAGTCAGGGTTCTCAAGTACAGAAACAGTGTCAATGCTGAGCATCACCTCAGTGTTGCACTGTCAAAAACTGATCCCAGATTAGACCTGCTTGTTGAAAACCTTAACCAGCCACACACCTCTCATTAGTTGTGTGTGTGTGTTTTCTGGTCTACATCTGTGTGATGTGATCAATTAGTTTATTCCAGTTCAAAATAAAAAAATATGCATTTTAACAGCAACAGTTCCAACCTAGACTTTCTATCAACAATAATTTATACAGTAAGATGTACAGTAGGCCTGGTTATTTGTATCTGTACTGTTACTTAGGGATGCACAAGCAAAAATCCTGTCTGTGTGTGTTCTGTCAGACATCTGTGTGATGTGATCAATCTGTTTATTCCAGTTCAGAATGAGATTATTTGTTGTATTTTAACAGCAACAGTTCCAACCTAGACAGGTATGTCAGAAGGTGAATTCACCAATTTGTAAGTCGCTCTGGATAAGAGCGTCTGCTAAATGACTTAAATGTAAATGTAAATGTATGTACGAGTGTTTTTAATGGGAAAAATAAATATTAGATTTATGGGTATTTCATTGTTATTTGTTTTTGTCTATATCCCTTTTTTAGGCATAAGGGCAATGAAATGTACCGATATTTACACATAGTTGCATATTTTCCTAAGCTTGAGTCCCAGGAAAACAGAATTTCTCATTTGGGTCCCAGGCTGAAAAAGTTTAAGAACCCCTGCTCAAGGATATTCAGAGACTTGTCCTGGAGCCACTCCTGCATTGTCTTGGCTGTGTGCTTAGAGTCGTTGTCCTGTTGGAATGTGAACCTTTGACCCAGTCTGAGGTCCTAAGTGCTCTGGAGCAGGTTTTCATCAAGCATCTCTCTGTACTTTGCTCCGTTCATCTTTCCCTCGATCCTGACTAGTCTCCCATTCCCTGCCGCTGAAAAACATCCCCACAGCCTGATGCTGCCACCATCATGCTTCAGTGTAGCGATGGTGCCAGGTTTCTTCCAGACCTGGTGCTTGGCATTCAGGCCAAAGAGTTCAATCTTGGTTTCATCAGACCAGAGAATCTTGTTTCTCATGGTCCTTTAGATGCCTGTTGGCAAACTCCAAGCGGGCTGTCATGTGCCTTTTACTGAGGAGGGGCTTCCATCTAGACACTCTACCGTATAGGCCTGATTGGTGGGAGGGCTGCAGAGATGGTTGTTCTCTCATCTCCACAAAGGAACTCTAGAGCTCTGTCAGAATGACCATCGGGTTCTTGGTCACCTCCCTGACCAAGGCCCTTCTCCACCGATTGCTCAGTTTGGCTAGGCGGACAGCTCTAGGAAGAGTCTTGGTGGTTGCAGACTTCTTCCATTTAAGAAAGTTAGTGGCCTCTGTGTTCTTGGGGACCTGCTGCAGAATTTTTTAGTACCCTTCCCCAGATCTGTGCCTCAAACAATCCTGTCTTGGGGCTCTACGAACAATTCCTTTGACCTCATGGCTTGGTTTTGCTCTGCCATGCACTGTCAACTGTGGGACCTTATATAGACATGTTTTTGCCTTTCCAAATCATGTCGAATCAATTGACTGTACCACAGGTAGCAAAGGGTCTGTATAGTTATGAAAATAAGGTATTTCTGTCAAATATATATATACAGTGCCTTGCGAAAGTATTCGGCCCCCTTGAACTTTGAGACCTTTTGCCACATTTCAGGCTTCAAACATAAAGTTATAAAACTGTATTTTTTTGTGAAGAATCAACAACAAGTGGGACACAATCATGAAGTGGAAGGACATTTATTGGATATTTCAAACTTTTTGAACAAATCAAAAACTGAAAAATTGGGCGTGCAAAATTATTCAGCCCCTTTACTTTCAGTGCAGCAAACTCTCTCCAGAAGTTCAGGGAGGATCTCTGAATGATCCAATGTTGACCTAAATGACTAATGATGATAAATACAATCCACCTGTGTGTAATCAAGTCTCCGTATAAATGCACCTGCACTGTGATAGTCTCAGAGGTTCGTTAAAAGCGCAGAGAGCATCATGAAGAACAAGGAACACACCAGGCAGGTCCGAGATACTGTTGTGAAGAAGTGTAAAGCCGGATTTGGATACAAAAAGATTTCCCAAGCTTTAAACATCCCAAGGAGCACTGTGCAAGCGATAATATTGAAATGGAAGGAGTATCAGACCACTGCAAATCTACCAAGACCTGGCCGTCCCTCTAAACTTTCAGCTCATACAAGGAGAAGACTGATCAGAGATGCAGCCAAGAGGCCCATGATCACTCTGGATGAATTGCAGAGATCTACAGCTGAGGTGGGAGACTCTGTCCATAGGACAACAATCAGTCGTATATTGCACAAATCTGGCCTTTATGGAAGAGTGGCAAGAAGAAAGCCATTTCTTAAAGATATCCATAAAAAGTGTTGTTTAAAGTTTGCTACAAGCCACCTGGGAGACACACCAAACATGTGGAAGAAGGTGCTCTGGTCAGATGAAACCAAAATTGAACTTTTTGGCAACAATGCAAAACGTTATGTTTGGCGTAAAAGCAACACAGCTCATCACCCTGAACACACCATACCCACTGTCAAACATGGTGGTGGCAGCATCATGGTTTGGGCCTGCTTTTCTTCAGCAGGGACAGGGAAGATGGGAAGATGGATGGAGCCAAATACAGGACCATTCTGGAAGAAAACCAGATGGAGTCTGCAAAAGACCTGAGACTGGGACGGAGATTTGTTTTCCAACAAGACAATGATCCAAAACATAAAGCAAAATCTACAATGGAATGTTTCAAAAATAAACAGATCCAGGTGTTAGAATGGCCAAGTCAAAGTCCAGACCTGAATCCAATCGAGAATCTGTGGAAAGAACTGAAAACTGCTGTTCACAAATGCTCTCCATCCAACCTCACTGAGCTCGAGCTGTTTTGCAAGGAGGAATGGGAAAAAATGTCAGTCTGTCGATGTGCAAAACTGATAGAGACATACCCCAAGCGACTTACAGCTGTTTGAAATAAGTTTGAAATATCCAATAAATGTCGTTCCACTTCATGATTGTGTCCCACTTGTTGTTGATTCTTCACAAAAAAATACAGTTTTATATCTTATATCTTTTATATCTTGTTTGAAGCCTGAAATGTGTCAAAAGGTCGCAAAGTTCAAGGGGGCCGAATACTTTCGCAAGGCACTGTATATATATATATATATATTTGCAAAAATGTATAAAACCCTGTTTTCGCTTTGTCATTATAGGGTATTGTCTGTAGATACATTAGGAATTGATTTAATAAGTTTTAGAGTAAGGTTGTGACGTAACAATGTGGAAAATGTCAAGGGGTCTGAATATTTTCAGAATGCACTGTAAGTCAGAGTATGCTAGGTCAACAATGTATCTGGGTAGAAGGTTCCTTTAGGTACAGATCCGGGATCAGTTTTCCTGCCCAGATCCTAACCGTAACCAGGTTTTCATCAAGCATCTCTCTGTACTTTGCTCCGTTCATCTTTCCCTCGATCCTGACTAGTCTCCCATTCCCTGCCGCTGAAAAACATCCCCACAGCCTGATGCTGCCACCATCATGCTTCAGTGTAGCGATGGTGCCAGGTTTCTTCCAGACCTGGTGCTTGGCATTCAGGCCAAAGAGTTCAATCTTGGTTTCATCAGACCAGAGAATCTTGTTTCTCATGGTCCTTTAGATGCCTGTTGGCAAACTCCAAGCGGGCTGTCATGTGCCTTTTACTGAGGAGGGGCTTCCATCTAGACACTCTACCGTATAGGCCTGATTGGTGGGAGGGCTGCAGAGATGGTTGTTCTCTCATCTCCACAAAGGAACTCTAGAGCTCTGTCAGAATGACCATCGGTTCTTGGTCACCTCCCTGACCAAGGCCCTTCTCCACCGATTGCTCAGTTTGGCTAGGCGGACAGCTCTAGGAAGAGTCTTGGTGGTTGCAGACTTCTTCCATTTAAGAAAGTTAGTGGCCTCTGTGTTCTTGGGGACCTGCTGCAGAATTTTTTTAGTACCCTTCCCCAGATCTGTGCCTCAAACAATCCTGTCTTGGGGCTCTACGAACAATTCCTTTGACCTCATGGCTTGGTTTTTGCTCTGCCATGCACTGTCAACTGTGGGACCTTATATAGACATGTTTTTGCCTTTCCAAATCATGTCGAATCAATTGACTGTACCACAGGTAGCAAAGGGTCTGTATAGTTATGAAAATAAGGTATTTCTGTCAAATATATATATACAGTGCCTTGCGAAAGTATTCGGCCCCCTTGAACTTTGAGACCTTTTGCCACATTTCAGGCTTCAAACATAAAGTTATAAAACTGTATTTTTTTGTGAAGAATCAACAACAAGTGGGACACAATCATGAAGTGGAAGGACATTTATTGGATATTTCAAACTTTTTGAACAAATCAAAAACTGAAAAATTGGGCGTGCAAAATTATTCAGCCCCTTTACTTTCAGTGCAGCAAACTCTCTCCAGAAGTTCAGGGAGGATCTCTGAATGATCCAATGTTGACCTAAATGACTAATGATGATAAATACAATCCACCTGTGTGTAATCAAGTCTCCGTATAAATGCACCTGCACTGTGATAGTCTCAGAGGTTCGTTAAAAGCGCAGAGAGCATCATGAAGAACAAGGAACACACCAGGCAGGTCCGAGATACTGTTGTGAAGAAGTGTAAAGCCGGATTTGGATACAAAAAGATTTCCCAAGCTTTAAACATCCCAAGGAGCACTGTGCAAGCGATAATATTGAAATGGAAGGAGTATCAGACCACTGCAAATCTACCAAGACCTGGCCGTCCCTCTAAACTTTCAGCTCATACAAGGAGAAGACTGATCAGAGATGCAGCCAAGAGGCCCATGATCACTCTGGATGAATTGCAGAGATCTACAGCTGAGGTGGGAGACTCTGTCCATAGGACAACAATCAGTCGTATATTGCACAAATCTGGCCTTTATGGAAGAGTGGCAAGAAGAAAGCCATTTCTTAAAGATATCCATAAAAAGTGTTGTTTAAAGTTTGCTACAAGCCACCTGGGAGACACACCAAACATGTGGAAGAAGGTGCTCTGGTCAGATGAAACCAAAATTGAACTTTTTGGCAACAATGCAAAACGTTATGTTTGGCGTAAAAGCAACACAGCTCATCACCCTGAACACACCATACCCACTGTCAAACATGGTGGTGGCAGCATCATGGTTTGGGCCTGCTTTTCTTCAGCAGGGACAGGGAAGATGGGAAGATGGATGGAGCCAAATACAGGACCATTCTGGAAGAAAACCAGATGGAGTCTGCAAAAGACCTGAGACTGGGACGGAGATTTGTTTTCCAACAAGACAATGATCCAAAACATAAAGCAAAATCTACAATGGAATGTTTCAAAAATAAACAGATCCAGGTGTTAGAATGGCCAAGTCAAAGTCCAGACCTGAATCCAATCGAGAATCTGTGGAAAGAACTGAAAACTGCTGTTCACAAATGCTCTCCATCCAACCTCACTGAGCTCGAGCTGTTTTGCAAGGAGGAATGGGAAAAAATTTCAGTCTCTCGATGTGCAAAACTGATAGAGACATACCCCAAGCGACTTACAGCTGTTTGAAATAAGTTTGAAATATCCAATAAATGTCGTTCCACTTCATGATTGTGTCCCACTTGTTGTTGATTCTTCACAAAAAAATACAGTTTTATATCTTATATCTTTTATATCTTGTTTGAAGCCTGAAATGTGTCAAAAGGTCGCAAAGTTCAAGGGGGCCGAATACTTTCGCAAGGCACTGTATATATATATATATATATTTGCAAAAATGTATAAAACCCTGTTTTCGCTTTGTCATTATAGGGTATTGTCTGTAGATACATTAGGAATTGATTTAATAAGTTTTAGAGTAAGGTTGTGACGTAACAATGTGGAAAATGTCAAGGGGTCTGAATATTTTCAGAATGCACTGTAAGTCAGAGTATGCTAGGTCAACAATGTATCTGGGTAGAAGGTTCCTTTAGGTACAGATCCGGGATCAGTTTTCCTGCCCAGATCCTAACCGTAACCATTTAACAGGTGTATAATAGGGGCAGCTTCACCCTAGCAACATAGCAATGAGGATAATAATTAACAACTGTGATACATCAAGGAGCTCTGCTTGGAGATCCACTGTTTAAATTCCCCCTTATGGACCGCATACTGTCTATATATAGGAGGAGGCAGAGCTATGCAGCGACGGCACCAAGTCCACCATTAAGCCTAGTCAGATGTCTGTGGCACGGATCACCTGCATGCGTGGTCAGGGTCCCAACAAGGGAGTACCGTTCATCGATGACTACATCTCTACTCAGGAGCAGGTAATGCAGCCCCTCTCTCCCTGGCAATAATAATGACTACTTTAACAGGATGGATGGATGTCCAGATAATTATTGCTATGCAGTAAAATCTGATGTGACAGCTTCCTAACAAAGCGACCTAGTTTTAACTAATCTTAGTTCTTAAAGTTTATTCTTCCTCGCTGTTTTGCTGGTGCAGGTGGTGGACTATCTGACCCAGTACTCAGGCATCAAACCAGGGGACCTGGATGCTAAGATTTCCTCTAAGCACTTGACCACTCTGAAGTCAACATACCTGAAGCTACGCTTCCTCATTGACACCGGAGTATGCTTTGTTGGCCATGGTTTACAGAAGGACTTCCGGGTTATAAATTTGCTGGTAAATTTGTATACTTAATTTACCTGATTTTTAAATTGAACCAATTTTATCTGTGTTTCTATACCCCTAGCCGCAGTTTTAGTAAAGATTATGGGCCGGTTTCCCGGAGACAGGTCAAGCCTAGTCCTGGACTAAAAGCATGCTCAATGGGCAATCTGCTTTGAAAAATGGCTGTTTAGCCTAGGACTAGTCTTTATATGTGTCCAGGAAACCAGCCCTATAGGTTAGCTAGATTAACAGTAGACAGGGTAATTTCAATGGAGGGAGTGTGGGAGCTCATTTTGACATACCTTGCTCATGTGCTGAAGGATCAGGTAGTTGACACCGTCTACCTGTTCCATATGCCTTGTAAGAGGATGATCTCTCTGCGCTTCCTCGCCTGGTACTTTCTGGGTAAGAGCTTATACTCCTTCACCACTGTTTAGGTCATATAGAAATTACTACTTTAGTCTGCTATTTTCCAAACTCATCCATGTAACAACCAAATTGTGTGAAATGGCAAACTTCTACTTCCTTCTCCGGACCTTAACATCCAAGGTGAGACCCATGACAGTATTGAGGACGCACGGACTGTCCTTGCTCTGTACAGGAAGTACCTGGAACTGAGTCGTGGAGGAGGGAACGACGAAGTCTGCAAAGTTCTGAAGGGACTCTATGAGAAAGGCCGCAAGCTAGACTGGAAAGTCCCTGACTGTGACACAGAGGATGGTCAAGGTAGCCCAAAAAGTATGAAACTGGCATTGCATTAGAGGGTGTAATGTTGGTGGGATCTGGATATTATTGGGGCTAACTTTATTTTTATTAGCAGTATACGGGATCTATCAATCTTCGTTGATTGAATGTAGTCCCCTCAGTACAGTCTTCCCCTCAGTGAAGGGTCTGTGAAGAGTGCCTGAAGACATTCCTGACAAACTGATTTAATCCTGGTGTTTAATCATTTCAATCAGCCTTTGATTTATTGTTAAAACCTGTACTCACAAGGTATTGACTCCCATAAAGTATGAAACTGGACAGGTTATCAACAAGAGCAGATTGCTGAAAGAGGTTGTGTCAGTGTCCCAACTTTCCACATAATCTTGCTTGCCTGTACAGTACCCTGATCTGACTCTGTCATTTACATTATTTGAAAAAGGACTGAACAGTTTTGATCTTCTCCAAAACAGAAGTCACAACAATTTCTACTTTCATTTAATATTTTTATTTTGGTTTGTAAAGAGTGTTTGTCATTATGCTGCTTACATGGGCAAATAATGTTAACATTTTGATAAACTTTTTATAGTGATGTTTTTTAAAATAAAAGCTTAATATAGTACACTAAATTGTATATTCATATTTCTATTTTCTTCCTAATTCACATTTTATGATAAAGTGGGAGATAGACATTTAGCTTAAAAGCTAGAATCCTGAGTTGCTACATCCACTTATACATTAATTATATATACACATTGATTATTGAGGAATATAACTTTATTTATTTATTTCACCTTTATTTAACCAGGTAACCTTTATTTAACCAAGTTGAGAACAAGTTCTCATTTACAATTGCGACCTGGCCAAGATAAAGCAAAGCAGTTCAACACATACAACAACACAGAGTTACACATGGAGTAAAACAAACATACAGTCAATAATACAGTAGAAAAATAAGTATATATACAATGTGAGCAAGTGAGGTGAGATAAGGGCAAAAAAAGGCCAAAGGTGGCAAAGTAAATACAATATAGCAAGTAAAACACTGGAATGGTTGATTTGCAGTGGAAGAATGTGCAAAGTAGAGATAGAAATAATGGGGAGCAAAATAAATAAATAAAGTATGGATAGATAAAGTAGTTGTTTGGGCTAAATTATAGATGGGCTATGTACAGGTGCAGTAATCTGTGAGCTGCTCTGACAGCTGGTGCTTAAAGCTAGTGAGGGAGATATGTGTTTCCAGTTTCAGAGATTTTTGTACTTCGTTCCAGTCATTGGCAGCAGAGAACTGGAAGGAGAGGCGGCCAAAGGAAGAATTGGTTTTGGGGGTGACCAGAGAGATATACCTGCTGGAGCGCGTGCTACAGGTTGGTGCTGCTATGGTGACCAGCGAGCTGAGATAAGGAGGGACTTAGCAGGGTCTTGTAGATGACCTGGAGCCAGTGGGTTTGGCGACGAGAATGAAGCGAGGGCCAGCCAATGAGAGCGTACAGTTCGCAGTGGTGGGTAGTATATGGGGCTTTGGTGACAAAACGGATGGCACTGTGATAGACTGCATCCAATTTATTGAGTAGGGTATTGGAGGCTATTTTGTGAATGACATGGCCGAAGTCAAGGATTGGGGTATGTTTGGCAGCATGCGTGAAGGATGCTTTGTTGCGAAATAGGAAGCCAATTCTAGATTTAACTTTGGATTGGATATGTTTGATGTGAGTCTGGAAGGAGAGTTTACAGTCTAACCAGACACATAGGTATTTGTAGTTGTCCGCATATTCTAAGTCAGAGCCGTCCAGAGTAGTGATGTTGGGCAGGTGCAGGCAGCGATCGGTTGAAGAGCATACATTTAGTTTTACTTGTATTTAAGAGCAATTGGAGGCCACGGTAGAAGAGTTGTATGGCATTGAAGCTCGCCTGAAGGTTTGTTAACACAGTGTCCAAAGAAGGGCCAGAAGTATACAGAATGGTATCGTCTGTGTAGAGGTGGATCAGAAACTCACTAGCAGCAAGAGCGTCATCATTGATGTATACAGAGAAGACAGTCAGTCCAAGAATTGAACCCTGTGGCACCCCCATAGAGACTGCCAGAGGCCCGGACAATAGACCCTCCGATTTGACACACTGAACTCTATCAGAGAAGTAGTTGGTGAACCAGGCGAGGCAATCATTTGAGAAACCATTTTAAATATGCTTCATGAACTTATTTCAACTGTCATACCCCAGCAGAACCGAAAATATAAGGGTGTTTTACACCAATGTTTTTAAACAATGTGAAATTTAAACCAACACTAGATAGCCTCAAAACATGGTTAAAAAATGATGTTGATATCATTGATGAGTCCTTGCATCCACAGCCCTGTCTGAATTTGAGAGGGGTTACATTTCTCCAGGCCCATTGCTTTTTACCAAAACAGAGGTGGGGTAACCCATGTTTCACTTTGAGGGCTAATTATCCCATATATTGTAGTGCGACACTGTGTGACGGCACGAGTTTATAGCAACCCCTGCTGACCATACTTGGAAATGTTTGCTTCTGTAATTCCAGGTGAGACGGGTGTAATCATTCATCTTGAATAGGTCAACGCAGGCTACTTCCAGTCTGCTTGTCTGACCATAATAAACCATTGAAAAGTTTTCTTCAACAGAAACTCTTTCTTGGCCTAATTTTGCAATGTCCGATACGTTTTTGTTAGCTACCCTACATTTGTGCAGGAACGACGGGAGGTAGGCTATTTACTTTTGCAGCTTTTGAAAATGTTTTTCTGGAGCAAGTAAAAAAATCGATTTTTATTGGTTAACGCTGCACAGAGTTGCAATTTAAATGAGTAGACACTGGGTGAACGTATTTATAAATGTTACAATGGATTTGAATTAGGCCTAAAACGTGCTATTTGGGTTATTGGACGGGATCCTGCGATGACGACCACCCAACGTTTCATTAGCCGTGCGCTAACCCGTGCTGTTACGTCATCCGTGTCTCTATTGTGATGTATGAGATTAGGTGGTTTTCAATGTCCGAAAGTGGCAATCATACGGTCATCATTTTCTACAAGACAGGTCATGAGGCAGTCGATCAGCAGAGATCTTACCAGCCAGCCACCCTACTCAGTAGACCCCTAGATCATACTCCACCGTCTCGACAATTATGATCGGACAGAAGAACAAAGTAAATCCTGTATTTCTCTACCCTAGAATATCCCATAGCCAAATATCCAGTCCATAATAATGCAATGGACTTTTCGACTGCAATCAATTTAGTCGTCATAGGCTTATATTAATGTTTTAGGATACGTTTAGCAGATTATGTCCTTATCTGCGAAAACGCTGCTGCCTCTATTCGTTTTCAAGTGAAAATATATTTCTCAAGCGGCAGAGAAAAATGACCAGCACGTGCGGCATTAGTTGTGGTCGGTAGCGAGCTGCGCCTTCGATGCCGCTGGGTGAGAGGCAAATCTGCCGCTGGCTTTCCATAGAAACCAATTGAGGGGGCTACGTTTTATTTCGTTGTGTGTAGACCATTGCATGCTCAAAAAAGGTGCTAGTTAATATAGCCTACCAAATAAGGGTTATTAATTTAAATCTGTAGGAGAACCCTTTGGATAACCTTTTATAAAGGTTCTATGTATAACCATCCACAACTAGATCTAACTTAATTAGAGGGTTCTATGATTCCCATACAGGGACAAATCAAAGAACCATAAGGGGTTGATATTGTTGCTGTGTGGGAACCGTTTTTGGTGCAATGTAGAACCTTTTTTTAGACCCATAATAGAGGGTTCTTTGATTTGTCCCTTTAGGCCAGTGGAGGGGAATATTTTTTCATGTTATGTAGAACCAATTTTTGAAGAACCATAAAGGTTATTTGGGTTGTCATTGTAGGAGAACCGTTTTGCTGCTATGTACAACTTATTTGGAACATATTTAAGGGGACTATTTGATATCTACAAGGGAACCCTTTCTGGTGCTATGTAGTGAGAACCCTCTTATGAAAAACTCTATTCTGGGTTCCAGGTAGAACCAATAACGTGTTCTATCTGGGACTGAACTAGAATTGCATTATCTGATTACTATTTACATTTAGCAGAATGGCGTATCAATAATTAAACTTGAGGAGTTGAACCCTTTTGGAACCCTTTTTTCTAAACTGTAGTAGATCATTTATTTCACATATGCAATCCATTCTCTCTTCTCTTCATCTACAGCGTAATAGTCTAAGGCGTAGCAGTCGCCGTGCCATGCAGGTGAGGTTGCTGTATGCTAGCATGCTTTCCATGCAGTCTGTTAACATCTGTTGCAACGATGCATCATACCATTAGGCCTATATTCAGCTGAGACCCAACTATACTGATTATTCTACATAGAGGATGCTTTTAAGTCCATGGCAGGATAATCTTTTTTTTTGTTATGACAATCCCAAATGGCACTCTATTCCTTATTTAGTGCACTACTTTTGACCAGGACCCATATGGGAATAGGGTGCCATTTGGGACAGATTATTTTATTTAATAAGGGTACAGGAAATACAATTATGTTCACAGGCCACGTTGACCTACCCTGAGGTGATCGTTCGGAGTGTGGAGATGACATCGGTCAGTAGGAGAGACATCTCCTCTTCGATCAGCAACAACACCTACAACCGATACTTGCTGGAGAAACAACAGAAGATAGGTTTGAAACACTTAGAAGTTGGTTGCCCTTAAAACTCGTACCCATATATGTGTTTGAAAATGGCTGATTTGGGCACTGATAATCGCCTAAATTGGAACGCAGTGGCTATTCAGTAAAATGCTATAAATTACGTCAGAGCTCAGGCTCTAAGCTTCACAGCGCTGAATGGATTTTGACTGACAACCTTTCTGAACCGCACGCAACAAAGTTACCCCCATCCCTCCCGCTAATTGTGCAATGTTTGCACCTTTTTCGTTGTCTGAGTGAGGGAAATGCTGTGCATTAAGAGGGCTCAATGTATTTTGAAAGATGAGAAGTTGAGGATTATAATAAATATTGCTTTGATGTCCTACAAGCAAGTCAAACACCCGAGTTCAAATGTGCACTTCACATTTCCACATCATAAAACTCATGTCATATACAGCGTCAACGTTTATGATCACTATGTTTGATGTAGTTACAAGATGATATAACGTGGTACCCTGGGTTGTTCTGAACAGAATGAGCCTATGTTTGTCTATTGTGGAGCCAAGTTCCTGTGGAACACGTACCTGAATGCATGCATGACTCCTTTCAATGCGCATCAAAATCATGATTTGTTTCTCTGAATTGCCCTGTGAAAGCCTAACACTGTAAGATTGTATTTTATAACTTAGCTAGTCATGTTGGCAATAGAACAAGATTTCAAATGATGCCCACCTGACCCATGGGCTGTTTTTTTTTAATTGTGTAAACAACAACAGTAATCGTATGATGGTGGGGATGCAAGGTTGGGCTCCAAACAAAACAACTACAAGTGTGTTTGCTCTAGTTCATTTGAGTGATACAAGTGCATTGAAATTACTTAGGAACTTTGCACTTTTTGGAGAAGTGTGTGTCCACTTGGAGATACCAGTTAGTCCTCTCACTCAAACCCATTTTTTTTGTCATGTTGCACCTACTCCACATTTTCCAGGAATATTCTTTCTTATTTTCAGATTTCGTATTCAACAAATGCAGCGAAAAGTAAAGTAAATTTAAAATGCACATAAAATCAAGTCTCTTGTGTCAGGTGAACTGTTGTGTCCTCATCTTTGGTTCAAATTTTCCCTAAATCCGCAAACTGTTCCCTTTCAAATGCTACTATGCTTATGCATATGCTTTTTATATTTATTCTGTTAGAAACATTTCAATTTAGACCTATAGGCAAATTGATGTTGTTTTTTCAGTTTGGGATTTTGTATAATAAGGAAATACTCGAGTACCAGTTTGGTAAACTGAAAAAGGTGTGGGATATCAAACAGCATGATAATTACACAGGTGCACCTTATACTGGGGACAATAAAAGACCACTCTAAAATGTGCCGTTTTGTCACACAGCACAATGCCACAGATGTCTTGAAGTTAGCATGCAATTAATTGGCATGCTGAATGCAAGAATGTCCACCGGAGTTGTTGCCAGAGAATTGAATGTTAATTGCTCTACCCTAAGCCACCTCTAAAACGTCGTTTTAGAGAGTTTGTCAGTACGTCCAACCGGCCTCACAACTGCAGACCAAGTGTAACCACCCCAGCCCAGGACCCCCACAACCTGCTTTTTCACCTGTGGGATCATCTGAACCCAGACTGGTGAAACTGGGTTTGCACAACCGAAGAATTTCTGCACAAATTGTCAGAAGCTTATCTGCGTGCTCGTCGTCCTTGTCAGGGTCTAGACCTGACTGCAGCTCGGCGTTGTAACCGACTTTTACCTTTATTTAACCAGGCAAGTCAAGTCAGAAATTCTTATTTTCAATGACGGCCTGGGAACAGTGGGTTAACTGCCTGTTCAGGGCCAGAACGACAGATTTGTACCTTGTCAGCTCGGGGGTTTGAACTCGCAACCTTCCAGTTACTAGTCCAACGCTCTAACCACTAGGCTACCCTGCCGCCCCTGCCGACTTCAGTTGGCAAATGTTGACCTTCGATGGCCATACAGCTGTAATCGCAGCAAAAGGTGGCGCTACAAAGTATTAACTTAAGGGGGCTGAATAATTTTGCACGCCCAATTTTTCAGTTTTTGATTTGTTCAAAAAGTTTGAAATATCCAATAAATGTCGTTCCACTTCATGATTGTGTCCCACTTGCTGTTGATTCTTCACAAAAAAATACAGTTTTATATCTTTGTTTGAAGCCTGAAATGTGGCAAAAGGTCGCAAAGTTCAAGGGGGCCGAATACTGTTGCCAGTTCATCTTGTCCCATCAAGTCCTAGCACCGTGTTTCCGTGTTTCCTGTGCTCTAGTTTTTGTTTTTCCTAGTCCTCCCAGCTCTGACCTTTCTGCATGTCCTGACCCTGATCCTGCCTGCCGCCCTGTACCTGCCTGACTCTGATTTGGATTACGACCCTTTGCCTGCCAATTGTGTCTGCATCTGGGTCTTAGCCTGAGATTAGGTTCTTATGAATTTATTTCAATTGACTGATTTCCTTATATGACATGTATCTTAGTAAAATCTTTGAAATTGTTGCATGTTGCTTTTATATTTTTGCTCAGTGTAGATGAAGGACACCATACGTTTCCCAATAAGCAAAAACTGGTTCAATCAGTGTTGTTTCCACTTAATTTCAACCAAAACATTTAATGTGATGATGTTGAATCAAAGTGGATAACTGATTGGATTTGAAAATCAGTGCAAGAGATTTTTTTTTTCAGACAAATTTTAGCCTAAGTCTAATGACATGGTGACATTTTTTGTTGATTTCACATTGAATTCACGTTAGTTGACATCTCAACCAAATGTAATTCAAAACTAGATGTTGAAATGACATGTGTGCCCAGTGGGTTGATACTTGGACTCGTTGTTAAGCCTTTGTCACGACTGGCTAGGTGTGTAGCGAGGAATCAGGCGCAGAGAGGTCCAGGGGAAAAGTGCACTTTAATACGGCACAAAAATGAAATGCCCAACACGCAGGGCGCAAACACTGACCAACCCAAAACAACGGGTAACAAGGTCCAGAGCACTAACAACACCAACGATACAACGTGAACATCAAAATAATCCCGCACAACAAAGGGGCGGGTTCCATACGCTAAAATAGGGAAGAAAATCAAGCACACACAAAATAGGAACAGGTGTAACAAATGAGACAAAACTAACAGAAAAGAAAAAGGGATCGGTGGCGGCTGGTGACGATGACCGCCGAGCACCACCCGAACAGGCGGGGGAGCCAACTTCGGCGGGAGTCGTAACAGTCTTTGTCAAGTACTTGTTACACTGTAAAGATTAAACATCTAATCAACTTCATTTTTGGGCTTACAGAGTTGGTTTGGTTCCAGAAGACAGGGAAGAAATCAACTCTGGCTGTCGGAGCAACCAGTCCAACACCTGCTGTGTTCAATGGCACTAAGGGTCTATCTGACAAGTAAGGTATTTTTTACATATCCTTTGTGGTTCAGGGTTGGTATGATGTCAACGGATCCCCAGCAGTTGTCAATTTATGAAGTGCATATACACATTAGGCCTACAACAGAGCCATAGATTGATATGGGTCTGGCTGTATTGAAGTTGCATTGCACACATGATCAGATCTGCAACGCCTGGTTGTTTTATTGTCTCAGGATGTATCATATTGAAGTGGATCCTTAGACTTTCAAATAAAATCAAATGTTATTTGTCACACACACATGGTTAGCAGATGTTAATGCGAGTGTGGCGAAATGCTTCTGCTTCTAGTTCCAACAGTGCAGTAATATTCAACACTTCTCCAGGCGTTGTGAGATCTGATCATCTGTGCAATGCAAATGCCATATGATCAGAGCTTTATATAGGCTATGTAGAAATCTATGGCTTTGTTGTAGACCTGGAACATAGCCATTTGAATGAATTCTATTGACCAGCGATATGTGAGTAAAGACCTTTAAACAGGTCAACATTCACAAGGCCGCTGGGCCAGACGAATTACCAGTACGTGTACTCCGAGCATGTGCTGGTGTAACAGTATAACTTTAGACCGTCCCCTCGCCCATACCCAGGCGCGAACCAGGGACCCTCTGCACACATCAACAACAGTCACCCACTAAGCATCGTTATCCATCACTCAACAAAAGCCGCGGCCCTTGCAGAGAAAGGGGAACCACTACTTCAAGGTCTCAGAGCAAGTGAAGTCACCGATTGAAACACTATTTAGCGCGCACCACTGCTAACTAAGCTAGCCGTTTCACATCCATTACACTCACCCCCCTTTTGACCGCCTCCTTTTCCGCAGCAAACAGTCATCCGGGTCAACAGCATCAATATAACAGTATAACTTTAGATCGTCCCCTCGCCCATACCCGGGCGCGAGCCAGGGACCCTCTGCACACATCAACAACAATCACCCTCGAAGCATCGTTCCCCATCGCTCCACAAAAGCCACGGCCCATGCAGAGCAAGGGGAACCACTACTTCAAGATCTCAGAGCAAGTGACGTCACCGATTGAAACGCTATTTAGCGCACACCACCGCTAACTAAACTAGCCGTTTCACATCCGTTACACTGACCAACTGTCAAGTGTCTTCACTGACATTCTCAACCTCTCACTGTCTGAGTCTGTAATACCAACATGTTTCAAGCAGACCACCATAGTCCTTGTGCACAAGAACACTAAGGTAACCTGCCTAAATGACTACCGACCCGTAGCACTCACGTCTGTAGCCATGAAATGCTTTGAAAGGCTGGTCATGGCTCACATCAACACCATTATCCCAGAAACCCTAGACCCACTCCAATTTGCATACCACAGATGATGCAATCTCTATTGCACTCCACACTGCCCTTTCCCATCTGGAAAAAAGGAACACCTGTGTGAGAATGCAATTAATTGACTACAGCTCAGCGTTCAAGACCATAGTGCCCTCAAAGCTCATCACTAAGCTAAGAACCTTGGGACTGAACACCTCGCTCTGCAACTGAATCCTGGACTTCCTGATGGCCCGCCCCCAGGTGGTAAGGGTAGGTAACAACACATCCGCCACGCTGATCCTCAACACGGGGGCCCCTCAGGGGTGCGTACTCAGTCCCCTCCTGTACTCCCTGTTCACTCATGACTGCACGACCAGGCATGACTCCAACACCATCATTACATTTGCTGATGACACAACAGTGGTAGGCCTGATCACCGAGAATGATGAGACAGCCTATGGGGAGGAGGTCAGAGACCTGACCATGTGGTGCAAGGACAACAACCTCTCCCTCAACGTGATCAAGACAAAGGAGATGATTGTGGACTACAGGAAAAGGAGGACCGAGCACACCCCCATTCTCATCGACGGGGCTGTAGTGGAGCAGGTTGAGAGCTTCAAGTTCCTTGGCGTCCACATCACCAACAAACTAACATGGTCCAACCACACCAAGACAATCGTGAAGAGGGCTCAACAAAACCTATTCCCCCTCAGGAGACTGAAAAGATTTGGCATGTGTCCTCAGATCCTCAAAAGGTTTTACAGCTGTACCATCGAAAGCATCCTGACGGGTTGCATCATTGCCTGGTGTGGCAACTGCTCAGCCTCCGGACAGCAAGGCACTACAGAGGGTGGTGCATATGGCCCAGTACATCACCGGGACCAAGCTTCCTGCCATCCTGGACCTTAATACCAGGCGGTGTCAGAGAAGGCCCAAAAAATTGTCAAAGACTCCAGCCACCTTAGTCATAGACTGTCCTCTCTGCCACCGCACGGCAAGCGGTACCGGAGCGCCAAGTCTAGGTCCAAGAGGCTTCTAAACAGGTTGTACCCCCAAGCCATTAGACTCCCGAACAGCTAATGAAATGGCTAACCAGACTATTTGCATTGCCCCCCCGCCCACACACACACACACTGCTGCTAAGCTCTGTTATTATCTATGCATAGCCACTTTAATAACTCTACCTACATGTACATAATTACCTTGACACGGGTGCCCCTCTCATATTGACACATTGACTCTGTACCGGTACCCTTATCTCTTACTTTTTTGGGGGGATTTTCTTAAAACTGCATTGGTGGTTAAGGGCTTGTAAGTAAGCATTTCACTGTAAGGTGTTGTTATTTGATTTGATTTATGACGTGACCAAAGGCAACCAAAGATATTGCAGAGAGATGGCGAAGCATGAGGCTGCACTCATCAACACCCAAACACAGATACTATTAAGCATCTGCGTATGTGCACAGGAATTAGCTTCTCTCTCTCTACTGCAACATTGTTTCGCACTGTCTTTGTGTCGGCAGTTGTGCCACGGCTCATGTTTACGTCATATTACTCAATCTACATTTAAATCAAATTGGAACACATTTTAATTGACGTTTGTTTCAGGCAGTGGCAGTCCATACAAGGGGAGATGCCAGGCAATGTAAGATTATTTTCTCTTTATTCCACCAGAAGAGGCTGGTGGGAGGAACTATAGGAGGATGGGCTCATTGCAATGGCTAGAATGGAAAGATGGAACGGTATCAAATACATCAAACATATGAAAACCACGTTTGACACCGTTCCATAATTCCATTCCAGCCATTACATTGAGCCCGTCCTGCTATAGCTCCTCCCACCAGACTCCTTGTCATACCGTTTCTGTACCATACAGGGTAAATGGTATTATCACCCAAGCCTACTTCATAGAGCTCCTCCCACCAGCCTCCTGTTAATTCAACATACAGTTGAAGTTGGAAGTTTACATACACTTAGGTCATTAAAACCTGTTTTTCAACCACTCCAAAAATTTCTTGTTAACAAACTATAGTTTTGGCAAGTCGGTTAGGACATCTACTTTGTGCATGACACAAGTAATTTTTCCAACAATTGTTTACAGACAGATTATTTCACTTATAATTCAGTGGGTCAGCAGTTTACATACACTAAGTTGACTGACATTGACATAATTTGAGCCAATTAGTGGTGTACCTGTGGATGTATTTCAAGGTCTACCTTCAAACGCAGTGCCTCTTTGCTTAACATCATGGGAAAATCAAAAGAAATCAGCCAAGACCTCTGAAAAAAATATTGTAGAACTCCACAAGTCTGGTTCATACTTGGGCGCAATTTCCAAACGCATGAAGGTACCACGTTCATTTGTACAAACAATAGTACACAAGTATAAACACCATGGGACCATGCAGCCGTCATACCGCTCAGGAAGGAGATCCGTTCTGTCTCCTAGAGATGAAGGTAGTTTGGTGCGAAAAGTGCAAATCAATCCCAGAACAACAGCAAAGGACCTTGTGAAGAGGAAACAGGTACAAAAGCATCTATATCAACAGTAAACTGAGTCCTATATAGACATAACCTGAAAGGCCGCTCAGCAAGGAAGAAGCCACTGCTCCAAAACCGCCTTAAAAAAGCAAGACGACGGTTTGCAACTGCACATGGGGACAAAGATCGTACTTTTTGGAGAAATTTGAAACAAACAGAATCAAATCAAATGTATTTATATAGCCCTTCGTACATCAGCTGATATCTCAAAGTGCTGTACAGAAACCCAGCATAAAACCCCAAACAGCAAGCAATGCAGGTGTAGAAGCACGGTGGCTTGGGAAAAACTCTCTAGAAAGGCCTAAACCTAGGAAGACACCTAGAGAGGAACTAGGCTATGTGGGGTGGCCAGTCCTCTTCTGGCTGTGCCGGGTGGAGATTATAACAGAACATGACCAAGATGTTCAAATGTTCATAAATGACCAGCATGGTCAAATAATAATAATCACAGGCAGAACAGTTGAAACTGGAGCAGCAGCACGGCCAGGTGGACTGGGGACAGCAAGGAGTCATCATGCCAGGTAGTCCTGAGGCATGGTCCTAGGGCTCAGGTCCTCCGAGAGAGAGAAAGAAAGAGCGAAAGAGAGAATTAGAGAGACCATACTTAAATTCACACAGGACACCGGATAGGACAGGAGAAGTACTCCAGATATAACAAACTGACCCTAGCCCCCCGACACATAAACTACTGCAACATAAATACTGGAGGCTGAGACAGGAGGGGCTAGGAGACACTGTGGCCCCATCCGATGACACCCCCGGACAGGGCCAAACAGGAAGGATATAACCCCACCCACTTTGCCAAAGCACAGCCCCCACATCAGTAGAGGGATATCTTCAACCACCAATTTACCATCCTGAGACAAGGCCGAGTATAGCCCACAAAGACCTCCGCCACGGCACAACCCAAGGGGGGGCGCCAACCCAACTGTTTGGCCAGAATGACCATTGTTATGTTTGGAGGAAAAAAGGAGAGGCTTGCAAGCCGAAGAACCCCATCCCAACCGTGAAACATGGGGGAGGCAGCATCATGTTGTGCTTTGCTGCATGAGGGACTGGTGCACTTCACAAAATAGATGGCATCATGAGGTAGGAAAATTATGTGGATATATTGAAGCAACTTAAGACATCCGTCAGGAAGTGAAAGCTTGGTCGCAAATGGGTATTCCAAATGGACAATGACCCCACAGCATACTACCAAAGTTGTGGCAAAATGGCTTAAGGACAACAAAATCAAGGTATTGGAGTGGCCATCACAAAGCCCTGACCTCAATCCTATAGAACATTTGTGGGCAGAACTAAAAAAGTGTGCGAGCAGGTAGGCCTACAAACCTGACTCAGTTACACCAGCTCTGTCAGGAGGAATGGGCCAAAATTGACCCAACTTATTGTGGGAAACTTGTGGAAGGCTACCTGAAACATTTGACCCACGTTAAACAATTTAAAGGCAATGCTCTCAAATGCTAATGGAGTATGTAAACTTCTGACCCACTGGGAATGTGATGAAAGAAATAAAAGCTGAAATAAATCACTCTCTACTATTATTTCACATTCTTAAAATAAAGTGGTGATCCTAACTGACCTAAAACAGAACATTTTTAATAGGATTAAATGTCAGGAATTGTGAAAAACTGAGTTTAAATGTATTTGGCTAAGGTGTATGTAAACTCCTGACTTCAACTGTGCCCTTCCTCACCATCAAATCCCTAAATTGTTGTTACTCATATACTATTACAGTATATTGTAAAAATCTCTTTAGTAATGTAGTTTCAGGAGACATGTCAAAAGACAAAGTGCTAAATATCTTTGGCATTCACATTACTTCTAATTTATAAAAAGATCTGACTCTTCTTGCCACTCTGTGTAAAAAAAGATGACAAGAGAGGACTTTAATGAGACCTGCAACACCATCCTATCATGGGTGAAAGAGGCCGTTGGGACTGCTGTGAAGCCTGCCCTGGACCTGACCTGGGAAATCATCACCACTAACGGATCTTCAATATTGTCCTCCCCCTCCAGCTGCTCACGAACAGAGGAATGCTCAGTTGTGATCTGTCCCTTACCATCAAGGTATTTTGAAAGTAATAGTACTCTATGGTCAGTGGTAAGAACTTTGACCTGTGTTAATTATCACATGTCATACATTGACTGTACTGCTACTCTGCTGTTCTCTGAATTGTATTTATTATGGATCCCCATTAGCTGTTGCCACAGATTGTAAACTGTCATGGTCAAAACATATTGATACAACATTAGCTATGATGGGGAGATGTCTGTCCATAATAAAGGGCTCTTCTGCCTTCTTAGCAGCATTAGGCAGGTCATACAGGCCCTAGGTTTGTCGCACCAGGACTACTGTTCAGTCGTGTGGTCAGGTTCCACAAAGAGGGACTTAGGAAAATTGCAATTGGCTCAGAACAGGGCAGCACGGCTGGCCCTTAGATGTATACAGAGAGCTAACATTAATGTACACCGAGAGCAGCTACTCTTCCTGGGGTCTAGCAAAATTGAGGCAGTTATACAATTTTAAAAACATTATAATACATTCACAACAGATTTCACAACACATTAAGTATATGCCCTTAGGGTCTTACTCTACTACCACATATCTACAACACAAAATGTATGTGTACGTTTGTGTATTGTGCGTATGTTATCGTGTGTTTGTATGCATGTGTCTGTGCCTATGTTTGTGTTTCTTCACAGTCCCCACTATTCCATAAGGTGTATTATTTTCAAATCTAATTTAACTGCTTGCATGAGTTACTTGATGTGAAATAGAGTTCCATGTACGCATGGCTCTTTGTAGTACTGTGTGCCTCCCATAGTCTGTTCTGGACTTGTGGACTGTGAAGAGACCTCTGGTGGCATGTCTTGTGGGGTATGCATGGGTGCCAGTAGTTCAAACAGACAGCTCAGTGCATTCAACATGTCAATACATCTCACAAATACAAGTAGTGATGAAGTCAATCTCTCCTCCACTTTGTGTGGAAACAAGTCTCTCACCGTTGCCGCTTGCTATAGACCACCCTCTGCCCCCAGCTGTACCCTGGACACCATACTTTTCAGGGAAGTCAGGAACAAATATACACAGGCAGCTAGGAAAGCTTTTTCAAGCAGAAATTTGCATTCTGTAGCACAAACTCAAAACATTTCTGGGACACTGTAAAGTCCGTGGAGAATAAGAGCACCTCCTCCCAGCTGCTCACTGCACTGAGGCTAGGAAACACTGTCACCACCGATAAATCCACTAAAATTGAGAATTTCAATAAGCATTTTTCTACGGCTGGCCATGCTTTCCAGCTGGCTACCCCTACCCCGGTCAACAGCCCTGCACTCCCCACAGCAACTCCCCCTAGCCTCCCCCATTTCTCCTTCACCCAAATCCAGATAGCTGATGTTCTTAAAGAACTGCAAAACCTGGACCCCTACAAATCAGCCGGGCTAGACAATCTGGACCCTCTCTTTTTGAAATGATCTGCCGAAATTGTTGCAACCCCTATTACTGTTCAACCTCTCTTTCATATCGTCTGAGATTCCCAAAGATTGGAAAGCTGCCGCGGTTATCCCGCTCTTCAAAGGGGAAGACATTCTAGACCCAAATTGCTACAGACCTACAGTGGGGCAAAAAAGTATTTAGTCAGCCACCAATTGTGCAAGTTCTCCCACTTAAAAAGATGAGAGAGGCCTGTATATACATATGAGATGAGTATGTAAACAAAGTGGCATAGTTAAAGTGGCTAGTGATACATGTATTACATAAGGATGCAGTCGATGATATAGAGTACAGTATATACATTATATAACATATATAACATTATATAATGTAGCATTGTTTAAAGTGGCTAGTGATATATTTACATCATTTCCCATCAATTCCCATTATTAAAGTGGCTGTTGAGTCAGTGTCAGTGTGTTAGTAGCAGCCACTCAATGTTAGTGGTGGCTGTTTAACAGTCTGATGGCCTTGAGATAGAAGCTGTTTTTCAGTCTCTCGGTCCCAGCTTTGATGCACCTGTACTGACCTCGCCTTCTGGATGATAGCGGGGTGAACAGGCAGTGGCTCGGGTGGTTGATGTCCTTGATGATCTTTATGGCCTTCCTGTAACATCGGGTGGTGTAGGTGTCCTGGAGGGCAGGTAGTTTGCCCCCGGTGATGCGTTGTGCAGACCTCACTACCCTCTGGAGAGCCTTACGGATGAGGGCGGAGCAGTTGCCGTACCAGGCGGTGATACAGCCCGCCAAGATGCTCTCGATTGTGCATCTGTAGAAGTTTGTGAGTGCTTTTGGTGACAAGCCGAATTTCTTCAGCCTCCTGAGGTTGAAGAGGCGCTGCTGCGCCTTCTTCACGATGCTGTCTGTGTGAGTGGACCAATTCAGTTTGTCTGTGATGTGTATGCCGAGGAACTTAAAAACCACATGACTGAACAGGTGCAACAAAACTAGGGCTTATAGGACCTGCCTTGTTTATAGTGCTGTTAAGAAAGCAACCCAGGGTTACTCCAAGCAGTTTAGTCACCTCAACTTGCTCAAATTCCACGTTATTCATTACGATTTAGTTGAGGTTTAGGGTTTAGTGAATGATTTATCCCAAATACAATGCTTTTAGTTTTATAAATATTTTGGACTAATTTATTCCTTGCCACCCATTCTGAAACTAACTGCAGCTCTTTGTTAAGTGTTGCAGTCCTTTCAGTCGCTGTATTAGCTGACATGTACAGTCGTGGCCAAAAGTTTTGAGAATGACACAAATATTAATTTTCACTAAGTCTGCTGCCTCAGTGTCTTTAGATATTTTTGTCAGATGTTACTATGGAATACTGAAGTATATTTACAAGCATTTCATTAGTGTTAAAGGCTTTTGTTGACAATTACATGAAGTTGATGCAAAGAGTCAATATTTGCAGTGTTGACCCTTCTTTTTCAAGACCTCTGCAGTCTGCCCTGGCATGCTGTCAATTAACTTCTGGACCACATCCTGACTGATGGCAGCCCATTCTTGCATAATCCATGCTTGGAGTTTGTCAGAATCTGTAGGTTTTTGTTTGTCCACCCGCCTCTTGAGGATTGAAAACAAGTTCTCAATGGGATTCGTGGTCTGGAGTGTTTCCTGGCCATGGACCAAAAATATCGATGTTTTGTTCCCCGAGCCACTTAGTTATCACTTTTGCCTTATGGCAAGGTGCTTCATCATGCTGGAAAAGGCTTTGTTCGTCACCAAACTGTCCCTGGATGGTTGGGGGAAGTTGCTCTCGGAGGATGTGTTTGTACCGTTCTTTATTCATGGCTGTGTTCTTGGCAAAATTGTGAGTGAGCCCACTCCCTTGGCTGAGAAGCAACCCCACACATGAATAATCTCAGGATGTTTTACTATTGGCATGACACAGGACTGATGGTAGCACTCACTTTCTTCTCCGGACAAGCTTTTTTCCGGATGCCCCAAACAGTTAGAAAGGGGATTCATCAGAGAAAATGACTTTACCCCAGTCCTCAGCAGTCCAATCCCTGTACCTTTTGCAGAATATCAGTCTGTCCCTGATGTTTTTCCTGGAGAGAAGTGGCTTCTTTGCTGCCTTTTTTGACACCAGGCCATCCTCCAAAAGTCTTCACCTGACTGTGCGTGCAGATGCACTCACACCTGCCTGCTGCCATTCCTGAGCAAGCTCTGTACTGGTGGTGCCCCGATCCCGCAGTTGAATCAACTTTAGGAGATGGTCCTGGCGCTTGCTGGACTTTCTTGGGCGACCTGAAGCCTTCTTCACAACAATTGAACTGCTCTCCTTGAAGTTCTTGATGATCCGATAAATGATTGATTTAGGTGCAATCTTACTGGCAGCAATATCCTTGCATGTGAAGCCTTTTTTGTGCAAAGCAATGATGATGGCACTTGTTTCCTTGCAGGTAACCATGGTTGACAGAGGAAGAACAATGATTCCAAGCACCACCCTTCTTTTGAAGTTTCCAGTCTGTTATTCGAACTCAATCAGCATGACAGAGTGATTTCCAGCCTTGTCCTCGTCAACACTCACACCTGTATTAACGAGAGAATCACTGACATGATGTCAGCTGGTCCTTTTGTGGCAGGGCTGAAATGCAGTGGAAATGTTTTTTGGGGGATTCAGTTCATTTGCATGGCAAAAAGGGACTTTGCAATTAATTGTAATTCATCTGATCACTCTTCATAACATTCTGGAGTATATGCAAATTGCCATCATACAAACTGAGGCAGGAGACTTCTCAACTTTTGGCCACGACTGTATAGTGTTGAGTCATCCGCATACATAGACACACTGGTTTTACTCAAAGCCAGTGGCAGGTTGTTAATAAAGATTGAAAAAAGTAAGGGGCCTAGACAGCTTTCCTGATTATACCTGGATTATGTTGGATAGGCTTCCATTAAAGAACACCCTCTGTGTTCTGTTGGACAGGTAACTCCACAACAAAAGTCTTTAAGGCAATGGGTGGCTACTTTGGAGAATCTTCAATATAAAATATATTTTGATTTAAACCAAACACTTTTTTGGTTACTACATGGTTCCAAATGTGTCATTTCATAGTTTTGATGTCTTCGCTATTATTCTACAATGTAGAAAATAGTTTTAAAAAATATAGAAAAACCCTTGAATGAGTAGGTGTGTCCAAACTTTTGACTGGTACTCTATGTATTCAAAATATATAAAAATTAGAAGAAAAAAAATGGGCAAAAGTTTTGCACTGGGTCTTTAGTAGGATTAGAGTACCAATGTAGACAGTATATTCGGAAAGTATTCAGACCCCTTGAATTTTTCCCACATTTTGTTATGTTACAGCCTTATTCTAAAACGGATTAAATAGTTATTTTCCCTCATCATACTACACACAATAACCCATAATGATGAAGCGAAAACAGGTTTTTAGAAGAAAACCCCCCCGGAAATATCACATTTACATAAGTATTCAGACCCTTTCCTCAGTACTTTGTTGAAGCACGTTTGGCAGCGATTACAGCGTCAAGTCTTCTTGGGTATGATGCTACAGACTTGGTATACCTGTATTTGGGGAGTTTCTCCAGTTTCTGCAGATTCTCTCAAGCTCTGTCAGGTTGGATGGGGAGTTTTGCTGCACAGCTTTTTTCAGGTTTCTCCAGAATTGTTAGATCTGGTTCAAGTCCGGGCTCTGCTGGGTCACCAAAGGACATTTAGAGACATGTCCCGAATCCACTCTTGTGTTGTCTTCGCTGTGTGCTTAGGGTCATTGTCCTGTTGGAAGGTGGACCTTTGCCCCCATCTGTGTTCCTGAGCACTCTGGAGCAGGTTTTCATCAAGCATCTCTATGTACTTTGCTCATCTTTTCCTCAATCCTGACTAGTCTCCCTGTCCCTGCTGCTGAAAAACAGCCACACAGTATGATGCTGCCAATGCCATTCTTCACCGTAGGAATGGTGCCAGGTTTCCTCCAGATGCGACACTTGGCATTCAGGCCAAAGAGTTCAATCTTGGTTTCTTCAGACCAGAGAATCGTGTTTCTCATGGTCTGAGAGTCCTTTAAGTGCCTTTTGGAAAAATCCAAGCGGGCTGTCTTGCCTTTTACTGAGGAGTGACTTCTGTCTAACCACTCTACCATGAAGGCATGATTGGTGGAGTGCTGCAGAGATGGTTGTCCTTTTGAAAGGTTCTCCCATCTCCACAGAGGAGCTCTGTCAGAGTGACCATCGGGATCTTGGTCACCTCCCTGACCAAAGCCCTTCTCTGATTCCTCAGTTTGGCCGGGCGGCCAGCTCTTGGAGGATTCTTGGTTGTTCCAAACTTCTTCCATTTAAGAAAGTTTGAGGCCACTGTGTTCTTGGGGACCTTCAATGCTGCAGACATTTTTCTGTACCCTTCCCCAGATCTGTGCCTCGAAAACAATCCTGTCTCAGAGCTCTACAGATAATTCTTTCAACCTCATGGCTTGGTTTTTGCTCTGACATGTACTGTCAACTGTGGAATCTTATATAGACAGGTGTGTGCTTTTCTAAATCATGTCCAATCAATTGAATTTACCACATGTGGAATCCAATCAAGTTGTAGAAACATGTCAAGGATTATTGGTCACGATAACAACACCCACCCGTAGCACACATTCCAGCAGGTATATCTCACTGATCATCCCCAAAGCCAACACCTCATTTGGCCGCCTTTCCTTCCAGTTCTCTGCTGCCAGTGACTGGAACGAATTGCAAAAATCGCTGAAGTTGGAGACTTTTATTTCCCTCACCAACTTTAAACATCAACTATCTGAGCAGCTAACCGATCACTGCAGCTGTACATAATAGTCCATCTGTAAATAGCCCACCCAATCTACCTACCTCATCCCCATACTGTTTTTATTTTATTTACTTTTCTTCTCTTTTGCACACCAGTATCTCTACTTGCACATTATCATCTGTAATTTATCACTCCAGTGTTAATCTGCTAAATTGTAATTATTCGCTCCTATGGCCTATTTATTGCCTACCTCCTCATGCCTTTTGCACACACTGTATATAGACTTTCTTTTTTCTACTGTGTCATTGACTTGTTTGTGTTATTGGCTTGTTTACTGTTTACTCCATGTGTAACTCTGTGTTGTTGTCTGTGTCACACTGCTTTGCATTATCTTGGCCAGGTCGCAGTTGCAAATGAGAACTTGTTCTCAACTAGCCTACCTGGTTAAATAAAGGTGAAATAAAAAAATAAAAATAATCAATGGAAACAGGATGCATCTGAGCTCAGTTTTGAGTGTCATAGCATAAGGTCTGAATACTTAATTACACTTGAAAAAATATATATATAATTACAAAAATCTAAAAAGCATTTTTTGCTTTGTCATTATGGGGTATGGCGTGTAGATTGATGAGGATTTTATTTAATACATTTTAGAATAAGGATGTAATGTAACAAAATGTGGAAAAAGGGAAGGGGTCTGAATACTTTCCGAATGCACTGTAGACATCTGTAGCGCAGGCACACAAAACAATGTCAGTATCTCTGCTTTGGCAAAAAAGGTAGTTGTATAATTAAGCAATACGGCCAGAGGGTGTGTGGTATATGGCCAATATACCACAACTAAGGGCTGTTCTTAAGCACGACACAACACAGAGTGCCTGGACACAGCCCTTAGCCGTGGTATATTGGCCATACATCACAAACCCCCGAGATGCCTTATTGCTATTATAAACTGTTTACCAATGGAATTAGAGCAGTAAAAAATAAGTGTTTTGTCATACCCGTGGTATACGGTCTGATATACCACAGCTGTCAGGCAATCAGCATTCAGGGCTCAAACCTTTCTCTGGGATTTGTCAACAACAAAACCCTGTCCTCAAAAATGTACATCAAAAGGTGCAAAGTTATGGGCAAAGACACATAACATCAAATTAAATATTTTTCTTGATCAAATAACATGGAAAACAACCACTTTGTGTGCAGTATTAATTTACCATCCTTACAAACCACTTGTACATTAGTGTATTGTACACAGGCTGGTCATCTAGGTTTGTACCTGTAGACTTTCCATCAGTATGAAGAAAAACAATGCACAATACAGTAATTGAGTATATTGAGACTTGATGATGATGTGAGATGATGTGGCTCAGTTGGTAGAGCATGGCGCTTGCCATGCTATGGCTGTGGGTTCGATTGCAACAATTTCAAAGATTTTACTGAGTTACAATTCATATAAGGAAATCAGTCAATTTAAATGAATTCATTAGGCTGTAATCTATGGATTTCACAACTGGGAATAGAGATATGCATCTGTTGGTCACAGATGCCATTAAAAAAAATGGGCCTCACAATGGGCCTCAGGACCTCGTCACGGTATCTCTGTGCATTCAAATTGCATCGATAAAATGCAATTGTGTTTGTTGTCCATAGCTTATGCCTGCCCATATCATAACCCCACTACCACTATGGGGCACTCTGTTCACAACGTTGACATCAGCAAACTGCTCACCCACATGACACAATACACGTGGTCTGTGGTTGGGAGGCAGATTGGACATACTGCCAAATTCTCTAAAATGAAGTTGGTAGAGAAATTAACATTAAATTCTCTGGAAACAGCGCTGTTGGACATTCCTGCAGTCAGCATGCCAATTGCACGCTCCCTCAAAACTTGAGACATCTGTGGCATTGTGCACATTTTAGAGTGACCTTCCTTTTATTGTCCCCAGCACAAGGTGCACCTGTGTAAGGATCATGCCGTTTAATCAGCTTCTTGATATGCCACACCTGTCAGGTGGATGGATTATCTTAGCAAAGAAGAAATACTCACTAACAGATGTGTAAACAAATTTGTGCAGAACATTTGAGAGAAATAAGCTTTTTGCGCATATGGAACATTTTGGGGATCATGTAAAGTGTTAGTCCCATGTTTCATGTCCCCCCCCCCCCAACTTCTGCATGTTCATTAAAAATCTGTCAAAGTCAATATTGCTCAACTGAAAAGAGTATTTGAACAAAAGAGCTCGAGTTTGAACATGCCAAAGTTTCTTTAGACAACTTCTGCCCTATATATCCCTATATGTAGATGAAAGCAAGCAACAATTCTGAACTCATTGCTATGCTAACAGAACAAACAAAGTGAGCAAGCAACATTTGTTTTGGTATGTCATCTTGTGTATGTCATAAATTACATTATAGCATGTTTCAATGTCTATCTTGATATTTCAGTAGCAGATCCAAGAGTGCTTTGTTGGATGAGGTTGACGATGAACACAGTGAGTTGCCCTGTGGATCAAACAGGTCCAGGCCAAGTAGGAATGGAAGTAGACTGTTGGTGGAACCAGTAGTAGTTCTGTTAGGTGGGTCGCAAGAAAACGTCTATCAGTGCATTCAGTCTGAGATTGATGAGTCAGTAAGAAACATAATTCTCTCGTCAGAGCTTAGAGATGACAATCTGTTGAAAGCAGTGAGTTCATCCAAGACTGTGAGCTCTGATATCTTTGAGGTGGCAATAAGGGACATCAACGCTGGCCTCTCTCATGTCCTCCTGCAAGGAAAATGTAGCAGAAGCAGCCAAGTTGCCAGAGAGATGCTTTGCGTTGTCTCTGTGAAGTTGCTGCCGTTGTTCCCTGAGCTGACAGGAAAGGTGTTTCCCAGTGTCCCTGTAGAATTGCAGAGGATACTGGAATCGAAGTTGCCTCATGCCACAGCACAGGTTATTGTTTCTGTCATTGATACCATGATTCATCTCTGTGGAAAGGAATGCACAAGGGATACTACAGAAGGACAGGAGTATGTTAATAGCCAACTAAGTAGATTTCTACATGCTGTGTCTGACAGAATCAAAGACATGATATTGAAGATCAAATCATTTAGCCCCCAGCCTGACAAACAACCCGGAACATCCAAATCCATGGAATCTCTCCAGGACACAATGCCATACTCAAAACCCAAGCTTCTATTGTCAACCACCTCATCCATAGACCAGTCTTGCTCAAGCCTGATAAAGCTGTGCTCCTACTGTTATTCCACACCTGACTTTAACAGAGAGTTCAGTGACCTGGAACAGGAGAGACAAGTGGTTCAGTCACCTCAGCCGTCAATGTCAAGAAAGGAGGTTGTTGACCTTGGAGACATTCCATCTGCAATTTGGGGCCAATCAAAAAATATGGAATTCCATAAAATAGCCTCAATGGCAGTGAGCCAGATCATAGAAAACACTGTAAATGAGATCACCACACTTTTTGATTCCAAAATCTGCACCATTTACCAAGGGGGATCACCCTCTATAAAGCTCCCACACAACACCGGTGAGGCAGCATTTGGTGTGGTAGATATCATCTTGGAGGGTGTGCGGACTGTAATTGATGCCAACAAGGATTTTTTAAATACTCTCACAGACCCTATACTCTTTTGGGAGCAAGTCCAATTGGTTTCTGACATTATCCTTCAAATGGTACAGGCTAAATTGAAGGAAATGTTCACCGTACAACTGCTCCTCAACACTGAAAGCAACATCGGATTTAGTCAACACGGTGTAGTAACCAGTGCAAAAGAGATCCTGAGCCGGATCTTGGTGAACATCAAGAAGGAACTGCCAACATGCGAGTTAAAAGGGTCCAGGGAGGCACTTGCAAAGCAGTTTTTGGACTCCCTAATCCATAACCTCGAGCTACTGATCACCAGGAATGTGGATCAACAGCCAGAACAAGGTGCCTCCAGCTGCTTTGTTGAACAGAGAGTGGCTGACAATAGTACCTCAATTATTGCAGGGACTAGATGCAGCAGTTCTCTAGAGCTCGAATGTATGGTTGCTGATGTTAGGCCTATAACAACTAATTTATATCATGCCATTGTGGAGACAGCAAACGTCCTCTCTAAGGATTCGATTGACTTCTTGACTGAGACTGTGCTCATTGAAAAGGCCCAGCAGGTAATGCTAGATTCCAGTAGCACCAATATACTACGCCTGGCAATCAGTAACTCACAGATGGCTTTCAAGAAATCATGCCCTGAGAAGGAGGACCTTCAGAAACAACTTGTTTTGGATTTTGTGAAGACATCGGTAGGGAACCTACTCCAGAAGTGTTTGGGTTTAAATGCTTCCCAAGATGAATCTCAACCCTTTCAACACCCTGCCTCTGGCTCAAGCCAAAAGTGTATTCGCTCCATCCCCGGCTGGGTGATGTCAAAGCTGAAGGGTACTAAGACAAGCGTGGAAACTGTCTCTGCAACAGCCTTGATCACAACAACCATGGTCCAGGAAGTAATGGGCTCCATCCCACTGACCAGAGATCTGTCAGTGGATGCAAGTGTTTCCCTCAGCAAAGGTAAGGCATTTATTAATTTCATACATTATTTTCTATACTTCTAAATATTATCTCAAATGTAAGGGAGATTTGAATATAAGGTGTTATTGTACTTATCTTACTTTCGCAACTTTCAATCAATTAAAATATTCATTAAAAAAATGTAATGTCCATTTTATTTTTTAAAGATCCTTCAAATATGTCTTTGCCGCTTGAGGATATTCAATGTTATGATGAGCTAGTAACAGAATGTGACATAGGGAAAATGGCTGACAAACCTTTGGACACTGAGGCTGACCATCCAGAAACAGGACTGAAAACTGTAAATTGGCGTGAGAGAGTCCCCTATTTCATGGGTCTTTGTCAAAAGAAAGCACAGACAATGCCCCGTGTAAGTCTGGCTAAAAGTCTGGCTTCGGATAAAACCAATTCTCAGTTCAGTGCAGAGGTTCCCAGAGTCATTGCTTTGTCTTTGGTACCGGAAATCAGCACTGAGGAAATGCCTAAGCCATCTCTCACTATCACTAAGGCTCAAGGAAAGACTACCAAAAACAGGCGAGAGAGATTCTATTTCCCTAGTTGTTGTCCACAGAAGGAGCAAAAGAAAGACAAAGTGAGTTCCATTTCTACTTTGTCTGACAAAGCTAAGTTTGTTGATGACGTGTACCAAGACCTGCTCCGAAAAAAAGGATCTGCCATAAAATTGTGCCAATCAGTTGAGCAATTGCACCTTGCAGTAGATGAGTGCAGTTCAGAGAGAATTCCCCATTACTTGGGTCTTCGTCAAAAGAAACCAGAGACAATGTCCCGTGTAAGTTTGGCTAAAAGTCTGGATTCAGACAAAACTAATCCTCAGGAAGATTTTCACGAATTTCAGGCCACTTCAGGTCTATCCACGGAGGCAAGAACCCCATCCCCAGTGGAATTGATCTCCAATGGGTCTGTGCATAGTGTAATGAATGCCCTTCTCTCGAAAGTCAAAGAGAATTCGGTTGAATCAGTTTTGGAATTGCACCAGGCAGTAGAGGAGTTCAGTGCAGAGGTTCCCAGAGCCATGGCTTTGTCTGTGGTTCAGGCAATCAGCACTGACAAAATTCCTGAACCATCTCTCACCATCACTAAGGCTCAAGGAAAGACAACCAAAAACAGACGAGAGAGATTCTATTTCCCTAGTTGTTGTCCACAGAAGGAGCAAAAGAAAGCCAAAGTGAGTTCCGTTTCTACTTTGTCTGACAAAGCTAAGTTTGTTGATGACGTGTACCAGGACCTGCTCCAAGAAAAGGGATCTGCCATAAAACTGTGCCAATCAGTTGAGCAATTGCACCTTGCGGTAGAGGAGTGCAGGGCAGAGAGATTACACCATTTATTGGGTTTTAGTAAAAAGAAACCAGAGACAATGTCCCTTGTAAGTTTGGCTAAATGTCTGGATTCAGACAAAACAAATCCTCAGGAAGATTTTCAAGAATTTCAGGCCACTTCAGGTCTATCCACGGAGGCAAGAACCCCATCCCCAGTGGAATTGATCTCCAATGGGTCTGTGCATAGTGTAATGAATGCCCTTCTCTCGAAAGTCAAAGAGGATTCGGTTGAATCAGTTTTGGAATTGCACCAGGCAGTAGAGGAGACCAGTGCAGAGGTTCCCAGAGCCATGGCTTTGTCTGTGGTTCCGGCAATCAGCACTGACAAAACGCCTGAGCCATCTCTCACCAGCACTAAGGCTCAACAAAAGACAACCAAAAACAGGCGAGAGAGATCCTATTTCCCTAGTTGTTGTCCACAGAAGGAGCAAAAGAAAGCCAAAGTGAGTTCCGTTTCTACTTTGTCTGACAAAGCTAAGTTTGTTGATGACGTGTACCAGGACGTGCTCCAAAAAAAGGGATCTGCCATAAAATTGTGCCAATCAGTTGAGCAATTGCACCTTGCAGTAGATGAGTGCAGTTCAGAGAGAATTCCCCATTACTTGGGTCTTAGTCAAAAGAAACCAGAGACAATGTCCCTTGTAAGTCTTGCTTCAGACAAAACAAATTCTCAGGAAGATGTTCAAGAATTTCAGGCCATTTCAAGTCTATCCACGGAGGCAAGAACCCCATCCCCAGTGGAATTGATCTCCAATGGGTCTGTGCATAGTGTAATGAATGCCCTTCTCTCGAAAGTCAAAGAGAATTCGGTTGAATCAGTTTTGGAATTGCACCAGGCAGTAGAGGAGTTCAGTGCAGAGGTTCCCAGAGCCATTGCTTTGTCTGTGGTTCAGGCAATCAGCACTGACAAAATTCCTGAACCATCTCTCACCATCACTAAGGCTCAAGGAAAGACAACCAAAAACAGACGAGAGAGATTCTATTTCCCTAGTTGTTGTCCACAGAAGGAGCAAAAGAAAGCCAAAGTGAGTTCCGTTTCTACTTTGTCTGACAAAGCTAAGTTTGTTGATGACGTGTACCAGGACCTGCTCCAAAAAAAGGGATCTGCCATAAAATTGTGCCAATCAGTTGAGCAATTGCACCTTGCAGTAGATGAGTGCAGTTCAGAGAGAATTCCCCATTACTTGGGTCTTAGTCAAAAGAAACCAGAGACAATGTCCCTTGTAAGTCTTGCTTCAGACAAAACTAATCCTCAGGAAGATTTTCAAGAATTTCAGGCCATTTCAAGTCTATCCACGGAGGCAAGAACCCCATCCCCAGTGGAATTGATCTCCAATGGGTCTGTGCATAGTGTAATGAATGCCCTTCTCTCGAAAGTCAAAGAGAATTCGGTGGAATCAGTTTTGGAATTGCACCAGGCAGTAGAGGAGACCAGTACAGAGGTTCCCAGAGCCATGGCTTTGTCTGTGGTTCAGGCAATCAGCACTGACAAAATTCCTGAACCATCTCTCACCATCACTAAGGCTCAAGGAAAGACAACCAAAAACAGACGAGAGAGATTCTATTTCCCTAGTTGTTGTCCACAGAAGGAGCAAAAGAAAGCCAAAGGGAGTTCCGTTTCTACTTTGTCTGACAAAGCTAAGTTTGTTGATGACGTGTACCAGGACCTGCTCCAAAAAAAGGGATCTGCCATAAAATTGTGCCAATCAGTTGAGCAATTGCACCTTGCAGTAGATGAGTGCAGTTCCGAGAGAATTCCCCATTACTTGGGTCTTAGTCAAAAGAAACCAGAGACAATGTCCCTTGTAAGTCTTGCTTCAGACAAAACTAATTCCCAGGAAGATGTTCAAGAATTTCAGGCCATTTCAAGTCTATCCACGGAGGCAAGAATCCCATCCCCAGTGGAATTGATCTCCAATGGGTCTGTGCATAGTGTAATGAATGCCCTTCTCTCGAAAGTCAAAGAGAATTCGGTTGAATCAGTTTTGGAATTGCACCAGGCAGTAGAGGAGTTCAGTGCAGAGGTTCCCAGAGCCATTGCTTTGTCTGTGGTTCAGGCAATCAGCACTGACAAAATTCCTGAACCATCTCTCACCATCACTAAGGCTCAAGGAAAGACAACCAAAAACAGACGAGAGAGATTCTATTTCCCTAGTTGTTGTCCACAGAAGGAGCAAAAGAAAGCCAAAGTGAGTTCCGTTTCTACTTTGTCTGACAAAGCTAAGTTTGTTGATGACGTGTACCAGGACCTGCTCCAAAAAAAGGGATCTGCCATAAAATTGTGCCAATCAGTTGAGCAATTGCACCTTGCAGTAGATGAGTGCAGTTCAGAGAGAATTCCCCATTACTTGGGTCTTAGTCAAAAGAAACCAGAGACAATGTCCCTTGTAAGTCTTGCTTCAGACAAAACTAATCCTCAGGAAGATGTTCAAGAATTTCAGGCCATTTCAAGTCTATCCACGGAGGCAAGAACCCCATCCCCAGTGGAATTGATCTCCAATGGGTCTGTGCATAGTGTAATGAATGCCCTTCTCTCGAAAGTCAAAGAGAATTCGGTGGAATCAGTTTTGGAATTGCACCAGGCAGTAGAGGAGACCAGTACAGAGGTTCCCAGAGCCATGGCTTTGTCTGTGGTTCAGGCAATCAGCACTGACAAAATTCCTGAACCATCTCTCACCATCACTAAGGCTCAAGGAAAGACAACCAAAAACAGACGAGAGAGATTCTATTTCCCTAGTTGTTGTCCACAGAAGGAGCAAAAGAAAGCCAAAGGGAGTTCCGTTTCTACTTTGTCTGACAAAGCTAAGTTTGTTGATGACGTGTACCAGGACCTGCTCCAAAAAAAGGGATCTGCCATAAAATTGTGCCAATCAGTTGAGCAATTGCACCTTGCAGTAGATGAGTGCAGTTCCGAGAGAATTCCCCATTACTTGGGTCTTAGTCAAAAGAAACCAGAGACAATGTCCCTTGTAAGTCTTGCTTCAGACAAAACTAATTCCCAGGAAGATGTTCAAGAATTTCAGGCCATTTCAAGTCTATCCACGGAGGCAAGAATCCCATCCCCAGTGGAATTGATCTCCAATGGGTCTGTGCATAGTGTAATGAATGCCCTTCTCTCGAAAGTCAAAGAGAATTCGGTTGAATCAGTTTTGGAATTGCACCAGGCAGTAGAGGAGTTCAGTGCAGAGGTTCCCAGAGCCATTGCTTTGTCTGTGGTTCAGGCAATCAGCACTGACAAAATTCCTGAACCATCTCTCACCATCACTAAGGCTCAAGGAAAGACAACCAAAAACAGACGAGAGAGATTCTATTTCCCTAGTTGTTGTCCACAGAAGGAGCAAAAGAAAGCCAAAGTGAGTTCCGTTTCTACTTTGTCTGACAAAGCTAAGTTTGTTGATGACGTGTACCAGGACCTGCTCCAAAAAAAGGGATCTGCCATAAAATTGTGCCAATCAGTTGAGCAATTGCACCTTGCAGTAGATGAGTGCAGTTCAGAGAGAATTCCCCATTACTTGGGTCTTAGTCAAAAGAAACCAGAGACAATGTCCCTTGTAAGTCTTGCTTCAGACAAAACAAATTCTCAGGAAGATGTTCAAGAATTTCAGGCCATTTCAAGTCTATCCACGGAGGCAAGAACCCCATCCCCAGTGGAATTGATCTCCAATGGGTCTGTGCATAGTGTAATGAATACCCTTCTCTCGAAAGTCAAAGAGAATTTGGTTGAATCAGTTTTGGAATTGCACCAGGCAGTAGAGGAGACCAGTACAGAGGTTCCCAGAGCCATGGCTTTGTCTGTGGTTCAGGCAATCAGCACTGACAAAATTCCTGAACCATCTCTCACCATCACTAAGGCTCAAGGAAAGACAACCAAAAACAGACGAGAGAGATTCTATTTCCCTAGTTGTTGTCCACAGAAGGAGCAAAAGAAAGCCAAAGTGAGTTCCGTTTCTACTTTGTCTGACAAAGCTAAGTTTGTTGATGACGTGTACCAGGACCTACTCCAAAAAAAGGGATCTGCCATAAAATTGTGCCAATCAGTTGAGCAATTGCACCTTGCAGTAGATGAGTGCAGTTCCGAGAGAATTCCCCATTACTTGGGTCTTAGTCAAAAGAAACCAGAGAGAATGTCCCTTGTAAGTCTTCCTTCAGACAAAACTAATTCTCAGGAAGATGTTCAAGAATTTCAGGCCATTTCAAGTCTATCCACGGAGGCAAGAACCCCATCCCCAGTGGAATTGATCTCCAATGGGTCTGTGCATAGTGTAATGAATACCCTTCTCTTGAAAGTCAAAGAGAATTCGGTTGAATCAGTTTTGGAATTGCACCAGGCAGTAGAGGAGACCAGTACAGAGGTTCCCAGAGCCATGGCTTTGTCTGTGGTTCAGGCAATCAGCACTGACAAAATTCCTGAACCATCTCTCACCATCACTAAGGCTCAAGGAAAAACAACCAAAAACAGACGAGAGAGATTCTATTTCCCTAGTTGTTGTCCACAGAAGGAGCAAAAGAAAGCCAAAGTGAGTTCCGTTTCTACTTTGTCTGACAAAGCTAAGTTTGTTGATGACGTGTACCAGGACCTGCTCCAAAAAAAGGGATCTGCCATAAAATTGTGCCAATCAGTTGAGCAATTGCACCTTGCAGTAGATGAGTGCAGTTCCGAGAGAATTCCCCATTACTTGGGTCTTAGTCAAAAGAAACCAGAGAGAATGTCCCTTGTAAGTCTTGCTTCAGACAAAACTAATTCTCAGGAAGATGTTCAAGAATTTCAGGCCATTTCAAGTCTATCCACGGAGGCAAGAACCCCATCCCCAGTGGAATTGATCTCCAATGGGTCTGTGCATAGTGTAATGAATACCCTTCTCTCGAAAGTCAAAGAGAATTCGGTTGAATCAGTTTTGGAATTGCACCAGGCAGTAGAGGAGACCAGTGCAGAGGTTCCCAGAGCCATGGCTTTGTCTGTGGTTCAGGCAATCAGCACTGACAAAATTCCTGAACCATCTCTCACCATCACTAAGGCTCAAGGAAAGACAACCAAAAACAGACGAGAGATTCTATTTCCTAGTTGTTGTCCACAGAAGGAGCAAAAGAAAGCCAAAGTGAGTTCCGTTTCTACTTTGTCTGACAAAGCTAAGTTTGTTGATGACGTGTACCAGGACCTGCTCCAAAAAAAGGGATCTGCCATAAAATTGTGCCAATCAGTTGAGCAATTGCACCTTGCAGTAGATGAGTGCAGTTCCGAGAGAATTCCCCATTACTTGGGTCTTAGTCAAAAGAAACCAGAGAGAATGTCCCTTGTAAGTCTTCCTTCAGACAAAACTAATTCTCAGGAAGATGTTCAAGAATTTCAGGCCATTTCAAGTCTATCCACGGAGGCAAGAACCCCATCCCCAGTGGAATTGATCTCCAATGGGTCTGTGCATAGTGTAATGAATACCCTTCTCTTGAAAGTCAAAGAGAATTCGGTTGAATCAGTTTTGGAATTGCACCAGGCAGTAGAGGAGACCAGTACAGAGGTTCCCAGAGCCATGGCTTTGTCTGTGGTTCAGGCAATCAGCACTGACAAAATTCCTGAACCATCTCTCACCATCACTAAGGCTCAAGGAAAAACAACCAAAAACAGACGAGAGAGATTCTATTTCCCTAGTTGTTGTCCACAGAAGGAGCAAAAGAAAGCCAAAGTGAGTTCCGTTTCTACTTTGTCTGACAAAGCTAAGTTTGTTGATGACGTGTACCAGGACCTGCTCCAAAAAAAGGGATCTGCCATAAAATTGTGCCAATCAGTTGAGCAATTGCACCTTGCAGTAGATGAGTGCAGTTCCGAGAGAATTCCCCATTACTTGGGTCTTAGTCAAAAGAAACCAGAGAGAATGTCCCTTGTAAGTCTTGCTTCAGACAAAACTAATTCTCAGGAAGATGTTCAAGAATTTCAGGCCATTTCAAGTCTATCCACGGAGGCAAGAACCCCATCCCCAGTGGAATTGATCTCCAATGGGTCTGTGCATAGTGTAATGAATACCCTTCTCTCGAAAGTCAAAGAGAATTCGGTTGAATCAGTTTTGGAATTGCACCAGGCAGTAGAGGAGACCAGTGCAGAGGTTCCCAGAGCCATGGCTTTGTCTGTGGTTCAGGCAATCAGCACTGACAAAATTCCTGAACCATCTCTCACCATCACTAAGGCTCAAGGAAAGACAACCAAAAACAGACGAGAGAGATTCTATTTCCCTAGTTGTTGTCCACAGAAGGAGCAAAAGAAAGCCAAAGTGAGTTCCGTTTCTACTTTGTCTGACAAAGCTAAGTTTGTTGATGACGTGTACCAGGACCTGCTCCAAAAAAAGGGATCTGCCATAAAATTGTGCCAATCAGTTGAGCAATTGCACCTTGCAGTAGATGAGTGCAGTTCCAAGAGAATTCCCCATTACTTGGGTCTTAGTCAAAAGAAACCAGAGACAATGTCCCTTGTAAGTCTTGCTTCAGACAAAACTAATTCTCAGGAAGATGTTCAAGAATTTCAGGCCATTTCAAGTCTATCCACGGAGGCAAGAACCCCATCCCCAGTGGAATTGATCTCCAATGGGTCTGTGCATAGTGTAATGAATACCCTTCTCTCGAAAGTCAAAGAGAATTCGGTTGAATCAGTTTTGGAATTGCACCAGGCAGTAGAGGAGACCAGTGCAGAGGTTCCCAGAGCCATGGCTTTGTCTGTGGTTCAGGCAATCAGCACTGACAAAATTCCTGAACCATCTCTCACCATCACTAAGGCTCAAGGAAAGACAACCAAAAACAGACGAGAGAGATTCTATTTCCCTAGTTGTTGTCCACAGAAGGAGCAAAAGAAAGCCAAAGTGAGTTCCGTTTCTACTTTGTCTGACAAAGCTAAGTTTGTTGATGACGTGTACCAGGACCTGCTCCAAAAAAAGGGATCTGCCATAAAATTGTGCCAATCAGTTGAGCAATTGCACCTTGCAGTAGATGAGTGCAGTTCCGAGAGAATTCCCCATTACGTGGGTCTTAGTCAAAAGAAACCAGAGACAATGTCCCTTGTAAGTCTTGCTTCAGACAAAACTAATTCTCAGGAAGATGTTCAAGAATTTCAGGCCATTTCAAGTCTATCCACGGAGGCAAGAACCCCATCCCCAGTGGAATTGATCTCCAATGGGTCTGTGCATAGTGTAATGAATGCCCTTCTCTCGAAAGTCAAAGAGAATTCGGTTGAATCAGTTTTGGAATTGCACCAGGCAGTAGAGGAGTTCAGTGCAGAGGTTCCCAGAGCCATGGCTTTGTCTGTGGTTCAGGCAATCAGCACTGACAAAATTCCTGAACCATCTCTCACCATCACTAAGGCTCAAGGAAAGACAACCAAAAACAGACGAGAGAGATTCTATTTCCCTAGTTGTTGTCCACAGAAGGAGCAAAAGAAAGCCAAAGTGAGTTCCGTTTCTACTTTGTCTGACAAAGCTAAGTTTGTTGATGACGTGTACCAGGACCTGCTCCAAAAAAAGGGATCTGCCATAAAATTGTGCCAATCAGTTGAGCAATTGCACCTTGCAGTAGATGATTGCAGTTCAGAGAGAATTCCCCATTACTTGGGTCTTAGTCAAAAGAAACCAGAGACAATGTCCCTTGTAAGTCTTGCTTCAGACAAAACTAATTCTCAGGAAGATGTTCAAGAATTTCAGGCCATTTCAAGTCTATCCACGGAGGCAAGAACCCCATCCCCAGTGGAATTGATCTCCAATGGGTCTGTGCATAGTGTAATGAATGCCCTTCTCTCGAAAGTCAAAGAGAATTCGGTGGAATCAGTTTTGGAATTGCACCAGGCAGTAGAGGAGTTCAGTGCAGAGGTTCCCAGAGCCATTGCTTTGTCTGTGGTTCCGGCAATCAGCACTGACAAAACGCCTGAGCCATCTCTCACCAGCACTAAGGCTCAACGAAAGACAACCAAAAACAGGCGAGAGAGATCCTATTTCCCTAGTTGTTGTCCACAGAAAGAGCAAAAGAAAGCCAAAGTGAGTTCAGTTTCTACTTTGTCTGACAAAGCTATGTTTGTTGACGACATATGCGAGGACCTGCTTCAAGAAAAGGGATCTGCCATAAAACTGTGCCAATCTGTTGAGCAATTGCACCTGGCATTAGATTGCAGTGCAGAGAGATTTCCCCAATTCTTTGATCTTAGTCAAAAGAAACCAGAGACAATGTCCCTTGTAAGTCTGACTAAAAATCTGGCTTCAGATAAATATAATTCCCAGGAAGATGTACAAGAGTTTCAGGCCACTTCAAGTCAGTTCACGGTGGCAAGATCCTCATCCCCATTGGAATTGATCAGCAATGAGTCTGTGAATAGTGTAATGAATGCCCTTCTCTTGAAAGTCGAAGAGGATTCGATCGAATCAGTGTTGGATTTGCACCAGGCAGCAGGCGGGTTCAGTGCAGAGGTGCACAGAGCCATTGCTTTGTCTGTGGTTCCGGGAATCACCACTGACAAAATGCCTGAGCCATCTCTCACCATAACTAAGGCTCAAGGAAAGACAACCAAAAACAGGCGAGAGAGATCCTATTTCCCCAGTTGTTGTCCACAGAAGGTGCAAAATAAAGCCAAAGTGAGTTCCGTTTCTACTTTGTCTGACAAAGCTAAGTTTGTTGATGACGTGTGCCAGGACCTGCTCCAAGAAAAGGGATCTGCCATAGAATTGTGCCAATCAGTTGAGCAATTGCACCTTGCAATAGAGGAGTGCAGTACAGAAGTCTCCAAAGCCATTGCTTCGTCTGTGGCTAGAGTGATTAGCGTAGAAAAAATGTCTGAGTCATCTCTTAACACTATTGCTCAAGGAAAGCAAACCAATAACAGGCAAGAGAGATCCTATTTCCCTAGCTTTTGTCTGCAGAAGAAGAAAAAGCTAAACAATACCGAACAGAGTTTCACTTCTACTTTGTCTAACAAAGCTAATTCCTCTGGTCCCCAAGAAGTCCTACCCAAAGTCTGTGGCAGTGCCACCCCAAGTCTATGCAATACAACACAATCTCAGTCCACAGCTACAGGAACTCCATCTACACCCGTGGTTTCCTTCTCCAGTGGGTCTGTGCATAGCTTGGTATGTGCACTCCTCTTCAAGATCCGGAAGAATGCCGATGGATCTCCTCCTCAGTCAGAGCCAGAGCTGATTGAGAAAGCCCTGTCTGTCAGTGGATCTGTGTTGACACTGTTGGCAGAGGTCAACGGAATGTCCGTTGATGAGGAATCATCTTCCCCTAGTCGGGCACCTCCTGATGAGGTAGTTGAAGCAGTGTACAAGGACCTGCTGCAGGAAAAGGGTTCTGCAATCGAATTGCACCAGGCAGTGGAGCAGTGCAGTGCAGAGGTCCCTAGAGTCATAGCCTGGTCTCTGGTAAAGGAGATAAGCACTGCTCCCCCCAATGAATTCCTTGCTGCCCCAGCTTTCCTCCTCTCCTCTGTTTTGCTTCTCTCCGGACATCCAAGTAAGGCGATCTCATTATCTGGAAATGCCAAATCACTTGCCGCGGCAGCAAGTGATAGACTCCCTAAGGATGAGAGTCAGAAGAGGTTTGGCTTGTTGCCAAAGCTGCCTAAGACACATAAAATGCAGAAGATGCCAAAGTTGAAAGCAAAGGTATGGTTTGAAAGTCTTTGAATTAATAACACTTTATTTAGTTAAGCGTCTCTATTTTGACATTTTATGCTGTGTTTATGAACCATCAGTTTTAATTGCTAGTGAATTACAATGATTGGGAATTATCAGAATTTCTGTTTCTGACAGCTTAGTGACTTATGTTAACACTTTTCTATGACCTTCCAGAACAAAGTGGATCCACTGGCCATCTACCCCTCTTTTGATCTTCTGAGAGAGGATCCACTTGAGGACACTTATGATCATTCATAAGGAAGCCACCTCTGATGATCATATAAACGGTAAATCGAAAAAATCCCAAACATTTTTTGTTGAATACACATCTTGTCCATACAATTTTGAAGTGTTACTGTTGATGGGTATAGTGGGTCTAGGCCCTGATTTTAGCTCATGCACAGAATTGATTTATCTCATGTCAGGATATGACACTTGTTAACACCATAGATATTTGTCAGCAGTCTGTCACCATCTCACTACTCTGTAATATGTTGGGATGCTGAGCATGTGCAAATTAGTTTTTGAACTGTGGTGAAATGTTTTATGACTATGGGATCCTCACTAACTCTCTCTAATTAGACTTACAGTACAGCTGTCCTTTTACATCACCTTCCAACCCATTTGGAGAACTGACATTCTGGCTCTGGCACCAAAAGACAGTCTCTCTTCACTAGCATTGCCAGTGTCATCACCAAGGCACTTCACCCAGTCATGACCAGATCTAGGACCATCTGTAGTAATAGTTAACTTGACCACCTGATAATTCAAGAGAGGATCCACTGGATCTTGGGACCTTATGATCATCCATCTTTGTTTAGATAAACTTGTTTGTTCAGAATCCAATTTATCATTCCATTGTTTTCATTCTTGAGGTTGGTAGCCACACAATTACATTTTATACTTTATCTAGCTAGGTTTCCATCCAATTGGCGACAGATTTTCATGCAAATATTCTAAACTGAGATTTAGACTTGTCCCATCAAGCCTCTGCCACAACATCTTAAACCACCTTACTTGCTCAAATATGGCAAATTGAATTACATAATTCTTATATAGTTAACCATACAATGAGAAGTGATATGACTATCGCCATTTACTTTGCTTACAGTTAAATTGACATATGAATCTGTAAAATACAGTCACCTTGAACTGTGCCCATGAAAAGCATATGAAGACAAAGGACACCTGCTTATGTATTGCAAAGTTTAATAGTAAATTAAAAGTGTGCCTTTCCGCATATGGGGGTGGAGGTGTATTAGAATGTATGGGGAGGGCAGATGTCTTTGGTCCATACCTCATGGTTGCTGTAAGGAGGGGGGTGTATGAATTGGATGGAGGCAAGAGAAGGCACTTAAGTTTACAGTTTGCACTGGAAGAATTGGACTGAACTAGATTGTTAGTTCAGTCCATATGACTGAACTATTTCAGGGGTAAACCATATGCTCAGCATGTATATAACATACAAAATGCCCCATGTGAGCGCAACAGAATTATAGCTTTAAATACACACAGTAAAGAAATAAAACGTAAAAGAAAAAAATTAACATGCTACTCAATCTAGAATAGATTATCCAATTGGAAAACAATGAAGTTTTTTTATAGGCAGAGAAAGAAAAAAGGAAATGTTTTTCTCTTTGGTGATCACCAGATAGTTGTGAATGTGAGTTCTTACACTTGGTAAAAGAGATGGACAGGCATAAATAATTACCCATAGAGAATAACTCTAGTTTTTAGACAACTGTAAGAAATACTGCATGTACATGCTTGAAGCTACCTTAAGGTAACAACTAGCAATAGGTTGTGGAGAGAAAATGCAGTGCATGCATCTCCGCAATTGAAGAGTAGGCCTACTGTGCATTCAGATTACTGAAAATAGGCCTAAATTTACAGTGCAGATCTGAGATTAGGAAGAATTTGCTGAAGGCAGGAAGCTCCTGGAGTTGGCTACCAAGCTTTATGTGCTCAAGCACAGTTGCTGATACATGCCAACTGATCTACCCTGCTGTATACACTTTGTACTTCCCCAGAAGACTTTGTAAACCATTGAACAAACAAGAACTACATAATCTTTATGTTGATGTGCAATATAACAAAAATGAAGACATTTTCCTCATGGCCAAATTATATTATGAAAAGAAGACTTCAGTACCTATGTTTATAACATATCTAAAACACAAAGGTATTCCTATGGATAACTTCCCACCAGTAATATTGGAGGAGATGGAGGGGGTTCTCTCAATTCTTCTACTCATCAGGTATGACCCTTTGGTACACAGAGGTTACAGCTGTATAACCTTATATACACATGCCTTGCAGTTTGAAACGACACCGCTTTGCTTTCGGTAAATGGTGAACCAAGCCCCATTTCAAAAGAACATTATCAGGGGAAAAAAGCAAATCCGAAAAGCAACATTATGCCTCCAGGCAGTGTACAAGGGGAAACAATCAGATAATTCTCCAGATTTTGTTAAGTTATTGTATACGTTACTAAGAATCTTAAATCAGTCCCAAGTCAGTAGACATAAAACGTATTTGAACTGAGATCGAAACAGCATTCACAAATTTGATCCGATTTTTTTCCCCTTCAAGGAAATGATCAAGAGGAAAGTTAACATTAAAAAAGGACAAAGCTCGCTTTTTGAGATGTAAAAAAAACCCCACAAGAACGTGCACTGATGTTTGTGATGCAGGCATCTCTGCATTTCGAGAAAGACAAAGTTACACTTGACATGCTTGCCATGTATCACAGTGTGTGCCGTTTATGGTCCTGTCTGAGATGCACTGAAAATAAGAGTAGACCAAATAACACCTAAATATATGTACTTCTAACAAAGGGAAGTCCAAATTCAGACTGTAGGTGTAGGGGAGTGGGGGTTCCCTTCTCATACCTGAGACTTGAGAAGTGGAATAATTCATAATTAAATATGTATGTAATAAAGAAATCGAGCCTTCTCCTTGGATTATACAATAACAATATAGAGAAGGACAGGACAACTATCCACTAAACTATTCTCATACATGTGAGGGAGGGAATAAACAACTGCCATCAGGCAACATCCAAAGTGATTGCCTCTAGTTCTAATTATAAACGGATTCTTTGTCCAGTTCAAGGAGTACATATTATTTACAGACACAACCAGTATTTATGGAAAGCTCTAAATGAATTGGATACAAATAAACTTATGTAGTGTTGATTGTATGCCATGTCTTCCATACATACTAGCAAGCATGCCATAACATATTGAACTAAAATGGTGATGGACTACAAAACAAAAAAAAGGCAACCAAAATGAATTTGATGCTTGAGAAGAAAAAATTAAATAAAAATGCATTTTAGCAGTGCACAAAAATCACCTCAGTCTCTGTGCTGAACTCATCATCAGATAACACTGGCCTCTGAAGTAGCAAAATGTTGCTCAATCAACAGGCATGAGAAAATAGGTCTTATTAGCAGATTTTCAAGTTTGGTGGATGAATGGTTTTGCCTATGGGTGGCACTAGAGCTCATTTGACAAAAAGATGTAAACTTGTATTCTATTCTTCATCAAAAAGGAGTTAGTGGGGTGGAAGGGGCAGGGTATCAAGGGTGGAGTGCCAGGTTTAGTAGGGGGTTTTAAGCCAGGTAGTTCCGGTGTCAGGGGCAGTGTGTCCGCGGAGGCCTTTGGGGCAGACCATTATGAGAAGGGTGGTCTTGACGGTAAGAAGAGGATGGAGTGGAGTTGGAAGGGCCTCTTGTGGAGTTGGAGGATTGTGTTACAGTGCTGGTAGGATGGCTGGGGCCGTCACCTTGGCCTTGGTTGCCCTGGTAGCCTTGGTAACCCTCGGAGCGGTAGCCTCCGCGATTGGTGTTCCTGTCGCGATAGGAGCCGCCATTATACCGCTGACCACCGGAGTAGTATCCCGGGCCCGCCGTATACCGCCTGTTGCCTTGGAAAGTCTGAAAGGTGCAGATTAAAATCACACTTAAAACACAAAGCAATCATATCATGTTTAATATTTTTACTCCGAAGGAAACATGACTGAAAACAGTTAGCAACTCCTTTAGTTGCATGTTTGATTGCTTTGTGAGCTGACCGTTTTGTTCGGATGGGTAGGGTGTCCTTCGAAGCTGGAGCCCTGGTGCTGAGACTGAGGTGGTGCTTCTAGGGACCCTGGGCCTGTGATGGACGAGGAGGTGGAACTACAGCGGGAGCGGCTGGAGTAGCCTGTCTGAGGGTGGTACACTGAAAGGAGAGGGTGTCACGAGGGCAGGCGTTACCATAGAGATACATAGTATTATTATACAAATATGTGTTCTATTGAATTCTGTGGGCGTTACCATCAAGACAATTGATTAATTACCCTCTAAATAGCAATTAATTTTTTTATTTATTTTACTAGGCAAGTCAGTTAAGAACAAATTCTTATTTTCAATGACGGCCTAGGAACAGTGGGTTAACTGCCTGTTCAGGGGCAGAACGACAGATTTGTACCTTGTCAGCTCGGGGATTCGAACTTTCAACCTTCCGGTTACCAGTCCAACGCTCTAACCACTAGGCTACCCTGCCGCCCCCAGCAATGCAATACTGTATGATCACAGTGAGTTTCTGTAAGAGGAAAGACACCAAAGAGAAGAAAAAAGGAATGTACCTGATCCAAATCCTGTGACGCTTGTCTTCAGTGGTTCTAGCTCGAACGTGAATTTCACAGCTTTTCCCAGGTCTTCATCATACTTGCGTTCACTTACAAAGTGCTGGAAAAAGAGGAGACAAGACCTACAGTATGTGGATACCCCTTCAAATGAGTGGATTCGGCTATTTCAGCCACACCTGTTGCTGACAGGTGTATTAAACAGCCATACAGCCATGCGATCTCCATAGACAAACATCGACAGAGTTCCAAACTCTGCCATTGGCCTCTGGAGCACTGGAAACACGTTCTCTGGAGCGATGGGGGTGCGTTCTCAGCCCTCTCCTGTATTCCCTTGTTCACCCATGACTGCGTGGCCACGCACACCTCCAACTCAATCATCAAGTTTGCAGACAACACTACAGTGGTAAGCTTGATTACCAACAACGGCGAGATGGCGAGGGCTCTCGGAGTGTGGTGTCAGGAAAATAATCTCAAACTCAACAAAACAAAGGAGATGGACTTCAGGAAACAGCAGAGGGAGCACCCCCCTATCCACATCGACGGGACAGTAGTGGAGAATGTGGAAAGTTCCTCGGCGTACACATCACGGACAAACTGAAATGGAGGCTTCAGGAGGCTGAAGAAATTCGGCTTGTCACCAAAAGCACTCAAACTTTTACAGATGCACAATCGAGAGCATCCTGTCGGGCTGTATCACCGCCTGGTACGGCAACTGCTCCGCCCACAACCATAAGGCTCTCCAGAGGGTAGTGAGGTCTGCACAACGCATCACCGGGGGCAAACTACCTGCCCTCCAGAACACCTACACCACCCGATGTCACAGGAAGCCTCTCTAGCCACTTTAATAATACAAAATTGGATGTAATAAATGTATCACTAGTCACTTTAAATGTTAAAATAAAAGGTTAAACAAAAAAACAATGCCACTTTATATGTTTACATAACCTACATTACTCATCTCGTATGTATGTACTGTACTCTATGCCATCTACTGCATCTTGCCTATGCCGTTCGGCCATCTCTCATCCATATATTTATATGTACATATATTCATTCCTTTACACTTGTGTGTATAAGGTAGTTGCTGTGAAATTGTTAGATTACTGCATGGTCAGAACTAAAAGCACAAGCATTTCGCTACACTCGTATTAACATCTGCTAACCATGTGTATGTGACCAATAAAATTTGATTTGATGAATCACACTTAACCATCTGGCAGTCTGATCTGGGTTTGGCGGATGCCAGGAGAACGCTGCCTGCCCGAATGCATAGTGCCAACGGTAAAGTTTGGTGGAGGAAGAATACTAGTCTAGTGCTATATTTCATGGTTCGGGCTAGGTCCCTTCGTTCCAGTGAAGTGAAATCTTAACCCTACAGTATACAATGACATTCTAGACTATTCTGTGCTTCCAACTTTGTGGCAACCATTTGGGGAATGCCCATTCCTGTTTCAGCATGACAATGCCCCTGTGCACAAAGCGAGGTCCATACAGAAATGATTTGTCGAGACCGGTGGAAGAACTTGACTGGCCTGCACAAAGGCCTGACCTCAACCCCATTGAACACCTTTGGAAAGAATTGGAATGCAGACTGCGAGCCAGGCCTAATCACCCAACATCAGATAGTGTTATTGCGGTTGTCAACTAACCTTTATGTCCGCTCGTAGCTCACTCAGTTGATTCTCAGACATGGATGCTGATTGGTCAGTTAGCCTGCGCAGCTCCTCTGCTCTTTTTTGACGGCCATCCAAAATGGCCACTTAAACACAGATACACAATATCAGGCAACTGCTCGCTCACCAAATATTCAGACACCTTCAGTTGTACGGAGAGAGATCCACACATAAGCAATACCATACTGAAACTTGGGACTAGCTATGTCCTCAACATGAGAAGGTAAGACCATTAGTTGACTAGTTTTTCCAAAATAAAATCATACAGAATACAACACTGTATCCCTAAATAACTCCACAGGCTTTTCCTGCTGCTGACCAATATCAGGACTGAGAAGGGAAAAAGAAAAACCACAAAAAAACTCCCACAGAGGAATCGTACGGTTTGTTTATCAGTTGCTCAGGAGAATCAAATGACAGAAAATACTTCTCTCCTCATGAGGTTAAAAGGGGAAGGGAAGAAAATCTAATCCATTAACAGTAACACACACCTAAAGGAAGGGAAGAAGATTAGGGCAGAAACTGGTACATTTGAAGGAATTTTGACTTTCTGTAATGTCAAAGAACTTCTCTAGAGTTCCCTCACTTCTTCCCTCAATTCCCCACACACCTAGACACAAAAAAAGCATTTAGTCTCCCTTGAAACCTGACACTTCACTTTTTCCAAGCTCAGGATACACAACACTGTATTTGGAGGCAGTAAATAATAAAGGGAGAATGGCCTACTTGTGGAAATATGCAGTCTTGCTCTGTCATGTTTCACTACATTGAAGACTGGTATGCCTAAGGCCAAAAATAACCTTAAGGACATACATTCGAAGAATGCTGGTTGGTTACGTGTTAACTTATGAACTGGGAGGGAGTATGTGACATCTATAGGTAGCCTATATGGAATGTCCTAACTGGGACAAAGGCTTTCAGAAAAAACATAGAAACATAGTAATAATAGAAACAAAGTCTAATAAACACTGAGTGTACAAAACATTAAGAAGACCTTAATATTGATTGGCACTCCCCCTGCCCTCAGAACATCCTCAATTTGTTGGGGCAGACTCTGCAATGTGTCAAAAGCATTCCACAGGAATTCATGTCCCACGTTGACTACAACACTTCCCACAGTTGTGTCAAGTTGGCTGGATGTCCTTTGGGTGTGGACCATTCTTGATACACAAGGGAAACTGTTGAGCGTGAAAAATCCAGCAGCTTTGCAGTTCCTGACACAAACCGGTGCGCTTGTCACTTACTACCATACCTTGTTCAAAGGCACTTAAATCTTTTGTCTTACCAATTCATCCTCTGAATTACACAATCCATGTCTCAATTGTCTCATGGTTCAAAAATCCTTCTTTAACCTGTCCCTGAAGTGGATTTAACAAGTGCTATCAATAAGGGATCATAGCCTTCACCTGGTCAGTTTGTCATGGAAAGAGCAGGTGTTCTTAATTTTTTGTACACAGTGTACATTGAAGTCCAAATGCTAATTGAAAGGTGTTGTACTCACTGGCTTCTGCTTTGACTTTGTCCATCTCTGTTAACAGAGTAACCTCTCTGTCCATTAGACTAAGAGAGAGGTTGGGAGAAAGAGATATGAAATGACATGTTCTTTACTACGATAAGTTGACCATGATTATTTACATTTCTAAGAGTCTGTACTTTGATTTTGGCAATACTCACCATTTGTCAACTATGACAACACTGGTTAGCAATAGGCTACATGTAATGCTAAAAGAGGTACTAGTGGTGGTTGCTGTAGTGCAGATGTGAGAGCAATGAACTGGTTCAGTGATCAAATCTCTTAAATTGCTTAGCTAAACATTCTGCTTAAAAATAATGGAATTTGTGGTAAGTTATATCCCACCATAACGATTTAATATTCCAAATATTAACTACAACTTTACAAACTAATGTAGTGGAGTTAATGTTGGGATATACCAGCTCTGGAGCTCAGCAAACGTCTGCTTCATGGTCTTAATAGAGGAGTCCATTTCATCCTTAACCAACACTCTGTATCGAGTAAGCGACACTGTGCATCTCTGCAGGTCCTTCACAGAGCGGTCAATGTTGGGCGCTGAGTGTCAAAGAACAGGGTCAGAGGTCACTTGTCTTAAACAAAGCATTACTAGAGCTGTTGTCATTAACACTCCAGTGCACACATCCTAGTTTTATAAGATAATACACAGATTAGGCACCTGGGACTACTAATCTACCATCGGACTGCAGGAAACCCATGGATTTGACAATATTCTGTATCAACAATAAGGAAATAAAGCACATTTGGCACTAACCAATCTTCCTGGCTCCAGAAAATCCCTGTTGGCTTTCATCAGTGGTGAGCACAGAGGAAGTGAATGATTGCTGGGAGTTGGTTCTGGGACGGAACTTGTTGCCATGGGGAGGCTGGTGATTCCTTCCTCCTTGAGCATGATGAGGGGTGGTGCTTGGGCCACTACAAAAAGAGTCTGCTTCCACACCTTTAAGGAGAAAGACACTGTAGTGTGATATTTTCCGATGGGTAGGCGTTTGGATTATCAAAAGTGTAGTATAGTCTCAACAAACCAAAGTTGGACTGACGGATAAAATAAAAGACTGCTCTATAGCAATACCTGTAATGTCCGACGTGGCAGGCTCAGATTCGAGCTCAGCTGCATCCAAGAAGGCAGAATCCAACTGCTCACTCAGAGAGTCTAATGAGTCTCCGTCCAACACAGAGCCATTGGCATGGAACCCATTCACTGCTTCTGTACTCTCAGTCTCCGAAGGCTGTGTGGTTTCGGCTGGAGCAGGCTCCTCTCCCAGAGGCTGGGGCTTGGGCTTCTTTTTCTTCTTGGGCTGGATGTTGTAGAATCAATGTCAGACTAACCACTACAATAAAACCTTACATATTTTGGAGTTCATACATAACAAGCATATATGCTCTGCAAAAAAGAAACGTCCTCTCACTGTTAACTGTGTTTATTTTCAGTAAACTTATTAACGTGTAAATATTTTTATGAACACAAGATTCAACTGAGACAAACTGAACAGGTTCCACAGACATGTGACTAACAGAAATGTAATAGTGTGTCCCTGAACAAAGAGGGGTTCAAAATCAAAAGTAACAGTCAGTATCTGGTGTGGCCACCAGCTGCATTAAGTACTGCAGTGCATCTCCTCCTCATGGACTGCACCAGATTTGCCAGTTCTTGCTGTGAGATGTTACCCCACTCTTCCACCAAGGCACCTGCAAGTTCCCGGACATTTCTGGGGGGGGGGAATGGCCCTAGCCCTAACCCTCCGAGCCAACAGGTCCCAGATGTGTTCAATGGGATTGAGATCCGGGCTCCTGGGCCTGCAGGAAGGGTACCACATGAGGGAGGAGCATGTCTTCCCTGTAACGCACAGCATTGAGATTGCCTGCAATGACAAGCTCAGTCCGATGCTGCTGTGACACACAGCCCCAGACCATGACGGACCCTCCACCTCGATCCCACTCCAGAGTTCAGGCCTCGGTGTAACGCTCATTCCTTCGACGATAAACGCAAATCTGACCATCACCCCTGGTGAGAACAAACCGCGACTCGTCAGTGAAGAGCACTTTTTGCCAGTCCTGTCTGGTCCAGCGACGGTGGGTTTATGCCCATAGGCAAAGTTGTTGCCGGTGATGTCTGGTGAGGACCTGCCTTACAACAGGCCTACAAGCACTCAGTCCAGCCTCCCTCAGCCTATTGCGGACAGTCTGAGCACTGAGAGAGGGATTGTGTGTTCCTGGTGTAACCCAGGCAGTTGTTGTCATCCTGTACCACAGGTGTGATGTTTGAATGTACCGATCCTGTGCAGGTGTTGTTACACGTGGTCTGCTACTGCGAGGACGATCAAATGTCCGTCCTGTCTCCCTGTAGCGCTGTCTCAGGCGTCTCGCAGTATGGACAATGAAATGTATTGCCCTGGCCACATCTGCAGTCCTCATGCCTCCTTGCAGCATGCCAAAGGCACGTTCACGCAGATGAGCAGGGACCTTGGGCATCTTTCTTTTGGTGTTTTTCAAAGTCAGTAGAAATGCCTCTAGTGTGGCCTCCCGGGTGGTGCAGTGGTCTAGGGCACTGCATCGCAGTGCTAGCTGTGCCACCAGAGACTCTGGGTCCGGGGAGGTCCATGGGGCGACGCACAATTGGCCTAGCGTCGCCCGGGTTAGGCCGGTAGGGATATCCTTGTCTCCTGTGGTGGGCCGGGCGCAGTGGACGCTCACCAGGTCGCCAGGTGCACGGTGTTTCCTCCAACACATTGGTGCGGCTGGCTTCCGGGTTGGATGCGCGCTGTGTTAAGAAGCAGTGCGGCTTGGTTGGGATGTGTTTCGGAGGACGCATGACTTTTGACCTTCGTCTCTCCCGAGCACGTACGAGCCCATAATGTTGTAGCAATGAGACAAGATAGTAACTACTAACAATTGCATACCACGAAATTGGGGAGACAATAAAAAAAAAAAAAAAAAAATACCTCTCGTGTCCTGTTTTTATAACTGTGACCTTAATTACCTACCATCTGTAAGCTGTTTGTGTCTTAACGACCGTTCCACAGGTGCATGTTCATTACTTGTTTATGGTTCATTGAACAAGCATGACAAACCGTGTTTAAACTTTACAATGAAGATCTGTGAAGTTATTTGGATTTTACGAATTATCTTTGAAAGACAGGGTCCTGAAAAAGGGATTTTTTTTTGTTGTTGCTGAGTTTAGCTATGGTTGAGCAGAATGTAGGTCCTCATGACAGACACCAGATATGTTCAGCTTGAGCTGCTGACTTCAAAGCAAAATGGGAGATAGGTGACAACAAAACAGATTATCTGGGATGGATGTTGAAAATTTGTGTGAGCTAGAAACTCTATAGTGAAATGCAGCCGATGATTGAACAAACAATGTATTTTTACTCATCTCTATCCAAATAAACTAAACATACATTTCCTATGACTAGCATTTACAGTTCAACGTTAAGTGGATTTAAAGTAAGTGTTTTGTTGCTCAAAGTCTGGATTGGTCTGTCACTGGAAGTATATCCTTTGAACTTGTTTTTTAAAAGTGTTGTCTCATAATCCTGTGAGGGACAGGCCATACTTAAAATGTCATGACACATAATACATTTCATTCATACTCATGTGGCCCGTTCATACAGAATGCAATACCCTGAAGTAAAGGACAAAGTTAAGGTTACCTTCTTTTTACCAGTTACATTCCACTCCTTCAAGATATCAATGGCACTACCTGAAGGGAAAATGAATTGTGAGTTAAGAAGAATGCTCTCTTTCCATAACAGCCTGCATTGACATGCAGACAATGTTGCAGATTATCAAGGTTTAAATACTCATTAAAAAAAAGATCACTATGGCATTCCCATACCTTCCAGGAAAGCCTGGACAGCCTTATCAACGCAGTTCTCAAAGTGCTGCAACACCAGAACTATCTCATTGTTGCTTTTGTTGGGAACAACGGCCCTGACGGCACTAATCTGTGAAGAGAACGAATAAGAGAATGATCTGGCAAATTAAGGAAAATATTTAGCATAGTGATACATATCCCAAGGCCCTGGGGCCTCATTTCTAAATATTGCGTTTTTACAACATACCATACAACATGTGTGCGCCAGTTTACACAGAAGTTAGCATTATAAAATCTGAACTTGTGATAATGTGCTTAATTTTGTGCAAACTTTAGACCATACGTACACACTATAACAAGTGGTTGTATTCCAAGTAAAATAATTAGACTTAAGAATTTATTTCCTATTTTATAGGAAGAATAAATTCCTCACCTTTTCTGTCCGTGATGGGTTCATATTTCCGAAGTAGCCATAGGCCTATATCAAATTACCATACACATCTCTCGTTTAATTGAGCCTAGTAAATAGATCTACCCTCATAGATATCCTAACCAACCTGCCCTCCAAATACACCTCTGTTGTCTTCAACCAGGATCTCAGCGATCACTGCCTGCGTCCGTAATGGGTCTGAGGTCAAACGACCACCCCTCATCACTGTCAAACGCTCCCTAAAACACTTCAGCGAGCAGGCCTTTCTAATCGACCTGGCCCGGGTATCCTGGAATGATATTGACCTCATGCGATATGCAACTTTTCAGGGAAGTTAGGAACCAATATACACAGGCAGTTTGGAAAGCAAAGACTAGCTTTTTCAAACAGAAAATTGCATCCTGTAGCACAAACTTCAAAACGTTCTGGGACACTAAAGTCCATTGAGAATAAGAGCACCTCCTCCCAGCTGCCAACTGCATTGAGGCTAGGAAACACTGTCACCACCAATAAATCCACGATAATTTAGAACTTCAATCAGCATTTCTCTACAGCTGGGCCATGCTTTCCACCTGGCTACCCCTACCCCGGTCAACAGCGCTGCACTCCCTACAGCAACTTGCGCAAGATTCCCCCATTTCTCTTTCACCCAAATCCAGATAGCTGATGTTCTGAAAGAGCTGCAAAATCTGGACGCCTACAAATAAGCCGAGCTAGACAATCTGGACCCTCTCTTTTTTAAATGATCTGCCCAAATTGTTGCAACCCCTATTACTAGCCTGTTCGACCTCTCTTTGAGATCCCCAAAGATTGGAAAGCTGCCGCGATCATCCCCCTCTTCAAAGGGGGAGACACTTTAGACCTATATCTATCCTACCCTGCCTTTCTAAGGTCTTCATAAGCCAAGTTTACAGCTCACCGACCATTTCGAATCCCACCGTACCTTCTCCACTATGCAATCTGGTTTCCGAGCTGGTAATGGGTGCACTTCAGCCACGCTCAAGGTCCTAAACGATATCATAACCGCTATCGATAAGGGACAATACTGCGCAGTTGTATTCATCGTCCTGGCAAAGGCTTTCAACTCTGTCAATCACCACAATCTTATCGGCAGACTCAACAGCCTTGATTTCTCAAATGACTACCTCGCCTGGTTCACCAACTACTTCTCAGACAGAGTTCAGTGTATCAAATCGGGGGGCCTGTTGTCCGGACTTCTAGCAGTCTCTATAGGGGTGCCACAGGGTTCAATTGTCAGGCCAACTCTTTTCTCTGTATACATCAATTATCTCGCTCTTGCTGCTGGTGATTCTCTGATCCACCTCTATGCAGACGACACCATCCTGTATACTTCTGGCCCTTCTTTGGACACGGAGTTAACTAACCTCCAGACAATCTTCAATGCCATTACAATTCTCCTTCTGTGGCCGCCAACTGCTCTTAAATGCAAGTAAAACTAAATGCATGCTCTTCAACCGATCGATGCCCACACTTGCCTGCCCGGTCAGCATCACTACTCTGGACGGTTCTGACTTAGAATATGTGGACAACTATAAATAGCTAGGTGTCTGGTTAGACTGTAAACTCTCCTTCCAGACTCACATTAAGCATCTCCAATCCAAAGTTAAATCTCGAATCGGCTTCCTATTTCGCAACAAAGCATCCTTCACTCATGCTGCCAAACATACCCTCGTAAAACTGACTATCCTATCGATCCTTGACTTCAGCGATGTCAGCTACAAAATAGCCTCCAACACTCTACTCTAAATTAGATTGTATCCATCACAGTGCCATCCGTTTTGTCACCAAAGCCCCATATACTACCCACCACTGCGACCTGTATGTCCTCATTGGCTGGCCCTCGCTTCATATTCGTCGCCAAAGCCACTGGCTCCAGTCCATCTAAGTCTTTGCTAGGTAAAGTCCCGCCTTAGCTCACTGGTCACCATAGCAGCACCCACCTGTAGCACGCGCACCAGCAGGTATATTTCACTGGTCACCCCCAAAGCCAATTCCTACTTTGGCCACCTTTCCTTCCAGTTCTCTGCTGCCAATGACTGGCCCGAACTGCAAAAGTCACTGAAGCTGGAGACTCATATCTCCCTCACTAACTTTAAGCACCAGCTGTCAGAGCAGCTTATGGGCTATTTACAGATGGGCTATCTGTAAATAGCCCATCCAACTACCCCATCCCCATACTGTATTTATTTTGCTCCATTGCACCCCTCTACTTGCACACTCATCTTCTGCACATCTCTCACTCCAGTGTTTAATTGCTATATTGTAATTATTTTGCCACTTTGGCCTATTTTCTTGCCTACCTACCTCGTTTGCACACACTGTATATAGACTTATATTATTGACTGTGTTTTTGTTTATTCCATGTGTAACTGTGTTGTTGTTTGTGTCGCACTGCTTTGCTTTATCTTGGCCAGGTCGCAGTTGTAAATGAGAACTTGTTCTCACCTAGCCTACCTGGTTAAATAAAGGTGAAAAAAATAAAATAATAATAGGCTACATGCATTTTTAAAAATTCTGTATGCGAGCCCATAGGCAGTGTGGTTTATACAGACAGATGATATTTTATATTGAAGTATGTACTGCAATTTTTATTTTTTTGAGTAGCCTAGACTATTTTTTAGAATTCACAGGCAGTACCGCATATTTTAGGTTGGGGGGGAAAAGTTGATGCAAAACATGTTCAAACATTCTGCTGACAGGTCGACAACAATTAGTTTCTGAAAGAAAAAACAATGGCCATCACATTCCTTCGCCAAATAAAGCATACTGCAAACAATTACACTGGTAGCGTATGTAAAATATTTGACAATATGGGTAGACTATAATATTGCTGTTCGATAGGAGCACAGAGTGCTTAAGTATCTATACCAAGGCAGGAGATTGTGTTTCTATCTATTGATAAAATATTCAAAAACAATTCGTCTTTTGCATAGATGTGTGGGCTGTATGTGTCCGCTGCAGTCATTTAACTGTGGCACTGCCACAACGGAAATAAAAATATCAAACAATATTTCTGTCGAGACGAACTTTGAAGATGCTATAACAGTCGACATGTACTTTTCCTCTGCAAACAAAACAAGTAATGAATAGAAAAAAATTGACAACCCCATAGTAGAACAGTATCTATAGTGAACTAAAATATAAATGCAACAATTTTACTGAGTTACAGTTCATATAAGGAAATCAGTCAATTGAAATGAATTAATTTAGGCCCTAATCTATGGATTTCACATGACTGAGCAGGGGGTGCCTGAGAGGGCATAGGCCCAGCCAATCATAATGAGTTTTCCCCCACAAAAAGGTCTTTATTACAGACAGAAATACTCCTCAGTTTCATCAGCTGTCTGGATGGTTGATCTCAGATGATCCCACAGGTGACGAAGCCAGGTGTGGATGTCCGTACATACTGCCAAATTCTCTAAAATTATGTTGGAAGCGGCTTATGGTAGAGAAATCAATATTAAATTCTCTGGCAACAACTCTGGTGAACATTCCTGCAGTCAGAGCCGGTCCTGACCTCCCTGGGGCCCTAAGCAAAACCCGTGAGCCATGTAAACCATTTTCCATGCTGTTCCCACATGCTTCAAGAGGGCCACTATTATTGTTCCTGTTCTCAAGAAAGCTAAGGTAACTGAGCTAAATGACTATCGCCCCGTAGCACTCACTTCCGTCATCATGAAGTGCTTTGAGAGACTAGTCAAGTTAGTGATTGCTGTTTGAGTGGCTGCTGCCAACATACTGACTCAAATCTCTAGCCACTTCAATAATTAAATTGGATGTAATAAACGTTAATGTACATATTTTTATTCCTTCCTTTACACTTGTGTGTATAAGATAGTTGTGAAATTGTTAGATTACTTATTAGATATTACTGCTGTTACACACGCCTCTATGAAGAGGGGACGCAACACCCTGCTACTCAACTCTGGTCTCCAGAGGTCTCCGTGAAGTGAAAGGGGTATGGACTGTAGGTGCGAGTAAGGATGACAAAAGGCAGAGAATTGTACCGTTTACAAGGAATTTATTCCGTCACACGGTAATTTTGGGGAAAAGGGGCTGGACGGCACCAAAGCAAAGAAAGTAAATATTAAAGCCCCCTCTCCTACCATACCTGCCTAACCACTACTTACCTAACAAAGCACAACCTGGTGTCCTAACCAAAATTACATTACATTTAAGTCATTCAGCAGACGCTCTTATCCAGAGCGACTTACAAATTGGTGAATTCACCTTCTGACATCCAGTGGAACAGCCACTTTACAATAGTGCATCTAAATCATTAAGGGGGGGGGGGGGTGGTGAGGAGGATTACTTATCCTATCCTAGGTATTCCTTGAAGAGGTGGGGTTTCAGGTGTCTCCGGAAGGTGGTGATTGACTCCGCTGTCCTGGCGTCGTGAGGGAGTTTGTTCCACCATTGGGGGGCCAGAGCAGCGAACAGTTTTGACTGGGCTGAGCGGGAACTGTAAATACAGGGGGTGGTCTGCCCAGGTCTTACCTAGTGTGCCTAGACAGTGACTATACTACGGGTATATGCCTAAGCACTCTCTTGGTGCCTTCCCCTTCCCCCCCTGGGAACAAATGAAACATAATAACACAAACAATTTCAATAATCAAAACACTGCATCCTATTGACACACAACAGACATAACCAATCAGCAACAACTAACATAGTACATACCAAATCTCTTTCTGAGAAACAACCAACATATGCTATAACCCTCAGCAATCACTCTCAGCAGTGATCTTTCTCTCAGCAATGACCTCCCAGCAATGATCTCTTCTGCTTTTATAGCTTCAGAAGGCATTGGTAATTGGAGACAGCTGCGTCCTGACGAGGGGGCGGGGTCAGCTCTCCAATTAGTATTTGATTGGTCGACTTCATGGCTATCTTAAAATGTTACTAAGTGTGCAAACATTTGAATTTAAATCTTACCATCAAAATATTCCTCTTCTGCACTGAGGCAAAATCATCAATGTCGTCATCATAGGACATGTTTCCCCACATCATGATTTATACTCATGATGGCCAGACCACTCAAACGTTCCTGTGACATGGAAGACCTCAGGAAGCTTTTGATGCGCTTTCATTTTGAAAATCTCCTCTCTGCCGATGCTACTGTTACTGGTAGGGCGACTGTAATTCTTCGTGCTATCCAAAGGTTAGGAAAAATAGTTCCTCCAGGTTTTTCTCACAGAGAAAGGAAAGCAGCTCAAATAGGCAGTCGTTATCTGATGGCAGATCAGGTAAATTCTGATTCTTGTGTGCCAGATTCATTCCACTGATGTCACAGTCATCTCTGAAGCTTAGAGTGTTTTCAACTTCCATGCAGTGGGCCTTTAAAATACTCTTTGGACATTGAGGCAGTGCAGCACTCCATATTTCGTTTTCACCTGGTTGAGTGTTTCAAATCTCTCATCCATTGATATCACAGCAGAGTCGACCACAATGTTAAAGTAGTTGACTTCCAAGGTTTTTCAGTGCATCAGTCACTGGTTCATTAGGACATGCAAAGCTGAAATGCCTCCTGCTATTTCTCAGTCTTTTCTCTTTCAGATCAGCCTCCACATGGATTTCTTCACAACGCTGTTGTCTGGGCCTCAGACAATCCAGTTTCCCCGTATGTAGTGAGGGAGGCCTTTGCATTTGAGATTAAATTCACTGCGATATTCAACTGTATTGAGGCGGATTGGAGGAGCTTGTTCACCTTGTTTGTCATTGTCAGTGTCTCGCACCATACGACACAGCAAATCAAGAAGCCGTAGTACCCAACTTCCTCTGTAAGTGCTTCTGCCTCCACTTTGGCCACATGACCGTTGATCGCCTGTCTGGCTTCCAGTAATGCCTCCCGAACCTCAGAAGCCTGATACCTGATTGCATGAACAGTTTGGAGCCTACTCTCCCATCTCGTGTCACTCCATGACCTCACGGTTATGTTCACGTGGTTCTTCAAAACAATCTATCTTTGTGTGGCAGCTGAAAAGAAGGTGAAGAGCTTTTGCACATGCCCAAAAACCCCAACTGCATCTTTTAAAGATTTGGCAGCATCTGCAATGACAAGGTTTAGAATAGGTGCTCCACATGAGATGAACACAGCTCTGGGATTTTTTTTCAGCAGTCTGGCTTGTACTCCTTGATGCTTGCCCTTCATGTTGGCCCCATTATCATAAGCTTGTCCTCTGCAATCTTCAAATGGAATCTTGAGCTCATTCAGCTTATCTAAGACGACAGTGGACAGATTGAAGCCGGTTGTAACCTCAACATTCACAAAGCCAAGGAAGTGCTCCTTGATCTCTGGCTTTCCCTTTAAAGCTCCACTTCTCAGAATAATGGACATTTGCTCCTGGTGACTAATGTCAGGTGTACAGTCCAAGATAATGGAGAAGTACTTGGAGTCTCTTACTTGATTCACTATTGCTTCCAGAATCTTGTCACTCACAATCTGTATCAGCTCATTCTGTGTGTGCCTCCCAAGGTAATGAGCATGTGTTTCTTCATCTTTAATTTTGCTGAGATGATTTTCCATAGCGGTGTCAAATTTGACCAGTAATTTAACCTCTTTTAGGAAGTTTCCATTATCTGGTTGGAAGAGTTTGTCTGATGAACCCCTGACTGCTAGGTTTCTTTCAGCCAGAGACTGGGTGGTACTTATTAAATGTGTAAGGACATCCCGCAATTCCTTTCCTTCAGCCTCAAATGGTAATTGGTATCTGGTCAAGAGTCTGTCCCCGACTTAGGCGCGGATCAAGTTCTCTCCACTTAATCATATTGTTTGTGTTCAGGACTACCCTCATGGTGTTTCAGAATGGTGTTGATATTTAACCAGTCATTCACACCTTCCTTTATTATTTTGTAGAAAAGAGCTTACGCACAGAAAATACTAGAGGTACAGTTTGATATGACCCCGTGTATCTATCTTCTTAATGCCCAGCAGGACTTTGTTCTTGATCCTGACAGAGACAATTTGCTTATGACTATTAAATACTTTGCTAAGAAATGTATTCTTCTATTGTGGGCCTCTAATACCCCTCCTACATTTAAAATGTGGATTGACCAGATTGTTGACTTTCTTCCTCTTGAAAAGCTCACTTATGACCTTCACAAGAGACAGCCCAAGTTTGATAGACTCTGGTCTCCACTATTCAACTATATTTCAAACTGGACAGAGTGAACGGGGTGACTAGGGAAATGCGCAGATACATGTTGTGTAAGGTACTGTAAAACCTAAAAACGAATTATTGGCCCGTCGTCTCAGCGAATGCTCGAAATAGCTGATAAGAACCTTGATAGTGCTGCTGCAAGTGTTGTGTTTTTATTTTAATTTTGTTTTTGAGTATGTGTATGTATGCACCAAGGAAAATAAATAGATTAGGAAAAATAAATGTTTTTATTTGACTTTATCATTCATTTTAATTGTATTTTTATTTTTTCAAATGTATTATAATATTTTTTGACTTTTATTTTTTTAAGCCTTTCACCTGTGAATGTGGAATGTGTTTTGTTGGTTGATTGAAAAACAAGAAAACTTTAAACTTTAAATTGAAAAAAAAAAAAAAAAAGCTTACAGCAAAAACAATACACGGCGTTGTTTTTGATTGAGTATGAAAACCAGCTCCTGGTAATCTTTTCCCCATTTGACAGCTGTCTTTGTAATATGCCTGAATGGAAACCTCTTCTAGACTTGTCTTTACGGTACGAAAAATCCATGGTTGGAATGGACCTCTGCGCACTAACTCAGTCCACATAAAGTCTGTTAAGATTGGGGCCAATCTGCTGGGTCATTTGGTGGAGCAGCAACTGTTCTATTAGGGTCTGAGTTGCTTGTATCTGGTGCTGGCTGTACACCTCTGGTTGTGCTAGTACTGGCTGAGGCTGCCTGTACTTCACCTGGGTCTGTGTTAGTACTTGCTGAAGCTGCCAGTACTGGGTCTGTGTTAGTACTTGCTGAGGCTGGATATGGATCAACTGAGTCTGTGCTTGTACTGGCTGATGATCCAGCATCTCCTCTACTGACAAACTTAAGTATAGCACCTGTACATTATCGATAACAATATTGTTAATTTTATCAGCTGCATCAAGCCCATTCCAACTGTCTCCCCCAGATTTCCATTTATACATTTTCAAATATACAATACTATGGCTTGGCTGAATAGTTGGTTATTATTTACTGAGAGATGTGCTTCCATATTGCCCAGTTTGCTCAGCTAATCAACATTTAAAATGCAATATATAAATCAATAGTCAATGTCAATCCATTGCTTTCCATCTTGCATTAGTCCAGAGTTATAACTAAATCTTGACTGTGAGACTAGATAATCATTGTCTTGTTTGAAAATGACGTGCGCCTATGAGGAGTGCCATCACACTCCTATATTGTCTGGACTGGAAAATTGCAGGGCGGCTGGGTAGCCTAGTGGTTAGAGCGTTGGACTAGTAACCGGAAGGTTGCAAGTTCAAACCCCCCGAGCTGACAAGGTACAAATCTGTCGTTGGCCGTCATTGAAAATAAGAATTTGTTCTTAACTGACTTGCCTAGTAAAATAAAGGTAAAATAAAAAAATTAAAATTGCGCTTTCCAGCAGCAACCTCTGTGGAGAGGTTGCTGCTGGAAAGCGCAAGTTTCATTTCGTGCATGTTCACGCGCAATGTTATCTTTTCCGAGCTGCAGTCTATATACACCGTTGTCATTTATCAAACGTAATAAATAGTTGTATTTCACTCACTTTTGTCAGGCACAAATTCACAGAACACAGCCCTAGAAGTGGCTGGAGAGCAAGCAAGACAGACAGACCAAGAGATGCACTGCAATCTAGCACATCAACTTAACGTTACTGTTATTTGCCGACATCAAACTTGGAGAGGAGAAAACAGGTTTGCCTGATTGCTGTTCCCGCAATTCACTCTCATGGTGTTTTTTCTTTCTTTCTCCTTTCGTGACCAGAAGGATAGTTCCGCTTCATCCTCTCATCCAAGTTGTAAACATTGACACCCGCTTTGACACGGGGGGAGGCGGGGCCCTTGCATAATTTGCGGGGCCCTATGCAACTTGCGTAGTGAGCGTATAGGGCCGCCCGGCTCTGCCTGCAGTCAGCATGCCAATTGCCTGCTCCCTCAAAAACTGAAGACATCTGTGGCATTGTGTTGTGACAAAACAGCACATTTGTGGCATTTTATTGTCACAAACACAAGGTGCACCTGTGTATTGATCATGCTGTTTAATCAGCTTCTTGATATGCCATACCTGTCAGGTGGATGGAAATCTTGCCAAGGAGAAATGCTCACTGACAGGGACGTAAACAAATTTGTGCACAACTTTTTGTTTGCATGGAACATTCCTTTGCAGCTCATGAGACCAATACTTTACATGTTGCGTTTATATTTTTGTTCAGAATATTTACCTAGTTGGCTTGTTGTTGTGTGTTCTATGTGAGATAAATATTCCTCAATTATATTCCTAAAATATTCCTTCAATTTAAGAGCACTATAGGAAACATGCATTTTTACAAGCAGTCAATGCACAACAATTCTTGTAATCACTGGGAAAACAGCAGTTTTAATGGCCTTGGTTACGAGGCAGTGGTGGAAAAGTTCCCAATTGTCATAGTTCCCAATTGAGTTAAAGTAATACGATACCTTAATAGAAAATGCCTCAAGTAAAAGTCACGTTATCCAGTAAAATACTACTGGAGTAAAAGTCTAAAAGTATTTGGTTTTAAATACACTTAAGTATCAAAAGTTATATTAAGCAAACTAGACAGCGCCATTTTCTTGTTTATTTATTAGCCTGGGCACACTACAACACTCAGACATAATTTACAAAACAAAGCATGTGTTTAGTGAGTCCGCCAGATCAGAGGCGGTAGGGATGACCAGGGATATTCTCTTTATAAGTGTGTGAATTGGACCATTTTCCTGTCCAGCGAAGCATTCAAAATGTAACAAGTACATTTGGGTGTCAGGCAAAAATGTATGGAGTGAAAACTACATTATTTTCTTTAGGAATGTTGTCAAGTATAAATACAAAAGTACAGTCACTGCAAAACAATTGCTTAGTATTTTTACACCACTGAAAAGAGAGCGATCTCAGATTTTCTCCTAAATATGCGTGACCTGCACCATTTTAAAACCAAGAGTTTTTAGCAGTTTCATAATAAAGCAGGTTACCCAATTTTCCCTGAGTGCATAGGGAAGAGTACAGCTAAATCTAACCTGGGTCAATTGTAGGGTAACTTGGGGTAAAAAAAAAAATGCTACCCTAGCTCAAAATAATTTTTGGGGAGTGATGGGGCAGATTACATTTTTTGTTGAGCGAGAGAAGTGGCAACCAGGGAAAGTGTTTGGGGGGGGGGGGTTGTGACAAAGTGGTTTATGTGAGAAGTACAGGCAGAGGCCGTGTTACCCAAGTGACCCTAACAGGTAGACCTACATTCTATTTACTGTGTTTATGAAAGTTTTATAGGACATCAAATTAATAAATAGGATACTAACTAGTTAAAATACTACATTTGGCAATTTACCCAATTTATTTATTTTTAGCCACTATGCTGCATTAATTGGGCTACAGGTGATAATGCTTATTGCATACCTGATAATATGGATCATACATAGGCTATATGCATGGACCAATATGTTAAAATAACCTTTACATCCTTTCCCCCCCACTGCATTATTGTTTTCTCCAGAGGAAACACTAGGCTGTAGCATTTACTTTTAAATTGTTTTGAATATATAATTAATCTTGCAGAATGCAAGGACAGTGTATGGCACTCGCTATAGTCAGCATGCATATTTAAATAGAAAACGTCATGGCAAAATATCAAAACATTCCACCCACACTTACACAGAATTGTGATAAAATTAACCATTGCTTTTTATTTTTAGAAACTTCCATAGACTAATTCAAATAGTTCCAAATTATACAACAAATAAAGGGTGTTATTGTCACCATAGTGAATGATGACATTTTTCAGGCGAGGCTATAATCCTAGTTCATACACACCAAGTTTTAGGAAGGCTTTATAATGGAAAACATGCATGTGTATGGTATGCGCCATGTTTATAACTCTCAATATTTTTTAGAATATTTTTGAAATTTACACAACAGATATAAAAAGAGGCCCATCCTAGCAAAACTGGAATTGTATTCAAATCCATTGGAATGTACTCAAACCTAGAGAGAAATCTTTTGGTGTATGATCCTTTTCAGTCCTTACCTTCTCCTTCATTCTCTCAAACGTCCCTCCCTGGGACATAACCATTTTCAAGTTAGTGTCGAACACCATACCAGAAGTATCTGGGGGGAAAGAGAGAAAAGATTGCTTTAAAAAATAAATGTGGATTTGGAATCTCAGTTTTTTGCTGGACCTAGGTCTATTTGCAAAACAAATTGTAAATGCATAAGCACATCATTTGTTCAAACAAAGATCTCCTCATACCTAGTCATTCCTGTACATTCAAAAGGTATGTGTTGAAAGTCAACCATGGCTGAGAACACAGGGATTGTCATAAATCATGTGGAACAGACGACAGGAGGACTTCAACATTTCCTTACTGGGTGAATGAGAAGATGCTTGCTTGATGACCTCAAGTAAAATATCCACTTGTTTTACAACTTTTTTAATAAGTTGCTTGAGGACTAGGCCTAAAGATTTTACATCACTTCTATGGGCTTTATTTAGGATAGGACCAAAAATAACTAACCCTAGAGAAATGAAACTTGTCTTAAGAAATCTTAGCATCTGGACTGGCCCAAAATGATCTGAGATCTGCATTAAATTTGAACCGGTTATAACGGATGTACAGTTCTAGAAACAGACTGAGTCAGCAAAGCAGGGGTTTACGCATCAGACGGATAAGAATACCGCCCTAAACAAAATAAGCTCAATGAGATGAGAAACAGATGGGTTGCTGCAACCCAAAGACATGTGGCATGAGCAAAGAATGCCAGAGGACAGTTTCGCAGTACTCTGCAACAGCCGTAATGGATGGCTTTATTTCAGAAAGTTCATGAAATAGACTAACTTTATCTTAGAAAAGTTTGAACCTTTAAAAGGGTATATACTATCCAATGTGGACTGCATGATTGTCAGTTCAAATTGCTGTCCATCTCTCTCAACTATTGTGTTTGAAAGGATCCATTCTACTGCAATAAGATGTCTTGGAATGTATCCTTTCCAAAAGCGGTTCTGGCCAAAAGCAGCAGTGGCAACGATGTTTGGTTGGCCAAAAGCAGCCGTGGCAACGATGTTTGGTTGGCCAAAAGCAGCCGTGGCAACGATGTTTGGTTGGCCAAAAGCAGCAGTGGCAACGATGTTTGGTCTGAGACAGTCAATGTTTTTTTTGTCTACAGTACAATAGCAGAGCAGGAAAATCTGATGGGACTTCCACCATGCAACCTCCAGATATTAAAATATAAATTTGCCAGGAGTTCCTAGCTTTGAGTAGGGACGTCAAACGTTCAGCCCCTATGGACGCTCTTCTAGAGCACCTGGTTAAATTGTACAGAAAAAAACATCTCTAAATGGTTCAATTTGAAATGTGATTGGGGTATATAAAAAAATGCATTTGCTTTATTTAAAATCAACCCCTGAAACGTATCCAAAATGCTGCAGCCCGCCTGGTGTTCAACCTTCCATGTCACCCAGCTCTTCTGCACACTTCACTGGCTTCCAGTCAAAGCTTGCATCCACTTCAAGACCAAAGTATTTGCCTATGGAGCAGCAAGAGGAACTGAGATGTGTCTTAAAGATGAATGCACTAACTAAGACGCTCTGCAGAACAGTCTCTGCTAAATGACTAAAATGTAAATTAAGATAATTATTTTGCCATATCTAATTACTCTACTTTCCATTGATGTGGACAGTAGGTGTTAATACATTACACAAGCTGATGTTTTGACAACATCAAATTGGGGGGGGATTGGTGATGTTACTACAAAAGTTTATAGTTAACACAATGACAAGATCAATTGCTTAAAGCAGATCAATATCTTGTGTACTATTGATTTTGTCATAATTCATGATGGTCGCTCTATAAAAAGTCGCTGGCCACACACAAATACACGGATTTCAAAGTCTAACCTTCACTTACATAGAAGCCATCTGTAGTCACGTCATATCGTATGGCGGGTCGTGATTCGTTGAAGTTAAGAGAAAAAGTAGTTTGTTCCCTTTTCCGTGATGGCAGCTTCACGAAATCAACATCCCAAAATATAGATAGAATTTATAGAAGGCTTCTATCTAACCAACCATGTATAGGTTATTTCAAGTTTCCGTGTGGCCTTTGAATAGCGTTAGTTTAAACAGCACTACTCCCCAAACGTTTGCCCCTTGTTCTATTGATTTCAGCGTGATAACCATGGAAGTGATTAACAGGAAAAAAGTGTTATGCTATACTTACCGCATTGGAGACCCACTTGAAACAAAATGCAACACTTCAACATGTAGTTAGCAGTCTTCTTTAAAATTGTCCTCTAACCAGTGGTGTACACATTGTTCCCAGATTCCTTGTGTTTTATTTTAGCTGTTTTAACAGGATGTGGAACCTCATCTCCCCCCTCTTGCGTAATTGATTTCAACGGGATAATCGATAGGAGGGATTGAGAAAATAATTGCATTAGTGTTTCTGTTCTGGTGGCCCCAGTATCAAAATGCAACATTCCCAAAAGCACCTGACCATTCTGCAGGTTGCCCTCCAACCAGTGATGTAAAAATATATCCAGTTTCCATGTGGTTGAGTTGTGGTAGTTTCAACAGCGCATAAACATGAGTCCAAAAATGTGCTGTGAATGATTTATTTTGATGATACACTTGATTAAATTGCATGTCAATTTGTTGAGTGCTGCTTATTTAGCCTGATGCCAGCTCTGTGTGCTATCGTATCAACTCCTTGTCATGCCAACTATGATGTGCCAATTAATGTTTGGCATGACAAGGAGTTGACATGACCAAACATATCTAGGGCTAGGCTACTGCTTCTTGCAGGGAGATACAGCAACACAAGTTAGAGCAGCAGATGAAACCTCCACCATTTACAAACATTTATTTAGCAGGACACAATCACAAGGTCAATGGAGGGCCTATAAAAATGTGTCCCGATTGACTTAAGTGTCTTTGAGAATCAGCTTCACACATGTAATGGTGCACAATGCAGAAATCTCTCCACCATTTCATGGTTGCTAAAATTGTAAGTTTGCCTAATTTCAGTTTGTGACAAAACAAGCAAGTATAGTGGAGACCATCATTGTACCATGTAAACCGCTGTGAAATATATTTTCCATAACCAAAAATATTATATTTTCAGCTGGTGTACAAAACTAAGAGACGCAAAGACGAAATTTAACGGAAAGCATAGAAACAGCGAACATAGAACAGATCTAACACTTCTTAGACTTGCTTTCAATGAAAATTAAAAATCTATAACTAAAATGTCTATGTGAATTTGGCCGGCGGTCACCCAAAAAGTTAGAATGCATTTTAATGTTGCATTGTAACACTGGTTATAGCATGTTCAATGCTCGTTTATCTGTTTTTTAAAAACAAATAGCAGAGACGAATGACAGCATACATACCCTTCTGGCTGTTTTTCTTCGCCATGTTGTAACTCCACTAATCCAAAAAGTAAGTAGGTCACAGCTGATAAGTGCCCCAGAGTACAGCTCTTCAAGTCAAAAGCAAATCAATAAAAACTATTTTCCAGATATTAAGTTTGAACGAGTTCCCTAAATGGAGAATTCAGCTCTTCATGTGTAGAAATGTTCCTCCTTGATTTCCCCTCAGACAGGATGCCAACAAAGGCTCACAAATCTGGCAGTGGGAGGGGTTAAAGGAGGCAGGGACAGATCAGGCCTCCACCACTTCGGCTTGGATTCAACTTTTCTTCTCCGTTCTCCCCAAAGTTGATCCAATTCTTAAAAAAGGAGACAGAAATAAGGTTACCGTCTTGGGTTGATGTCATAAGCAGAGAGGATTAGAAAGAGTTGCATGAGATGACCTAAGTGAACAGACAGAAAAAACCTAGTAGTTCATAATTAATATTGCCCAACTTATGTACACAAAATAAAATGGTTGTAACATTTAGTATATTCAGAGAAGAACTATTACATTGGTGCTGTTAAGTCTATAACTAGACTATTCTAGGGAAAATGCCTTGAAATGTAGACGACAATGCATGTGCATTGTCTAGAACTGGAAATAGTCATGCACGTTCACAAAAAACTATTCCTTTGCTTAAAAGTCATAAAACGTGATGAAAAACAGATTTAAATAAATCACTCAGTCTGGGACATCCTTCTAGACACTCTGGACTCAATATTGTACATGGCAGCAGCATATTTTCAGTTTCACTAAAATGCAGTCGAAGAAACCTTTTAATCATGATTTAGTTTAGTTCCTCTGGGTGAAGTTAAACCTGACCTAGACATGCGGCATGTGATGCAGTTTTAAAATAATTTAACTAAACTAATAACTATTAAACTGTTAAACCCTCCAAAACAAATCATATGAAGTTACATGCACTCAATAATACGTTTGTGGATAGCCAGATTAATAATAGTTAAAAACGTTTTCATGCTTTGGAAGATGAACGATTTCTCCAATAATCCTGTCTACATGGACACATCTGAAATCAGGCTACCTGATGGGACTTTAAAAAATGTAGAAAATCACCCATCAAAATAAACGTTCTACCACAGCTACCATGTTATTTTTGCGAAGCCTATTTGATTCCGAGTTGGACATATAAAGCTTGCATGTGAAAACTATTTCTAAGATGCATACTTAGTGAAGTGAGTTCGGGGGAAAAACTATGTGCATTAGAGGAAGGAATGTGCTACCGGTGCAGGCACATTCAAATACACTTCTGGAACGCTGATTAAGGTGTTTATATGTCCTAATAATTAGAAAGATTGCTCAGAAAAACAGGTGTTTAAATCGGCGTATGCTTAATTCGATTTGAACTTTAAGCTGATTTAGATAAGCAGAGTAAGGCGTTTACGTGACTAACATCATACTCGGCCATTTGCCATAATCAATTTAATATTGAATTAGTGTGAATGTAAACGTACTCTGAGATCATGTTGAATTTGTATTAGAGTAGGTAGTTAGGATTTTTCAAAAATCAGACATACAGATAGCTTGTCACAATGAAGATTTAGCAATACATATTGACACAAGCCAATATGCCAAGTTAACTTGCTGACAGACGCCATGTCCATAATCAGTTTGATCATGCCAAGTACTTGAGAACCTTGAACACCACCCTCAGCAAACTGTGGAGTCATTTATGGGCCAGCTGTTTCCTACTTCGGTTTCCATTTGACTCAGCAGTCCTGGAAAGGGAAACTTAAACTATGCAAATCCACACCCTTTTCATTATCCCTTCATGTCACAGTCAGGCACTCATTTCATAGCATGCCACCACACCTTTAAACACGTCGAACCATAAGCACTGTCAACAAGTAAGCCAAGACATGGACACGTTGTGTTTATCAAGAGGGATGGTGCTAGTAGGTTACACACCATGTGTTGATTTAGTCAAAACACGGAATTGGACCAGGCAATACACATTTAATTAATTAGCCTTGATTCTAAAACCTGAAGAATTTTAGACTAGCAAATGTATGAAACTGTAATAAGATGTAAATTTGTCTCAGGCTTCAAAAGGACAAGGGTCATCACACAAGATGTTGGCAACCCACTGTCTTGTGAACAGCATTGTAGTTCAATCAGTGCTGCAGGGTCTTGACTCACAAAACACACAGATAAAGGGCACAATCTGGAAATTTGGGCCTGTGTTGATCAAAGTTGTTAGGACTGCAGACTACAAATTATACCACATGAGACTCAATGACGCCAGGCTGTGTGCTTCCTTATGAATAGACCTAATAAATGTAGAAAATTATTAAGTTTAGAATTTGGGCAGCTTTTTAAGTTTGCTGTGTGTAATCAAAAAGGACACCACACTGTAAGTACATTTACATGAACACTAATAAATCGATATTCAACTAACTATGGCAGAGTATGGTATCAGTCATGTAAACACCTTACTCTGCTTATCTTAATTGGCTTAAGGTAATAATCGAAGTAAGCATACACCGATTAAATCACTTGGTTCTGATCAATCTTTTGAATTTTTAGAACATGTAAACAGCTTAATTGGAGTACCAGTAGCGCAAACCTCCCTCTTATGCAGGAATTAATGATTTTTAGGTATTCATCTTACAGTTTTCACATACAAACCTTCTGTCCGAACTCAGAATCAAAAAGTATTCGCAAAAATAACATGGTCACTATGGCATAAAGTTTATTTTGATTGGCAATTTTCTGCATTTATTAAAAGTCCCATCATCAGTAGCATGATTTCAGAGGTGTCCATGTAAACATGATTATTATTCAAAGTTCTGGGATACTGTAAAGTCCATGGAGAATAAGAGCACCTCCTCCCAGCTGCATCTACGATAATCAAGAATTTCAATAAGCATTTTTCTACAGCTGGCCATGCCTTCCACCTGGCTACCCCGGTAAACAGCTCTGCACCCCACAAAGCAACATGCCCAAGCCTCCCCTTTCTCCTTCACCCAAATCCAGATAGCTGATGTTCTGGAAGCACTGCAAAATGTGGACCCCTTCAAATCAGCTGGTCAAGACAATCCTCTCTTTCTAAAATTCTGACGCAATTGTTGCAACCCCTATTACTAACCTGTTCAACCTCTTTCATATCGTCTGAGATCCCCAGAGATTGGAAAGCTGCCGTGGTCATCCCCCTGTTCAAGGGGGGAGACACTCTAGACCCAAACTGTTACAGGCCTATATCTATCCTACCCCGCCTTACCAAGGTCTTCGAAAGTCAAGTTAAGAAAGAGATCACCGACCATTTCGAATCCCACTCTACCTTCTTCACTATCCAATCTGGTTTCCGAGCTGGTCGTGGCTGCACCTTTCCGAGCTGGTCATGGCTGCACCTCAGCCACGCTCAAGGTCCTAAACGATATCATAACCGCCATCGATAAAAGACAATACTGTGCAGCCGTATTCATGGACCTGGCCAAATCGGAGGGCCTGTTGTCCGGACCTCTGGCAGTCTCTATGGGTGTGCCACAGGGTTCAATTCTCGGGATTACTTTTCTCTGTATACATCAAACCACTATGCAGACAACACCATTCTGTATACTTCTGGCCCTTCTTTGGACACTTAACTAACCTTCAGACGAGCTTCAATGCCATACAACTCTCCTTCCATGGCCTCCAACTGCTCTTAAATGCATGCTCTTCATCCAACTGCTCTTAAATGCATGCTCTTCAACCAATCGCTGCCCGCACCTGCACGCCCGTCCAGCATCACTACTCTGGAATATGTGGAAAACTACAAATACCTAGGTGTCTGGTTAGACTGTAAACTCTCCTTCCAGACTCACATTAAGCATCTCTAATCTAAAATTAAATCTAGAATTAGCTTCCTATTTCGCAAAAAAAGCATCCTTCACTCATGCTGCCAAACATACCCTCGTAAAACTGACCATCCTACCGATCCTTGACTTCAGCGATGTCATTTACAAAATAGCCTCCAATACTCTCCTCAAAAAAATTGGATACAGTCTATCACAGTGCCGTCCGTTTTGTCGCCAAAGCCAAATATACTACCCAGCCCTGCGACCTGTATGCCTCAGTTGTCTGGCCCTCGCTAAACACATAGCCCATCTGTAAATATCCCACCTTATCCTCAGTTTTTTTTTTCGTTTTGTGCTCCTTTGCACCCCAGTAGCTCTACTTGCACATTTATCTTCTGCACATCTGACACTCCAGTGTTTAATTGCTAAATTGTAATTATTTCGTGCTCACTGACCCAACCAACCAAACCACTTTAGAGATTAATAGCATGTAATGAGTAAACCATTTGATTTGTTTTTGAATCCCTTCCCAAACCATTATTACATTCCTTTGTGGGCTTCCACAGCAAGGCACTTAGTTAACACATCTGATATATTAGTCTCTTGCAGACAATACCTCTCAGTAAAGGTAAGGAAACATGTTATTTGGGTAAACTACCCCTTTAAAAACACTTTGCATCCCAATAGTAATACGTTCCTCTGTGCCAGCTTCTGGAAAAGACCATCTGAAACTAACGTGACCTACTTTAGGGAGTAAAAAAGCAAACATTTGACAAATTAGTTAGTCAAGTCCCAAGAGGTAACGTTAGCTAATGTTGCCTAAAAACTCATTTTTACCATCTATGTGACTGCATCTTAGCTACGCCTTTCCTGGCTAGCCTACCGCATTTGCAAGGTCTCATTTTATGCATTGCAAACTAATTAGCTACTGTAACTCACTTAGCTAATTATGTACATTACTGGCCGTTGTGCATTTATTTAGTTAGCCAACGTTAACTAGCTGACCGGGTACCACCTTACCTACGGAATATCGCTAGGTAATGCTATAGATAATTAGGGCTAGAGAACCACCTAACGTTAGTTAGTAGCGAACTAGCTACAATTCTCGCTTTGTTGAAATAACCTTATAAATGTGCAAAATCCTAAATTAACTGTTAGGTAGTTGTTGCGTTACTGGATTAGCTATCTACTGTAAATATTTTCAAAACCACCCGAGACTGCAGTGTAGTCACCGCCTATCACTGCATTCTTCAACTCAGCAGCTTCGTTAGCTCGTTACATTGACAATGCTAGCTCTCCAGTTTGACACACAGCAAGCTAGCTAACTGGGTATGTTTACTAACTTAATAGACACGATTGTCAGCTAGCTATATAAAATGTAATATTGTATTTTGGAGTGATTAAGCTCCTACCTTGGTGTCTTTTTTTGCAACGTTACGAGTCGTCTGTGTTCTCCACTCCCCAATATTTTCCCGGCCTCTCCAATATGGTGTAATTGCAGACCGCTATTTGGGGGCGTTTCTTGACATGGGCGTTAAGATAACATTGTTGCAGGTTAGAAAATGTTTGTTAGGCTTAGCTACAGTTGTCAACAACTGTTGTCCCCCCCAACGGGAAAGAAACGGCCATGGACCAATGGCGAGCATTAATGGGTGTAACTTGACATCAAGAAACGCCGATATCAGAAAAAAAAGCCCCTAATTGTGGTCTGCAATTACACAGTTCACGGACTGCACATCTATTCGGTCGTCACTAGTAACAACAGCCACAGTGTCATAAATCCAGCCTATTTCTATTTATCTTGTTAAAATTGGATTTTTAACCTAACCACACTGCTAACATTTTGCCTAACCATAAAAAGCTATTTTACAAAAATATATCATAAATATATAGCCAATCTTGACTTTGTGGCTGTGATAACTAGTGGAAACCCATCTTCCACATAATCACTCCTGAACAGATTGAAATCGGTCATGCACCTCACACATACCAAAATAACCTTTGAACAAAGTTAATTCAGGCTTGATTTAAAATGTTTTGTAAATAATTGAAATGATCAACACATGTATTCTTGATCATTTCTAGAAGGAGAGGGAAAATACTATCTTTATGTGTCAATAGTCTTGACTATATTATAACTTTTCAGAGTCTTTGATGTTTTGAGCACTGCAAAGACCTGTCCCAGGCAGGGTGTGTTCCAGATTGATTGTCACACACATTGTAGAAGATAATAATCTTATGTCACACTGGTTCCTGAGACGTTACAAGGTACATTCCAGATTTCTGGCACGTAGGCCTGTGCAGATTATAGGATTGTAAATCCCGATGTAGACAGAGAGAGAGCTAGTGATGGCTGCTCAATGAAACAAGTCCTGTAAACTCTAGTTTTATCTAATCATAGCTATTGCCCAGTGATATGGTCAAGTGCTGCAAAGGTCCTAGAAAAGCTGCAGAGTTACACCTTTACCCTTCAATGTAATCAGTCTCTCTCAGTGCAAAGTAGAGGAGAGATTGACTGAATCAATTCTTGTTTTTGTGGCAATATTGTGTTCAAAATTCCAAATTGTTTGTATAAATCAATTTACATATATCTCTGACAGCTAAGCTGACTTGACAGTGTCTCCAGGAAGTACAAGCATTTTGCAATTTTTTGACTTATTCCACATTTTGTTGTGACAGTCTGAATTTTTTTTGTGTAAATTAAATACAGAAATATCTCATTTACATAACTATTCACACTCCTGAGTCAATACTTTGTCGAAGCACCTTTGGCTGTGTTTACTGCTGTGAGTCTTTCTGGGTAAGTCTCTAAAAGCTTTCCACACCTGGATTGTGCAACATTTGCCCATTATTCTTGTCAAAATTCTTCAAGCTCTGTCTATTTGGTTGTTGACCATTGCTAGACAATCATTTTCAGGTCTTGCAATAGATTTACAAGTAGATTTAAATCAAGTCTGTAACTCGGCTACTCAGGAACATTCACTGTCTTCTTAGTAAGCTACTCCAGTATAGATTTGGCCTTCGTTTTTTGTCCTGCTGAAAAGGTGAATTTTCTCGCAGTGTCTGGTGGAAAGCCGACTGAACCAGGTTTTCCTCTAAGATTTTGCCTGTGCTTAGCTCCATTCCATTTTTTATCCTGAAAAACTACCATGACTTAACGATTACAAGGATACCCATAACATGATGCAGCCACCACTATGCTTGGAAATATGAAAAGTGGTACTCAGTAATGTGTTGGATTGGATTTGCCTCAAACATACCACTTTGTATTCTGGAAATAAAGTTTATTGCTTTGCAGTTTTTTTATATTTTTTTATTCTGTACATGCTTCCTTCTCGTCACTTTGTTAATTAGGTTAGTATTGTGGAGTGACTGCAATGTTGTTGAGCCATCCTCAAGTTTCTCCTATCACAGCCATTAAACTCTGTAATTGTTTTAATCACCATTCGCCACATTGTGAAATCCCGTAGCGGTTTCCTTCCACTTTCGCAACTGAGTTAGGAAGGGCACCTGGATCTTTGTAGTGAATGGGTGTATTGATACACCATCCAAAAGTATAATTAATAACTCCACCATGTTCAAAGGGATATTCAATGTCTTCTTATTGAAGTTGAATCTGTGTTTAAAATTCACTGCTCAACTGAGGGACCTTACAGATAATTGTATATGTGGGGTACCGAGATGAGGTAGTCACTCAAAGATCATGTTAAACACAACGTATGTGACTTAAGTACATTTTTACTCCTGAACTTATTTAGCCTTGCCATAACAAAGGGGTTGAATACTTATTGACTCAATACATTTCAGCTTTTCATTTTAGTTGTAAAAAGTTTGAAAAACACATTTCCACTTTGACATGTTGCATTGTGTGTAGGTCAATGGCAAAAAAAAACTAAACTAAAACTAAATTTAATCCATTTTAAATTCAGGCTGTAACAACAAAATGTGGAAAAGGTCAAGAGCTTTCTGAAGGCACTGTACTTACCTCACCAGACATTCCACCAGGGGTCTCTTCACAGTCCCCAAATTCAGAACAAATTCAAGTTAACAAAGTATTATATACACTGCTCAAAAAAATAAAGGGAACACTTAAACAACACAATGTAACTCCAAGTCAATCACACTTCTGTGAAATCAAATTGTCCACTTAGGAAGCAACACTGGATTGACAATACATTTCACATGCTGTTGTGCAAATGGAATAGACAACAGGTGGAAATTATAGGCAATTAGCAAGAAACCCCCAATAAAGGAGTGGTTCTGCAGGTGGTGACCAGACCACTTCTCAGTTCCTATGCTTTCTGGCTGATGTTTTGGTCACTTTTGAATGCTGGCAGTGCTTTCACTCTAGTGGTAGCATGAGACGGAGTCTACAACCCACACAAGTGGCTCAGGTAGTGCAGCTCATCCAGGATGGCACATCAATGCGAGCTGCGGCAAGAAGGTTTGCTGTGTCTGTCAGCATAGTGTCCAGAGCATGGAGGCGCTATCAGGAGACAGGCCAGTACATCAGGAGACGTGGAGGAGGCCGTAGGAGGGCAACAACCCAGCAGCAGGACCGCTCCCTCCGCCTTTGTGCAAGGAGGAGCAGGAGGAGCACTGCCAGAGCCCTGCAAAATGACCTCCAGCAGGCCACAAATGTGCATGTGTTTGCTCAAACGGTCAGAAACAGACTCCATGAGGGTGGTATGAGGGCCCGACGTCCACAGGTGGGGGTTGTGCTTACAGCCCAACACCGTGCAGGACGTTTGGCATTTGCCAGAGAACACCAAGATTGGCAAATTCGTCACTGGCGCCCTGTGCTCTTCACAGATGAAAGCAGGTTCACACTGAGCACGTGACAGAGTCTGGAGATGCCGTGGAGAACGTTCTGCTGCCTGCAACATCCTCCAGCATGACCGGTTTGGCGGTGGGTCAGTCATGGTGTGGGGTGGCATTTCTTTGGGGGAGCAGCACAGCCCTCCATGTGCTCGCCAGAGGTAGCCAGACTGCCATTAGGTACCGAGATTAGATCTTCAGACCCCTTGTGAGACCATATGCTGGTGTGGTTGGCCCTGGGTTCCTCCTAATGCAAGACAATGCTAGACCTCATGTGGCTGCAGTGTAGGCAGTTCCTGCAAGAGGAAGGCATTGATGCTATAGACTGGCCCGCCCGTTCACCAGACCTGAATCCAATTGAGCACATCTGGGACATCATGTCTCGCTCCATCCACCAATGCCACGTTGCACCACAGACTGTCCAGGAGTTGGCGGATGCTTTAGTCCAGGTCTGGGAGGAGATCCCTCAGGAGACCATCCGCCACCTCATCAGGAGCATGCCCAGGCATTGTAGGGAGGTCATACAGGCACGTGGAGGCCACACACACTACTGAGCCTCATTTTGACTTGTTTTAAGGACATTACATCAAAGTTGGATCAGCCTGTAGTGTGGTTTTCCACTTTAATTTTGAGTGTGACTCCAAATCCAGACCTCCATGGATTGATAAATTTGATTTCCATTGATTATTTGTGTGATTTTGTTGTCAGCACATTCAACTATGTAAAGAAAAAAGTATTTAATAAGAATATTTCATTCATTCAGATCCAGGATGTGTTATTTTAGTGTTCCCTTTATTTTTTTGGGTAGTGTATATAGAGCCGTGATTGTATGCAACTCCCTTCCACTTCAAATTACTAAAGCAAATCGCTAAATTTGCTTTAAAAAGCACAAAAAAAGACCTCACAGCACTACGCCTCTCCCCTACCGGATCAAAATAACTCTTACGCAAACATATGTACTGGTGTGCAACTGTCATTAGAACCTTTAATTTTCGTTATATTGTTATTTTACATTTGTGTAGTTCAGACCTTGAGCGGTTCCTGTCTATTGATGTTCTTTCTGTATTATGCAATGTTTTGTGTTTTCTTTTCCAACATTTTGTAAAGTTAAAGCATTATTCTAAAATGTATTAAATGTTTTTTTCCTCCTCATCCATCGACACACAATACCCCATGAACGACAAATCAATTTTTTTGTTGTTGTAAAAGACAAAAACAGAAATACCAAATTTACTTACTATTCAGACCCTTTACTAAGAACTTTGTTGAAGCACCTTTGGCACCCACTACATAATTGCTGTCTACTTGGGTGACGCTACAAGCTTAGCACACCTGTATTTGGAGAGTTTCTCTGATTCTTTTCTGCAAATCCTCTCAAGCTATATCCGGTTGGATGGGGAGCGTTGCGGCACAGCTATTTTCAGGTTTCTCCAGAGATGTTCGATCTGGTTCAAGTCCTGGCTCTGGCTGGGCTACTCAAGGACATTCAGAGACTTGTCCCGAAGCCACTCCTGCATTGTCTTGGATGTGTGCTTAGGTTCGTTGTCCTGTTGGAAGGTGAACTTTTGCCCCAGTCTGAGGTCCTGAGTGCTCTGGAGCAGGTTTTCATCAAGGATCTCTCTGTACTTTGCTCCGTTCATCTTTCCCTCAATCCTGACTAGTCTTCCAGTCCCTGCCACTGAAAAACATCCCCATACCATGATTCTGCCACCACCATGCTCCACCGTAGGGATGGTGCCAGGTTTCCTCCAGATGTGACGCTTGGCATTCAGGCCAAAGAGTTCAATCTTGGTTTCATCAGACCAGAGAATCTTGTTTCTCATGGTCAGAGTCTTTTTAGGTGCCTTTTAGTGAGTGGCTTCCACCTGGCCACTCTACCATAAAGGCCTGATTGGTGGAGTGCTGTGGAGATGGTTGTCCTTCTGGAAGGTTCTCCCATCTCCACAGAGGAACTCTAGAGCTCTGTCAGAGTGACCATCGGGTTCTTGATCACCTCCCTGACCAAGACCCTTCCCCCCCAATTGCTCAGTTTGGCTGGGCGGCCAGCTCTAGGAAGAGTCTTGGTGGTTACAAACTTCTTCCATTTAAGAATGATGGAGGCCACTGTGTTCTTGGGGACCTTCAATGCTAGACATTTTTCTGTACCCTCCCCCAGATCTGTGCCATGACACAATCCTGTCTCGGAGCTCTACGGACAATTCCGTCGACCTCATTGCTTGGTTTTTGCTCTGACATGCACTGTCAATTGTGGGACCTTATATTGACAGGTGTGTGCCTTTCCAAATCATGTCCAATCAATTGAATATACCACAGGTGGACTCCAAATCAAGTTGAAGAAACATCAAGGAAGATCAAATGGAAACAAGATGCACCAGAACTCAATTTCAAGTCTCATAGCAAAGAGTCTGAATACTTATGTAAATAATGTATTTGTTCTAAAATTGTTATAAATTTACAAACATTTATAAAGACCCATTTTCGCTTTGTCATTATGGGCTATTGTATGTAGATTGCAGAGGATTTTACTTTATATATCCATTTTAGAATAACGTAACAAAATGTGTAAAATTCACTTGGTCTGAATACTTTCCGAAGGCACTGTACATTCTATAACACGCACTCTACACACAAACATATTGTAGTATTGGAGATTCCAATATTGTACATTTGTAATGATGGAGTAATGTAATGTATTGTTTTATTTTTGATGTAGGCTGTTTTATTATGATTAAGTGTTTTAATCCTCATTGGACCCCAGGAAAAGCTGCTGCTGCCTTGGCAGGTCGGGGTTCCATCGCTATTGGGGATCCTAACAAACTGGAGAGTAGACCCAAAACTGATCCAAATGGAATGAAACATCACAGGACTTTTGCGCCGTTTACTCAAAATGACATTTTCACTGCAGTTTACAGCTTAGAGTAGAATTTTGTACTCAGTAGAAAACAATGACGCAATTATTCATTGCATTGTGGTATTGCAGGCTAGTCTAGGCAGGATAGGATAATTAAGGTAGCATGTTAGGAGAGTTAGAGTTAAGTAAAAGGGATAGGGTTAGCCTAAATGCTTTCCTAACCTGCTACGAAAACCACTTTGGGCGAAGTGCAGTGTTTTTAGGGAGTCCCAGTAAGGATAATTGTATTTTCCCTAAACAGGATCAATAGGGGAGCTTTTTGAGCAGCACGTCTCATGTCTTCACTGTTCTTTCATGTGCACCTGACCCTCCGTTGCTTATCAGCTATTCCTCTATGGTCTTGTGGATTTATATTGGAAATTGGTGCCGCTTTGAATGATTTTGTGTGGTATGATTACTAGTTTGCCTATTGTAGATCTGGACAAACAGTCCACCTACTACTATTGTCACTATGAATGGTGGATAGGTCAGGATAGACAGACTGGTAGACTATATTGACCTGTGGTATAGTAAGTGTGCAGAAAAGTGCATAAGGGAAGTAACAAAACACCTTGTTAAGGTAGGTGCATGCAAGCAGATGAGGAAACTTGGCTTGGATGGAAGATATGACATAGTAAAACCTTTAAAAAAAGCAAATGTAAACCAGGGAGGAAACACTACCATCTCCTGTGGCCGGTAAAAAAAAAACCAAGAGCGTAACTTTGTGTTGCATGTTGGGAGTGTGGGGGGGGTCAGGGTAAATGTATTCCAGTGTCAACCACATCATAAAAATGAGCAACTCAGTAGCACTATCAAATATGTTTCTACTGTAAACCTTTGATAGACCACATCCTGTGGTTTCCATTTCTGTGAAGTGTGCTTATACAATAACGCATATCGCCCTTGCACTCCTAAACAACACCATTTTTAGAAATTTTGACAAAGGGAAAGTCTACAAAACTTAGTCAACAGATTCTAGTTTTGGGAACAGAAAACTGTATTGAGAGCAAATGTTTCATCAATGAGAAAAATTTGCAGAATGTCAGTCAAAATTCCACTGCAGGCCACTGGGTTTACCACCAAATTCAGTAATGAGATTAAGTGGAAATGACAACCTGAAGCTTCAGATTTATGCATCCGGTAAAACATCTGTCTCATTGTTCTATCTGTGTCACAAATCTAGTAGCTGGCTGGCGCTTTACAGTGGGGATTTTTTTCTCCCAATCAATCATACTCATGGTATATTATTGAGGGGTCAAATTGACTTGTTTCTAAAATGGGGGGGGGGGGGGTTTGCCCCCCCCCCCCCAAAAAAAAAAAAAAAAAAAAAAAAAAAAAAATTATGCACCTGCACACAACCCTCCCCAAAGCCCCAAAACAGTTAGACATCACTCCCCTATTTTGGACATCCCGCCCCACCCCAATAAATTTCAAACGGTCCCTTAAGTTTTCCTTTTCTCACTCTTGGTGGGAGAGATCGATGCATTTGGTTGTTTTCTCTCAATTGGTTCTCTTTGCTCAGCAACGGAAGACCATTCCCTTTTAGACAGGAGCCAATGAAGGATTTTCGAACGTCTGCCACAGCTTCCTTTGTCTTTTGTAAGATCTCAATGTCTTGACATAGATAAGTAGCATCCATTATTTTGTTTAATTCAACTCTTAACGCACACTCTTCAGCTGTGATGTGGTTTTCCATGACTCTGTCCTGCCCCATGTTTTCCTCCTGCTGTCTGGCGTCTCTGTCCTGCCCCATGTTTTCTTGTGGATGCATCTTCCTTTTAAAGCAACTCGCTTCATTGACAGTGTGATTTTGGTGTGCTTCAGCGATTGAAAACTTGACATGAATGAATGATGATGTAGCTGGGCTTGTCCGAGTCAATACCTCCTTCAGCCTTTTCATTGCTTCTTGTTTTTTTTGCCCTTGAAGCATCCCCGTTGACACTAAAATGTGTCATACCTTAAAGACAAAAAACAGTTTAATACATATTTAATCAAAGCTTAGAGAAATGAGAGGCATTGTTGAAGCATCCATTACATTATACTGTGCCAACTAACTCACCTAGTTACATGCCGAATGAAAAGCTTTGCTGGACAGTCCACTTTTTTGCCCCTCTGCACATATAATCTTTTCTTGCTATACACATGTTCTGAAGGCTGTTCCTATAGACACATTTGTCAATGAATGAAGAAGTTACCAATCAATGAGTGAAGAAATAATGAAGAAGGCACAACTGACAACAGAGTATTACAACCTTTAATTTGGGGTTATGATATGATGTTTATTTAACCCATTATGCCTTTAGACTATTCCAATTCTATGGGTATATATGAATTCCTTATAATGACAAGACGATGTACCTCAGCTGTAGAAGGTCTTTTCGATGCTTTGCCATGCAAGGATAGCTCTTTTTCCATCACAAACGGGGACATCGTCTGCATAATGCTCCACTTGCCAAAGTAGCCTACTTTTGATTTGATCCTTTTTATGTTCAGACCTAGAGGATCACCAGAAGTGATCATGTAGGTAAATCAATAGAGGGAAAAAGCATATACATATATATAAAAACGACTAAAATGTCTAATCAACAAATCATTTAATTGCATGGAATAAATTGACACATTCAGACCTACCATGTATTGAATGAAGTGTAAGTGGCTCTTTTGTGGTTTTCTAGCAAGAACCCCAATTCTTCCTCAGATTTCAGTGCCAGACATGTAGCCATTGTTCCTACTTATAACTTTGAAAGAGGCAGGAATCCAGGCAAGATCTGTTGAATGCAAAAATGGAAAACATCTTAGATAAACAGAGACAAACCACATTTCCATCCAGTTATTAATGCGAGTACGGCTTCCATCCAGTTATTATGCGATTACGGTTTCCATCCAGTTATTATGCGATTACGGTTTCCATCCAGTTATTAATGCGAGTATGGCTTCCATCCAGTTATTATGAGATTACGGCTTCCATCCAGTTATTATGAGATTACGGCTTCCATCCAGTTATTATGCGATTACGGCTTCCATCCAGTTATTATGAGATTACGGATTCCATCCAGTTATTATGAGATTACGGCTTCCATCCAGTTATTATGCGATTACGGCTTCCATCCAGTTATTATGCGATTACGGCTTCCATCCAGTTATTATGCGATTACGGCTTCCATCCAGTATTAATGCGAGTACGGCTTCCATCCAGTTATTATGAGATTACGGCTTCCATCCAGTTATTATGAGATTACGGCTTCCATCCAGTTATTATGAGATTACGGTTTCCATCCAGTTATTAATGCGAGTACGGCTTCCATCCAGTTATTATGAGATTACGGCTTCCATCCAGTTATGAGATTACGGCTTCCATCCAGTTATTATGCGATTACGGCTTCCATCCAGTTATTAATGCGAGTACGGCTTCCATCCAATTATTATGAGATGACGGCTTCCATCCAGTTATTATGCGATTACGGCTTCCATCCAGTTATTATGCGATTACGGCTTCCATCCAGTTATTAATGCGAGTACGGCTTCCATCCAGTTATTATGCGATTACGGCTTCCATCCAGTTATTATGCGATTACGGCTTCCATCCAGTTATTAATGCGAGTACGGCTTCCATCCAGTTATTATGAGATTACGGCTTCCATCCAGTTATTATGAGATTACGGTTTCCATCCAGTTATTAATGCGAGTACGGCTTCCATCCAGTTATTATGAGATTACGGCTTCCATCCAGTTATTATGCGAGTACGGTTTCCATCCAGTTATTAATGCGAGTACGGCTTCCATCCAGTTATTATGAGATTACGGCTTCCATCCAGTTATTATGAGATTACGGCTTCCATCCAGTTATTAATGCGAGTACGGCTTCCATCCAGTTATTATGAGATTACGGCTTCCATCCAGTTATTATGCGATTACGGCTTCCATCCAGTTATTAATGCGAGTACGGCTTCCATCCAGTTATTATGAGATGACGGCTTCCATCCAGTTATTATGCGATTACGGCTTCCATCCAGTTATTATGCGATTACGGCTTCCATCCAGTTATTAATGCGAGTACGGCTTCCATCCAGTTATTATGAGATTACGGCTTCCATCCAGTTATTATGAGATTACGGCTTCCATCCAGTTATTATGAAATTACGGCTTCCATCCAGTTATTATGCGATTACGGCTTCCATCCAGTTATTATGCGAGTACGGCTTCCATCCAGTTATGAGATTACGGCTTCCATCCAGTTATTATGCGATTACGGCTTCCATCCAGTTATTAATGCGAGTACGGCTTCCATCCAGTTATTATGAGATGACGGCTTCCATCCAGTTATTATGCGATTACGGCTTCCATCCAGTTATTAATGCGAGTACGGCTTCCATCCAGTTATTAATGCGAGTACGGCTTCCATCCAGTTATTATGAGATTACGGCTTCCATCCAGTTATTATGCGATTACGGCTTCCATCCAGTTATTATGAGATTACGGCTTCCATCCAGTTATTAATGCGAGTACGGCTTCCATCCAGTTATTATGAGATTACGGCTTCCATCCAGTTATTATGAGATTACGGTTTCCATCCAGTTATTAATGCGAGTACGGCTTCCATCCAGTTATTATGAGATTACGGCTTCCATCCAGTTATTATGCGATTATGGTTTCCATCCAGTTATTATGCGAGTACGGTTTCCATCCAGTTATTATGCGAGTACGGTTTCCATCCAGTTATTAATGCGAGTACGGCTTCCATCCAGTTATTATGAGATTACGGCTTCCATCCAGTTATTATGAGATTACGGCTTCCATCCAGTTATTATGAGATTACGGCTTCCATCCAGTTATTTACGGCTTCCATCCAGTTATTATGAGATTACGGCTTCCATCCAGTTATTATGAGATTACGGTTTCCATCCAGTTATTAATGCGGCGGCATCCATCCAGTTATTATGAGATTACGGCTTCTATCCATCATCAGTTATTATAAGATTACGGTTTCCATCCAGTTATTAATGCGAGTACGGCTTCCATCCAGTTATTATGAGATTACGGCTTCCATCCAGTTATTATGAGATTACGGCTTCCATCCAGTTATTATCCATCCAGTTATTAACGGTTTCCATCCAGTTATTATGAGATTACGGCTTCCATCCAGTTATTATGAGATTACGGTTTCCATCCAGTTATTATGAGTTATTCTTCCATCCAGTTATTATGAGATTACGGCTTCTATCCAGTTATTATGAGATTACGGCTTCCATCCAGTTATTATGAGATTACGGTTTCCATCCAGTTACGGTTTCCATCCAGTTATATGAGATTACGGCTTCCATCCAGTTATTATGAGATTACGGCTTCCATCCAGTTATTAGATTACGGCTTCCATCCAGTTATTATGAGATTACGGCTTCCATCCAGTTATTATGAGATTACGGCTTCCATCCAGTTATTATGTTTCCATCCAGTTATTTACGGCTTCCATCCAGTTATTATGAGATTACGGCTTCCATCCAGTTATTATGAGATTATGGTTTCCATCCAGTTATTATGAGTTATTATAGTACGGTTTCCATCCAGTTATTAATAGTACGGCTTCCATCCAGTTATTATGAGATTACGGCTTCCATCCAGTTATTATGAGATTACGGCTTCCATCCAGTTATTATGAGATTACGGCTTCCATCCAGTTATTAATGCGAGTACGGCTTCCATCCAGTTATTATGAGATTACGGCTTCCATCCAGTTATTATGAGATTACGGTTTCCATCCAGTTATTAATGCTACGGCATCCATCCAGTTATTATGAGATTACGGCTTCCATCTAGTTATTATAAGATTACGGTTTCCATCCAGTTATTAATGCGAGTACGGCTTCCATCCAGTTATTATGAGATTACGGCTTCCATCCAGTTATTATGAGATTACGGCTTCTATCCAGTTATTATGAGATTACGGCTTCCATCCAGTTATTAATGCGAGTACGGCTTCCATCCAGTTATTATGAGATTACGGCTTCCATCCAGTTATTATGAGATTACGGTTTCCATCCAGTTATTATGAGATTACGGCTTCCATCCAGTTATTATGAGATTACGGCTTCCATCCAGTTATTATGAGATTACGGCTTCTATCCAGTTATTATGAGATTACGGCTTCCATCCAGTTATTATGAGATTACGGTTTCCATCTAGTTATTATGAGATTACGGTTTCCATCCAGTTATTAATATGCGAGTACGGCTTCCATCCAGTTATTATGAGATTACGGCTTCCATCCAGTTATTATGCGAGTACAGCTTCCATCCATTTATTATGCGAGTACGGCTTCCATCCAGTTATTATGCGAGTACGGCTTCCATCCAGTTATTATGCGAGTACGGCTTCCATCCAGTTATTTATACGAGTACGGCTTCCATCCAGTTATAATTTCTATAATAACTACAACCTAAAACTTCTTTCATATGCTCATGTTCTGAGCAAGGAATTTAAACGTTAGCTTTCTTACATATTGCACTTTTACTTTCTTCTCCAACACTTTGTTTTTACATTATTTAAACAAAATTTAACATGTTTCATTATTTACTTGAGGCTAAAGTGATTTTATTGATGTATTATATTAAGTAAAAATAAGTGTTCATTCAGTATTGTTAAATAAAATAAATAGGCTGATTAATCGGTATCAGCTTTTTTTTTGGTCCTCCAATAATCGGTATCGGCGTTGAAAAATCAGAATCGGTCGACCTCTAATCGAGAGCATCCTGACCAGTTGCATCACCACCTAGTATGGCAACTGCTTGGCATCCGACTGTAAGGCGCCACAGAGGGTTGTGCGCACGGCCCAGTACATCACGGAGGCAAAGCTTCCTGTCATCCAGGACTTACAGTTGAAGTCGCAAGGGGTCCATGAAATAAAAAAAAGTGTTATGAACGTATTCAGTAACACCAGTAACTTTACATATAATAGAGGGGTTGGGGGTCCCTGAGGACCGCTCAAAACCTTGCCTGCCTTGCCTCAAAATATGCAAGGGTTCTAGTACCCAAAAAAGGTTGGGAACCACTGCTATGCACACTACTGAACTAATGAACAAAAGAACCGAACATATGTTTGCGGGTTTCGATGGATCCAACAAATTGCTGGCAGATATTTTCCTTCTTGCGACTGTCCAGCCTGTCTTTATGTACATTAGACAACTATGGTGTTCAGTCTCTCTTGGCCCATGCTAGCCCGTAACCAAGTCTTCAACCTGCAGAGTGCACTGAGACTCCTCTCAGCTTCACATGAAGACACTGGCACCACAAACAAAATTCTGATCAGCACCTCAACTTGGTCAAACAACCTCCGCACCTCCACTGGAAGCCTCCTGAGGACCTCTGCTGCCTCCCCACTGCTGCTACAGGGGTATTTGTTGCGAAAGAGATGCAACTGCACTGAAAGAGGATCTATGTTCAGCTCAGGATACTGATCTAGAGACTCGTCCAACTCCCCTGTGAGAAGCGCTCTTTCCAAATTTTGCAGGGTGTTTAGACTGTCCTGGTCAAAACGGTCACCAAACTGAACCTTCACACGATCCAACACTTAAAAACAATTCTGCACTATAGTGATCCACTGCTTTGCCAGCAAATCGTATGTCTCAATGGAGTCAATCAATGTTGTTGCTTTCTCATACAGTGCAAGGTGGCTTTCATCATTTCTCTTGCCCCTAAGAGAAGACTGCACACAGTCGACCTGAGCCTGCATACCAGAGACAGTCTGAGTTTCTTTCTGCAGTGAAATGTTTATGCATTCAAGCTCTCCAAGAACCGCAGAGGCAAGTGTGAGGCCCAGCACGGTCTTGCCTTTGCTGAAGTGCTCAAATAAGCCACTGGCAGTTGAAGCTGTCTTGGATGCAGTTTTTGCCATCTCCTCTAGGCTGCTTTGTACCCGCTCATACTGCCCTAGCACAGCTCTAATAGCAGTATTCGGCACAGTCCACCTTGTTGGACATAGGGGTTTCAGGGTGGTCAGATGTGCATCTTAGGACGGGGCAATTGATTCAAACATGCTCTTAAACTTTCCTGACTGTGACATCAACTGATGTAAAAAGGGCTTTATAAATACATTTATTTGATTGATAGAGGACACCTAACTGATGGACCCAAGAAAGGGAATCCCAGATCAGTGGGGAGGCTGAGCAGCCAGCCTGTGTAATCAGATTCACACAGTGTGCTCCACAATGCACATAGAGGGCTAATGGCTGCTGCCTCCTCACAATTGCCTGTGCATCAGTGTATTTTCCTGCCATGTTTGAGGCACCATCATAACTCTGCCCACATAAGCTAGACATGGGAAAATTGGGCCTCAACACCACATCAGTTGCCACTTTCGCAAATCCCTCGCCTGTGGTCTCCAACAGCCCAATAAACTCATGGTGAGGGACAGGATCATGGTACACATAACGCAGGCAGACACTTTCCTGCTCAGCACCAGAGACATCTTTTGTACCATCAACAATTACTGAAAATTGTACAAATCGGCAGAGACCTAATCTCAGCTGTAATGCCTGTGTACATTGTGGTACGCTCTGGTAACTACTTCTGTAAAATGGGATCATCCTCTTCTGCCCTAAGTTTCAAAAGCTGGTATAAATTCCAACTGTCATCCATGTGGCCTCTAAAGGCATGTCCTGGTCTTGCTACATGCCGCACCAAACTAACAATTTTCATCAAGCAATGCCTTGCGTCCTCCTGCTGTTTACCCCACGCACTGGATAACTGGGCACTGATTGGATATAGCTGGTGTGCTGTTACAGTTACAAAGTGGCGGTGGGTTTGTCCGTTTTGATGTGCTGCAAATTTTACAATGGCTTTTCTCCAGTTCCAAAATCCTGCACTAATGAAGGCAGCATCCGCTCTTTGGCCAAAAGATGGCTGGCTTGAAAACCCTTGGCTACAGTGAGCCATGTAGCCAGGGGAAATCGCAAAACCAGTTCTCTTGAAACATTGACACACTGTTGGCAAGAGTTTGCAGTACTATAAATTGTGAGTGTGGCTGATATGGTTTTGTGCCATCACTGAGGTAACTGGACAATGCTGTGCCACTGTCCAATATAGTGGTGCTGCTGGCAACAAGGTTGATACCTGGTCCTGACGTGGCTGTGACACGGTCATCTGAAGTCTCTCTCCCTGGCTCTTTCCCTTTCACCACCCTCACTTACAGTCTGTCTCCTGGAAAATAAATAAGGTCTTTGCCATACTCCTAACTACCGGTACCCAAAACTACACAATTAATCACAACATTAATACCATTACCTTAAACAAATCTTGGTTCAGTCACCAGTTTAAGTTGAGTGGGGGTATCCATGGCATTGTCCAATTATGTCCCTATTTTACAAGTTTTACAAGAGAGAACCTTTCATAATGTTGCCAAACAAAGACTCAACAAATTTACCTGAGACTCGCTGTCTCAGCCAGTCTGTCCCCCACTCTCTGTTCCCAGCTCTGCTGTCTGTATGCCATCCGTTGCCTGCTCTGCCTAATGACATCATTATGAAACATTACCATTAGGATTTCACTTTTTTCTTATGAACATTTTATCAACTAGTCTGAGATATTAGGCTACTAGGGTTCTTACTTTGCGTTTTGGTGTACTGAAAAATGCTCTGAGATCCATATTTTTCTACCTGGCTGGCCACATGCACACAGTGTGCAGGTTATTTACAGTAGGAGATGGGCTTCTATCATCTATTATCTTCTATAATGGGCTTTGATCTAGTAGCAAGCTAGCAAATGTGAAACTAATCGCAGTGACAAGGGTTGGCAGATGTATGAGCTCACCACTTACACAATGTAAGCTGCAACTTTTTGGAATTGTATATAGTTTCTTTTACATTGGATGGCTTCCTACAATATCTGAATTTGCAGAGCAAGTGAGCACCAATCCGTTTCTGTGGTGTTTGCTATAATCTTTACTATCGTCAGATTACTCCAAGATCGCCACACAGGTGCTTCAAAGTCACCTAGCGACAATTTAGCTTTTGCAACGAGACCATTAAATATATTTAAGACAATGGTAGAAGAGAGTGTAACGTTAGTTCTGTTCAGTTTGGAGTTCAGTTTATCGCTAACCTTATCACAGGGACTCAGAAGCACTACAGCTGCATGCTGATCTTGGAATAAGCTGACGATAGCAAAGATTCCATCTTTGACGACACCACATAAATGGAATAGGTGCTAGCTAGCTTACTAGCTAATGTTTGCTTTAGTTTGCTGTATTGGTTTGCTCGTTAGCTCCGCAAATCCAGCTATTGTGAGTATAAACCCTGCCAACAAAAAACAAAATCGCTTTGGTGCGATTGACTGGATTAACCTCACATGCATTAACTACGTGCATTAAGTGCCTTTCAGACGGTAGACACGAAAACTCTTATCACCTTGCCAGCTAAGGAACACGACATTGCATTGCTAGCTTCTCTCTGACTCGAATTCAAACAGCTGCAAACACTGGTTGATGTTACTGTAGCTACAGTGCCTTGCGAAAGTATTCGGCCCCCTTGAACTTTGTGACCTTTTGCCACATTTCAGGCTTCAAACATAAAGATATAAAACTGTATTTTTTTGTGAAGAATCAACAACAAGTGGGACACAATCATGAAGTGGAATGACATTTATTGGATATTTCAAACCTTTTTAACAAACCAAAAACTGAAAAATTGGGCGTGCAAAATTATTCAGCCCCTTTACTTTCAGTGCAGCAAACTCTCTCCAGAAGTTCAGTGAGGATCTCTGAATGATCCAATGTTGACCTAAATGATGATAAATACAATCCACCTGTGTGTAATCAAGTCTCCGTATAAATGCACCTGCACTGTGATAGTCTCAGAGGTCTGTTAAAAGCGCAGAGAGCATCATGAAGAACAAGGAACACACCAGGCAGATCCGAGATACTGTTGTGAAGAAGTTTAAAGCCGGATTTGGATACAAAAAGATTTCCCAAGCTTTAAACATCCCAAGGAGCACTGTGCAAGCGATAATATTGAAATGGAAGGAGTATCAGACCACTGCAAATCTACCAAGACCTGGCCGTCCCTCTAAACTTTCAGCTCATACAAGGAGAAGACTGATCAGAGATGCAGCCAAGAGGCCCATGATCACTCTGGATGAACTGCAGAGATCTACAGCTGAGGTGGGAGACTCTGTCCATAGGACAACAATCAGTCGTATATTGCACAAATCTGGCCTTTATGGAAGAGTGGCAAGAAGAAAGCCATTTCTTAAAGATATCCATAAAAAGTGTTGTTTAAAGTTTGCCACAAGCCACCTGGGAGACACACCAAACATGTGGAAGAAGGTGCTCTGGTCAGATGAAACCAAAATTGAACTTTTTGGCAACAATGCAAAACGTTATGTTTGGCGTAAAAGCAACACAGCTCATCACCCTGAACACACCATCACCACTGTCAAACATGGTGGTGGCAGCATCATGTTTTGGGCCTGCTTTTCTTCAGCAGGGACAGGGAAGATGGTTAAAATTGATGGGAAGATGGATGGAGCCAAATACAGGACCATTCTGGAAGAAAACCTGATGGAGTCTGCAAAAGACCTGAGATTGGGACGGAGATTTGTCTTCTAACAAGACAATGATCCAAAACATAAAGCAAAATCTACAATGGAATGGTTCACAAATAAACATATCCAGGTGTTAGAATGGCCAAGTCAAAGTCCAGACCTGAATCCAATCGAGAATCTGTGGAAAGAACTGAAAACTGCTGTTCACAAATGCTCTCCATCCAACCTCACTGAGCTCGAGCTGTTTTGCAAGGAGGAATGGGAAAAAAATTCAGTCTCTCGATGTGCAAAACTGATAGAGACATACCCCAAGCGACTTACAGCTGTAACCGCAGCAAAAGGTGGCGCTACAAAGTATTAACTTAAGGGGGCTGAATAATTTTGCACGCCCAACTTTTCAGTTTTTGATTTGTTAAAAAAGTTTGAAATATCCAATAAATGTCGTTCCACTTCATGATTGTGTCCCACTTGTTGTTGATTCTTCACAAAAATAATACAGTCTTTATGTTTGAAGCCTGAAATGTGGCAAAAGGTCGCAAAGTTCAAGGGGGCCGAATACTTTCGCAATGCACTGTAACTAGCAAAAGTCAGCTAATCGCTAGCTAACATAAAGAGTTACCTGTAATTCAATGCAAGACTGGTGACGGTTATACACGTGTTTTATTGTATTGCGTGGTAGAAGTAAAGAAATGTCTAACATGTCCTTTGTTTGAACTACTCACTGAAGGTCAGCCACCAAAGACAGACTGTCAGATTCCCACACAAGATCTCAGCGATCACTGCCTGCATCCGTAATGGGTCAGCGGTCAAACGACCTCCACCCATCACTGTCAAATGCTCCCTGAAACACTTCAGCAAGCAGGCCTTTCTAATCGACCTGGCCATGGAATCCTGGAAGGATATTGATCTCACCCCGTCAGTAGCGGATGCCTGTTTTTTTATGCCTTCCTAACCATCTTAAATAAGCATGCCCGTTTCAAGAAATTTAGAGCCAGGAACAGATATAGCCCTTGGTTCTCCCCAGACCTGACTGCCCTTAACCAACACAAAAACATCCTATGGCGTTCTGCATTAGCATTGAACAGCCCCCGTGATATGCAGCTTTTCAGGGAAGCTAGAAACCAATATACACAGGCAGTTAGAAAAGCCAAGGCTAGCTTTTTCATACAGAAATTTGCTTCCTGCAACACTAACTCAAAGGTTCTGGGACACTGTAAAGTCCATGGAGAATAAGAACACCTCCTCCCAGCTGCCCACTGCCCTGAAGATAGGAAACACTGTCACCACTGATAAATCCACTATAATTGAGAATTTCAAGAAGCATTTTTCTACGGCTGGACATGCTTTCCACCTGGCTACCCCTACCCCGGTCAACAGCACTGCACCCCCCACAGCAACTCACTCAAGCCTTCCCATTTCTCATTCTCCAAAATCCAGTCAGCTGATGTTCTGAAAGAGCTGCAAAATCTGGACTCCTACAAATCAGCCGGGCTAGACAATCTGGACCCTTTCTTTCTAAAATTATAGCCTGTTCAACCTCTTTTGTGTCGTCTGAGATTCCCAAAGATTGGAAAGCAGGTGCGGTCATCCCAAACTACTACAGACCTTGACCCAAACTACTACAGACCTATATCTATCCTACCCTGCTTTTCTAAGGTCTTCGAAAGCCAAGTCAACAAACAGATTACCGACCATTTCGAATCTCACCATACCCTCTCTGCTATACAATCTGGTTTCAGAACTGGTCATGGGTGCACCTCAGCCACGCTCAAGGTCCTAAACAATATCTTAACCGCCATCGATAAGAAACATTACTGTGCAGCCATATTCATTGATCTGGCCAAGGCTTTCGACTCTGAAGATGTGGTGATTGACATCGGCAGACTCGACAGCCTTGGTTTCTCAAATGATTGCCTCGCCTGGGCCACCAACTACTTCTCTGATAGTGTCAGTGTGTCAAATCGGAGGGTCTGTTGTCCGGACCTCTGGCAGTCTATGGGGGTGTCACAGGGTTCAATTCTTGGACCGACTCTCTTCTCTGTATACATCAATGATGTCGCTCTTGCTGCTGGTGAGTCTCTGATCCACCTCTACGCAGACGACACCATTCTGTATACTTCTGGCCCTTCTTTGGACACTGTTAACAACCCTCCAGGCAAGCTTCAATGCCATACAACTCTCCTTCCGTGGCCTCCAATTGCTCTTAAATACAAGTAAAACTAAATGCATGCTCTTCAACCAATCGCTGCCTGCACCTGCCCAACATCACTACTCTGGACGGCTCGGACTTAGAATGGACAACTACAAATACCTAGGTGTCTGTGTAACAGTATAATTTTAGACCGTCCCCTCACCCATACCCGGGCGCGAACCAGGGACCTTCTGCACACATCAACAACAGTGAACCCTCGAAGCGTCGTTACCCATCGCTCCACAAAAGCTGTGGCCCTTGCAGAGCAAGGGGAACCACTACTTCAAGGTCTCAGAGCAAGTGACGTCACCGATTGAAACGCTATTTAGCGCACACCGCTAACTAAGCTAGCCGTTTCAAATCCGTTACATCTGGTTAGACTGTAAACTCTCCTTCCAGACCCACATCAAACATCTTCAATCCAAAGTTATATCTAGAATTGGCTTCCTAGTTCGCAACAAAGCATCCTTCACTCATGCTGCCAAACATACCCTTGTAAAACTGACCATCCTACCGATCCTCGACTTCGGCGATGTCATTTACAAAATAGCCTCCAATACCCTACTCAACAAATTGGATGCAGTCAATCACAGTGCCATCCATTTTGTCACCAAAGCCCCATATACCACCCACCATTGCAACCTGTACACTCTCGTTGGCTGGCCCTCGCTTCATTCTCGTCGCCAAACCCAATGGCTCCATGCCATCTACAAGACCCAGCTAGGTAAAGTCCCCCCTTGTCTCAGCTCGCTGGTCACCATAGCATCACCCACCTGTCGCACACGCTCCAGCAAGTATACCTCTCTGGTCACTGCATTGTTGGTTAAGTGAACATTAAGTAAACATTTCAAGGTAAGGTCTATTCGGCGCATGTGACAAATACAATGTGATTTGATATCTGGCTCATTGTTCTATCTGTGCATATGGTCATGGCTAGAAGGGATCCAGCATGTCAAATTAACGTCAACAGTACATTGTTTTGGCTAACCATAACCTAGTTATCCTAACGATGTCAATTTCTCCTAACGTGTTACGAAAAGTAAAATCTGACGTTAATTTGACAAAAGCTGGATCCCGTCTAGCCTTCACCAGTGCTTATGGTTAATGAGGCTGGCCGCGGGTTTCCACTAGTTACCACAGACCTTCCCAACCCACAATCAACATTGGCAAGATAGTAAAAATTCATGAAAACCAATATTTTATTTTTGGTCTTCATTTAATGATAGGCATAATGTTAGCAGTGTGGTTATATTATATATATATATATAAAGCATGTTTAACGGTAATGTTTAAGTAAAAATAGATATTTGATTGTGTATACTTAGCCTTATTAAGCTTTATGGCAGCACGCTAAGTTTTTTTTTACAGGATAATTACTTTTGATGAAACCGAAGTGTTTTTCTAGCAAGCTCATTGTTCTATCTTTGCCCATAATCTACAACAACTGACATTACTGCAGCAAGCGAAAAACAGGAAACAGTCATTTTCAGAAGGTCCTGCTATTTGACCCCGCGCAAGAGAAGGAAAAGCCCATTGGACAAGTCCAGGTAGGTCCCTCCCCGTTTTGTTCAGTTTGCGACAGTTAAGTTCTTAAACAGTACGTGTGTTCCGTTGCGAGACTTGAATACACCGATGGTTCAGCCACTTGGTAGTTAGTTATCGTTAATCAAACTGAGCAAAATTATGTAGTAAAGTATAAACTTACCATAGTCATGTCGGTGAAGAAGTTTGAATGAGGTCCCAGACGGTGATTCTCGGATGAACGTGTACGCGTATCGGACAGTTCTTCCACTTTGATGTATAGCACGAAATGCAGTGGAAATTGTGGGTTGGATAATTTTGCATGGCCTGGTGCCCCGGTTGAGCGGAGTCTGGTATTTAGACCATTCCATTGGTCCTTAATCTCCTGGCGCACAAACGAACTATCAGTAAGGATGACGCCACTTCCTGTCATTCCTGCCAACGGAAGTAGTTAATTGTGCAAAATGGCAACCCCTTATGTTGAAGATCAATCTGGTAAGGCTGGCTCAAGTCAGACATCCAGTTAAATATTGGTGAAGTTTGAGAATGAACACACAGTTTAGCATGAATAACCCGTAGCTACCCCAGAAAAGTAACCCCACGATGTTATTTTTGTGGAGTAAACAAATTGTTTCAGCGCGACGTATTCTGTGCTGGCTAACCAGTTACTAGCTGAAACACAACACACTACACTAGCGCTAGATAGCTAGCGTATTAGCTAATATTTCTAGTTAGTAGCTATCTCTGTGTTAACAAACTAGTTCGATATGATACCTGATTATGTTGGCTAGCCAAGATGGGGGCAAAATGTGTTTGTTAGATAACTAACTAGTAGTACCAGCAGCAGCAAGTGGCTAATTTTAAATGCATTAGCTAAGCAAAGACGCTAGGTAGCTAGTTTACGCTTATAAATAACGGGTAATTCCATGGTAACAGAGTGATGCCGAAACTCAGTTTTTTTACTTTAAAATGTATGCCAAACAAAAACAAATGGTTGCTAAGTTTATGAAATCACACAACTATGCACAAGGACTACTTTGAAACATTTCCCCTTTTTAACCTTTTAACGTTACTTGAAGAACCGTGCAGATACTACATTTGTTAACAGTATGAAGGCACAAACAGTACAAACCATTATTCTGTTATCAAACTTTTGATATGCACTATTAAAGTAAATGTGTTTTGGTAAAATGTATGGTGGAAATGTTTAAAAGTAATCCTTGTTCATAGAGTTGTATGGTTTGTTTAACTTTGGTTTTTGATAGAAGTAGTCCTTGTGCATAGATCCTCTTAAAGGATCACCCCCTTTTTTCAATTTTCTTCTAAAATGATATACCCAAATCAAACTGCCTGTAGCTCAGGCCCTGAAGAAAGGATATGCATATTCTTGGTATCATTTGAAAGGAAACACTTTGCCGTTTGTGGAAATGTGAAATGAATGTAGGAGAATATAACACATTGGACCTGGTAAAAGATAATACAATAAAAAAAAAACAACTGTTGTTTTGTAATTTTTTTTGTACCATCTTTGAAATGCAAGAGAAAGGAAATAATGTATTATTCCAGCCCAGGTGCAATTTAGAGTTTGGCCACTAGATGGCTGCAGTGTATGTGCAAAGTTTCAGACTGATTCAATGAACCATTGCATTTCTGTTTTGTATCAAGACTGCCCAAATGTGCCTAGTTTGTTTATTAATAGCTTTAAATGTTCAAAATGGTGTACTCTCCTCAAACAATGGCATACTATTCTTTCACTGTAAATTGGACAGTGCAGTTAGATTAACAAGAGTTTAAACTTTCTGCCAATATCAGATATGTCTATGTCCTGGGAAATGTTCTTGTTACTTACAACCTCATGCTAATCGCATTAGCCTACTTGAGATCTGTCTCAGCATCACTCTGTTACTGTGGAATTGCCCCCTATTAACATACAGTAGCTAGATGGCTTGACAAATGTACACGGGCTAGCTAGCTAACGTTACCTATTTAATAACGACTATAAAACATACATTTCTATTAAATTGTTCTCGGTACTGTTCATGCTACTGCTGATGCAAACGTGGCAAATCGAGAGTTTTGGACTATAAGTTTCTATCTGCAAATAAATGATTGATAATTGGCTTCAAAGTTCTGGACCCTCATTGATTTGATGGTGTCAGTTATCAGTGAACTTAGACTACTATATAGGTAGAGAACATTGAACAGAACAGGGCTATGTCATTAACTCAATTTTGACAAATGCAGATTGAACCTTATAGTTCCTAACTCTCAAAATGCACTGTAGTATAGGCAGTAGTGTATTGTTGTAACATACACACAGGGCAATGTTTTAGCAAGCAAGAGTCTACCAGCTGAACAAAACATTGGTTCAAAATAAATGCATTGTTTTCAGTGAATGTATAATATTTGCTCATGTTTGCTCCTCCTGTTATAGGGAAATACATTGCTGCTACACAGCGACCTGATGGAACCTGGAGGAAGCCTCGAAGAGTGAAGGATGGTTATACCCCTCAGGAAGAGGTCCCTGTGTAAGTAATGCTTCCTAACAAAGTTACAGTACCAGTCAAAAGTTTGGACACACCTACTCATTCAAGGTTTCTACTTTATTTGTACTATTTTCTACATTGTAGAATAATAGTGAAGAAAAAACTATGAAATAACACATGGAATCATGTAGTAACAAAAAATGTGTTATAACAAATACATATTTTAGATTTTTCAAAGTAGCCATCCTTTGCCTTGATGACAGCTGTTGTGAAGTGACTTTCAGTAATGTGATGACTGTTATTTATCGAATAAATGAACTACGTTTAATTGTCACCCGGTTTAAATTAATCATTTAACAATTAACTCATTAGGAATTTGGGGCACCACAGGAAAAGTTGTTTAACGAGTTACCATCTCCCGAATTAAACTCTAAAGATATATACAGTTGAAGTCGGAAGTTTACATACACTTAGGTTGGAGTCATTAAAACTTGTTTTTCAACCACTCCACACATTTCTTGTTAGCAAACTATAGTTTTTGCAAGTCGGTTAAGGCGCCTACTTGTGCATGACACAAGCAATTGTTTACAGACAGATTATTTAACTTATAATTCACTGTATCACAACTCAAGTGGGTCAGAAGTTTACATACACTAAGTGGACTGTGCCTTTAAACAGCTTGGAAAATTCCAGAAAATGATGTCATGGCTTTAGAAGCTTCTGATACAGTGGGGCAATAAAGTATTTAGTAAGCCACCAGTTGTGCAAGTTCTCCCACTTAAAAAAGATGAGAGGCCTGTAATTTTCATCATAGGTGCACTTCAACTATGTCAGACAAAATGAGCAAAAAAAATCCAGAAAATCACATTGTAGGATTTTGAATGAATTTATTTGCAGATTATGATGGAAAATACGTATTTGATCAATAACAAAAGTTTATCTCAATACTTTGTTATATACCCTTTGTTGGCAATGACAGAGGTCAAACATTTTCTGTAAGTCTTCACAAGGTTTTCACACACTGTTGCTGGTATTTTGGCCCATCCCTCCATGCAGATCTCCTCTAGAGCAGTGATGTTTTGGGGCTGTTGCTGGGCAACACAGACTTTCAACTCCATCCAAAGATTTTCTATGGGGTTGAGATCTGGAGACTGGCTAGGCCACTCCAGGACCTTGAAAGTACTTCCAGCGCCGACAGAGATGGCCGCCTCGCTTCGCGTTCCGAGGAAACTATGCAGTTTTTTGTTTTTTTACGTGTTATTTCTTACATTAGTACCCCAGGTCATCTTAGGTTTCATTACATACAGTCGAGAAGAACTACTGAATATAAGATCAGCGTCAACTCACCATCAGTACGACCAAGAATATGACTTTCGCGAAGCAGATCCTGTGTTCTGCCTTTCAACCAGGACAACGGAATGGATCCCAGCCGGCGACCCAAAAAAATGACTTCGTAAAAGAGGGAAACGAGGCGGTCTTCTGGTCAGACTACGGAGACGGGCACATCGTGCCCCACTTCCTAGCATTCTTCTCGCCAATGTCCAGTCTCTTGACAACAAGGTTGATGAAATCCGAGCAAGGGTAGCATTCCAGAGGGACATCAGAGACTGTAACGTTCTTTGCTTCACGGAAACATGGCTCACTGGAGAGACGCTCTCGGATGCGGTACAGCCAGCGGGTTTCTCCACACATCGCTCCGACAGAAACAAACACCTTTCTGGTAAGAAGAGGGGCGGGGGTGTATGCCTTATGGCTAACGAGACGTGGTGTGATCACAGAAACATACAGGAACTCAAATCATTCTGTTCACCTAATTTAGAATTCTTTACAATCAAATGTAGACCGCATTATCTACCAAGAGAATTCTCTTCGAATATAATCACAGCCGTATATATTCCCCCCCAAGTAGACACATCGATGGTTCTGAACGAACTTTATTTGACTCTTTGCAAACTGGAATCCATACATCCTGAGGCTGCATTCATTGTTGCTGGGGATTTTAACAAGGCTAATCTGAAAACAAGACTCCCTAAAATGTATCAGCATATCGATTGCGCCACCAGGGCTGGCAAAACCTTGGATCACTTTTATTCTAACTTCCGCGATGCATATAAGGCCCTGCCCCGCCCCCCTTTCGGAAAAGCTGACCACGACTCCATTTTGCTGATCCCTGCCTACAGACAGAAACTAAAACAAGAAGCTCCCACGCTGAGGTCTGTCCAACGCTGGTCCGACCAAGCTGATTCCACACTCCAAGACTGCTTCCACCACGTGGACTGGGACATGTTTCGTATTGCGTCAGGCAACAACATTGACGAATACGCTGATTCGGTGTGCGAGTTCATTAGAACGTGCGTTGAAGATGTCGTTCCCATAGCAACGATTAAAACATTCCCTAACCAGAAACCGTGGATTGATGGCAGCATTCGCGTGAAACTGAAAGCGCGAACCACTGCTTTTAATCAGAGCAAGGTGACTGGTAACATGACCGAATACAAACAGTGCAGCTATTCCCTCCATAAGGCTATCAAACAAGCTAAGCGTCAGTATAGAGACAAAGTAGAATCTCAATTCAACGGCTCAGACACAAGAGGTATGTGGCAGGGTCTACACTCAATCACGGACTACAAGATGAAATCGAGCTCAGTCACGGACCAGGATGTCTTGCTCCCAGGCAGACTAAATAACTTTTTTCCCGCTTTGAGGACAATACAGTGCCACTGACACGGCCTGCAACGGAAACATGCGGTCTCTCCTTCACTGCAGCCGAGGTGAGTAAAACATTTAAACGTGTTAACCCTCGCAAGGCTGCAGGCCCAGACGGCATCCCCAGCCGCGCCCTCAGAGCATGCGCAGACCAGCTGGCTGGTGTGTTTACGGACATATTCAATCAATCCCTATACCAGTCTGCTGTTCCCACATGCTTCAAGAGAGCCACCATTGTTCCTGTTCCCAAGAAAGCTAAGGTAACTGAGCTAAACGACTACCGCCCCGTAGCACTCACTTCCGTCATCATGAAGTGCTTTGAGAGACATTGTCATGCTGAAAGACCCAGCCATGTTTCATCATCAATGCCCTTGCTGATGGAAGGAGGTTTTCACTCAAAATCTCACGATACATGGCCCCATTCATTCTTTCTTTTACACGGATCAGTCGTCCTGGTCCCTTTGCAGAAAAACAGCCCCAAAGCATGATGTTTCCACTCCCATGCTTCACAATAGGTGTGGTGTTCTTTGGATGCAACTCAGCATTCTTTGTCCTCCAAACACGACGAGTTGAGTTTTTACCAAAAAGTTATATTTTGGTTTCATCTGACCATATGACATTCTCCCAATCTTCTTCTGGATCATCCAAATGCTCTCTAGCAAACTTCAGACGGGCCTGGACATGTACTGGCTTAAGCAGGGGGACACGTCTGGCACTGCAGGATTTGAGTCCCTGGCAGCATAGTGTGTTACTGATGGTAGGCCTTGTTTCTTTGATTCCAGCTCTCTGCAAGTCATTCACTAGGACCCCTGTGTGGTTCTGGGATTTTTGCTCACCGTTCTTGTGATCATTTTGACCCCACGGGGTGAGATCTTGCGTGGAGCCCCAGATCGAGGGAGATTATCAGTGGTCTTGTATGTCTTCCATTTCCTAATAATTGCTCCCACATTTGATTTCTTCAAACCAAGCTGCTTACCTATTGCAGATTCGGTCTTCCCAGCCTGGTTCAGGTCTACAATTCTGTTTCTGGTGTCCTTTGATAGCTCTTTGGTCTTGGCCATAGTGGAGTTTGGAGTGTGACTGTTTGAGGTTGTGGACAGGTCTTTTATACTGATAACAAGTTCAAACAGGTGCCATTTATACAGGTAACGAGTGTAGGACAGAGGAGACTCTTAACCTCAAACCCGGATCCGGGAGCGTAATCATCGCCTCAAACTAATTACCTTTTGTTAATCACACTGTCATCTCAGATTTTCAAAATATGCTTTACAGCCAACACTAGACAAGCATTTGTGTAAGTTTATCATGGCATAATGCTATGCTAGGCTCTGCTGGCAGCAGTCAACATTTTCACAAAAATAAGAAAAGCAATCAAATTAAATAATTTACCTTTGAAGAACTTTGGATGTTTTCACTCAGGAGACTCCCAGTTAGATAGCAAATGTTCCTTTTTTCCAAAAAGATTATTTTTGTAGGCGAAATAGCTCTCGTTTGTCCTTCACGTTTGGCTGTGAAATCGACTGGAAAATGCGGGTCACTGCAACGCCAAACTTTTTTCCAAATTACCTCCATAATATCGACAGAAACATGGCAAACGTTGTTTAGAATCAATCCTCAATGTGTTTTTCACATATCTATTCGATAATATATCCGTCGGGACAATTGGTTTCTCATAAGAAGCGATTGGAAAAATGGCTACCTCAGTACTTTACGCAAGATTTTCTGCGGGAGCCATCATGTGACCACTTGCTCAATGTGGTCCCTTACGAATATTCTTCAACATAAATGCGTATAAAGACGTCACAATGCTGTAGACACCTTGGGGAATACGTAGAAAGCGTAAGCTCAGTCGTAGCCCATTCACAGCCATATAAGGAGTCATTGGCATGAAGCGGTTTTAAAAAAGCCATACTACGGTTTGCAACTGCACATGGGAACAAAGATCGTACTTTTTTGGAGAAATGTCCTCTGGTCTGATGAAACAAAAATAAAACTGTTTGGCCTTAATGACCATTGTTATGTTTGGAGGAACAAGGGTGAGGCTTGCAATCCGAAGAACACCATCCCAACCGTGAAGCAGCATCATGTTGTGGGGGTGCTTTGCTGCAGGAGGGACTGGTGCACTTCACAAAATAGATGGCATCATGGGGTAGGAAAAGTATGTGTATATATTGAAGCAACATCTCAAGACATCAGTCAGGAAGATAAAACTTGGTCGCAAATGGGTCTTCCAAATGGACAATGACCCCATGCATACTTCCAAAGTTGTGGAAAAATGGCTTAAGGACAACAAAGTCAAGGTATTGGAGTGACCATCACAAAGACCTCAATCTTATAGAGAATTTGTGGGCAGAACTGAAAAATAGTGTGTGAGCAAGGAAGCCTTTGCAAACCTGACTCTGTTACATCAGCTCTGTCAGGAGGAATGGCCAAAATTCCTCCTAGAGAAGGCTACCCAAAACACTTGACCCAAGTTAAACAATTTAAAGGCAATGCTACAAAATACCAATTGAGTGCATGTAAACTTCTGACTCACTGGGAATGTGGTGAAATAAATAAAAGCTGAAATAAATCATTCTCTCTACTATTATTCTGACATTTTCACATTCTTAAAATAAAGTGGTGATCCTAAGACAAGGAATTTGTACTCGGATTAAATGTCAGGAATTGTGAAAACTGAGTTTAAATAGATTTGGCTAAGGTGTATGTAAACTTCCGACTTCAACTGTAGATGACTCTTACATCAATAACAGTCACTTATTAATCATTATCTCATATCAGTCTCATTCTGAACATCGCAGACCTCTTGAATCCGCAAGAACCCCAGCCTTTTCTGGTTATTTAGTTCTACACAAATGTATTTATTTATTTACTAACTAAATAATAACATTGAATACACATACAGACTTACATGAGACTTACAAGATATGACTGCTACACATATGGAGAGGGAGGGGTAGATGAAGAGCGGGAGAGTTAAACTTATCATACATTTAGGAACTACCCTCGAAGTTATGATAATGCTTTGCTCACGAACTGCCTCCCATTTGGGTAATAAATGCAATGTAATTAGGTGTCTTTGTTCGTCGTCTCTCTGTTGGAACCAACCAATCCTTCCATGAGGAAGGGGCTGCATGGGTGTAACGCTCTGGTTGTCCACCAGAGGTCACAATCTGCTTCGTAGTTCCGGCTTGTAGTGGTTGTTTCGGATGCACCAATGATTGTCTGAGATGGGGTGTAATCTTTCCTTTCTCAGGTAAATTGTCAAGTTCTAGATCCTTTACATGCACAGCTTGTCAGGACCCGGTTACGAACCTGGGTCTCCGGAGTGAGAAACAGTCACTTAACCAACTGAGCCACGAATAGTCAGCAGAACCCAGAAGATGAGGCAGACACAGCAGTACTTAAGACGGTGTATTTAATAAAGTAAAAAGGAGAAGTCCTTAAATACAAAAATGGCAAATCCAAAAGGTGGTAGGAATAGCACAAAAAAGCCTCAAGAGACACTCAAAAACAAAAACAGAATTCCACAAGAGCATCCACCGGAATCGACAGGAAAACACAGAACACTAGGGCTGGGTGCTAACATACAAACACAGAGCACAGAACTGAGGGAAACTAAGGGTTTAAATACAATCAGGAGAAACGAGGTACAGGTGCAAATAATAATGGGGAACAAGGGAAAAAACATAAGGTCAAAAAGCACAATGGGGGCATCTAGTGACCAAAACCCAGAACAACCCTGGCCAAATCCTGACACAGCTGCAGACTGTTAAATATTCTGGTCAGAATGTCAAATGTTCTGGTCTAGTCATTATCTTCACTTGTTTCAGAGTTTCTAACCATTTCAATGTGTGGCCAACTCTCCACGCTTTTCTGGTCTGATAGGTGTGGTTATCTTCTCACCTCGTGCTGAGAGTAAGAGTTTAAACCATTTGTATCCTTCAGCTCATGCTGTCCGTCGGCTGCTCTCATGTTAATTCTTAGCGAGTCCCTTTAAGCACTCTGGTCAGAAAGGCGCGTCCATCACACTGACACACTCTTCTACCTCATTAGGGGCTTGGCTTAGTTAATGTTCAACGGACATGAAAAAACATTATCTCATTAGAAAAACAAAATCACATTAGCATATTAACGAACAGTTTCGTCATTCATCATATTCTATCATCATATTGGATGGCTAGAATGTCCTTCCTAAGTTATAGTATTTGGTTCATACCGTTTTTAATAACATCACAAAATAATAAACAATGTGACAGGATTATTCTTTAGATCCCCATGGACCATTCTTAACATTACTATGTAATCTTATAAATCTTGTTCCAAAGTTCACTCTTTGGGTGTTATATTTTTGGGCGGCAAAATGTCTCTGTAACAAAGGAATTCCTTTCCCAATACTGAGGAGCAAAGGGAGAGATTCTCCTCCTGCCTAATTTATGACTGAGTGATAAGGTTTCAACCCCCCCCCCTTCTGTGGGTAAGAGGGTCTGGTTGTTGTCAGCTATTTACCAAGCTGATCTGAGGCCTTTGATCCTCGACCAGGGGAGTCATGACACAGCTTTGCACACTCTTGGCATTCTCTCAACCAGCTTCACATGTAATGCATTTCCAACAGTCTTGAAGGAGTTCCCACATACGCTGAGCACTTGTTGGCTACTTTTCCTTTACTCTGCAGTCCAACTCATCCCAAACCATCTCAATTGTGTTGAGGTCAGGTGATTGTGGAGGCCAGGTCATCTGATGCAGCAAACCAGATGGGATGGCGTATCGCTGGGGAATGCTGTGGTAGCCATGCTGGTTAAGTGTGCCTTGAATTCTAAATAAATCACTGACAGTGTCACCAGCAAAGCATCATCACACCTCCTCCTCACTTCACGAAAAGGAAACACACATGCGGAGATTATCCGTTAACCTGCTCTGCGTCTCACAAAATCACAGCAGTTGGAATCAAAAATCTCAAATTAGGTCTCATCAGACCAAAGGACAGATTAACACCAGTCTAATGTCCATTGTTTGTGTTTTCTGGCCCAAGCAAGTCTCTTCTTATTATTGGTGTTCTTTAGTAGTGGTTTCTTTGCAGCAATTCAACCATGAAGGCCTGATTCATACAGTCTCTTCTGAACAGTTTATGTGGAGGTGTCTGTTACTTCAACTCTGTGATGCATTTACTTGAGCTGCAATTTCTGAGGCTGGTAACTGTAATGCATTTATACTCTGCAGCAGCAAAGGGAAGCACAGCCGCGAGCTGCCCAGTGACACGAGCCTACCAAACGAGCTAAATCTCTTCTATGCTCGCTTCGAGGCAAGCAACACTGAGGCATGCATGAGAGCATCAGCTCTTCCGGACGACTGTGTGATCATGCTCTCTGTAGCCGACGTGAGTAAGACCTTTTAAACAGCTCAACATTCACAAGGCTGCAGGGCCAGACGGATTACCAGAACGTGTGCTCCGGGCATGTGCTTACCAACTGGCAGGGTCTTCAGAGACATTTTCAACATGTCCCTGATTGAGTCTGTAATACCAACATGTTTCAAGCAGACCACCATAGTCCCTGTGCCCAAGAACACGAAGGCAACCTGCCTAAATGACTACAGACCTCACGTCCGTAGCCATTAAGTGCTTTGAAAGGCTGGTAATGGCTCACATCAACACCATTATCCCAGAAACCCTATACCCACTCCAATTTGCATACCGCCCAAACAGATCCACAGATGATACAATCTCTTTTACTCCACACTGACCTTTCCCACCTGGACAAAAGGAACACCTACGCGAGAATGCTATTTATTGACTACAGCTCAGCGTTCAACACCATAGTATCCTCAAAGCTCATCACTAAGCTAAGGATCCTGGGACTAAACACCTCCCTCTGCAACTGGATCCTGGACTTCCTGACGGGCTGCCCCCAGGTGGTGAGGGTAGGTAGCAACACATCTGCCACGCTGATCCTCAACACTGGAGCTCCAAAGGGGTGCGGGCTCAGTCCCCTCCTGTACTCCCTGTTCACCCACGACTGCATGGCCAGGCACGACTCCAACACCATCATTAAGTTTGCAGACGACACAATAGCCTGATCACCGACAACGACGAGACAGCCTATAGGGAGGAGGTCAGAGACCTGGCTGGGTGGTCCAAAATAACAACCTATCCTTCAACGTAACCAAGACTAAGGAGATGATTGTGGACTACAGGAAAAGGAGGACCGAGCACGCCCCCATTCTCATCGACGGGGCTGTAGTGGAGCAGGTTGAGAGCTTCAAGTTCCTTGGTGTCCACATAAACAACAAACTAGAATTGTCCAAACACACCAAGACAGTCGTGAAGAGGGCACGACAAAGCCTATTCCCCCTCAGGAAACTAAAAAGATTTGGCATGGATCCTCAGATCCTTGAAAAGGTTCTACAGCTGCAACATCGAGAGCATCCTGACTGGTTGCGTCACTGCCTGGCACGACAATTGCTTTATCTCTGACCGCAAGGTACTACAGAGGGTAGTGCGTATGGCCCAGTACATCACTGGGGCTAAGCTGCCTGCCATCCAGGACCTCTACACCAGGCGGTGTCAGAGGAAGGCCCTAAAAATTATCAAAGACCCCAGCCACCCCAGTCATAGACTGTTCTCTCTACTACCGCATGGCAACCGGTACCAGAGTGCCAAGTCTAGGACAAAAAGCTTCTCAATTGTTTTTGTCCCCAAGCCATAAGACTCCTGAACTGGTAATCAAATGGCTACCTGGACTATTTGCATTGTGTTCCCCCCCAACCCCTCTTTTACACTGCTGCTACTCTGTTTATCATATATGCATAGTCACTTTAACCATATGTACATATTACCTCAATCAGCCGGACTAACCAGTGCCTGTACTGTACTTTTTTACTGTTTTTATTTCTTTAGTTACCTATTGTTCACAATACCTTTTTTTGCATAATTGGTTAGGGAAGTAAGCATTTCACTGTAAAGTCTACACCTGTTGTATTTTAAATTCCACAAATTAACTTTTAACAAGGCACACCTGTTAATTGCAATGCATTCCAGGTGACTACCTCATGAAGCTGGTTGAGAGAATGCCAAGAGTGTGCAAAGCTGTCATCAAGGCAAAGGGTGGCTACTTTGAAGAATCTCAAATGTAAAATATATTTATGATTTGTTTAACACTTCTTTGGTTACTACATGATTCCATATGTGTTATTTCATAGCTTTGATGTCTTCACTATTATTCTGCAATGTAGAAAATAGTACAAATAAAGAAAAACCCTTGAACGAGTAGGTGTGTCCAAACTTTTGACTGGTTCTGTACCTCTCTCAAGTCATCCTTTTATATGGATTTTGTTATTAGCCTTTGCTGTAGATTGGTTGTTTCCTCATTTCCTCTTTGCTTTCAGCTACGAGAATAAATTTGTTAAGTTCTTCAAGGGCAAGCCCGATCTGCCACCAGGTATGAGCCCCGACAATGCGGCCCAGGCAAGGCAGCAGCAGGGGATCCCCGGCATTGCAGAGAACGAGACAGCTGGGCTCTCCAAGACAGCCAAGCGAAACATGAAACGCAAGGAAAAGCGCAAGCAGCAAGGCCCTGATAGCAATGTGGAATCGCTAACAAATGCTGTTGAGACTATGACGTTTGCCGAGGACGGTGACAGTGTGACGCCTGCATCTAACCCAGCTGGAGCTACTAATGACCCTTCATCTGCAACAGCAGAAAAGGCCAAGAAGATCAAGAACATAAAAAAGAAGCTGAGGCAGGTTGAGGAGCTGCAGCAGAAACTGGACTCTGGGGAAATCAAGCAAGCTACAAAAGAGCAGCAGGAGAAGCTTGGAAGGGCCAAAGCCTTACAGGACGAGTTACTGCAGCTTGAGGAGGATTCATGAGATAGAAAATGTTGTAAAAATGGGCAGCAAACCAGTTGTGGAAGTTAAGACTGTTCAAAAATACAAACACCCAGTTGTAAAAGAAATGGACATTTACAGCTGCGTTGATGAGCTTCCCTTGAACAGTTTCTGGATATTTGTTGATATCAGACAGCCAATGAACATGAAGTTTGGCTTTTGGAATATCAAGTGTATATAAACCCAACACTTCACGTGTTATGTTGTTGACAATTAAGTGATCATGCTTTTCCCACACTTTGTCCAAAACCAATTACCAAACAACAATGAGCCAGCCAGGTGTTTTCTCTTCATTTAAAATGTACTTTTAAAACAATTGAACTGATTCCTTATGCTTGGCTATGAACTTATTTGCCATTCAATTATAGTTGTAATATCATTTATTTGTGTACTTAGTATGTTTGTGCATTTTGTATCTTTTTTTTATTTTTTTTTATCTTGATCTGTCAAGAATTGTATAAAATATTATATATTAGTTAGTTGCATTAAAGATACAAAAATCCCCTATTGAAAAGAATACCTGTTTGTTGACCCATCTCTGTACTGAAATGATACATATTTTCCCAATGATTGGATTACTTAAAATACAGTTTGAATTTGTGTACATAATGAAGAGGTTCATGGTTTACGACATTGTAAACAACTAATAATGTAAATCCCTGTGATTACAGGGCATAAAGAGGATTGTGCTATTTTTTGATCTGATTTCGGCAATCAGATATGATTAAATGTTAGAATGTGATTCTGGTCCTCTTTGTAGGGATTCGGATTTGGTTATCCAATCTGACCTTTTCATCACGATTAAATGTCGTTTTTCAAAGGTGATTTGGATAGTTTTGATGCTGAAATTCTGGATTATCTTGATCTCAATGGAAGGGTGGTTCTAGAAAGGTGAATGGCACTACAACCAAGACATTTTAATGTAAACTGAACAAAAATATAAATGCAACATGTAAAGTGCCGGTCCCATGTTTCTTGAGCTGAAATACAATATCTCAGAAGTTTTCCATATGCACAAAAAGCTTATTTCTCTCTAATTTTGTGTACACATTTGTTTACATCCCTGTTAGTGAGCGTTTTATCTTTTGTCAAGATAATCCATCTACCTGACAGGGTGGCATATCAAGAAGCTGATTAAACAGCATGACCATTACACAAGTGCACCTTGTGCTGGGGACATTGAAAGGCCACTAAAATGTGCAGTTTTGTCACACAACACAATGCCGGAGATGTCTCAAGTTTTGAGGGAGCGTGCAATTGGCATGGTCACTGCAAGGAATGTCCACCAGAGCTGTTGCCAGAGAATTGAATGTTGATTTCTCGACCAATGTTGTTTCAGAGAATTTAACAGTATGTCCAACCAGCCTCACAACCGCAGAACACTTGTAACCATGCCATCCCAGGACCTCCACATCTGGCTACTTCACCTGCGGAATCATCAAAGGGGGTGCTGAGGACTATTTATGTTTGATTGGCTGGGCCTTGCTCCCCAGTGGGTGGGCCTGGCTCCCAAGATGATGGGCCTATGCCCTCCCAGGCCCACCCATAGATGTGCCCCTGCCCAGTCATGTGAAATCCATAGATTAGGGCCAAATTAAATTATTTAAATTGACTGATTTACTTATATGAACTGTAACTCAACAAAATCTTTGAAATTGTTGTGTTTATATTTTTGTTCAGTATTACTAAGGTGACAAGGTTTAAAAAGCTATTTTGCATCTGAAAACCAAAGGTAATGTTAAATTGGTTGTCTTAAAGTAATGTGGTCAGTTGTTATATTGAGAAGTGTCAAATAAATGCATGTACTTTTGTGATATGCAGACCATTTTTAATCTAGGTACCTTTTATTAATATAGTTTACTCAGGTTGGGTTAAATGCGGAAGACACATTTCAGTTGAATGCATTCAGTTGTACAACTGACTAGCTATCCCACTTTCCCTTCCCTTACTCACATCTGTTTCATTATGACAGTGTTGAAGTAGTACCATAGCCTGTCCAGTAGATGGCAAGGTGTATGCCTGAAATGCCAGATTGTGTGATCTTGATATTGTGTTATCTGAATCAGAATGATCCTATCTGGTTATTTGCTGAAAAACCGTCTCAAAAACAGCTAGATCAATCTGATCTTGCATTGCAAAAGCAAGGATTACAGAATCCAGATCATTCTGAACCAGATTAAACAATTTGAAAAACTTGCCCTGGTGACATCAAGAGGCAAAAATGTGACATTGACGTGTTAAATTAATGGATCTTATAAGCATACTAATTAACGGTTGTCTCAGAACGGAAATGTGGTTAGTTGTTTTTCTCTCATAGGACAGTTGTAAAACTTGACATTACTGGAGGATTAGTTGTTTTTTTTTATCTCAGGCTACATATTTATCTAGAGAAATGTAGAAAGAAACACATCTTGATTGAGCAACTTCAGTGATATATTTAGTAAATCCTTCACTGTCTTTCCCTAGTAGTGAATCACTGTTTCATTGTTCATTAATTATGCAATATAATGTGCATTGAATACACCATCTGTATTGTAACCCTGTCTCAATTGTCATTTAAACTGACCAAGAATAGACCTTTAAAAGTTGTTAGTTATATTGACCTAATTATTTTGTGTTCCTCTGACGTGATCTAGGATATTAGTGGCAATTTAATTCGTTGACAGGGGATAGCTTTTGGGATAGTTGTAAGTTGCAGTGTAAGTGGGCTGTGTACTTTATGGGTTGCTGTCGGTGTCTTTCGTTGACAGGGGATAGCTTTTGGGATAGTTGTAAGTTGCAGTGTAAGTGGGCTGTGTACTTTATGGGTTGCTGTCGGTGTCTGGAATATTTATTTGCTCTAAACTAATCCAAGAATGCATTCCTCTGTTTTATTATGTGGTTGAAAACAGGTCCCAGTGGGCAGACAATGATATAAAACTATGTGAAACCATAAACTACCAGTTCCATAGAACGTTATGAGACCGGGACCAACAGAATGAAAATTATGAACTAGGCTTAGAAGACTCCTCTAGATGGATAAAATATACCTGAAATATTTATTGGATTATTTATCTTATTTATTATTTTATTGGATAGAGTTCTTAGTTTATTTTCATCACACTGTAACTCACTGAATAAATAAGAAATAGACAAATAGATACAGTACTTGAAAACATCAATATCTTAAAACGGATTATTAGATGGAGTACAGTCGTGGCCAAAAGTTTTGAGAATGACACATATTAATTTTCACTAAGTCTGCTGCCTCAGTGTCTTTAGATATTTTTGTCAGATGTTACTATGGAATACTGAAGTATAATTACAAGCATTTCATAAGTGTCAAAGGCATGTATTGACAATTACATGAAGTAGATGCAAAGAGTCAATATTTGCAGTGTTGACCCTTCTTTTTCAAGACCTCTGCAATCCGCCCCGTCATGCTGTCAATTAACTTCTGGGCCACATCCTGACTGATGGCAGCCCATTCTTAAATAATTAATGCTTGGAGTTTGTCAGAATTTGTGGGGTTTTGTTTGTCCACCTGCCTCTTGAGGATTGACCACAAGTTCTCAATGGGATTAAGGTCTGGGGAGTTTCCTGGCCATGGACCCAAAATATCAATGTTTTGTTCCACGAGCCAAGTATCACTTTTGCCTTATGGCAAGGTGCTCCATCATACTGGAAAAGGCATTGTTCGTCACCAAACTGTTCCTGGATGGTTGGGAGAAGTTGCTCTCGGAGGATGTGTTGGTATCATTCTTTATTCATGGCTGTGTTCTTAGGCAAAATTGTGAGTGAGCCCACTCCCTTGGCTGAAAACCAACCCCACACATGATGCTTCACTGTTGGCATGACACAGGACTGATGGTAGCGCTCACTTTGTCTTCTCCGGACAAGCTTTTTTCCAGATGCCCCAAACAATCGGAAAGGGGATTCATCAGAGAAAATGACTTTACTCCAGTCCTCAGCAGTCCAATCCCTGTACCTTTTGCAGAATATCAGTCTGTCCCTGATGTTTTTCCTGGAGAGAAGTGGCTTCTTTGCTTCCCTTTTTGACACCAGGCCATCCTCCAAAAGTCTTTGCCTCACTGTGCGTGCAGATGCACTCACACCTGCCTGCTGTCATTTTTGAGCAAGCTCTGTACTGGTGGTGCCCCGATCCCGCAGCTGAATCAACTTTAGGAGACGGTCCTGGCGCTTGCTGGACTTTCTTGGGTGCCCTGAAGCCTTCTTCAAAACAATTGAACCACTCTCCTTTAAGTTCTTGATGATCCGATAAATGGTTGATTTAGGTGCAATCTTACTGGCAGCAATATCCTTGCCTGTGAAGCGCTTTTTGTGCAAAGCAATGATGACGGCACGTGTTTCCTTGCAGGTAACCATGATTGACAGAGGAAGAACAATGATTCCAAGCACCACCCTCCTTTTGAAGCTTCCAGTCTGTTATTCAAATTCAATCAGCATGACAGAGTGATCTCCAGCCTTGTCCTCATCAACACCCACACCTGTGTTAACGAGAGAATCACTGACATGATGTCAGCTGGTACTCTTGTGGCAGGGCTGAAATGTTTTTTGGGGGATCCAGTTTATTTGCATGGCAAAGAGGGACTTTGCAATTAATTTGAAATTCATCTGATCACTCTTCATAACATTCTGGAGTATATGCAAATTCAAATTGCCATCATACAAACTGAGGCAGCAGACTTTGTGAAACTTAATATTTGTGTCATTCTTAAAAAATTTGGCCACGACTGTACATGCTGTTTCTTGTCTCGCTGACAAGTGTCATCCATTGCCTTGAACAGGGAGGAACTCATGGAAGCCATGGTAAGAATGTCCCATATAATAGGTTATCAATGAGAACTGCTGCAATTCATTATTTACTAATCAGCCTGGTCTGAGCTTTAGCCAATTCCTCTTTGTGTTCGTTTGTTGTCATGCCAAACATGTACCTACTAATACTGTTAATGTTAGCATGTCTGCCAGTGCCACATCTCCTTAGGTCTATTTAAGGACCTATGGCTACCTGCACATCCCACTGAATAATAGTATGAGCCAAGTTGATCAGACTTAGGAAATGACAGGGGCACTGAGGTAACCATCAAAAATCACACTTCGTAGCATGTTCTCTCTTCTCTTGTTCTTTAGGCTGTCCTTCAGCTTGGCAGTCTTACATACTCAATATATGTGTGTTTAACTATAAGAACCTTTGGAACCTTCCAGAAGGCAACTAGCTTACATTTACATTTAAGTCATTTAGCAGACACTCTTATCCAGAGCGACTTACAAATTGGTGAATTCACCTTCTGACATCCAGTGGAACAGCCACTTTACAATAGTGCATCTAAATCATTTAAGGGGGGGGGGTGAGAAGGATTACTTTGTCCTATCCTAGGTATTCCTTAAAGAGGTGGGGTTTCAGGTGTCTCCGGAAGGTGGTGATTGACTCCGCTGTCCTGGCGTCGTGAGGGAGTTTGTTCCACCATTGGGGGGCCAGAGCAGCGAACAGTTTTGACTGGGCTGAGCGGGAACTGTACTTCCTCAGTGGTAGGGAGGCGAGCAGGCCAGAGGTGGATGAACGCAGTGCCCTTGTTTGGGTGTAGGGCCTGATCAGAGCCTGGAGGTACTGCGGTGCCGTTCCCCTCACAGCTCCGTAGGCAAGCACCATGGTTCATTGAACAAGCATGGGAAACGGTGTTTAAACCCTTTACAATGACGATCTGTGAAGTTATTTGGATTTTTACTAATTATCTTTGAAAGCCAGGGTCCTGATAAAGGGACGTTTCTTTTTTTTTGTTGAGTTTATAGCGTTTACATTGTGTCAGGATATGTTATTGTTAGGCATCAGGGATCCTCTGGGAGGAAAAGAGACACAGTCTGGTATCAATAACCATGACAGCCTTGAGTTGGGGAGGGGTGAGCACTGGGTAGAGGTGAGGTTAGATGAAGTGAGGAAGAACATATCACTAAGGTTCTGTCTAGCAACAGAGATGCGTTGGCTGTTCAGTTGTGGAGGAGACTCAGCCTAGGAGACAGGGTTAAATATTAGTACTTGTGTGAAATGTTTTTTTTGCCTGAATTACAGCTATAATGACCCTTTGGGAAGAATTAAACTTGGTTAAGCTTCTCTAGTGTCTGTGAGTTATTTACTCAAAATTGGAACCTAACAACTGTAACAATGGATATCTTCACAAAAATGTATATTAGCAAACTGACCAAAATAAAGCCATTTTATTTATTTGAGGAATGATCAATGGTTATATTATGATTGACTGTCAGATACCTTTTAGAAAGACAGAATAATAAACAAAACAACAAGGTGAATTAGTTGGCTGAATCTCTTGTCTCAAGAATCAGTCTGTTTTTCTTTTTACAACAGTGTATGAATTGTCTGCTGGAGAGAGGTGGTGGGCATCTTAGTGGAACTGGGAGGTGATGCCTACTATTTGGTGTTCGTCACTCAGACCCTGTAGACTAGGGAGGAGGCATTCAGGGGAACCATGAAGCCTGTCTCAAAGTCGAAGTCTATCGTGGTGTGGTTGACTGTGCTGTTGCTGATGATGCTGCTGCTAGAGGAGCCTGTACCCATCTGGCGGTCACGAAGGCTCTGGATGTAACTCTGGAAGGTAAAGTGGTAAAGAAAAAACATTATTGTTGCATTGATCCTCTGTCTCGGATGATAGAAAAAAATGCAATATTTAAAACATGACATGCAACTAATTGTCTATTAGCTATGTGCATAAAGTTTTTCAAAAAAGTGTCTCAATCAAGCTAAATCATGCCCATTAGGAGTGAAGTAACTCACTGGGGCCAGGACGTCTCCAGCATAACGCTTTAGAATTGGAGGCTTGCGATGGCGGTAAGTGCCCAGCTGGGGTCGTCTCTGGGCATCTCTCTGTCTGATTCGCATCAGTTGGACCTGTCTTTGTCGTCCACTGACAGGTACTGGAGGGCATTCAGAGTAAAATAGCATTAGACAGAAAAACAGAATTATGTTGTAACCGGTCAGTTTAACCTAAGTATCGAATTAAGTAGTAATGGCATCGAGGAAGTAAGCGTTCCATATTTTTTATGAAACTGTGCCACTCACCTTCTGTGTGTGACAGTCCTTTGGCAGTGAGCATCCATTGCACCATTACCCCCATCAGACTAAATAGAGGAAACACGCCTGTTATAACCCAGCTGTACCAGCAGAGGGGCCGAGGGGGAACCTGAGACAGGATGTCGTACGCATGGCCAGCCAGCAGAGACGTCTCTACAAAGTAGTCCACGCATGCCATCACCACAGCGGCTCCGACTGCAGCCGTGGCGAGCACAGTGAATAGTTTCTGCCACTGCAGTGTGAGAGTGGCACAAAAGGTGCTCGTGGCTAGGAGTGCACCGAGAGGTGCCCATAGTGGGGTAAGACTGTAAAACTGTCTGACAACCAGTAGGTTGGCAAGGGTGAGCAGAAACCCCAGCTCTAGACCAGTAATGATGAGCCCCACAGTCTGTACCAGCATAGTTACCAGGGCACAGAGTACAGACACTCCCAGGAGGATACCTGCTTTGGTCTCTATAGTCAACTGGGTATCCAGCACAGGCTCCTTAAGGTACAACAGGCAGACTAGCGCAGATCCAAACATGAAGCCTGACAGGAACATGACCATCTTAAAGCAGCGGTATCCTAAAGAAAGAGAGACAAGTAGAGGGATGTTAAGTAACAAGATGGAGAAGGAAACAAAATGTACTAAAGTGAACTAGGTTTATTAATTATTTTTATTTTACCCCTTTTTCTCCCCAATTTCGTGGTATCCAATTGTTTTAGTAGCTACTATCTTGTCTCATCGCTACAACTCCCGTACGGGCTCGGGAGAGACGAAGGTTGAAAGTCACGCGTCCTCCGATACACAACCCAACCAAGCCGCACTGCTTCTTAACACAGCGCATACAACCCGGAAGCCAGCCGCACCAATGTGTCGGAGGAAACACCGTGCACCTGGCAACCTTGGTTAGCCGCACTGCAACCGGTCCGCCACAGGAGTCGCTGGTGCGCGATGAGACAAGGTAAAGTGAACTAGGTTTGACTGAGTAGGGATTGTTTTTTATTAAAAATAGATGTCAGGGTTTGGTATACTGTACAGTTTACAGAATATTAGAGAGAAAGCTTAAGAAAAACTAAGCGTTTCTTATATCAGACATCAACATTTAATGGATTTGGACCAGGCCAGAAAGCTGCCTGCATCATCCCAGGTGGCTGTTTTCTGACTCAGAGGAATGCAACAGAACCAGGTGACCCATCTACCTCTCCTAGCCTGGAGCTTATCCATTATAACCCTGTCTAGTCTAGGTCAAATACCTGGCCCTCCTGTTTTTACTATAAGGCTTAGAGTGAGCTGAGGAAATCACTTCAGTTAGTATGATGAGGTTAAATGTCAGCTGGGAATTAAATGTTGATGTATCTAGTGGAGCATTAGTGTTTTGTGGAAATACTGCAATTTAATTGCAGATATGCCTATCATGTCTTTAATGTGTAAGTCTTGAGAGTACACATGTGGAAGTTCCAACTGTCCTCTATTACAGGTCAGGAACTTACCAAAAAAGCAGTAGATTAGGCCTAACAAAAGGCATACTGAGCAGACGATGGATGGGATGAGGTCATACTTCCTTGTGAACCCCAACTCACATGCATCCACTTCAGCCAAGCCAGAGAGGATATATTGATCAACTTCAGCCTTGCTCAGCACTGCCCCATCAGTGACCAAGAGTGAGCTGGGGTCTGCCATCTTGGAGCAGCCGTTCAACAGGTCTGGATAATTACTGTGCTTTTATTTAGCAATTAAGGCCATCCGTGTAACCGTGTTGTTTTCCTGGTTTAATCTCATTTGGGAGCATACGTCAACAGTCAACACCAAGCCAGTATATTGTCACTATTCCATTGGGACAGGACTTTGCTTCATTAATTCAATGAAAGAATGTGACGAATGCTTCATGTTGTTAGAATGAAAGTGCTGAGGAAACAGGAAGCTCCTGTGAGATGTGTTTGAATCAGACCATTTCCTGCCCTGCACCTGCAACGAGAGGAGAATCAAATACAGCCAGAGAAAATTATATGACATCTGTAATAGGCAGACTATAAATGATCAAACTGGACTCTTCATATCTAGACTTCACATTTACATCTAAGGTAGATAATAGATTGCATGAATACGATGTATTTCAAGAAAAATCCCTCTGTACTCCATAACCCTATCCTCAGGAACCAGAAAAGGAAACTGAGATTTTATCTGGGTCACACTTTTTTTTTCTTGACCCTTTGTTAAAATAGAGGATGCAGATGAGGAAACGAAGGGTGGCTTGATGCCGACTGAGTCATTGGGCCTCTTTGTTTTGAACATATGGTAAAGATCTCCAGTCACAGAACAATGCTAAGAAAACAAACACCCCAACAGTAGGACATACCGTTCCAAAACCCCAAAAAGGCATTGTATATTTTTGAATACACAATGTCGCTTGCAGGTGGGCTCAAAAGCTGGAAAAAATATTGAAAACTATGTAACACAATTAAAGAAAACCAAAAATCTGGACAAAAAAAGCAACACCTTCAGCATTCAAACCATTACTTTCAATGTGCACATGTACCTTGTTGATCGCATACTTACCTCTGCACACAAGGATAAATTGGGTTGCGTTAATCAACAGAGTATACTCTATGTTATAAGCTTTTAGGCAGATCCCCAGATAATTGAATTAGAGGCCTATTAGTGGAGTCTAGTTTGGCTCATGTCATCCTGTCCTGACATCTGCTTGTAAGTCACACAGAAAACACTATCACTTTCTATGGCACCAATCAAGTGATTTCCACTATTAGAATATAATTAAGATGTCAGGATGATAAACTTTGCATTTTTGATAACGAATTAAAACTGGACACAGCCATTTTCCAAAAAGAGACTCCCTATATATTTATATAGTCAGACGCATGACCTCATTATCAGTTTATTACTAAATAGTCATATACAACAGGCATTACATGAGTTGAATAGCAACTTCCACTTTGATAATTAATAGGTGGGATCACGTGTTTTGATCAGACATAACAGACATATGCCTACCAGAGTATTTGTGATCATGAGTTTACAAATACTGTTTGCATGAATTGTTTTTAGAGTCTGAAAATAAGTAGTCTTACCGGACATGAGGCTTATCCTTGTCAGAATTACAATCTGTGATGAGAAGAAATAAGACTGCTACTGATTTGTCCCTTTGTATGGTATTCTAGGTGGAGGAGTTATATCTGTTCCCTCTGTCTTTGCTGTGTTGAGGACATCCTACTCATGCGTGCGTTCCTCTCATCTGTGGACACTGGACGGCTGACAGCATCAGTGCAAGAAGTGACCATCTGTCGCAAGCTTGTGCAGATCAGAGGTGAGGGAATACTGTTGTTGTCCACATGATGTCTCTCTGGTCATACAGATTTGCAACAGAGGAAAATGTAAGATTGGTTGAACCCATTGCCAGACATGTTTCGTCATGAGTCAGGCATGATGTAAGTTAACATGTCAGGGATGGAATATGAAAGTTTACGTTCTAGGAAAAGTGAGTGGTCCAGAAAAGAGGTGAGATTCAGGATGTGATGAGTCAACAGCTCATCCATTAAATACACATTAAATTAAATAAACTCATGTAGTCTCATATCTCAGTGAATATTAAATATTAAAAAAATAAGATGTCAAAAATCGGACAAAAGAGCCTTGGGATTTATTCTGTAGGTTCAAGATTTTTTTACGGGAATATGCATATACAGTCACATCCGAAATGATTGTCAACCTTGAAAAAGATTAGCATAAAAGACTGTATAGAATAAATAATACAAATACGGCGCTAGGATGTATGCTCAAATAATCATAATATTTTATAGGAATGAACATGCTCAGAAATATTTTCTTTAAAAATGTATATATATTGGCACCCCTTTTTTTAGTACTTAGTGCACCCTCCCCTTTCGAGGATAACGGCACTCAGCCTTTTTTTCTATAATGTTTAATGAGTTTGAAGAACACATTAGGAAGGATCTCAGACCATTCCTCCATACAGAATCTTTTCAGATCCTTGATATCCTTCAGTCTGTGCTGATGGACTGCCCTCTTCAATTCAAACCACAGGTTTTAAATGGGGTTCAAGTCCGGAGACTGAATGTTGATTTTGTGGTTAATTAACCATTACTTTGTGGATTTTGGTGTTTTCTTGGGGTCATTGTCTTGTTGGAAGATCCACTTGCGGCCAAGTTTCAACCTCCTGGCAGAGGCAACCAGGTTTTAGGCTAAATTGTCCTGCATGATACTTGGTAGAGTTCATGATGCTGTTGACCTTAACAAGGGCCCCAGGACCAGTGGAAACAAAACAGCTTCATAACATCGAAGATCCGCCTCCATATTTTGCAGTAAGTATGATGTTCTTTTCTGCATATGCATCCTTCTTTCAAGGCCAAACCCATCACCCGTGTCCGTGGCCAAAGAGCTCTATTTTTGTCTCATCTAACCATAGCATCTGGTTCCAATCCAAGAGCCAATGCCGTTTAGCAAACTCCAGGCGTTTACTTTTGTTGGTAGCTCTCAATAAAGCTTTCTTATGGCAACTCTTCCAAATAGCACATTGGTTTGGTGGCGTCTAATTGTAGATTTGGAGACTTGGTGACCCCAAGATGCGACAAAGTTTTGTAATTCTCCATCTGTGCCACTTGGAATTTTCTTTTCCCCCTGAACCACTTTCCTCACTGTGCATGGGGACAAGACACACTTGGGCCCTCTACCAGGCAAGTTTACCACTGTTCCAGTGTACCCATTGCCTGATTTATGAAAGTCAACAATGATTTGTCTCTCTTCATTTGTGAACTCTTTGCCTTTCCCCATGGTGATGAATGACAAATGGATTTTACATGTGTGTTACCTAATTTGTATACGGACACAGGAAGCCATTAAAGGCTACAATGCCATTTGTTAAACTGAGATAAACAAAAAAAGTTGAATGATAATATAACTTATAGCTGGGGGAATGATAATACAATTTATAGCTGGGGGAATGATAATACAATTTATAGCTGGGGAATGATAATACAATTTATAGCTGGGGGAATGATAATACAATTTATAGCTGGGGGAATGATAATACAATTTATAGCTGGGGGAATGATAATACAATTTATAGCTGGGGGAATGATAATACAATTTATAGCTGGGGGAATGATAATACAATTTATAGCTGGGGGAATGATAATACAATTTATAGCTGGGGGAATGATAATATAACTTATAGCTGGGGGAATGATAATATAATTTATAGCTGGGGGAATGATAATATAACTTATAGCTGGGGGAATGATAATATAACTTATAGCTGGGGGAATGATAATACAATTTATAGCTGGGGGAATGATAATATAACTTATAGCTGGGGGAATGATAATATAACTTATAGCTGGGGGAATGATAATATAACTTATAGCTGGGGGAATGATAATATAACTTATAGCTGGGGGAATGATAATACAGATTAAAATAATTGTTAGTTGTCAATTATTGGCACCCCTATCTTTTTGAGTAATAATAAACTATTAAATTAAATATTTCCCTCTGAGCAACTGAATGAGTATAAAATAATATATATATATTTTTAATATAGCATACAATATAGCTCGGTATTTGTATTATTTATTTTATACAATATTTTTTGCTCATCTTTATCAAGGGTGTCAATAATTTGGATGTGACCGTACCAGTGGCAACCCCTCCCATTTGAGGATAGATAAAGCTAAAGATATGATTCTAGACACTTCTTAAAGAGATGGAATCTTGATGCTCCTTAAAGAGAACTGAAGAATTTAATTCCAAAACGCTATAAATAGCGTTTTGTAATTAACTGTTGGGTTGTTGTTGTTTTTAATGGGCAAGACAAAATATTGAAGTGCCTTTGAATGGGGTATGGAAGTAGGTGCCAGGCGCACCGGTTTGAGTGTCAAGAACTGCAACGCTGCTGGGTTTTTCACGCTCAACAGGTTCCCGTGTGTATCAAGAATGGTCCACCACCCAAAGGACATCCAGCCAACTTGACACAATTGGGGGAAGCATTGCGGTTAACATGGGCCAGCATCCCTGTAGAACGCTTTCTACACCTTGTAGAGTCCATGCCCTGACGAATTGAGGCTGTTCTGAGGGGAAAAGGGTGGTGGAACTCAATATTAGGAACGTGTTCCAAATGTTTTGTTCAACTCGGTGTATATCTGCCTCACACTCAGATAAATAATCAGTACTGCTAGGTTTTACACAGTCAAATGTAACAAATAACTAAAAATGTTATAAAGAAATGTACAAATGATTAATTTGTGACATCAATATTTAAATAAATAATAATAATTCAATACCGTAATATGAGATCTGTATGTAAAACATTCACATTTGACATTTGAGTAATTTATCAGATGCTTTTATCCAGAGCGACCTATAGTAAGGGCATTCATATTAAGATAGCTAGGTGAGACAACCACATATCACAGTCAGATATACAGTTTACAAACCATCCATTCCAGCTAAACATTGGATATATAGCATTTAGCAAAATATATTAATCTATTTTTTTAGAACAATCATAATTTATACACCATAAGCAATCATTTCTGATGGAAAAAAAGCAAATATGAAGTTGGTAGATATAGCGTTTTGGAAATAAACTCTTTAAGGCCACCATGACATTCATAAGACTCATATATATCCCTCAAAAGTAATGCCAGGATAAGAATATTGGGTTTAAAAGACAAAGGGAAGTCTCCTCAGAGGGTTGACACTGTAGCGATTAATTTGACTGGATAACTCAAACCTGCTCTCAAAGGGGGAATCTCTGACTGTCCTTTTTGAACCGCTTGATATATAGTGGGTATTTATTTATTTTACCTTTTTATTTAACTAGGCAAGTCCGTTAAGAACAAATTCTTATTTTCAATGACGTGGGTTAACTGCCTTTTCAGGGGCAGAATGACAGATTTGTACCTTGTCAGCTCGGGGATTTGAACTTGCAACCTTTGGGTTACTAGTCCAGCGCTCTAACCACTAGGCTACCCTGCCGGTATGTTTTACTACTCATTACAAATCACATATAGTGAGACCCCATCATGGAGGTATATGAGGGTTGTGGAGTATACAGAAAACTAAGGCTGACACCACATTTTATTACGTTACAGCCTTCTTCTTAATTGGATTAAATAAATACAAAATCCTCAGCAATCTACACACAATACCCCATAATGACAAAGCGAAAACAAGTTCTTAGACATGTTTGCAATACTTATTTACATAAGTATTCAGACCCTTTGTTATGAGACTCGAAATTGAGCTCAGGTGCATCCTGTTTTCATTGATCATCCTTGACATGTTTCTACAACTTGATTGGAGTCCACCTGTGGTATATTCAATTGATTGGACATGATTTGGAAAGGCACACATCTGTCTATATAAGGTCCCACAGTTCACAGTGCATGTCAGAGAAAAAAACAAGCAATGAGGTTGAAGGAATTGTTCGTGGAGCACCGAGACAGGATTGTGTCGAGGCACAGATCTGGGGAAGGGTACCAAAGCAGCAATGAAGGTCCCTAAGAACACAGTGGCCTCCGTCATTCTTAAATGGAAGAAGTTTGAAACCACCAAGACTCTTCCGAGAGCTGGCCACCCGGCTAAACTGAGCAATCGGGGGAGAAGGGCCTTGGTCATGGAGGTGACCAAGAACCCGATGCTCAAATCTCCAAGATTCTAACTGAATGCAGTTTAATGAAGAGTCACCAGACTCACCACAGCTGATGTTAATTTAAAAAAAATGAACTGCCTTAATCCATATTGCACAGGGAAGAGGTGTCATAACCTCAGTAGAGAGTTATGAACAGGTGTCAAATTGCAGGATTGGATTTATGATAAAGATAGATTTGGATACATTATGCACTCTCTTTTATTGCTCAGTATTATAACTGAGTGCACAGTTTCTGCTTGTGTAGAATTACTCAGATAGGAGATCATGCCTATTTAACAAGGTGTAAAAATACTTTTTTTTGCATGTTGAGATGACCTAGACAGAGCTTATATTCTGCTTCTGCTGTCTCCTGTTGTGATACCATCACCCTCTTGGCCTCTTCAAGCAGCTATACATAAGCAGATGTCCAAAATATTGAAAAGTACATTTAAATAGACATTTGGTATTCTTTGTAACACTGTTGGACTATGGATTTTATTAGTTGTCCCAATTGACTTTTTCTGCCACCTAGCCATGTCAAATATGACCACACCACGTGTAGCAAAAGATTTTCCTCAACAGAGAAAAATATGCAGAATATAATTTATACCTACGGGCACTGTTGCTCACTGACATATCAAACTGCAAGTTTAATTCTCAAGACCTTTCTACGTGGGATTCTTTATGGCACTGCTGATTGGAAAGAAGAGAGTGTATTGATTGAATTACCATTTCACCTCCATAAATGGAAGGCATTTTTCACTTTAATGGTCTAGTGGTACACCGTCCAGCCGAGGAACGGTGGCATCGACTTTGAATTTAAAATGGCTGTAGCATGGGCAAAGTCAGAGAATAAATTCAGTCTGATGTTTCAGTTGACTCATCTAGCCTAAGTTTGGGAAACCGATATAGAAATAGATTTAGTTGTATACACTAGGAGCAGAATTTGCAATATTTTTAAGACCGAACCTGAAAAATGAAATCCCTAGAAGTACAGTACGCAGAAGATTTGAGGTGACAATTTTTATGGACCGAACAGTTTTCATTTAATACAGATTCTACAGTTCTTGTGAATATACTGTATGTCAAAGAGTATCGTAACTTGTTGACTATACTCTACCCTTGGGAAATCCATGAGAAAATCCATTGAGTTCCACTTGTTGCATCACTCGCAGTTTCAATAATGGCAAAGAAATAATAGGTGCTTTTCAAGCAAGGCATTGTTTTTTTCATGAGAATGAATTGAAGACGATAGAATGTTCAGTCCATAGGCCTGATCTAGAAAATAAATCGAATCTAATCTTGTTGGTCACATACAGTGGGGAGAACAAGTATTTGATACACTGCCGATTTTGCAAGTTTTCCTACTTACAAATCATGTAGGGGTCTTTCATTTTTATCATAGGTACACTTCAACTGTGAGAGGCCGAATCTTAAACAAAAATCCAGAAAATCCCATTGTATGATTTAAGTAATTAGTTTGCATTTTATTGCATGACATAAGTATTTGATACATCAGAAAAGCAGAACTTAATATTTGTTATAGAAACCTTTGTTTGCAATTACAGAGATCATACGTTTCTTGTAGTTCTTGACCAGGTTTGCACACACTGCAGCAGGGATTTTGACCCACTCCTCCATACCATACAGACCTTCTCCAGATCCTTCAGGTTTCGGGGCTATTACTGGGCAATACGGACTTTCAGCTCCCTCCAAAGATGTTCTATTGGGTTCAGGTCTGGAGACTGGCTAGGCCACTCCAGGACCTTGAGATGTTTCTTACGGAGCCACTCCTTAGTTGCCTTGGCTGTGTGTTTCGGGTCGTTGTCATGCTGGAACACCCAGCCACGACCCATCTTCAATGTTCTTACTGAGGGAAGGAGGTTGTTGGCCAAGATCTCGCGATACATGGCCCCATCCATCCTCCCCTCAATACAGTGCAGTCGTCCTATCCCCTTTGCAGAAAAGCATCCCCAAAGAATGATGTTTCCACCTCCATGCTTCACAGTTAGTATGGTGTTCTTGGGGTTGTACTCATCCTTCTTCTTCCTCCAAACACGTCGAGAGGAGTTTAGACCAAAAATCTCTATTTGTCTCATCAGACCACATGACCTTTTCCCATTCCTCCTCTGGGTCATCCAGATGGTCATTGGCAAACTTCAGATGGGCCTGGACATGCACTGTCTTGAGCAGGGGGACCTTGCTTGCGCTGTAGGATTTTAATCCATGATGGCGTAGTGTGTTTCTAATGGTTTTCTTTGAGACTGTGGTCCCAGCTCTCTTCAGGTCATTGACCAGGTCCTGCCGTGTAGTTCTGGGCTGATCTCTCACCTTCCTCATGATCATTGATGCCCCACGAGGCGATCTTGCATGAAGCCCCAGACCGAGGCTGATTGACCGTCATCTTGAACTTCTTCCATTATCTAATAATTGAGTCAACAGTTGTTGCCTCCTCACCAAGCTGCTTGCCTATTGTCCTGTAGCCCATCCCAGCCATGTGCAGGTCTACAATTTTATCCCTGATGTCCTTACACCCTCTCTGGTCTTGGCCATTGTGGAGAGGTTGGAGTCTGTTTGATTGAGTGTGTGGACAGGTGTCTTTTAGACAGGTAACGAGTTCAAACAGGTGCAGTTAATACAGGTAATGAGTGGAGAACAGGAGAGCTTCTTAAAGAAAAACTAACAGGTCTGTGAGAGCCGGAATTCTTACTGGTTGGTAGGTGATCAAATACTTATGTCATGCAATAAAATGCAAATTAATTACTTTAAAATCATACAATGTGATTTTCTGGATTTTTATTTTAGATTCTGGCTCTCACAGTTGAAGTGTACCTATGATAAAAATTACAGACCTCTACATGCTTTGTAAGTAGGAAACACTGCCGATTTTGCAGGTTATCAAATACTTGTTCTCCCCACTGTACATATATTTAGCAGATGTTATTGTGGGTGTAACGAAATGCTTGTGTACCTAAATCCAATAGTACAGTAGTATCTAACAATTCACAACAATACACAAATCTAAAAGAATGGAATTAAGAAACACATAAATATTAGGCCAAGCAATGTCAGAGTGCTATTGGCTAAAATACAGTAGAATAGGATACAGTATATACATATGAGATGAGTAAAGCAGAATGTAAACAATTATTAAAGTGACTAGTGTCCCATTATTAAAGTGACCAGTGATTCCATGTTTATGATTATAAGGCAGCAGCCTCTAAGGTGCAGGGTTGAGTAAGCAGGTGTTAGCCGGCTACTGATGGCTATTTAACAGTCTGATAGCCTTGAGAGAAGCTGTTTTTCAGTCTCTCGGTCCCAGCTTTGATGCAACTGTAGTGACCTTGCCTTCTGGATGATAGCTGGGTGAACAGGCCATGCCTCGGGTGGTTGATGTCCTTGATGATCTTTTTGGACTTCCTGTGACATCGGGTGCTGTAGGTTTCCTGGAGGGCAGGCAGTGTGCCCCAAGTGATGCGTTGGGCAGACCGCACCACACCGATATCTGGAGAGCCCTGCGGTTGCGGGCAGTGCAGTTGCCATACCAGACAGTGATATAGCCTGACAGGATGCTCTCAATTGTGCATCTATAAAAGTTTGTGAGGGTCTTAAGGGCCAAGACAAATGTCTTCAGCCTCCTGAGGTTGAAGAGGTGCTGTTGTGCCTTCTTCACCTCACTGACTGTGTGGGTGGACCATTTGAGTGTCCGTGATGTGTATGCTGAGGAACTTGAAGGTTTCTACCTTCTCCAATGCGGTCCTGTCGATGTGGATATGGGTATGCTCCCTCTGCTGTTTCCTGAAGTCCACGATCAGCCCTTTTGTTTTGTTGAGGGAGAGGTTGTTTTCCTGACACCACTCTGCCAGGGCCCTCACCTTCTCCCTGTAGGCTGTCTCAACTTTGTTGGTAATCAGGCCACTATTGTTGTCGTCTGCAAACTTGATGATTGAGTTGAAGGTGTGCGTTGCCACGCAGTCATGGGTGAACAGAGAGTGAGCTTGGAGGGTACTATGGTGTTGAATGCTGAGCTATAGTCAATGAAAAGCATTTTTACGTAGGTATTCCTCTAGTCCAGATGGGATAGGGCAGTGCGATGGCGATTGCATCGTCTGTGGATCTATTGGGGCAGTAAGCAAATTGAAGGGGGTCGAGGGTGTCAGGTAAGGTATAGGTGATATGATCCTTAACTAGCCTCTCAAAGCACTTCATGCTGACAGAAGTGAGTGGTACGGGGCGATAGTCATTTAGTTCAGTTACCTTTGCTTTCTTGGGTACAGGAACAATGGTGGACATCTTGAAGCAAGTGGGGACAGCAGACTGGGATAGGAAGAGATTGAATGTCCGTAAACACTCCAGCCAGTCTTGTGACACTGTATATCAAATAGATTTCCATAACATCTAATCGGCCTACACCATACTACAGCCATTAGATGCTTGTGGACCAGAAGTTATCATATCGCTGAACGGTTTAATGAAGTTTGAGATGTACTGTATATAGTTTGTTATGCAGCAGTAACCCAACAATAACCTTGGGTTCTCTGTAAGGTCCACTTCTATTGAAAAAAATGGCCACAGAAATTACTAGTAAAATGGAAGTGTACTGATGTATTTCTTATGTGTCCAGCCTTTGCAGTCTCAGATGTAGTGTCCATTTCAGGACACCCTCTGTTTTCTTTTGAAAGTCTTTCATTCCTCCATCTGCCAAATATTTAGTATATTCACATCTAAAATGGATTGGATGGATTGCAATTTCACGAAGTCTACAAAGTCTGCACTTGCAATTTATACTTTGTGGGAAACCTTGTTGATTATTGTAGTGAATTACATTTACAGTGCCTTCAGAAAGTATTCACACCCCTCGACTTCATCCACATTTTGCTGTTACAAAGTGGGATTCAAATGGATTTACATTTTTTAAATTATCAACGATCTACACAAAATACTCTAATGTTAATAAACTGCTTTAAATAATGGAAAATAAAAATGGAATATATTTTGATTAGATACAGTATCTATTCAGCCCACTGAGTCAATACATGATAGAATCACCTTTGGCACCAATTACAGCTGTGAGTCGTTTTGGGTAAGTCTCTAAGAGCTTGGAAAACCTGGATGTACAATATTTGACCATTAATCTTTTTTAAATTCTTCATGCTCCATCATGTTGGTTGTTGATCATTGCTAGATTGACATTTTCAAGTCTTGCCATTGATTTTCAAGACAATTTAAGTTTAAACTGTAAATTAGGCCACTCAGGAACATTAAACATTGTCTTGGTAAGTATATTTGGCCTTGCATTTTAGGTTATTGTCCTGCTGAATGGTGGATTTGTCTTACAATTTCTGTTGGAAAGCAGACTGAACCAGGTTTTCCTCTAGAATTTTTCCTGTACTTAGCTCTATTCCTTTTCTTTTTATACAAAGAAACCCTAGTACCTGCCATTGACAAGCATACCCATAACATGATACATCCATCACCATGCTTGAAAATATGAAGATTGATACTCAGTGATGTTATGTTGGATTTGCCCCAAACATAATGCTTTGAATTCAGGATAAAAAGTTCATTTCTTTGCCACATTTTTTTGCAGTATTACTTTAGTGCCTTATTGCGAAAAAGGATGCATGTTTATATTAATATATTTGTGTATATTATTCTGTACAAGCTTCCTTCTTTTCATTCTGTCATTTAGGTTAGTATTGTGGAGTAACTAAAATGTTGTTGATCCATCCTTAGATTTCTCCTATCACAGCAATTTAACTATGTAACTGGTTTAAAATCACCATTGGCCTCATGTTGAAATCCCAGAGCGGTTTTCTTCCTCTCCATCAACTAAGCTAGGAAGGTCGCCTCAGCTTTTCTAAAAACATAATTCCACCATTTTTAAATTCAGGCTGTAACACAAAAAAATGTGGGAAAAGCACATTTGTCGCTCGAGGGTGCCAGGCAGACAGATCTGTGAGGACAGATGCTGGGAGATGAGAACCAAGTACAGGGAGTGAAGATTTAATGGGTAAATGTGCATGACAAAACAAGAGCATCTGGACAGGGGGAACAAAATTACATTAATGCAGACACAGGGATGAAACTGAGGAAGTGACAGATATAGAGGAGGCAATCAATAAGGTAATAGAGTCCAGGTGAGTCCCATGAAGCACTGATGCGCGTAACGATGGTGACAGGTGTGAGTAATGATGAGTCGCCTGGTGCCCTCGAGCACCAGAGAGGGGGAGCGGGAGCAGACGTGACAGGTGTGAACTGTATGAAGGCACAATATATTAATTTTGCCATCTGGACAGTGTTGCTATGAATTGTATTGGTTCCATTGTTTTGCTTCTAATTGAATATGTTGTAGTCATAAGCCATTCAAACTCTCTGTTAAGTATGCAAGAAAAGGGTAGATGAATGCATCTGTATTTATGAGATCACATTTCACAGTTTACTCATACATCCAGAACATTCATTTGTAGCCAGTGATGTTTTGATAAGACTTTTTAATGTGGAAAGAATCACAAAATGGAAATCATCAGTCAGACTTTTCTCCCAGGTAAATACACCTGTTTATTCTGTAGCACCGATGTCAGGTTACTAATCAGGAAGGGAAAGAAAATACATGACCGCTTTGGACAGAAATGTGGGCATGACTGATTTTAGCTGTATTGCAAATGACTTTGTTGTACCCACTTACACATTCCTTTGCCTTCAGGCTCTTTGGTTGTAATAAGTGTTAGTGCTAGAATAAAGAATAGTGTAACATTGTATTTAGGACATTTTGTCATAACAGATTTATAAAGCAGTGTATAACTTTTATATCACCTATGCATATCAATATGGTTGATCACTAACAATATTTATTGATACAAGGCAATGGTACAATGCGCAATCCATTAAAGTAGTCACCTCAGTCTGAAGACATCTATCTTAATTTTGTCCCTGAGGATTTCAGAATAGAAGTGCAGATTCCAGGCATACAGTACAACTTCAAAGCTATTTTTGTAAGCCTTGGCTGACAAGACTTCAGCGCCTCAGAGGAGTGTCTGATTTCCAGAGGTAGAAAGTTAGAAATATCAGTCTGGAAATTGCTTGAAATCCATTGAAATCCTCAGAACTGATGGAACTGCTGGATTATTTTGTGAAATAGACAGATAGAAGGATCGATCATTATAGGAGATGAATCATAGAAATTGACAGAGCATCTACCATTCGAAAGAACATGACTAACATCACTAACAACAAAACCAAACATGTAACCCAATGGAAAGGTCAGGGTACCGTGTGATGGCCACAAATCGATTGTCAATATTTGCTTTAGGTTTATGACTTTGAGTAGAAGCATCAGACAGCTGTTATGGCATTTGCTCTTGTGCAAATGGACGTATTAAAGGATGACTCATGATTTTATTCCATCTCCACATTGTGACTGACGGTGTCTATAATTGTCTTAACTGGGGTTTACTTAATGTGAATGCTGACAAAGGAAAACATAGTCATCCACCTCTAAAAACAACCATAGCCACTGATTGATTAACAAATCAATAATTGTGTTAACTCCAAAATGATAATTGTTTATTGTTTTTGCTTCCTCTGACAGATGTCACACCATCCCCCCCCCCAGTCACAATTATAGGTAACAAAGCATCTACTAGACTGAGCAGACGGGACATACCATTGACACTTCATAAAATATTGGCTAAGACATCTGCTTAAAACAAGAACTGTGCAGCAAAAGGCTAGTATGTGTACTAGTATGTGTACTGTAGCTTACAAGGCAGTCATTTAAAAATAGAAGTCCACAGGAAATTGTTTTTCTGCAGGAGACTTTCTTTGAGGCTCCAATCCCAGATGGTATAGTTCAACAGCACTTCACTGCAATATTCCTGGTGCTGGTGGTCTTTTACAAGACACTTGAAGTTGAATCTGTGAACACATTTAAGTTTGCAGTCCGCAGGCACCAAACATGCCTTGGTTAGTTTACGCATTGTATGTTTACTTGTAATAGCTATATTATACATTATAATAACAAAGGAAAAACATACAAATATCACGCAACAAACTTTACACTAACCCCAACATTTTATGAATTGTTCCTGTTTGATGTGCTGCTAGGAAAGATGTTTTAGATGACGTCTTGATCCATTGTTGATTGAGTAGGCCTTCTTTCCTAGAAAAAGGCTTGTCACTTTCTGAGATCAAGAGGAAGTATCTGGATCTGAAAAAGGCATTCCAGCTTGGAGCGTGTTATGCTTCTGAAATATTTTCAACTTCCAAGAGGCTGAGCACAGCCTGAAACTTGTGGTCTAGATTAATATGGTCATTCTTCCATCCCGACACTGGCAGTGACAAAATGTGACTGGTGTTCAATAAATCTGGGTTGCAATGATAACACAGGATTGAAATATTAATGAATTGGATGACAACCATTTTCATCCAGAATTGGTATAAGATTTTCTCTGTCGATTGATAGAAAGAGGCAACCTCTGATCCACATGCTTATGGAGAAAGGGTGGAACGGTAGGCAGATCACCCAAGCCACACGCACCGTTACTTTACTGGGTAACGGGATAAAAGCAGAGGCCCAGCACTGTCAATCTCAGGCTGTCTCATAACAACCACTCGTTTAACTCCCACATCAAATAAGCACTGTAATGCTAATAAACCCTAGAATATAAATGTCCTGGTAATAGAAATATATCAACCTTGAGACACTAGAGAAGTAAAACACTGTTAATTGTTTCTAAAGAGCTTAATTATAAATGCTACAGCTTGCTACACTCGCACCATTGGCCATGATATCATACCAAAGCATACTATACTGTGTGTCTACCTTTTCAACTTGATTGTGCTTGTTGATGCTTTCAAGTAACTCCAGTTGCTGTCGCATGGCAATATGCAAATTAAATGTATCGTTAAATGTATCCGGGTTAGGGAGGGCTTGGCCCGTAGCGATATCCTTGACTGATCGCGCACCAGCAACTCCTGTGGCGGGCCGGGCGCAGTGCGCGCTAACCAAGGTTGCCAGGTGCACGGTGTTTCTGCCGACACATTAGTGTGGCTGGTTTCCGGGTTGGATGCGCGCTGTGTTAAGAAGCAGTGCGACTTGGTTGGGTTGTGTATCGGAGGACGCATGACTTTCAACCTTCGTCTCTCCCGAGCCCGTACGGGAGTTGTAGCGATGAGACAAGATAGTAGCTACTGAACAATTGGATACCACGAAAAATGGGTAAAAAAAAATATATATATATATTTTTAAAGTATCCTATTCATGATCCAATGATTTGTCATTCTGCATCAACTGCTCTGGGCTTGAATAGGTTACCTGTCCTGGTCTCCGAGCCAGCCTTGTCTGAAAACCCATTCTATTATTCGATATGGAACGGTTTGATTTGGCCAACTTGGTCAATATCTATTGACTTAGGCAAGTAATCACTGTTTGTTTCTCCTCAATTGCTTTGAGGAGTACACCACATCTGTCATTGGCTTCATCAATAAGTGCATTGATGACGTCGTCCCAACCGTACGTACGTCGTCCCAACAAACCTTACGTACATACCCCAACTAGAAGCCATGCATTACAGGTAGCATCCACACTGAGCTAAAGGCTAGAGCTGCCACTTTTAAGGAGCGGGATTCTAACCTGGAAGCTTATAAGAAAACCTGCTATGCCCTCCGAACCATCAAACAGGCAAAGCATCAATACAGGACAACGATCGAGTTGTACTGCACCGGCTCTGGCGCTCTTCGGATGTGGCAGGGCCTGCAAACCATTACAGCCTACAAAGGGAATCACAGTCGAGAGCTGCCCAGTGACACGAGCCTACCGGACGATCTCAACTACTTCTATGCTCGATTCATTGCAAATTACACTGAAACATGCATGAGAATACCAGCTGTCCCGGAAGATTGTGTGATCACGTTCTCCGCAGCCGATGTGAGTAAGACCTTTAGACAGGTCAACATTCACAAGGCCGCAGGGCCAGACGGATTACCAGGATGTGTACTGCGAGCATGTGCTTACCAATTTAGCAAGTGTCTTCACTGACATTTCAACCTCTCCCTGTCCGAGTCTGTAATTCCAACATGTTTTAAGCAGACCACCATAGTGCCTGTGCCCAACACTAAGGTAACCTGCCTAAATGACTACCGACCCGTAGCACTCACGTCTGTAGCCATGAAGTGCTTTGAAAGGCTGGTCTTGGCTCACATCAACACCACCTTCCCAGAAACCCTAGAGCCCCTCCAATTTGCATACCGCCCCAACAGATCCACAGAGGATGCAGTCTCTATTGCACTGACCTTTCTCACATGGACAAAAGGAACACCTACTTGAGAATGCTATTCATTAACTACAGCTCAGTGCTGCTCAATGCTAATCAATAAGCTAAGGACCCTGGGACTGAACACCTCGCTCTGCAACTGGATCCTGGACTTCCTGACGGGCCACCCCCAGGTGGTAAGGGTAGGTAACAAAACATCAACCACACTGATCCTCAACACGGGGACCCCTCAGTGGTCAGCCCCCTCCTGTAGTCCCTGTTCACTCATGACTGGACGGCCAGACACGACTCCAACACCCATCATTAAATTTGCCAATGACACAACAGTGGTAGGCCTGATCACTGACAACGAGACAGCCTATAGGGAGGAGGTCAGAGACCTGGCTGTGTAGTGCCAGGACAACAACCTCTCCCTCAACGGGATCAAGACAAAGGAGATGATTGTGGACAACAGGAAAAAGAGGACAGAACACGCCCCCATTCTCATCAACGGGGCTGCAGTGGAGCAGGTTGAGAGCTTCAAGTTCCTTGGTGTACACATCACCAACAAACTAACATGGTCCAAGCACAGCATGACAGTCGTGAAGCGGGCACGGCAAAACCTATTCCCCCTCAGGAGACTGAAAAGATTTGGCATGGGTCCCCAGATCCTCAAAAGGTTCTATAACTGCACCATCGAGAGCATCCTGACTGGTTGCATCACTGCCTGGTATGGCAACTGCTCGGCCTTCCAACCGCAAGGCACCACAGAGGGTAGTGCGTGCGGCCCAGTACATCACTGGGGCCAAGCTTCCTGCCATCAGGACATCTATACCAGGAGGTGTCAGAGAAGGCCCTACAAATTGTCAAAGACTCCAGCCACCCTAGTCATAGACTATTCTCTCTGCTACCACACGGCAAACGGTACCTGAGCACCAAGTCTACGTCCAAGAGGCTTCTAAACAGCTTCTCCACCAAGCCATAAGACTCCTGAACATCGAGTCAAATGGCTACCCAGACTATTTGCATTGCCCCACCCCCTCTCCACTCCACTGCCACTCTCTGTTGTCATCTATGCATAGTCACTTTAATTAACTCAACCTACATGTGCATAGTACCTCAACTAACTGGTGCCCCCACATATTGACTCTGTCCCGCCCCCCCTGTATATGTTATTTTTTACTGCTCCTCTTTAGTCATTTGTTACTTTTTTTTCTTTTATTCTTGTCTGTATTTTTTAAAACTGAACGGTTGGTTAGGGGCTCGTAAGTAAGCATTTCACTATAAGGTCTACACCTGTTGATTTCGGCGCATGTGACCAATACAATCTGATTTGATATACGCTTCAGTTGTCTCTAAGCCAATGACATTTGTGCCTCTTTTTTTGCCAGTCATCTGAAAGACACAAGTAGCCTATACCAATAATTAAATGTTCAGTTTAGTTGGGAGATGAGACCACTTTAAATATTTGGACTATCCCTTATTCATATGCACCTCAGAGCAGACTGAACAGAGATGTAAATACATTCAATGTGATTAGATACTCTCTTTAATTAGGGGTAATCAGCAAAACTGTGAAAACTATTGTTATTCTGTGAAATCGTATTATTTACTTTCCCTTGGTCAAATAATTTAAGTATAGATTGATATTTTTTTTTGCATAGAGAAACTATAAGCCATAAGTAACTTGGTCAAAAAGAATGGCGCCAATTGGTCTATAGAGGGCGCTGTTACAAGCAGTCTCACTTAAACCCTAATATACATCACTCCTTTTCACCTAGATACTTGAAGCTTGGTATGTAGGTGTATATCCTCATGCAGATCAAATTTGCCTCAAGGATCAATAAGGTCCGTCAGTAGATTTTTCTCCATCTTTTTTAAAAGCCATTCAAAAAGTGCTATACAGAAACCCAGCCTAAAATCCCAAACAGCAAGCAATGCAGCTGAAGAAGAACAGTGGCTAGGAAAAACTCCCAAGAAAGGCAGGAACCTAGGAAGAAACCTAGAGAGGAACCAGGCTCTGAGGGGTGGCCAGTCATCTTCTGGCTGTGACGGGTGGAGATAATAAGAGTACATGGCCATTAAGGCCAGAGTGTTCTTCATGATGTTCAAACGTTCAGATGTTCAAACCATATTACACCAGGTCTATAAGATTTTTACCGTTGGACATGGGGCCATGACATTTGGTATTTACAGCTGAAGTCAGAAGTTTACATACACCTTAGCCATATACATTTCAACTCAGTTTTTCACAATTCCTCACATTTAATCCTAGTAAAAATTCCCTGTCTTAGGTCAGTTAGGATCACCACTTTATTTTAAGAATGTGAAATGTCAGAATAATAGTAGAGAGAATTATTTATTTCAGCTTTTATTTCTTTCATCACATTCCCAGTGGGTCAAAAGTTTACATACACTCAATTAGTATTTGGTAGCATTGCCTTCAAATTGTTTAACGTGGGTCAAACTTTTCGGGTAGCCTTCCACAAGCTTCCCACAATAAGTTGGTTGAATTTTGGCTCATTCCTTCTGACTGAGCTGGTGTAACTGAGTCAGGTTTGTAGGCCTACTTGCTCACACACGCTTTTTCAGTTCTGCCCACAAATTTTCTATGAGGTCAGGGCTTTGTGATGGCATCTCCAGTTGGGAAGGCTACCTGAAATGTTTGACCCAAGTTAAACAATTTGAGGGCAATGCTACCAAATACTAATTGAGTGTATGTAAACTTCTGACCCACTGGGAATGTGATGAAAGAAATAAAAGCTGAAATAAATCATTCTCTCTACTATTATTCTGACATTTCACATTCTTAAAATAAAGTAGTGATCCTAACTGACCGAAGACAGGGAATTTTTACGAGTATTAAATGTGAGGAATTGTGAATCATTTGTATTTGTCTAAGGTGTATGTATAAACTTCCGACTCAACTGTATATCTTTTTTTTTTTTTTTTTAAACCAGGAAGGGCTCATTGAGATTTAAAATCTCTTTTTCAAGAGCTTAAAACGCTATTTAGAGCGTACCACCGCTAACTAAGCTAGCTGTTTCACATCCGTTACATAGGCAGCACCAAGTCATTACAAAAATTACAGACAAACAACATGAAAAAATACAAGTAATCTAGTAAAAACCATAGAATTCACAAGAGTATAACAAAATCAAAAACAGCTAACTAAAAACATTGACAGGTCAGGGAATCAGTCTCAAGATCATTCATCAGTGATTTAAAAATACCAATCGATACAAGTTCTTCCAGTTTAAAAGTATTTTGTAAGGCGTTCCAAGACGATGGCGCAGATTTCGTAAAAGCCCTTTTACCAAATTCAGTTGGGACATTTGGAACAGTTAGCAGGATAAAGTCCAGCGAACAAAGAGAAGACCCACCACATTTCTGAACAATAAAAATGCCCAAATAAAAAGGTAGTAAACCCAAAATTGCTTTGTAAATAAAAGTACTGTATTCTATACTATCTATTGCATCTTAGCCTATGCCGCTCTGACATTGCTCATCCATATATTTAGATATTCTTATTCCATTCCGTTACTAAGATTTGTGTGCATTAGGTATTTGTTGTGCAATTGTTAGATATTACTTGTTAGATACTGCTGCACTGTCAGAACTAGAAGCACAAGCATCTTGCTATACTCGCAATAACATCTGCTAACCATGTGTATGTGACCAATAAAATTGTATTTTATTTAAAACCTTTAGGTAGGCATCTTGGTTTCTAAGAAAGCAGCTCATAGCACCAGGGGGATTAAAAGAGATGATGAACAGTATAAATTAACGCTCTATGGCTCTAAATGTAAAGCTTGATGAGAAAGAAGGAAGATATTATATGGGAGATTGGAAGAGATCTCTTCAGCCCCTAATCCAGAATCCTACGAAAAAATATCTAAAGGCAGATTTGTATTTTATTTTTAGGAAACAGGAGAGTGGACGTACTGTAACAATAAATATTCATTAGATTCAGCAGAACACAATGTAAATGAATGTTTGTTGTAGTGTGGATACACCTCCATTGTTTATGAATCACTAGGTCATCACTGACGCCGTGTGAGAAGACGGTGTGCTTGTAGTTGGACCTGTCACCTCATTGGCTGGCAAGCATCTGGAGCACTGTTGGGAGCGCAGCAGAGCTGGCGGTATAAATATGCGATCTGACAGCTCCACTATTTACCAAGCACAGCATTACTGTCAAACTAACAGACTCTGGTGAAGGGAAGGTGGGGCATCACGATGCAAACTAAAAGGGAATGTTTCTCTGATTAATGTATTATTTTCTAACACCATACCCAGTCATCACTAACTTGTTGTTGTTGTTTTTCTACAAGAAATATTGGACAAAATCATGTTGGTTGGTAACCTTTAATTCAGTTAATTACTATAATTAATCACAAAAATCAAGTCCCCAAAGAGCTATGATTATGACATTTCTAAACATTGCTACACACAGTTTGAGAAAATGCTGTATTTGAAAATGCTAAAAGGTTATATGGAGTATATTTACAATACATTGCATCATAAACACTTTCACATTTTACACAGATTTACATGCTTCAACATATACAGACTTAAACAGATACTGTACAGTGTGATGAGCACAATAGTTTCAGTGGTGTCAAGTGGCCAACAAGCCAATATCAAACGGACCTGCAATTTACATTGTTTTATGACAATATAAGTCATGTGACATTCAACCTGACATTCAAGTCTATTCTCTTCAGAAATTACTCTATAATAGCAGTCCTTAACACAGAGACCGCAGTCTCTGGTGTTTCTCCCTAGTTCTTAATTTATCAATTATTGTTATTGTTTGATTAACCAGTCCATCCACCTGCTGTTCTTACACTGTAAAAAAAATCTAGTTGCTTCAACCAATTGTTATTAAGTAACTGGTTTCATTTTGGGGGGTTACTCAACTGACTCAACTATTCCAAGTGTTACCTGAACAAAAAAAAGTAGTTGGCCCAAACTTAGCTCCAACTTGAGAAAACGTAGGCAACAATTCTGTCATTCTAATACTGATTTGTTTGCTCAACTTGTCTCATATGCAGGGGTGTAAGTAGATTTAATTTCTTCCTGGTACGGGACCTCCTATGTGTGCACGCATCAAATAAATGGATGGGCCTAATCATAGAATTACATATACAGTGCCTTCAGAAATATTCACTGGCCTACACACAATACCCAATAATGTCAAAGTGGAATTATGTTTTTAGAAATGTTTACAAATGAATGAAAAATTAAAAGCTGAAATGTCTTGAGTCAATAAGTATTCAACCCCTTTGTTATGGCAAGCCTAAATAAGTTCAGGAGTAAAACAGTTGCCAGGGATGAAGGAAACCGCTCAGGGATTTCACCATGAGGCCGATGGTGACTTTAAAACAGTTAGAGTTTAATGGCCGTGATAGGAGAACTGAGGATGGATCAACAGCATTGTAGTTACTCCACAATACTAACCTAAATGGTGAAAAGAAGGAAGACTACAGAAACAAATATTCCCAAACATGCATCCTGTTTGCAACAAGGCACAAAAGTAATACTGCAAAAAATGTGGCAAAGAAATTAACTTTTTGTCCTGAATACAGAGCATTATGTTTTGGGAAAATCCAACACATCACTGAGTACTACTCATCATATTTTCAAGCATTTTCAGCGTGGCTGCATCATGTTATGGGCATGCTTGTCATCGACAAGGACTTGGGAGTTTATTAGGATAAAAATAAATGGAGTAGAGCTACAGTAAGCACAGGTAAAATCCTAGAGGAAAACCTGGTTCAGTCTGATTTCCAACAGACACTAGTAGACATATTCACCTTTCAGCAGGACAATAACCTAAAACACAAGGCCAAATATAAAATGGTGTTGCTTACCAAGATGACATTGAATGTTCCTGAGTGGCCTAGTTACAGTTTTGACTTAAATCGGATTGAAAATCCATTGGAAGACTTGTAAATGGCTGTCTAGCAATGATCAACAACCATCTTCACAGAGGTTGAATAATTATTTTAAGAATAATGTGCAAATATTGTCCAATCCAGGTGTGCAAAGCTCTTAGACTTACCCAGAAAGACTCACAGCTGTACTCACTGCATAAGGTGATTCTAACATGCATTGACTCAGGGGTGTGAATGCTTATGGAAATTAGATATTTCTGTATTTCATTTTCAAGGAATGTGCAACAATCTCTAAAAACATGTTTTCACTTTGTAATTATGGGGTATTTGTGTGTATGGGTGAGAGAAACAAAATCAACAATTTAATACATTTTCAATTCAGTCTGTATGTAACACAACAACATGTGGAATAAATCAGGGTGTATTTGTACTTTCGGATGACACTATAGAATCCCTATTAATTCAATAGGCTCTATGTGGGCCTAGAAATAAAGATGTATCATTTAATTTTTTAATGTATTACCTTTTATTAAAGGCATTAATACAACCAGTCATAATGTTTTCCTCTGATTCTCAAACAGTCACTGCAAAAGGCTCTTTACTAGGCTACCAGTGCACGTTCATCCACTCGCAACATATTTCCAGCCTCCAAACAGTGGTGAATAGAAAGAGACCAAACACCAAAAAGTGTGATGACATTTGGGGATTGTCATTAGGCCAGAATTGATGTGCCACTGCTGTCTGCGCAGGTCTCAGTTTCGGCCACTCTACTCAACACAATTTGGAGTGCATGCTTCTTCTAAACCACCAGTTATCAAGTCCATTCGCTTATTATTCACATCACATTTTCGAGTGCTGGATGCTATACCACCAGTTTTCAAGTCCATTCGCTCATTATTCACATCACATTTTTGAGTGCAGGCTGCTATACCACCAGTTTTCAAGTCCATTCGCTCATTTTTCATGCCTCTGACATGGTAATGAAAAATAATGGTGTAATAGCTTACAGTTTTCTTGACATTTTGTTTTAATTATTGTGATAGGCACATATTTTACTAGTAAGGTGTGCCCCCACTATTTATTTAGCGGAAACGCCATACCGGACCGTATCACCTTACCTAAAAAGGACTGTGAAACTAGTTACACACACACACACACACACACACAGTGCATTTAACATACAATGTTTTCAACTTACATATTTGATACACTTTGACATACATGATGTCATTGTGCATGTTCATTGATACAGTAATTCTTATTCAACATGTCCTCACCTGGGATTTGAACTCACAAGCAAACTCTTGGTTCATGGCATTCCGATCTTCCTCTTATACCACCAAGTCTGTGCAAATGATCAGTTTATCTGACTATTCTCTCATCGTTGGTTTGATTTGACTTATTTCAGCAATTTTAGTTTTTTCTGTATAGTTGTCTTATGCTGGTGAGGGATATTACTCTGTTTTAATGCTACTCCTTAATCACTATGATAAATACAATTGTTTTCCTTGAGTGTACTTAAAAGTACACTGAATTGAGATTTACTTTGAATTGCAAAGTGTAGCAATAGAGGTGAAATCAGTCATTGACACAGGCATGGTTGTGACTACATAGCAGGAAGATAAGAATGCTGTGAAGCAAGATGTTATGAGGTCAAATCCCATGTTGAATATAAATTACAGCACAAATGAACATGCACAATGTAATCATGTATATCACAATGTAAAATATGTAAGTTGAAAACATTGTACGTTAAAAGCTCTGTTTGTTTGTCACAACTAGTTCCACAGCATTTTTTTAGGTAAGATGACCTAACAATAATTTCTAGTTGACAGAATTTTTGCCTACGTTTTCTCAAGTTGGAGCTAAGTTTGGGCCAACAAATTTTTCAATATAAAAGTTGAGTAAACAAAAAAAATTGTTTGCGGAAGCAGTTACTGAGTAAGAATGAGTTGAAACAATGTAGTATTGAAGTGTTTCTGATAAATGCAAAGATTAAACCCAGGATAGTCTCCAAGGAACAATCAAGGAGTTCTACAGCCAATCTTTTAGATTGTTTGGGTGACTTAATGTCTTTTAACAAGCAGGTAATGGGTTTTTAATTAGAGATTCTGAGGTTTGGGCTGTGCTATAAGATTGTATATTCCCCCTCAAGCCGATACCACGGCGGCTTGAGGGGGAATATACAGACCAGCTGGCTGGTGTGTTTACGGACATATTAAATCTCTCCTTATCCCAATCTGCTGTCCCCACTTGCTTCAAGATGACCACCATTGTTCCTGTACCCAAGAATGCAAAGGTAACTGAACTAAATGACTATCGCCCCATAGCACTCACTTCTGTCATCATGAAGTTCTTTGAGAGACTAGTCAAGGATCATATCACTTCCTACCTTACCTTTCACCCTCAACCCACTTAAATTTGCTTAACGCCCCAATCGGTCCACAGACGATGCAATCACCATCACACAATAGCACACTGCCCTATCCCATCTGGACAAGAGGAATACCTATGTAAGAATGCTGTTCAATACCTATAGCTCAATATTCAACACCATAGTACCCTCCAAGCTCATCATCAAGCTTTAGGCCCTGGGACTGAAACCCGTCCTGTGCAACTGGGTCCTGGACTTCCTGACGGGACGCCCCCAGGTGGTGAAGGTAGGAAACAACACCTCCACTTCACTGATCCTCAACAATGGGGCCCCACAAGGGTGCGTGCTCAGCCCCCTCCTGTACTCCCTGTTCACCCATGACTGCGTGGCCATGCACGCCCCCAACTCAATCATCAAGTTTGCAGATGACACAACAGTAGTAGGCTACAAGGAGGAGTTGAGGGCTCTGTGAGTGTGGTGTCAGGAAATCAGCGGGGCAAACTACCTGCCCCCCCAGGACACACCTACAGCACCCGATGTCATAGAAAGGCCATAGAGATCATCAAGGACAACAACTACCCGAGCCACTGCCTGTTCACCCCGCTATCATCCAGAAGGCGAGGTCAGTACAAGTGCAATCAAAGCTGGGACCGAGAGACTGAAAAACTGCTTCTATCTGAAGGCCATCAGACTATTAAATAGTCAGCCCTACTGATATACAGTATCTAGTAGTCAGCCCTACTGATATACAGTGTCTAGTAGTCAGCCCTACCGATATACAGTGTCTAGTAGTCAGCCCTACTGATATATAGTATCTAGTAGTCAGCCCTACTGATATACAGTGTCTAGTAGTCAGCCCTACTGATATACAGTATCTAGTAGTCAGCCCTACCGATATACAGTACCTAGTAGTCAGCCCTACTGATATACAGTACCTAGTACTGAGGAAGTACAGTTCCCGCTCAGCCCAGTCAAAACTGTTCGCTGCTCTGGCCCCCCAATGGTGGAACAAACTCCCTCACGACGCCAGGACAGCGGAGTCAATCACCACCTTCCGGAGACACCTGAAACCCCACCTCTTCAAGGAATACATTTACATTTAAGTCATTTAGCAGACGCTCTTATCCAGAGCGACTTACAAATTGGTGAATTCACCTTCTGACATCCAGTGGAACAGCCACTTTACAATAGTGCATCTAAATCATTAAGGGGGGGGGTGAGAAGGATTACTTATCCTATCCTAGGTATTCCTTGAAGAGGTGGGGTTTCAGGTGTCTCCGGAAGGTGGTGATTGACTCCGCTGTCCTGGCGTCGTGAGGGAGTTTGTTCCACCATTGGGGGGCCAGAGCAGCGAACAGTTTTGACTGGGCTGAGCGGGAACTGTACTTCCTCAATGGTAGGGAGGCGAGCAGGCCAGAGGTGGATGAACGAGCAGGCCAGAGGTGAATACCTAGGATAGGATAAAGCAATCCTTCTCACCCCCCCCTTAAATGATTTAGATGCACTATTATAAAGTGGCTGTTCCACTAGATGTCATAAGGTGAATTCACCAATTCACCAATTTGTAAGTCGCTCTGGATAAGAGCGTCTGCCAAATGACTTAAATGTAAATGTAAATGTAAATTGTACAATATATTCCAACAGTAAATACAAGTAAACTACAAAAAAAGTATATGTAAAAAGAAAAGGTGGGTAGTAGCCTACTGACTTTTGACACATGGCAACATAATTACATCACATTCACTTTATAAAACCTCACTTTACACAAATAACTTATTTCGATTTTGTCCGTCTATCAGGCAACGCTGAACATAGTGCCGGTGTTCCCACACTTATCTGTGAAGTTGATCCTCTTTCCACCAGTGTCCCCATAGCTGCTGACATCCTCCTGCTCTGTCTGCTCAGGACTCTCACGGGAAGAGTCCTTCATGACACTGTAATACACTGGCACATTGTACTTGGTAACCTTCTCTGGGTCTAGTCCGTTGCCCTTGCAAAGCTTTTTGAAGGAGGCACGGAACTTCTGAGACATCAGGTTGTAAATGATAGGGTTGATGGCACTGTTGGTGTAGATGCATAAGCGACAGAAGAGCAGGAACCATGTGTTGAGGTAGGGTGGGTCCATGAAAGAGTTGACCACCACTAGCGTCCGGTATGGCATCCAGAGCAGGGAGAAAATAATCACCACCACTGCAAGCATCTTAGTAACCTAAATTATGAGGCACAGGGCAAACAAAATGAAAAATGCACGGTGCGATATTTGACTCAAATGTTGCTGGTTGTTTTTTAAATTCTTATTATTATTATTTCAAAAATTGACTGATGAAAGGCACTTTATGCCCGCAAATCAAATTGCAAAAACAAAAGTGTTTTTCTGTTGTAGTGTAGAACAGTCTAATGATGGTAAACAGAGGTGATAATAACAGAATTCCATGGACTTTGAAACCATTACTATGAGCCTGCTGTGATCTATCCTCCCTCTCTTGAATTACAATCCAAGTAGTACGCCCACATGATGTGTCCAGTTAGGATTATTGTAATCCCATACTACATTGATACACTGTCAAATGCTGTAGCCTAAATTATTACTGTGAACACATTTTGTACACTGTTGTCAATTTAGAAGCCTTTATGAAGCATTTATTACTATCCTCCTGATCTGATGAGTTTACCTGTTTTCTTGACGTCACTGCACCCTTGTTTGATTTGCCCAACACCTTGACTGTGCTGCTGGAGCGTCCCTGGTGTATAGAACCTTCACTATTGCCGTTGAGATTGGTTGGCAAGGGGCTCATGAATAAAATCCTTGCGATGAGACCGTACAGCACAACAGCCACAATCAGAGGGAGGACATAAAACAAAGATAAGTCTAGAAAGTAAATTGGCATGTAGAGGTTTCTTGAGACACGGTAGCCACAGCTGACCAACACCCCATCGGCGTAGACAGTTTCGTTCGTGTCCACTAAAAACAACCACATCATGCAGTAAAGCGAGGTGAAAATCCACACAAAAGAAATGATCCTCTTCGCCCGAGACACAGTGCAAATAAATTGCGCCTTGATGGAGTGGCAGATAGCAATGTAGCGCTCAATGGTGAAGGCTGTGATGGAGCAGGATGATACATTAATACCCAGGTATTGCAGGTATGTGATGCAAAGGCACCCAGCGTAGCCGTATATCCAAGAGTCGACTACTTCTGAAATATTAGGTAAACCTGCCGCTAAAAGGACGACAAGGTCCGCAATAGCCAGACTGACAAGATAACAGTTAGTAGAGGTCATCATGTGTTTGGTGCGCAGCACAACCAACACCACCATTATATTCCCCGCTATCCCAACTCCGCATATTAGAAGTGTGAGAACAATTGTTATAACTTGTACTTTCATGGAGTTCTGTGGCATATTAATCAGAACTTCATTCTGTGTGAAATTGATGACATCTTGAGAGGTGTCATTAGTATTCTCCATGGTGTTTTACTTGAGTTGGCACATTTCGTCTGCTTTAATTTGCCTTGAGGTGGAACAGAATTAAGATACAAATGATTCCAAGATTGCCCAGAATATATAAAAGTTATAGTGAACCAATTATTTTGTTTCACAATAAGATACACATATCAGTCAATCATCATGTGCGATGACAAATACATTTGAAATGAATGAAAGAGCAATATAAACAATTAAAATAATTGAAAATAGGCAGTTTAGCGACCATGGTTAGGAATGGTCTAAGCTTCATAACTCACCAAGTCTAGCTGATATCCACAGAGACAGTAGTGAAAGGACTACTTGGTCTCTCAGTGATGCTGTACTACTCCCTCATCTCTGAACACTCTCTCTCTCCCTCTTTCTCTCCCTCTCTCTCTCCCGCTCTCTCTCTCTTTGTCTCTCTCTCTATCACTCTATCTCTCTTTCCAGCTCCATTATTCAGCCACACATCAAATGGTGCAGTGTCCTTACTGCTGCTTTGGGCCATCTGATTAGGTTTGTTCCTATGTAACGTTATCAACGTCTATGACTGTGACTATGCGAGGTGATGATAACCCAGCAGTTAACCACGGTAAAATTATAGACTACAACTCAGCCCTGTCTATCACTAGCAATGACAATATAATATTAATTACCCAACTATGAAGTGTGTACACAATGGTTGCGTAAATGCTGGAAACATGTCCCTTGTTTTTATCATGAAGATAAGCAGGGTTCTTCTTATGTCTTCTTTTGGGCAATTGAGACCAGCTAATATTGATGATGCACCCCCCCCCCCCTTTAACTTAACTCCTAACCCTAACCTTAACCACTAACCCGTACCCCTAGCTCAGCTAAAGTTAGTCATTTGTAACATATCATACATTTTGCAAATTCCTTACACATTATACGAATTGTAATTCAAATCAAAAGTATTTATACAGCCCTATGTACATCAGCTGATATCTCAAAGTGCTGTACAGAAACTCAGCCTAAAACCCCAAACAGCAAGCAATGCAGGTGTTGAAGCACGTTGGCTAGGAAAAACTCCCTAGAAAGGCCAAAACCTAGGAAGAAACCTAGAGAGGAACCAGGCTATGAGGGGTGGCCAGTCCTCTTCTGGCTGTGCCGGGTGGAGATTATAACAGAACATGGCCAAGATGTTCAAATATTCATAAATGACCAGCATGGTCAAATAATAGGTCTGGGACAGGTAGCACGTCCGGTGAACAGGTCTGGATTCCATAGCCACAGGCAGAACAGTTGAAAATGGAGCAGCAGCACGGCCAGGTGGACAGGGGACAGCAAGGAGTCATCATGCCAGGTAGTCCTGAGACATGATCCTAGGGCTCAGGTGCTCTGAGAGAGAGAAAGAAAGAGAGAATTAGAGAGAGCATACTTAAATTCACACAGGACACCGGATAAGACAGGAGAAGTACTCCAGATATAACAAACTGACCCTAGCCCCCCGACACATAAACTACTGCAGCATAAATACTGGAGGCTGAGACAGGAGGGGTCAGGAGACACTGTGGCTCCATCCGATGATACCCCCGGACAGGGCCAAACAGGAAGGATATAACCCCACCCACTTTGCCAAAGCACAGCCCCCACACCACTAGAGGGATATCTTCAACCACCAACTTACCATCCTGAGACAAGGCTGAGTATAGCCCACAAAGATTTCCGCCACGGCACAACCCAATGGGGGGGCCCCAACCCAGACAGGAAGATCACATCAGTGACTCAACCCACTCAAGTGACGCATGAGGACGGCATGAAAGAGCAACAGTAAGCCAGTGACTCAGCCCCTGCAATAGGGTTAGAGGCAGAGAATCCCAGTGGAAAGAGGGGAACCGGCCAGGCAGAGATAGCAAGGGCGGTTCGTTGCTCCAGAGCCTTTCCGTTCACCTTCACACTCCTGGGCCAGACTACACTCAATCATATGACCCACTGAAGAGATGAGTCTTCAGTAAAAACTTAAAGGTTGAGACCGAGTTTGCGTCTCTCACATGGGTAGGCAGACCATTCCATAAAAATTGAGCTCTATAGGAGAAAGCCCTGCCTCCAGCTGTTTGCTTAGAAATTCTAGGGACAATTAGGAGGCCTGCGTCTTGTGACAGTAGCGTACATGTAGGTATGTACAGCAGGACCAAATCAGAGAGATAGGTAGGAGCAAGCCCATGTAATGCTTTGTAGGTTGCAGTAAAACCTTGAAATCAGCCCTTGCCTTGACAGGAAGCCAGTGTAGGGAGGCTAGCACTGGAGTGATAAGATCACATTTTTTGGTTCTAGTCAGGATTCTAGCAGCCATATTTAGCACTAACTGAAGTTTATTTTGTGCTTTATCCGGGTAGCCGGAAAGTAGAGCATTGCAGTAGTCTAACCTAGAAGTAACAAAAGCATGGATTAATTTTTCTGCATCATTTTTGGACAGAAAGTTTCAGATTTTTGCAATGTTACGTAGATGGAAAAAGGCTGTCCTTGAAACAGTCTTGATATGTTCGTCAAAAGAGAGATCAGGGTCCAGAGTAACGCCGAGGTCCTTCACAGTTTTATTTGAGACGACTGTACAACCATAAAGATTAATTGTCAGATTCAACAGAAGATCTCTTTGTTTCTTGGGACCTAGAACAAGCATCTCTGTTTTGTCCGAGTTTAAAAGTAGAAAGTTTGCAGCCATCCACTTCCTTATGTCTGGAACACAGGCTTCTAGCGAGGGCAATTTTGGGGCTTCACCATGTTTCATTGAAATGTACAGCTGTGTGTCATCCGCATAGCAGTGAAAGTTAACATTATGTTTTCGAATAACATCCCCAAGAGGTAAAATATATAGTGAAAACAATACTGGTCCTAAAACAGAACCTTGAGGAACACCTCAATTTACAGTTGATTTGTCAGAGGACAAACCTTTCACAGAGACAAACTGATATCTTTCCGACAGATAAGATCTAAACCAGGCCAGAACTTGTCCGTGCAGACCAATTTGGGTTTCCAATCTCTCCAAAAGAATGTGGTGATCGATGGTATCAAAAACAGCACTAAGGTCTAGGAGCACGAGGAAAGATGCAGAGCCTCGGTCTGATGCCATTAAAAGGTAATTTACCACTTTCACAAGTGCAGTCTCAGTGCTATGATGGGGTCTAAGACCAGACGGAAGCATTTCGTATACATTGTTTGTCTTCAGGAAGGCGCAACAGCCTTTTCTAAAACTTTTGAGAGGAATGGAAGATTCGATATAAGCTGATAGTTTTTTATATTTTCTGGGTCAAGGTTTGGCTTTTTCAAGAGAGGCTTTATTACTGCCACTTTTAGTGAGTTTGGTACACATCCGGTGCATAGAGAGCCGTTTATTATGTTCAACATAGGAGGGCCAAGCACAGGAAGCAGCTCTTTCAGTAGTTTAGTTGGAATAGGGTCCAGTATGCAGCTTGAAGGTTTAGAGGCCATGATAATTCATAACAAATTAAATGGATGATGGACATCCACAAATTAATACCATTTGAAACACAACATATCTTACTAATTGAAGCCCCTCAGCACTCAGCCAACCTCATCATCTAGCAGACCTCGTCTGGTAGAGAGTAGGATACTCCAGCTACTCCAGCCCTACTCTGTCAGTGAGTGGACAGAGCTAATTCTGATTGGTTGCTTTCCTTAAGTCAAAGATTGTCGCATCAGGGCCTCCCGGGTCGTGCAGTGGTTAAGGGCGCAGTACTGCAGCACCAGCTGTGCCACCAGAGACTCTGGGTTCGCGCCCAGGCTCTGTCGTAACCGTCCGCGACTGGGAGGTCCGTGGGGCGACGCACAATTGGCCTAGCGTCGTCTGGTTAGGGAGGGGTTGGCTGGTAGGGATATACTTGTCTCATCGTGCAGCAACTCCTGTGGCGGGCCAGGCGCAGTGTGCGCTAACTAAGGATGCCAGGTGCACGGTGTTTCCTCTGTGTTTCCTCCGACACATTGGTGCGGCTGGCTGGCTTCCGGGTTGGATGTGCGCTGTGTTAAGAAGCAGTGCGGCTTGGTTGGGTTGTGTATCGGAGGACGCATGACTTTCAACCTTCGTCTCTCCCGAGCCCGTACGGGAGTTGTAGCGATGAGACAAGATAGTAGCTACTAAGCAATTGGATACCACGAAATTGGGGAGAAAAAGGGGTAAAATTCACACACACACAAAAACGATTGTTGCATCCACATATAACAAGCATGATTACTGTTTATTATTTCTGGTCAATAATGGTTTAGATTGTGTAAAAACTTATTTACATATGACATAAAACTAATTTAAAGTCTCTCTGAGAGCAAAAACTGTTTCTGTAACTCTTGAACGTATGTTGGAATGCAAAAACTGTTTTAATTTTTATCAGCACATTACATTCAATTCCCAGAAGGCATCAGAAGGCTATTTTAGCCAGTGTAATGCTGGCTAATGTAATGTACAAATACACTGCTCAGGCAGATCACTTTTGACCATGGGTCTCTCATAATCACCCCATTTGACAAAGCTCGTTTTACATTTCCCAAAATGCTTAATTAGTGCCATTTTTCTTGTATGCTAGCTTGGATTAGAATCAATAGATAAAGTTACAGGCAAGATATTATACAATTGATTCACTTTATTTTTATTTTGGTACAGAACCAAAGATTTATGACAAGAGAAATTATAGGAATTATAAGTTTTTTTCCAGGCCTCACAGCAGCAAAGCATATTATCTTGACAAAGTCTTGATGGGGTAAACATGACAAAAAAATGAAAAGGGACAAAATGGCTGGATTAAAAATAGATGAACAGGCATTATATTAATACTCTGGCTAAAATAGCCTTCTGATGCCTTCTGGGAGTTGAAAGTAATGTGCTGATAAAAATGCAGAAGCCTTTCTAATATATGACAAATTAAAACAGTTTTTGTATTCCAACATAAGTTCAAGAGTTACAGAAACAGTTTTTGCTCTCAGAGAGACTTTAAATTAGTTTTATGTGTCATATGAAAATAAGTTTTACACAATCTAAACCATTATTGACCAGAAATAAACAGTAATACCAAAACACTAAAACAATAATCATGCTTGTTATATGTGTATTTTAAAACATTATTTTATTAATTAATTTGTGCACATGTAATGTCATACTGTAAGACTGTGCCAAAATATTTCCCCTCTGAACATGAATCTGAGTCTAATAAATGTAATTGTAAAAATGGTTTATTGACACAGATTTTCATTGAGTTTTATGATCATGTAAAGAGTATAATGAGTGTTTTTCATAGCCTACTTGTGCCATAAAAGCATCTCAAATGCACTTAGTGACACCTAGTGAGGCTATGTAGACATCAAACCAACTGTCGTCTGTGGATTGTGGAGTTCTTCCTTGCAGTAAGAAATAGTCATAAATGGTCCTGTTCCTCAAGCGGGAAATAAAATGTGTTTTATCAACATCTTTTAAAGGGTCAACCTTTTACAATATAAAAGATTGAGTGAAAACACTTGGGGTTGTATGGTATTTATTTAGTCTATAAACATGGTCACATGAGTGTATTGTTGAGGAGGCAGTCTGGGCATAAAGTGGTGCTCCACAACCAGGAGAAAGGTCATATTACTGTGACTCAATAACAGGATGCCCTGTCCTCAACAGGTGTAACGGCTGTTGGTGGAAGAAGGTAAGGACAAAGGTGCAGCGTGGTACGTGTTCATCATTATTTAATAGAACAGAACACTGAATGACAAAACAACAAAGAGAACAACCGAAACAGTTCTGTCTGGTGCAGACACAAAAACAGAAAGCAACTACCCACAAAACCCATATGGGCAAGAGCTACCTAAGTATGGTTCTCAATCAGAGACAACGACAGACAGCTGTCCCTGATTGAGAACCATACCCTGCCAAAAACAAAGAAATACAAAAACATAGAAAAAAGAACATAGAATGCCCACCCTAGTCACACCCTGGCCTAACCAAAATAGAGAATAAAAAGCCTCTCTATGGCCAGGGCTTGACAACAGGCCCTTTGAATCAAGGAGGGCAGGATGTTGGCACTGGATTCATTGATTGTATTTTAACACAGGGATAAGCCTGCTTGTGTCATTTTGGAGTTTATGTTTTTACCAATCTATTTTGTATATTACAGAATCAGTTGAATTTGGAAATATTGAAAAATGTGAACGACAAATTCTCTCAGCTGACAGTTGTTGTTTTTTTAGATTCTAAAATAATTCACAACTATTATAATGGCAAGAACTTAAAACAGGAGCAGGGAAAAGCATTAAACGCAGTTATTTAGTTCTACAGCAGAGGTCTCCCTAAACTACAAATAATAACAGCAAGTCAAGCTTCAAAATCAAATCAATCACATTTTACACGCATGCTTCGCAAGTAATCGGTGTAGACTAACAGTGAAATGCTTACTTACGGGCCCTTCCCAACAATGTAGAGAGAAAAATAATAGAAACAATATAATGACACAAGGAATTAGTACACAATGAGTAACAATAACTTGGCTATATACACGGGGTACCAGTAACGAGTCGATGTGCAAGGGTACGAGGTAATTGAGGTATATATGTACATATAGGTAGGGGTAAAGTGACTGAGGTAACAGGATAGATAATAAACAGTAGCATACGTGATGAGTCAAAAGAGTAAGTCCAAAAAGGTGCAATGCAGATAGTACGGATAGCTATTCGGTTAACTGTTTAGCAGTCTTATGGCTCGGGAGTAGAAGCTCTAAAGGGTCCTCTTGGTTCCAGACTTGAGGCAGCGTTACCGCTTGCTGTGCAGTCACAGAGAGAACCGTCTATGACTTGGGTGGCTGGAGTCTTAGTCAATTGTTTGACACCGCCTGGTATAGAAGTCCTGGATGGCAGGGAGCTCAGCCCCAGTGATCTAATAGGTCGTACGTACTTCCCTCTAGTCGGATGCCAATCAGTTACCATACGAAGAGGTGATGCAGCCAGTCAAGATGCTCTCAATAGTGCAGCTGTATAACTTTTTGAAGATCTGAGGGCCCATGCCAAATCTTTTCAGTCTTCTGAGGGGGAAGGGGCTTTTGTTGTGCCTTCTTCATGACTGTGTTGATGTGTGTGGACCATGTTAATTCCTTAGTGATCTGGACACCGAGAAACTTGAAGCTCTCTATCCGTTCCACATCAACCCCGCCAATGTGGATGGGGGTGTGCTCGGCCTTCCGTTTCCTGAAGTCCACAATCAGCTCCTTTCTCTTGCTGACGTTGAGGGAGAGGTTGTTGTCCTGGCACCGCTGCCAGGCAATTGACCTACTCCCTATAGGCTGTCTCATCGTTGTTGGTGATCAGGCCTGCCACAAACTTAATGATGTTGGAGTCGTGGGTAAGCAGGGAGTACAGGAGGGGACAAAGCATGCCCCCATGAGAGGCACCCGTGTTGAGGGTCAGCGTGGCGGTTTTGTTGTTGCCTGTCCTCATCACCTGGGAGCGGCCCATCAGGAAGTCCAGGGTTCAGTTGCAGAGGGTGTTCAGTCTCAGGGTCCTGAGTTTAGTGATGAGCTTGGAGGGCACCATGGTGTGGAACACTGATCTGTAGTTGATAAACAGCATTCTCACATAGTTGTTCCTCTTGTCCAGGTGGTAGACTCCAGTGTGGAGTGCAATGGCGATTGCGTCATCTGTGGAACTGTTGGTGTGGTATGCCGGTTGGAGTGGGTCCGTTGTCCATAGAAAGCATAAATTAAAAAGTGTTGTTGAAATTTTTGTCCTGTTTCACCTGTATTCTTCAATAAGAAATTAATGATCTTTTCCTACTGCTTTTTGAAGAAGGTTGCAGACACTTTCCTTAGGATGCTCCTGGTGTAGATCTCCAGAAACACCATGATGTATCCCACCAGACACAGTAGTGCCAATAAGACTCTCAGGTCTGGTGCAGATGGCTCTACATCACAGCGTAATGCCTCTGGGCTGAATGTCCAGTCATACTGCTTGTGGAGGTTTGCCAGTTCTGTATCCCACAGATAGCTGGGATAATACATACTGTAGGCCTGGGAAGCGCAGCCGAACCTGTCAAAGAAAAGAGAATCCAGTCACCATTTGTCCAATGTGTTATTCAATTTAATATTATTATTGATCTCAAGGCTACACATTATGTAATGTCACATTATGTTCTGGGATGTGCCTGATAGCATTTCGAAAAGTATCAATATTGACTTACCTTATATTTTCACAGCTATGCTGACAGATGCAGCTGGAACATCCAACAGCCAAGGCCCATTCACTGTAACTAGGTGGTACACAAAAATAACAATGAAATACAAAGTCACCATACACTCTTAGCACTTTTTTTTCTATCTAGAACCTAAAAGGGGTCTTTGGCTGTCCCCATCGGAAGACCATTTGAGCAAAAATGTTTTGGTTCCCAGGTAGAACCCTTTTGGTTCCAGGTAGAATCCTTTTGGGTTCCATGTAGAACCCTGTCCACAGAGAGTTCTACAAGGAATCCAAACGTGTTCTACCTGGAACCTAAAAGGGTTCTCCAATGGGGCCAGCCAAATAACCTTTTTAGAACCATTTTTTTTCTAAGAGTGTACTATTGGAGCAAGACATCTGGTAAATTCCTGTTTTGTTATTTTAAAACTTGTGGAACTAACCATATTTTTCAGGTTAGTTGGTTTTATTTGGATTCCATCATCAGATGACTTTTGCAACAACTGTCTTGTGATGTAAACATTGTCAAACTTAACTGAAATGACATGTGACTTCAGGTATCAGGCTGATTCAGCTATCAGATATATTGCAAAGTTAGCTGCCAGAATTCTGTTTGACAGAAGTGTATACTCCTCTAGCAGTTTCTTGGCATTTAAAAAGTCATTCTCAATCTGCTTGCGTACTGTAATACACCTCTTTTTGATCTCTGACAAGTCAATGTAAGTAAATTGATCACATTTTCTCTGTCTGGTAACAATATTCAGTTCTTCCTGTTTTACTTTGATAGCTTATCTAACGAGATCTCGATTTGCTTCTTGAAAAAGCTCAGATGAGTTTAAAAAAGAGCGTGCAAAACCTTCAGTTGCACTTTCCCTTTCCCAGTTCATGGGTAACTTTTGAAAAAGGAGCTTATTCACAGTCAATGTCACATAGATATGTGTAAGATTGTTCTCAAAGGGGATGAATCAAGTTATTGGGGAAAAGTGTGAGCTGAAAATGATGAAAGTTGTTAAAATGCAATACTTGGTGACTAATAATTTAGGGAAGTATTGGAGATTAGAAAGGTACTACAGGATATGAGCAGTGTGGTACAGATGTAAGATCCTAATTGGATCACTCCTTTGTTGTTGAGAATTTTCCTGCTAAGCAGGAAATGCGAACTTGTAGTGTATTTGAGTATTTAAAAGGCTTCTAAAGTTTGTAATTTCCACTTTGAAATGTCAGACTTGATTTGCCCTAACAAAAAATATATCAACCCCTACTAAATTATTCCATTAATTATAATCCACATAATAATTCACATTTCCTGTTGCAGCAAGATTATTTTCCTGCTATAGCAAACTGGCTTTAATGAAGATCCTACATCTGTGTCCTATTTATAGATCTAAACATAACCCTGTGGGAAGTCATATATACTTCTACTGACTAATAGGGGGAAGTATTTTTATTATCTGGGAATCAATGAGCATGTAGAGAACCTTCGACAAGTTGAAAAAGGAAAGGATCTAATCAACCCCTAATCAATTGTATGTGTCAGAGTCTTCCAAAACTAAACGTTCAGCTAGTTGAAATCATTTACTGTATATTTGATTGGTTGAGCATCATGGTCTAGTAATTTCATGTATGGTACTACTTGTCAAACTTCCTTTTCCAACATTTCATAGTAAGTTCTTCTATTTAATGTGTGTCCTGTGCTGCTGCGTTTCTTGTGTTCTGTTGTAGTTTGTCTTGTTAACTGGGGCCTACCCCAATGACCCCTCTCTCACACTGAGTAACTAACTACCTTTGGGTTCTGCAGAGTTAACCATGTGCCAAACCTTGAGATTGCAGACACTTTACAACACCGAACAGACATTATAAGGAATGTACAGTCTTGCACCATTCTTGAGAGAAATAGGGGGCAAAATACTGTATGTCTGCTTGGTTTAAGACGCATATGTAAAAATTGTGTTCAAACCACATTTCAATGCAACCTTCTTTCAAATGTTGTTAGCCTCATTTGGCTTGTTGAGTATCTTGTTTGGTGCTGTCAGACACACGGCTGTTAAATAAGACCTGATTGCACTGTCTATTCTCCTTACTACATATTATGCTGTGTCACTTGGGTCAATGATTAAAATTACTATAGGCTTGACCCCCTTCTGAATATTAACCCATGGTTTTAAGTTGTTCTGTTATATATAGTACTGTGTTGCATATCTGTTGGTGCCTGCTCACTGACATCAGCTAAATATATCAATTCCATGGATTGGAAAAAAGACACTAACTCATTTGCCATTCAGTTTTATTTGGTAACGAGAAGTATTAAGAAAATAACAAATTTACAAAATGTGCATTGATAAAGCTAAACGTATTACACTAAATAAAAGCTATGGTAGAAAATAGTTATTTCGATTTCCACACACCACATTTCTAATGATTATTTCAAATAAAATAAGATCAGAAAATCATGATTTAAAAGACATGATGAAAAGTAAAACTGACCTTCTCTGTGTAACTTACAAAAACATGTTTAAACACATGCAGCCAGTGACCCCCATGGCCTAGGTAAGTATGTTTTACGAATAATTCACAAACTCCTGTTATGTGTCAAGACAGTCACAGTTTACACAGCTAAAGATCAATGGAGGATTGAGTTCAAGTGTCATTTACCAGTTGGTGGAGGACTTGGAGGATTGTCATGAAATGGATTTGGTTTATAATCATCAAGCAGACTGCTAACACCCTAATTAATAAGGATTACCATCACAAACACTATCCAGGGAATATTACAATAAGGTACAGTATGAGACGCTCACAGTGAACAGTGCAATGTGGCACAATGACCAGCAGACGTCACTAAGATGCAATACATTTCAGCAAGCATAGTGAGAGATGAGACAAGACATCCCCGGTGTCTGGACAAAAACTATGTCCGACATGACTTGTTGTATAACTGTGGAAGAGAACGCAACAACAGACAGACCAACCACTGTCTATTCTGTCGCCCCCCCGCCCTGCCCAAACAAATTATCTTCCAATGGAAACATGTCATAGTGATCTAAAACAAATCAAGGCAAAACACAGGACACATCTGGGGAGAGCAGGGGTTCGTGACAAACAAGAAAATGAGCTGATAGAACTTGGTATAATCTACATGACAGAGTACGTAGATCCCAATGAGAGCCTGAACAAAATATAAACAGTTAAAAATTCAAAACTCATATACAGTAGACTGATTGAAAAAGGACAGTACCTTAGCAACATGGTATAGCCATCACACCATTGGCTAAATTACTTAAAGTAACAGCTAATTCTTCCCAAGTCTATAGTTATTGACTTTGTACATATTCAGAAATTATGATCCAGTATTTACTATATAATGCGGTATAATAATTATACTGGATAAGCTTCAGATCTACGGTAAACTAGTAAGGTTGAAAGGTGAGTCGGAGGGGAACTGTATATCTGTGACAGTACTGGACATGTTGACTGGACGGGCCCAGTCTGGATAAGTCTCCAAACTGAACATGGCACGACCCCAAGTGTTCATGGCCAGAGAAACTGATAAAATGCCCAAAATGTTCATCACAAAGCCTGTTTTCACCTGTAAATAGAGAAACCAAACAGATGTATATGATAGAATACAGTACTTTTAAGTTTAGGAACAGTCTGACATACAGTATATCGGCGTAAGGATCTTACCATGTCCTTCACCAAAAGATGGCCAGATGCAAAGGCAATGGAGTTGGGAGGGGTGGAGACTGGCAACATGAAGGCAAATGAACATCCTGTTGTCGCAGGTATCATAAAGTAAAGAGGGTTCACCTTGACAAACATAGCCTGTCAAGAGGAGACAAACATATTTGTTGCTATTCTTTTGACAAAATTGTATTAATGCAAAAATAATAACACTTTTAAACACTTTTCTTCAGACAAACACAAGGAGCACACACGTTAGTAAGGAGTGAGTGAATCCATCTCTCATTCAATAACTGGCAACAATATTCCAAATTGTTAGTAGTAATTTATTTGGCTTGGGAATTTTCTGAAGATAAGTAAGTATTGCGCACTTGTCGTGGTGATACTGGATGATACTGGGTGGGTGATACTATTGCTTAGATTGAACAATACTGCAGTACATTGTCACTCCCAGCCAAAGACAACTGGTTACTGATAACTGTAGTTAATGTCCAACAGACATTCAAATAGACCCAACAGCCATGGTGCTACACTGACAGATCTGTTAACCCCATGGAAAACACTAAAAAGGTAAATTGCTGTGGGAGATTAGAGAAGAGAGCACCTCCCCATCATCTTTTCCCATGGGGAACACTAATCCATGAATTAGTAATCCAATGTAGTTCAAGGCTTTTTGGTAGATAACAAGGGATATTAAAATACTAGACACAAAATACATGTCTTCCTTCAAAATGATTGCCTACTACAGTAGGCCTGTCCTTTTCATACCCACAGGGCACGTCAATCTCAATAATGGAAACATCGAACTAAATGTTGAATGTTGTGGTCATGTCATAGATGACAGCTCACCAGTTCAGCGATGACGGGCAGGAATATGATAATGGTGGCGGTGTTGCTGGCAAACTCTGTGAAACAGGCCAGGAAAGCTGTGATGAACATGACGGCCACAGCAGGGGGGACCTGGGCAATAGGCTGGAGGTAGGCTCCAATCCACGCCGCCAGTCCTGACTCCTATATTATACAACAGGGATGGAGCATCAACAGACAGCCCCCATCTCAGTAGTAGCAGAAATAGGTCAAAAGTATATAAATCACCACACAATAGATATTTGAATGTGAGTTAAAGGGATTTCATATCTTTGTGCATCATTAAACATCAACAGGTTTTACCCATAGGGCAAATTGATTCTATATGCAAATTCTATGGTTTTACCTCACATCCCTTGGCCATGGCAAAGCCTCCACCCAGCAACAGAATGATATTCCACGGGACACATTCCTGTGCTTTCTTCCATGATAGGAGAGGAACATATGGAGTATTTGATGCTGTGGAAAACATTACAAGGTATACAATCAACCTCGGCCCACCAGCCAAATCCAGGTCAACCACCGAAATATCAGAATATCTAACCTGCAAGGGGCCTTGAAAAGGAGTAATAAAGAAAAGGCTGAAGGTAGGGGTTAGGGGTTAAAATAAGGGTTAAGGGTCAAAATATGGCCATGGCTGGTATTTTGTTTTTCTCTCAGGTACCGCTGTGCCAAAAATATTTCAATCCCATAGAAAATTTGTGGTGAGAACTGAAAAAGCGTGTGTGAGCAAGGAGGCCTACAAACCTGACTCAGTTACACCAGCTTTGTCAGGAGGAATGGGTCAACTTATTGTGGGAAGCTTGTGGAAGGCTACCCAAAACGTTTGACCCAAGTTAAACAATTTAAAGGCAATGCTACCAAATACAAATTGAGTGTATGTAAACGTCTGACCCACTGGGAATGTGAGGAAATAAATAAAAGCTGAAATAAATCATTCTCTCTGCTATTATTCTGACATTTCACATTCTTAAAATAAAGTGGTGATCCTAACTGACTTAAGACAGGGAATTTTTACTAGGATTAATTGTCAGGAATTGTGAAAAACTGAGTTGAAATGTCTTTGGCTAAGGTGTATGTAAACTTCCGACTTCAACTGTAGAGCAGAGTAAACAGAGCAAACCAGAGTGTGGCGACACACTTTTGAGAGATTAATAATAATCACACAAACAAAGGGGCTACAGTCTTACTTCACAACAGAATGCTGTTCAGACTAATCTGCATCATTAACATTCTTCAGGTGATTTACTGTACCTAACAACAGAGCCAATACAAGTTTTGCACTTCAGAAATGGACTAATGAAAGAAAGAAAGAATATTCTACTTTGATAGTAGTCAATGATACAGATATAGGATCTTAATTGGAGCCAGTTTTCTACAGCAGTAGAATAATCCTGCAGCAACAGGAAATGTGAGTTAATAATGGATTATAATTAATTGTAATTTTTTGTAGAGCTTGATACATTTTTCATTATGGCAAATCAAGTCTGAAATTTTAAAGTATAAATTACAAACTTTAAAAGCCTTTTTAAACCTTGAATACACTACAAGTTAGAATTTCCTGCTGTGCAGGAAAATTCCTGTAACAACAGCGTGATCAAATTAAGATACCACATCTGTACTGTAATTTATTTCTGGTGAGGTATGATGTAAGGGATAATCAACAAAGGCCTCTGCATTCTATGGAAATTAATGAACGATGCAGAAGTTGTGTTCAACAACGTGCTGGCAGAGTGGAACTGACCTTCCAAGGAGTTTCATTATTTTCCAGAGAATGCATAGAGCCCTAAGTTGATTATCCCTTTTATATCATGGCTATAATTTAAAGAAACGTGTTCATTTGCTGGTAGAATTGTGTTCAACATCCACTGAAGTAGCTAGCAAGTGCATTAGTAATTGCCGTGGTAACCAAACAGGCTCGCTAGTTTGGCTAACCAAACCATGAGTTCAAGCTTCCCATTATGAAAATCAAATTCAACAATGCCAATAATGTTTTCAATTTGACTTTTGTTTTCAAAAGCAAATATAGAACATGGAAGAATTAACTATAGCCATTGAATGAACTATAGCCATTGAATTCTACCGTGCAAATATACCATGCGTTATAGGGAAATAATGCACACTCTAGAATGCCCTTCAAGCCAATCAGGAACAAGTATTCAACAATGCCATGGTATACATTAATATTATAAACTGGGTGGTTCAAGCCCTGAATGCTGATTGGCTGACAACCGTGGTAAATCAGACCATATACCATGGGTATGATTTTGATTTTGATTTTTTTACTGCTCTAATTACGTTGGTAACCAGTTTATAATAGCAATAAGGCACCTCGGGTTTGTGGTATATGGCCAATATACCACGGCTAAGGCCTGCATCCAGGCACTCTGTGTTGCGTTGTGCATAAGAACAGCCCTTAGCTGTGGAAAATTGGCCATATACCACAATCTTCGGGCCTTATTGCTTAAATAATGTGAGTTTAAAACCCTTGGTCTACAGTATATGCATACAGCTGATTCACTCCATCTAATCTTTTGATTCGAATACATCCCATGTGTCCTCTGTATCAGTACAGAAAGGTGATATGACTAGAGGCAGTGCTATTTTCCATCTACATATTCCAAAACATATTTCTTATTATTTGGGACATGTCCTTTCAAGTACTGACCTCTAGAATCAAACCACCATCTAAGAGAGGGCTTCTGGGAAGGGAAGAAAAATAGGATTGACACAATGATCACTCCAGTGGTCGCATCGGACACATACCTACAGTAGGAAGAGAATCAGAGAAGGGGAAGTCATGATGCAGCTGGTTTCCTCATGCCTCCAGTGAATTATACAGACATTTCCGAGGTAACGGGCAGTGCCTTGTTAGCTTGTAGCAAGCTTATCTGTCTTACCCTTTGTTGAAAAATGTGGACCATCCAGTTACAAATTTGGGATCTCTTGTGAACAGGAGAACGGCAAACAAAATGAAAAAGAATGCGATGGATCCTTCTGCAAAACTAAAATGGAAGATGGAAATTTTTGTCATTGAGGAATTCTACATTACTCCTGACTAAGTACAGAGGGTCTAGAACAGGGGCTATCCTTAGTCCTGGGGGGTTCTAGCAGAATTTTGTTCCATCAAACTGATTAAAATAAACAATCTAAAGCATGCAAACAATGTGGCCCTCCTGAACCAGAATTGGCCAACCCTGGTATAGGGCATGATTTAAGATTAGAGCATGTTGCCTGTGATTTAGTCTAGAGATAAGGCTAGAGTCCCTTACTTTATGGGGCCTAGTTTTCTGTAGTCTTCATCAATAACAGCCTCTGCTTTTTTCTCTGCTTGTGCTCTTTCGTCCTGTTTCTTCACACATAACCTAAACACAACAAATAGTATTAAAATAGTGTGAATGTATCTGACAGGTAGGAGAATGTATTACTTCATATTATTTTAAAAAGTGTACAGGCAGAAGTCCTAGAACTCTAGCACAGACTGCCTATGTGATCATCTATGGTCACGTTTTTATATTACACACGTTTGAGGAACTTAGATTTGATTTGACCACCATACCGCGCATTCAAGCCCCCGTAGAGGAAAGAAATCCACAGCCATGCCAAGATGAGGAAGAGCACCATGAGAGGAAAGGCGAATGCAAACCAAGAGCCAAAATTTATCAAGTCGCACTCTGGGAAGTAACTAGGACACAAATAAGCAACTGTCAAAAACTGTACAGCAAACATGAAAAAAGTTGTATTTTATGGTCTAAAATGTAACATTGTTCTTCAAACAGCTATTTGCCAGTAAAATCCTAACTCAGGTTGTCAGGTTGGTGTTATATGCCTTTAAAGGTCCTCAATATCATATCATTTCTGGGTAACAATTAAGTACCTTACTGTAATTTGTTTTCAATTAAAATGGTAAAAATAATAATAATAATAAATAGCCTCTTAGCAAGAGCAATTTGTCAAGAAAGAATTTAGCTAGGACTGTCTGAGTGGGGAGGGGAAAACTGAAAACTAGCTGTTGGCAGAGAGGTTGGCAGAGAGGTTTAGAACTCTCTTTCTTATTGGTCTATTGACTAATTATCCGCCTGGTGTTGTCACCAGGCAGGCCAAAACTCCATCCCACCAAAACCAGCTGAAATGTCCAGCGGCCTTTTCAAACAGAAGGTGTTCCTAATGTTTGGTATACTCAGTGTATATATAAAGCACAGGAAAATCAAGTTTTTGACTGCACTGGGGCTTTCAGAGGGACTTCTGATGTCTGAAACAGAACAGTACTCATCTTTTTTCATAATGGTTGAAACACTTTCATAGACCTTCTCAGGGATACCTTTTCTCATTTACATACCTTTATTGCTCTATTTGATGGGCCTGTGAGGTCTATGAGAGGGTATGTACAGATGCAGTAGCAGAAAGAGAGATCAGTCAAGTCCTGAACTTGGGTACCTCTTAAGTTGTCCAATGAGGATGAGGTTTGGCGCCGTGCCTGTCAGGGTGGCAGTCCCTCCGATACTGGCAGCGTATGGGATACAGATCAGGAAGCCTTTCCACACCTTCATCTGGTACTCTGACTCTGTCCTGATCTCCTGTGCAGTCCTCCCATTTGACCGCACCATCCCATCAGTTCTTAAGATATAATATAGGGAAAAGTAACCAGATTGTAACAATGCTAGTAAATAGCTACATGATAACCATGAATCCAACACGAGAGCTAAAATTGTTCAGTTTGTTTATGCTTCCTTTCTTACCCATCTATAGACAAGATCTGTTTTTCGGAGGGCAGTGAATGCAGCTTTACTTGTGATTGACCTGATGGATGTTGAAGTTAACAGGTTGTTAGAGTTATTCTCTCCATTGTTCACTGTGCAGTGACAAATGACAAAATATTTTTAAGGACAGGCTTAGACATAATAATCCCATATTGAATACCAATTTGAAGGAGATTTAGGGGGTTATCTAAGTGTAACTGCCTCTACGGAGAATCAATACATTTCCCATAAACCAACTAGTTTGATGCTACGGTACACATAGCTATAGTATGAATAAGACAAGCTATAACAGAGATATTAACAATTCATATGTAATCAAAGTTCAATCAAGTTCCAGTTTTCTAACTAGGTTGTCTGTAGACCTCTGTCATATTTAATAAATGACTTGAAAGGTGGCTACTATAATCAATAAATTACACCATTTTAATAGTGAATAACTTGACATGTCGTGCTCTGAAGGCAATATGATAGAAAAGGTAGAGTAGTTGTACGAAGTTCACATCTTGAGTTACATATTACAGGTTTAATGTGGAAACATTAAAACTGTTTTAATGTGGAAAATTAAAGTATAGTCTGTTCGTCTGTGTAATCACGTGTCAAACTCATTCCACAGAGGCCCGAGTGTCTGCGGGTTTTCGCTCCTCCTTATTTTTTTGATTAATTAAGGTCACTGAACAGTTAGGAACTCATCTCACTTGTTTGCATAGGTCTTAACTGGACACAAATTGAAAGGAAAAAATTAAAATCAGCAGACACTTGTCCCTCCATGGATTGAGTTTGACACCCTTGGGTAAGCACTACAAACAATTAGCATTAATTCTACCCTTCAGTGTTGATAGACTAAATTTGTCCTGGCTTAGCTACTGTATAGGTCTTAATATTTTCGCAAGATGTATGTGGGACAGTTGGAGAAACCCTACACAGCAACTCACCCTCTGTCTCCTCTTTCACCTTGCAGTTCTCCTTCAGAGTGGCCAGGTCCCCAAAGAGGCTCTCCAGGATGGCGTTTGCAATGGGAAGCATCATGGCCGTTGTTGCTGTATTGCTGAGCCACATGGACAGGAAGGCAGATGTGATCATCATTCCCAAAATCAACCTGTATGGGGAGAGAGATGGGCACATGGGTCAGGTGTAAGTGGAGTGACAAATCAATACTATGATTATCAGTAACATTTTTGATAACAACTGGCCTATGTAAAATGGTAGAGAATCAGCTCGAAGACGCTTGGACCTTCTTATTTGAAATTTTCAGTGGGATTGTTAACAAACACACCCCCATAAAGAAAATTAGAATTAAAAACAGATTTAGCCCCTGGTTTGACCGTGATCTTGTCGAGTTACTCCACCTTAAGAATTGCATTTGGCGAAAGGCTCGGCACACGCATACTCAGGCTGACTGGCTGTCATTCAGGCAAATGAGAAATAAGTGCACGCAGGCTGTCTGGAAGGCCAAAGTTAGTTACTCTAAGGAGCAGTTCTCTCTCTGTGGGTCTAACCCCAAGAAGCTCTGGAAAACGGTTAATGACCTGGAGAATAAACCCTCCTCCTCACAGCTGCCCATGTCCCTTAATGTTGATGATGTGGTTGTTACTGACAAGAAGCACATGGCTGAGCTCTTTAATCACCACTTCATTAAGTCAGGATTTCTAATTGACTCAGCCATGCCTCCTTGCCCATCCAGCATTTCCTCATCTCCCACCCCTTCTAATGAGACTATCCCCGATGCTTCTCCCTCTTTTTCCCCTGCCCCGCTACAAAGTTTCTCCCTGCAGGCAGTCACTGAGTCCGAGGTGCTAAAGGAGCTCCTTAAACCTGACCACAAAAAAACATCTGGGTCAGATGGTTTAGACCCTTTCTTCTTTAAGGTTGCTGCCCCTATCATCGCCAAGCCTATCTCCAACCTTTTAAGCCTGTCTCTCCTTTCGGTGGAGGTTCCCATTGCTTGGAAGACAGCCACGGTTTGTACTTTATTTAAAGGGGGAGATCAAGCTGATCTTAACTGTTATAGGCCTATTTATATTTTTCCCTGTTTCTCAAAAGTGTTGGAAAAACTTGTCAATAATCAACTGACTGGCTTTCTTGATGTCTATGGTATTCTCTCGGGAATGCAATCTGGTTTCGCTCAGGTTATGGATGTGTCACTGCAACCTTAAATGTCCTCAATGATGTCACCATTGCCTTTGATTCTAAGAAATATTGAGCTGCTATTTTTATTGACTTGGCCAAAGCTTTTGATACGGTAGACCATTCCATTCTTGAGGGCCGGCTAAGGAGTATTGGTGTCTCTGAGGGGTCTTTGGCCTGGTTTGCTAACTACCTCTCTCAAAGAGTACAGTGTATAAAGTCAGAAAATCTGCTGTCTCAGCCACTGCCTGTCACCAAGGGAGTACTCCAAGGCTCGATCCTAGGCCCCACGCTCTTCTAAATTTACATCAACAACATAGCTCAGGCAGTAGGGAGCTCTCTCATCGATTTAAATGCATATGATACAGTCTTACACTCAGCTGGCCACTCCCCGAATTTTGTGTTAAATGCTCTCCAACAAAGCTTTCTTAGTGTCCAGCAAGCTATTTCTACCCTTAACCTTGTTCTGAACACCTCCAAAACAAAGGTCATGTGGTTTGCTAAGAAGAATGCTCCTCTTCCCACAGGTGTGATTACTACCTATAAGGGTTTAGAGCTTGAGGTAGTCACCTCATGCAAGTACTTAGGAGTATGGCTAGACGGTGCACTGTCCTTCTCTCAGCACATATCAAAGCTGCAGGCTAAAGTTAAATCTTGACTTGGTTTCCTCTATCGTAATCACTCCTCTTTCACCCCAGCTGCCAAATTAAACCTGATTCAAATGACCATCCTATCCATGCTAGATTACGGAGACATAATTTATAGATCAGCAGGTAAGTGTGCTCTCGAGCGGCTAGATGTTCTTTACTATTCGGCCATTGGATTTGCCAACAATGCTCCTTATAGGACACATCACTGCACTCTATACTCCTCTGTAAACTGGTCATCTCTGTATACCATTTGCAATGCTTATTTATAAAACCCTCTTAGGCCTCACTCCCCCCTATCTGAGATATCTACTGCAGCCCTCATCCTCCACATACAACACCCGTTCTGCCAGTCACATTCTGTTAAAGGTCCCCAAAGCACACACATCCCTGGGTCGCTTCTCTTTTCAGTTCACTGCAGCTAGCGACTGGAACGAGCTGCAACAAACACTCAAACTGGACAGTTTTATCTCAATATCTTAATTCAAAGACTCCATCATGGACACTCTTACTGACAGTTGTGGCTGCTTTGTGTCATATATTGTTGTCTCTACCTTCTTACCGTTTGTGCTGTTGTGCCCAATAATGTTTGTACCATGTTTTGTGCTGCTACAATGTTGTGTTGCTACCATGTTGTTGTTATGTTGTGTTGCAGCCTTGCTATGTTGTCGTCTTAGGTCTCTCTTTATGTAGTGTTGTTTTGTCTCTCTTGTTGTGATGTGTGTTTCGTCCTATATTTCTATGGTATTTATTTAACATTTTTAATCCCAGTCCCCCGTCCCTGCAGCACACCTTTTGCCTTTTTGTAGGCCGTCATTGTAAATAAGAATTTGTTCTTAACTGACTTGCCTAGTTAAATAAAGGTTCAATCAAAATGTACATTTAAATAAAATAAAAAAACATGATTATGTATGTTTTGCCATATGTAGTGGATTCATATTAGATAATGGAAAATAATCCCAAAATATAAATTATGATAAATGTATATATGGCGATATAGACTTCTCACCAGGCTGGTTTGACTCCAACAATCTTAAGAACTTTCAGAGCTATTCTGCGATGCAGACCCCATTCCTCGATAGCGGATGCCATCACAAGACCACTGAGAAAGAGAAAATTTGTATCGAGGAAGTACTGAGGGCAGACTTTTTTGGATGGAAGAATTCCCATGGTTGGAAAGAGGCAAACAGGTAGCATGGCAGTGACAGCTAAGGGAAGAGCCTCTGTGCACCAGAACACAGCCATCAGCAGCACCACGTACAGACATTTCCCCTCCTGAAAAACATAACAGAAACATGTTGGTGAACATTAAGAGTAAATACCAAAGTTGATCTATTTCATTAATGTTTGTATCATGCTGTGGAAAGACAAATGTATAAGGAATGTACTTTTTTCTGTGGCTGAAATTGCAAAATTAGGGGGGAATTGTAAATAAATAAGCCCATGAAGTTATTAATAGCTGTGTTAGGTCTCAGATTGTTTGGTTAGATCTCCAATTGGGTTATGGCTATGATTAAGAGGGGTGAATGGAGTTAGGGTCAAGTTATTCATGTGAGGATTGATGTTTTAGCTATATAATGAAGCGGGACCATGTCCTGTTCTAATGGCATGTTTTATGGTCCTGATTCTAATTTCAGTGAAGTCTTATTCCAACAGATATTGGTTTAATGGGTGTTCAGGTTTAAAGGCAGGTGAGGATATTATTAATCATATCAGTTTTAGGCTATGTGGCAATACTGTATTTAACCATTGCCTGATTTTCAGTAGTAGGTCATGACAATTTGATGTGGTTCGGCAATTTGGCTTAGTTATATACAGTTATAAAACTAGTTTTTCTTGTGAGTTAGAGAAATAAATGGTTAGAGTAGCAAGATTTGTGTTTCTTCCAATAACCACTTACCTTTTCCGGTAGACCAAAAATTAACGGGAGGAGAATAAGCGGAGTGAGGACTAGAATAAGTTGTTTCTTGACGCACCAAAGCTTCTTAGCGAACGTTGATATTGTTTCCATTTCCATGACGAATATTATTTTATTGAAGTGCACCAACGCTTGGTATGTGATGCCGGAGTGCAGAATTTTGAAGCCTCAGTTTTATCACTTTGACTCCGTTGTTTTTGCACTCTTGGAGAAGATTAACTATTGGTTTACAGGTTAACTCATAACGCATTGTTCAAGTTATTAGGGATGCGCGCGCAAGCTGAGCTTGCTCTGTGGTTGCACAATTGGTATGTGATTTCTTGTGTTTTACTGATAATAACCAACATGTTAACAATTCCAGTAGTCTTGTCTTTCTGGTTCCTCCCTGCAAAATGAATGCAAGCCATGTCAACAGTCATCAAAAACTGCTTCCATCATCATCCATGGTTGATCACACAGGGGGCCACTTAGGTAAACCATGCAAACTTCATTTTAAGAGGATAGGGACTTGAACCACAGACATGTGCCATAAAGGTCCAAATTTAGCAGAAATCATATGTTTGGAAACAAATGAAGACAAAATACATGGAGATTACAATGGTAATCTGTAACACGTGACTATACACAGTTTAAATAGGCAGCATTTATGCCTGGAAGCCCAATTCTGGTATTTTTCTCACTAATTGGTCTTAGGACCAATAATATCAGATCTTTTCACATCAGCTCTTATTCTGAGATGATTTGATTGGTCAAAAGACCAATAAGTGCAAAAAAATATAAGAATTGGGCAGCCTGTGTAAATGTAGCCTGTAGTTGTTTTTGGTAGATAATTGATAGATACATTCTATTGTTTTAGTGGCTGGTTTAATAAAAAGGTGACTTCAGTTCACTGGTGATTTCAATGGTGGCTCCCGCCATTGCAGATGTTCCTTTAAGCGATAGGCCTAATCGTGAATCATCCATCTACAAATGTGAAGTGAGGACATAGGCTACTTTAAAAGACATTGGTGTTAAAAGCAGGATAAAAACTTGGAAGCCAACTGTCTGATCTGGCAATGCTCAATAGAAGGCAATGGCTGGTTTGTTTCTCTCCCACAGGAGTAGCTGCCTCTCTATTCAGCTTTCTAAAGCCATTTATAACTACCCTGGCCAGAAACAGTCTCTTCACTGCTGGCACGACTCTGGTGGCCTCTTAGAGGTCAGAGCCAACCCTCCATTGCTCCTGGTCACAGGAATAAGCAGTACTTTCCACAGTTGAACTATTATCTGTGATGCAGAGGTGCCCTCTAGTGTCATAACTTGTGTCATACATACAAACTGGTTTGTGGTATGTGTGAAAAATACAGTATGTGTGTAAACCTATTAATATTAAAGTTTCTTAAATGAAGAAAGACCCCTCAGCAACGGTAATAACGAGTTTGTGATCTGCACAAGTGACGTTTTACTCATATAAATATATTGTTCGGTATTCTTCCTGCTAAATAACATAATCAGATTAACAGGGTGCATGCAGTTTAGGTGAGGAGAAGGTTCAAGACAGACAGTCAGCCATAGCTACAGGCAATGGACTAACCATAACTGTTGTGTATTGGGGTTTTGCCATAGAGCTTCATGGGAGTTGTATATGTGGAGATGCCAATAGCTTAACTGATTCCCGTCTCCCATCTCATCATTATTGAATTGTTATAAAGACTTGGTTATGAAAGCCATGAGTCATAACAATAACCTCATCCCCAGACTAACTTTGTCTGTTGAACCAGATTAGGACATGGCATTGTGGTTTACGCTTAGCAAACAGTACAACTAAGCAACTATGCTCTTAGATGAAAAAAATGGCCCCGTTTACTTTTTACCTGATATGACCATGAATATTGGCATTTCCAGCTTGACTGCACATCAACTGTCTTCCCACCTCATTTGTAAAGATCACAACAACAACAAAAAAGACTTAATCCATGCCAGTTGTTTAATTCTATTTTGGATGAAATGCAAACAGACAGAAAAGGTTAGACCTGTTCATATGCATATATGTTCTGACAAGTCTCATAGAGAGAATAAGGACATATGTCTCAGGTTCTAGCTAGTAGCTACTATAAGAACTAAATGCTAAAATGCTATTTTTTTGTGTGCACAACCAAATCTCTTTGTTTTAAATAATTTTGTGCAAAAGAGCTACTTTTGAAACAATGATTCTTCTCAATTTAGATTTTACATGCACCATCGGTCTTGTCAGTTGAATTAACTGTAAGTTTCTCAATTAGCTAGGTTATTTTTACTTTCAAGAAGGCAGTCAAATAGAATTAACCTTTTACTGCAGTGGGCTAGTTTCTTGGTAGTTTTAAACAAATCTACTTCCGCAGTCTCAAATCTAAAAGAATACACCTCACACACATGTTAATGGACTTACAATAAAGAAGACTCCTGGACCATGGCAGATATTGAGTTGAAATGTATTCAATTTTAAGTTTGCATACCAATATTACACTTTACATACATCACAAAAGACTGAAATATAACAAAATTGAAATAACATTTATTAAGTGAAAATTGCATAATGTGAAACAACTTAGTCTATGTCAAACCACTGAATGTGTGTTTGTGCACAAGTGTCCTTATGTGTATGTGTGTGTATACACAAACACCCATGTTCAGGCTGTCTGTGTGTTCATTGAATTGGACCGGGGGGGGCATACAGTGCTCTCAGAGCTCAGGAGCAAAACAGAACCACAGTTCTCTCTAGCTCTGATCTCAGAGGAGGAGTAAAAACATTCAGCAGCAGGGCTCCAGAAGAGGCTCTTAAGGGGCAGGTGGCTCACTCACTACCTTGTATCCCTGCATTCCTGCATCTCCCCCAGTGAACTGTTGTCCAAATTCCCACCTGATGAACAATACTTATAGACATCTGCTGCCGCTGGACCTTCAGCTCAATGAAACCACCAGGGAGTCTATGGCTGGGGAGGACGAACAGGGGAACCTGACCGGCATCGAGCCTGGTCTGTGTGAGGCAGTCCACATCCAAGCTGAGGTGTTCCTAACACTGGGGATCGTCAGCCTTCTTGAGAATATCTTGGTGATCTTGGCAGTGGTGAAGAACAAGAACCTCCACTCACCCATGTACGTACTCCTGTGTAGTCTTGCTGCTGCTGACATGCTTGTGAGTGTCTCCAACTCACTAGAGACGGTGGTTATCGCTGCGCTGAACAGTCGGTTGATTGTGGCAGATGACCACTTTATTCAACTCATGGACAACTTCTTTGACTCCATCATCTGTATCTCCCTGGTGGCCTCAATCTGTAACCTTTTAGCTATCACCATTGATCGTTACGTGACCATCTTCTACGCCCTACGCTACCACAGCATCGTGACGATGCGGCGGGCTGTCCTGGCCATCGGTGGCATCTGGCTGACATGTGTGTTCTGTGGGATAGTCTTCATCGTCTACTCAGAGAGCAAGGCAGTCGTTGTGTGTCTGATCATCATGTTCTTCACCATGCTGGTGCTCATGGCCACTCTGTATGTTCACATGTTCCTGCTGGCGAGGCTTCACATCAAGCGCATCGCTGTTCTGCCCGCGGAGGGTGTGGTGCCCCAGAGGACCTGCATGAAGGGAGCCATCACCATCACCATCCTCCTAGGTGTGTTCGTATGCTGCTGGGCACCTTTCTTCCTCCACCTCATCCTCCTCATCACCTGTCCCAAGAACCAGCTCTGTGTCTGCTACATGTCCCACTTTACCACCTACCTGGTGCTCATCATGTGTAACTCTGTCATAGACCCCGTTATCTATGCCTTCCGCAGTCTCGAGATGCGCAAAACCTTCAAGGAGATCCTCTGTTGTTTCAGTGCCACTTGTACTATTTTCCACTGTAAATACTGAAGTGTTGTAGTTGTTGGTCATTTTCAAAAAGGCACAGAAAAGGCTTTCAATGTGGTTGTTCAATGCACTGTGTATATGGATACTGTGTATATGGACATTGTTATATGGACACTGTGTATATGGATACTGTGTATATGGACATTGTTATATGGATACTGTGTATATGGACATTGTTATATGGACACTGTGTATATGGACATTGTTTTATGGACACTGTGTATATGGATACTGTGTATATGGACATTGTTTTATGGACACTGTGTATATGGATACTGTGTATATAGACATTGTTTTATGGACACTGTGTATATGGATACTGTGTATATGGACATTGTTTTATGGACACTGTGTATATGGATACTGTGTATATGGATACTGTGTATATGGACATTGTTTTATGGACACTGTGTATATGGACACTGTGTATATGGATACTGTGTATATGGACATTGTTTTATGGACACTCTGTATATGGATACTGTGTACATGGACATTGTTATATGGACACTGTGTATATGGACATTGTTATATGGACACTGTGTATATGGACATTGTTATATGGACACTGTGTATATGGACATTGTTGTGACATGCAGGTTTGACTTAGTGGCTTTGCTATTGGAAAGATGTTTTCATGTGTACGTAGTGTTTGTGAAAATGTGAGAAGCAAACAGTAAAAATTGAAAGATTAAAAGTGACCATGAGTGACTAATTTTATGAATTAGAAATATTCATATTCTTACCTTGACTGCAAGGAAGACACATTAGCAGAATGTGAATATAGATAGATTAATAAAAAACATCAATAAACAAACAATAGGGTGATTTACAGTGCCTTGCAAAAGTATTAATTCCCCTTGGATTTCTTCACATTCTATTGTGTTACAAAGTGGGATTAAAATGTATTTAATTGTTAACCATGTTTTACAATCTACACAAAATGCTCTTGTAATGTTAAAGTCAAAGACATTTTTTTAAAGATTCATAGAAATTAAATAACTATAATGTTTACATTGCATATGTATTCAGCTCCCTGAGTCAATCAATACATGTTAGAAACACTTTAGTCATTGATTACAGCTGTGAGTCTTTCTGGGCAAGTCTCTAACAGCTTTGCACACCTGGATTGTGCAACATTTGCCCATTATTTTTTTAAACGTCAAGCACTGTCAAGATGTTGGGAATGTTGGCTTGACAGCAATTTTCAAGTATTACTATAGATTTTCAAGCAGATTTGAGTAAAAACTGTAACTTGGCCACTCAGTAACATTCACTGTCTTCTTGGTAAGCAACTCCAGAGTAGATTTGGACTCATGTTGTAGGTTATTATCCAGCTGAAAGGTGAATTCCTCTCCCAGTCTCTCGTGTAAAGCAACTGGTTTTCCTCTAGGATTTTGTCTGTGCTTAGATCCGTCCTGTTTATTTTTATTGTGAAAAACTTCCTAGTAATTGCCTATGTCAAGCATACCCATACCATGATGCAGCTGCCTCGATGCTTGAAAATAAGGAGCCAGTTACTCAGCGATGTGTTGTGTTGGATTTTCCCTAAACATAAGGCTTTGCATTTAGTCCAAAAAGTGTATTATTTTGCTGTGTTTTGTTGAAGTATAGTGTCTTATTGCATACAAGATGCAAGTTGTGGAATATTTGTATTCTTCTTTTCACTCTGTCATTTAGGTCATTATTGTGGAGTCGCTACAGTGTTGTTGATCCATCCTCAGTTTTCTGCCATCACAGACATTGAACTCTGTAGCTGTTTTAAAATCACCAATGGCCTCATGATTACATCCCTGAGCTGTTCTGCAGCTCAGTTCAGAAGGAGGACTGTACCTTTGTGTCAGGGTGGTTTAATATATAATCCACAGCATAATTATTAACTTGCCCATACATAAATAGATTTTCAATGTCTGATTTGTTATTGTTACTCATCTACATATCACTACCCTTCTTTAAGAGGCTTTCGAAAAGCTCCTTAGTCTTTGTAGTTGAGTCTGTGCTTGAAATTCAATACCTGACTAAGGGGTCTTACAGATTTTGTTTGTATGGGTGACATAGGAAGGGTTAGTCATTCAAAAATCATGTCAACGCCTATTCTTTAACACAGAGTGAGTCCTATGTCATTTATAATGTGATTTGTTAAGCCAAATTTTACTCCTGAACTCATTTAGGCCGGCCTAAACAAAGGGGCTGAATACTTATGCAATGAATTTATTTTATTTATCTCCACTTTGACATTACAGAATATTTTGTGTAGATTGCTGACAGACAATTACTATTAAATCCATTTTAATCCCACTTTGTAACACAATAAAATGTGAAGAAATCCAAGGGGTCTGAATACTTTAGCACTGAGCTGTATATAATCTGGTCTGCTGTGGCCTGTCTGTATCAAATCAGGAATAATGAATCTCATTTCATGTATTTAAGAAAAAGGGATTCATAAAAGCTCAACATGTGTGTGCACTGCACGATTTGCCATCTACCAAGGAATTGTACTATGAACCTGATAAATATTTATCATGTGAAAAATCATGTTGAGCTTTTATGAATCCCTTTTTCTTAAATGCATGCAATGAGATTCATATATATATATATATATTGACAGTATTTTTATTTAAGAAAAAGGATTTTTACGCAACTTTTTTTTATATATAAATGTGATATCCAAATTGTTTGCGTCACAGCTCTGGTTGTTTTAAAAAAAATCACCAACAGGTGGAGTACTCATTTTTTCACAGTCTATTTATTTGTGTAGTCTATGTGCCTAGTCTAATTCAATCGACCCTCAATGAGAATACATACCTCTGTGCATTTCAATGATACGTATGTGATCCATAGAGTATGTTCTGTTAATCTCATTCTACCAGACAGTGTAATCCCTGTACGCCAAGTCGGGGTTAGCCTCTGTGTACTCAGTAGATGTTGTCAGCCAATGCACCTAGCAGGACAGCATCTAAACCAGCTGGATTCCTTCACCCCCCCCACAAACACACCCAGGTTAAGGCCAATACAGGCTGGAGAACAATAAGGAGAGGGTGATTTATAGCTCTTTAATCTTGCCTTTAGGTAAGAAAGCAGGGACAGGAACTGAAACAGCACAGCCTTTTATGGGCAGTAGGAGTATTATCAATGACACTGGTAGGCCTGATCCCCGACAGCGACAAGACAGCCTTCAGGGAGGAGGTTGGAGCCCTGGCAGAGTGGTGCCTGCATAACAACCTCTGCCGGTGTCTGAGGAAGGCCTGGATGATCATCACAGACTCCGGTCACCCGAGCCACAGACTGTTCACTCAGTTACGATCTAGATTATTTTATTCTACTTTTTATTACTACTTGTTATTTTGGGACTTTTGTATTTGGCATTTGATTCTTAATTAACATTGTTATTGATTCTTGATTAACATTGTTATTGTACTGCATTGCTGAGTTGAGTTAGCAAGCAAGCATTTCACTGTATCGTGTGCATGTGACCAATTGAGTAGATTTGATGTTAATGGGGAGGGTAATACATTGAACAAATTTGTAGGTGTTTCTTGTGCGAACAAAAGTGCAAACTGGTAAAATCTCTTCACTACCTGAATAAGCCTAGACACTAAAATGAGAATTAGAACAAAAAACAACAACAAAAAAACAAGGCACAATACAATTGAATACAGAAAAAAACACACCTTAGCCTTCTAACATTTTAATATTCTGGCCTACATAGTTAATAACATGAAAGTACAATAACAATAGAAATCCCCACAGCCTGACCCTAACACGGAACCCAAACCGGCTGCGCGCGTGCACCATTGTGCGCCATCGTGCGCCATCGTGCTTAAATGTATTTTGTCCCCCTACACTAAACGCAATCACGACACGCAGGTTAAAATATCAAAACAAACTCTGAACCAATTACATTAATTTGGGGACAGGTCGAAAAGCATTAAACACATATGGCAATTTAGCTAGTTAGCTTGCACTTGCTAGCTAATTTGTCCTATTTAGCTAGCTTGCTGTTGCTAGCTAATTTGTCCTGGAATGTAAACATTGAGTTGTTATTTTACCTGAAATGCACAATGTCCTCTACACTGACAATTAATCCACACAAAACGGTCAAACTAATTGTTTCTAGTTATCTCTCCTCCTTCCAGGCTTTTTCATCTTTGAACGTATATGGTGATTGGCATCTAAACTTTCATAGTATTACCACGACGACCGGCAACAAAGTTCATCTTTCAATCACCCATGTGGGTATAACCAATGAAGAGATTGCACGTGGGTACCTGTTTCTATAAACCAATGAGGAGATGGGAGAGGCAGGACTAGCAGCGCGATCTGCGTCAGAAATAGAAATGACTTCTATTTTTCTATGCAGACGCTCGTTGACGCGCACGAGCAGTGTGTGTGCAATAATTGAATAACATAGATTCCTGCATTTATTTTGCAACGCTCTCCCCACGCGGTGTGAGTGGTGTAGTTAGGGTATCAGTCAGCAGTTCTCAAACTAAGGGTATACAAATGAGGTCGCTGGAGAAAAGGGGTCGCAGTTCTCAAACCTGATATAAAAATGAGGTCGCAGGAGAATTTCAAAAATCCAAAGAAAAATGTATACACCCCCCCCCCCCCCACACACACACAAACACAAATATATACCCTACATGACCAAAAGTATGTGGACACCTGCTAGTCAAACATCTAATTTCAAATTCATGGGTATTAATATTGAGTTTGTCCCCCCTTTACTGCTATAAAAGCCTCCACTCTTCTGGGAAGGCTTTCCACCAGAACATTGCTGTGGCGACTTGCTTCCATTCAGCCACAAGAGCATTAGTGAGGTTGGGCACTGATGTTGGCGGTTAGGCCTGACACGCAGTCGGCGTTCCAATTCATTCCAAATGTGTTCAATGGGGTTGAGGTCATGGCTTTGTGCAGGCCAGTCAAGTTCTTCCACACTGATCTCAACAAACCATTTCTGTATAGACCTCACTTTGTGCACAGGGGCATTGTCATGCTGAAACAGGAATGGGCATTCCCCAAACTGTTGCCATAAATTTGGAAGCACAGAATCATCTAGAATCTCATTGTATGCTGTAGCGTTAAGATTTCCCTTCACTGGAACTAAGGGGCCTAGCCAGAACAATGAAAACAGCCCCAGACTATTATTCCTCCTCCACAAAACTTTACAGTTGGCACTATACATTCGGGCAGGTAGCGTTCTCCTGTCATCCGCCAATCCCAGATTCGTCTGTAAGACTGGCAGATGGTGAAGCGTGATTCATAACTCCAGATAATGCATTTCTACTGCTCCAGAGTCCAATGAGAGCTTTACACCACTCCAGCCAACGCTTTGCACTGCGCATGGTGATCTTAGGCTTGTGTGCGGTTGCTTGGCCATGGAAACCCAGTTCTTGAAGCTCCCGAAGAACAGTTCTTGCGCTGACATTGCTTCCAGAGGCAGTTTGGAACAAGGTAGTTAGTATTACAACCGAGGACAGAATATTTTTACGCAGTACGCGCTTCAGCACTCAGTGGTCCCGTTCTGTGGGCTTGTGTGGCCTACCACTTCATGGGTGAGCTTTTGTAGCTCCAAGACCTTTCCACCTCACAGTAACAGCACTTACAGTTGGCCGGGGCAGCTCTAGCAGGGCAGAAATTAGACGAACTGACTTGTTGGAGAGGTGAAATCCTATACCGGTGGCACGTTGAATGTCACTGAGCTCTTCAGTAAGGCCATTCTATTGCCAATTTTTGTCTATGAAATTGCATGGCTGTGTGCTCAATTTATACACCTGTCAGCAACGGGGTGGCTGAAATAACCAAATCCACTAATTTGAAGGGGTGTCCACATACTTTTGTGTATATAGTGTATATTGTAATATCTTCTTTGTATCTCAAAATCATTGAAATGTGCTTAACCTTAAAAACCTAAATGAAAAGTATTCAATTCTAACGATGAAATTGAGCCAGGGAGTGCCCTTAGACCATGGGAAAGGCCACACTTGAATCATTCCAACGGTGAATGGCTAGGCCCACTATGCTGTGAAACCACACACTATAGCAGAGACTTTGATTTTACCGGCTGCAATGGATATGGTGAAAACAATGTGTGGGGAGGCAGAGGCAGAGGCACAGAAACACACATCAATACTGTTGTCAAAGATAACACTGTTAAATTAAGAAGTTACAGTGCCTTGCGAAAGTATTCGGCCCCCTTGAACTTTGCGACCTTTTGCCACATTTCAGGCTTCAAACATAAAGATATAAAATTATATTTTTTTGTGAAGAATCAACAACAAGTGGGACACAATTCTGAAGTGGAACGACATTTATTGGATATTTCAAACTTTTTTAACAAATCAAAAACTATACTTTCGCAAGGCACTGTATGCTATTGCTAGCAATCAAGAGGAAACTCTGACTGAACGACTCAAACACCCTGGCTTATGTTCTCCAAATGGATGTTAGCTGTGAGGGCCGAGTTGCCCACGCATTGACTTTTGTTCCCTATACATTTCGGGGGATGCTATTCACAAGGACATATTGTTCTTTCTCACGATTCCAGAGCATGAAACGGCATAGAGGATTTCAGTGTGCTGCATGGCAGTATTGATGAAAACAGATTCCATATGGGATTGAATGGTGGGCTTTTGCAAAGATGGGGCTCCATCTACGGCGGGACGGCAGGCAGGCCTCTGCACTCTGGTTATGAATGGATCTCCCTCTGCCATATGGACCATTGTATGATATACCGAGAGCAACTGGCGGCAAAAGAGCTGAGCACAGAATTTACTGCAGCAGGTAACTTTAATTGTAAACTACATCAAACCAGGTCCTTGTACTTGTACACCTGTTCAGAAAACTACATGAAGATATTGGATCAGAGCATGACAATGTTCTATTTCACATTTTGGAAAGATTTTTCATATTAAGAGAGGTACTGTCATTCACAACGGATCTAAAGAATACAGACTTGGTTGACTTTCTGTGTAATTAAAAGAAAATAACCGAAAACAGCATCAGTAAGTGTCCCACACGAGTGATGACTGTTTACCTCCAACGCTTCGAAGAGCACTTTGGGACTTACTGTACTTCCCAATTCGTTTGACTGTGACCCTGGCTCAGTTGACATGCTGGTAAGTGAAATTGAACCGCTGATGAACTGTTATGTGACCGAATGCTGAAGACAATGCATTCAAGTTCACTACAGAGGTGTTTTGGTTCCTGACTCAAAGGGAATACCCTACCGTCTCCCTCTGAGCATTAATGGTCGAGTTCAAAACAACTGGGAACTATGAACTGGGAACTCGGAAATGTCCGACTTCAGTGCGTTGAAGACAACTAGGAACATGGAAAGAAAAGTGCTCCAACTGGCAATTCCAATTTTCTAGAGCTCCAACTTTCGGACCTAACAATCACTGACGTCATGATTTGACCTCGTACTTTTCTGAGTTCCCAGTTGTCTTGAAAACACCATAAAACTCATGGTAGGCTACTCTTCGCCACCTAATATGTGTGTGAAGCTGGTTTCAGTGCTCTCGTCTGCATTAAAACCAAATATTGATCCAGGTTGGATGTGACAGCAGAGATGCGGTGTGCGCTGTTGACCACGTCCCCTGACTTTGAGTAGCTCCGACTCGACATGCATCAAACACATCCATCTCATTAGTGGTGGTGAGATAAGATACGTTATGTCAGACTAACTTGCAATTGACTGTCATTAGCCCCACATTAAAAGTATGTGATGGTGAGTTGAGAAGACAATCAGAAATACTGTTAGAATGTTATTCAATTGACTGCCATTAGCCCCAAGTAAAAAAGTAAACATTGGCTGTTAATTACATCATTTTACATAATTTTTCACATGATTGGGGGTTGCAAGAATTTTCAGATATCAAAATTAGGTTGTGGGCCAAAAAGTTTGAGAACCCCTGCCCTAAGTTGTCCTCACAGCATCCTGCTGTTTGAACAGCGTTGAGTTTACTCAATAAGGCACAATCAGCAGGGGCTACTGGCTATTCTGGACATGAATCATACCTCATCAGCATCAAAGTTTTCACAAAGTCGTTGGAAGGAAAATCAAAACAATGCATCTTCACTCATCAACTCCAGTATTGGCAGAATAAAATCGATACGGTAGTCTGTGATAAGTAGGGTCTACAATAAGTATACAGAACTGCATTTGCTGGAAAGCTGCTCAGTGAATTACTGCAAGATTTTAGCAAAACAAAGCAGAAATATATTTGAAGCAGATATTTACACCTTTCATTACATTGTTTGGCTTTACTTTAAAGTGATTGCATCTGTCACAAATGTAAACTTTTATCCAGGTGACATAGTGAACTCTCTAGGGCTGTGTTTACACAGGTAGCCCAATTCTGATATTTTTGACCAATTCAATCAGTGCTGAAAAATATCTGATGTGAAAAGATCTGATGTGATCGGGGAAACAAATCAGAATTGGTCTGCATGTGTTAACGCAGCTTAACAAATGTTTCCAGAGACCTAACATCCAGCAGTTCTTGAGATCGCTGCGCTCCTAACGTGGCTTTGAGACCAAGATTTTCTTTACCACTGTTGTTGTTTTTTTCTCCTGCTATGACTCCTCTTGATATTTCGAACAACCTGTTGAGAAAAAAAACATGTGAATAAAATGTTCGCACTTTGGAGAAAAAACAAGAGGATGTGGTGGCAACTGCTGAGAGGTCACGCTTTGAGAGTAAATGTCACCTCACAGAGTGGATCTCCTGTCTATTGAATCATCTCACCTACAATATTAAAGACCCAATGCAGAAGTTTTTATATCAATATCAATTTTTTATGGGTAGCAATTATGCACCTTTCTTTCCATTAAAATAGGAAAAAATATGTTTGTTTTTTTGCAAAAAAAAATATTTCTCAAGCAACAATTTTGCTAGGGCTGTCTGGAATTGGTCTGAGTGGGGAGGGGAACATTTAAAACGAGCTGTTATTGGCAAAGATGTTTGGAACTCTCTTTGTTATTGGTCTATTAACCAATTTACAGAATGGTGATATCACCATGGAAAGCCAAAACTCCCATCCATGCAAACCTGCTGATTAGAAGGTCCTGTGTAGATTGTATTTTAAACCAACAACTATCAGGAAATAACACTGATTAAATATTTTCATAGTTTTACAGTGTTAGCTTCATCAGCTGTTGTACAATATGATATAAAATACAGAAAAAAAACATAATTTTGACTGCACTGGGCCTTTAAAACCCCTGCCTTTATGGAGTTTTGATAGTTCTCTGTCATGACAACCACAAGTAAGATGCCTCCACACTCACTAGTTTATGTCAATGTACCTATGGTACATTTGAGGAGGTAATATTTGAGAATATCCAGTAATGTAGCCTAACAGCTACAGTGGGACAAAAAGTATTTAGTCAGCCACCAATTGTGCAAGTTCTCCCACTTAAAAATTCATTAAAAATCCTACAATGTGATTTTCTGGATATTTTTTTCTTCTAATTTTGTCTGTCATAGTTGAAGTGTACCTATGATGAAAATTACAGGCCTCTCTCATCTTTTTAAGTGGGAGACCTTGCACAATTGTTGGCTGATTAAATACTTTTTTGCCCCACGGTATATATTCTACCACCATGAAACCAAATAGGGCTAATAAAGGCTATACAGAAAATATATTTGAATGTGAAGAATATTGATTTACCCCCATAGAGATGAGACACAGAGCGATTTTGACAAGGCCCAGAATCAAGAATCCACATAAAGTCCATATGACAGAGACCTCAACCAATTGTATGAGACACATTGGGGTAGTGTAAGTCACGTTCTGCCATGCTGTCACTGCCACTGTAGTATGGATCACACAATCTGTGGATATATGATAAGAGTTAAGAAGACCAGGAAAGATACAGTATGCTCACTTTCATGAGTTATTCTCTGGCCTGTACTGTCCCATGCAACCTGGATTTTTGCCTGGCCCAGTGGCTTTTATGGTGATTAAAGCAATGTATCCAAACAATCAATGAATCAACCCTCATTGTAACCAAGGTTATAGTACTATCAATTTCCATATCCTACTCTATGTCAAACCAAAATAGCGAGTAACAGTTTACCTGTAGATACATTGAGGGTGACCTTTGAATCTCTGTTAGTCTGTCCTATGTTGGCCCTGATGAGACACTGGTATGTCCCTGCATCCTCAGGCCTGGCTCTGGGAAGAACTAGACTGTCCATTGGTCCAAACCTAGCAGGTCGGGGAAATCTAAAGGGATATGGCTTCTCACCGTTACTTCTTCTGATAATACCAGTCTGGTTGTTCAGCTAAATATAGAGAAAAAAATAATGTATTTATATTGATCTATTCTGTTACTGTATCAGAGGAATGGATCCAAATTACCCACTGGGCAAAAACTGGTTCAATCAACGTTGTTTCCACGTAATTTCAACACATTTTTTGATGATTTCAAGTTGAATTCACGTTAGTTGACAGCTCAACCAAGTGTAAATCAAAACTAAAAGTTGAACTGACATCTGTGCCCAATGGGTAGATTTAATGTCTCATACAGGAGGGAGTTTTTTAAGCCTTCTCTCAGTGAAAAGAAATGCTCTAACCTAATAACAACACTGTATTTAATATGTAATATTTGACACTAGTCAAAACAAATACAAAAATAATATTTGCCATTACAGTACAAAATTGTATACATGTTTTTATTTAAAAGATTAACTAATAACCTGCTCACATCATCAACGAATACCCAAATGAATGTCTTTGAAATAGAGATATTCACTGATGATAAGCTAATAATACAGTACCTATCATGGCATACTGTAGCCTACCTTATACCATGTAACAGATCGATAGCTCTTATCCTGGACAGCTTCACACTTCATAGAGACATCTTCATTGCATTCTGCTTGGATTATTAGTAGACTATCGGATAGGGCTAAACTGGCCATCACATACACTGCTATAACAAACAAATCAAATCAAAAACACATAGAAGACAACTTTTAAATCCGAGTGAGAAGCAAGTGAGTTTGTTTTGAACTGTAACATTTTTATTTCACAATTATGTCCCACGTGAAAATTCTATTTAATTGTACATTCTGACGCAAATAACCTTCCAACCATCTAGGCCTGCCTTTAATGAGGGCATTGTCAAAACCATCGATATGATAATAATGTAGCAAATTCACACTTACCCCAACCCAAATCAGCATAGTGATATATCTTATGCATCTTCAGTAGAAGTTATGACTTGAAGACCTGCTCTACAGTAGCAGGTAATCATACAATTGTAAAAAGGTAGTGGGAAGTTGTGAGAGGTCGGCTAAGGTTAGGTTATAGCCTATATATATTTTTTTTTCCAAAGAGCTGTTTAAATCGAAAGAATAGCTTCCTCTTCTCTAAAATGTCACAGATGCCCATACATGCATGCACGCATGCGCACACACACACACACACACACACACACACACACACACACACACACACACACACACACACACACACACAAAAACACACAAAGACAGTGCCAAAGAGAAAAGTGGCTATATCATGCCATCATGTGGCAGTTATGTGTAAATGGTGTTTGATTCAATTAAATGCTTTTTACAATAGTTAAAATACAGACTATGGATTTATTACTTGCTTTGATAAACCAGCAAGAAAGCAAGCTAAGCAACCCAACTCCCTCCACTCAGGAGTTATCATGATACAGAGCAGTCAACAGGCTCACTTCAAACACATACAGTAAGAGACTGTCTCATCCTGTTGTTTTCATCCAGAGGTCCTCCCCATTGTCTCTCCTTTTTGGTATGTGTCACTCTTGTTGATGAAAGAGGTAGTGAGATATATGAGTTATTATTAGGCAACTGACTTTATGGAAAAGGGAAGAGTGAGGTCTTTGGATTCCAACCATCTGGATTAAACAATGCCTTCTTCAGGAGATGCTGACACAATGAGCAACAGGGAGGGAGGGAGGTGTAGCAAGCTGCTGCTGAGGACCAAATAAGATCAACGGAAGCTTGGCCGCTTCCTATTGAAAGCTGGTCATGGCAGCTGTGAGTGTTTATACATTTGTAAGAAGTGGTGATCTTGGAGATGATTGCTTAATGATGGATAGGTTCATTTGGATTTTTAGGCTCATTCCTACTAGACATCAGCATGTGTAAAAGGAATGTAAACTCTTCTCTTTATGCGTATTCTGACCTTGAATTTAAGCATGAGAATAGCATGCTATTCACTCACAATTTGTTTTAGGTGGAGATGGAATAAATGAAGGTGTGGCTGAGGTGTGTCTACTGATACGCCATATTCTGACCATTACTTATTTCCCTAATAATTCCACCACATTTACATGCGAGGAAACCATGAATAAGGTGTAGCGAACCTTCCGGTTCAAAGTAGAAAAAGCATGTACTAATTATTTTTCTATACACATCACACCATTCTTCATGCACTGTAATTTACAACTTGGTAAGAGTTATTGATAAGAAGAGGTAAATTAGTAACAATTTGAACCCGACACATGGCGCAATACTTGGTTGTGTCATCACACAGTTCTATGGTTAGTACGGGAAATAGACATGGGTATAGTCTACTATTGTACACTATTCTCCCTATTATAAATGTATATACACTAATCTCCCAACATTACCATGGGTTAAAGAACTGAATGTGGCAATTTTCAGAATGAACCAAACCACTGTTTTCTTTATTTCGTGCATAAAGGCTGTTCAAAACATTTTTTTTATGATTCATGAATACCATCCTAACCCTAACCAGAGATCAGAGTATTTTTTATCAAATAGATCCCCTGAACGCAGCTCACTCTCCAGATCCCAATCACCTGAATACTGATCACCCGCTTACACACCTGTATGTCATTTACAGACAGTATTTAGATGTGAGGTATTGTTTGTTTTGATACACAGTCTATTCGGACCACTATTCATTTCCATATTAGACCTCCTGTGTATCATATTTTTTGGCTGTTCACACTAACAATGTTTTTTTAACCTATTCCCTGACTGTACTTTTGCCTATCAGATTTCCTGTCATCAACCCCTTGCCTGATCTCCCAGACTACGTTATTAGCTTTTTCCCTGCCTGTACTGTTACCTTTTTGGATTCCCTGTGTATGACCTTCTGCCTGTCCCTGGACCCTGCTACCTGCCTTCTCCTGTGGTCCTTCACTAAATAAACACCTGTTGCACCCTGCACTTGAAACCAGCACTCTGTCTCCCATCATACTCATTACATTAACCTACCAATTGGTGCTTAAACAGAGACAATATGCATATATTTAGATGGATTTCTTTCATTAATACCTAATATTCTGAACCCGTTCTCTCGATAAATTCTATTGAGTCTGTCAACAAAATTCTAAAACTTAAAGGTACAACGTATTGACTTAAGATAAATGTATTGAAAACCCTATTGAATGAAAACTTCATGAGTCTCCTGGCCAGGAAGTGGGAGGGATTTCAGAGGTTGAATTGCATTACAATTACATATTCAGCCGCACAAGGGAACCGTACCTGCAAAGCCCTTTACGCACCTTCATAAGGTAAGTCTGAATACCAACCAGGAGAAGTGCATAGGAAAGGCATCATTTCCTGAGTCAGAATTGGGCTCTTTGTGATTTAAGTCATTTAAAAGTTATGTCATGTTATAATTGCTTTCATATTGCTCAATGCCTTGAGAAAATGTACTGCTATAAAATAGAATGGAATATTCCAATCCACTTGGTCTAACAAATATGTTCCCAATTATTTTGATGATGAGGCTAGTAACACTGTCAAAATAATCTTTCCCTCGTTGGACCGCGCCAACGTCCAGATGTTCTGATGTTATGGTCAGTAGGACGCATCTTATTCAAGTGCTGTGGAATGTGCTGCAACTGATACAATATTTCAGTGTGTGCAAAACAGAGGACATCCTCTCAACTGCTGCAAAGGAGAATTCCCAAAGATTTTAAAAATATTGATGTAGTAAGTTGCATATAGTCTAAAAACAGTCATTGCTAAATTTCCAGAAGGGTGGAAAGTGTTAACCTGATCCTCCATATTCTGTACTGTACACAGAGTGTTGCAAACTACAGTTAATCCCCAAGGTTGTTAGGGTGCCCAGCTGCAAGTGTAGGGCTCCATGTTTCTGTCAACGAGGTTGTTCATTGCTCACTCTCTGGCCCCTGATTGAGGATATCCTCTGAGTGTTTGCCTTTGTGCTGCAATGAAATAAGCCAATGGTTCCTCTCTAGGTCTCCAGCAGGCCTAGCACCTCACACAGCTGGGACACTTTCCCATGTGGCACACACACACCATCCTGGTCTCACAAGACATGTAAACATTGTCTGACACACATTTCTTGCAGCTCATGCAAAACTTTTACTACATTTTCACATTAGAAGATACAAATTGTTTCATGAAATAATCCAACCATGTTACTTGTGTGGCAGACAGTATGACATCATTATCTTGGTCTAAGCCAAGTTCTACTCCCAACTCACCAACTCATCATTTCGCTGACATGGAAAAGAAACAGCATCTTTCATAATAGTTCATCATTTGATGAGGATTAAATTGCTTCATATTTTGAACAGGTCAGTGTGAGCACACACAAGCCTGTCTCACATTGCACGATTGTTTTTACAAGAAAGCATTGTCTTGGAGTGACTGTTGCCAACTTCTCACCTCTGCCTCTGGGCCTGGATACTGAGGGTGGGTCACAGCAACCAGTGCCAGAGTAAAGCAACACTAGGATAGCCTGTATTGTTCCGCAATAACCTTCTCTGGGAATTCCTCTGCTTTTCCCCTCCACCCCCTCACACACACACACACACACACACACACACACACACACACACACACACACACACACACACACTACAACCTCACCTGCCAAGCTCAGCAGCAAATGAAAACAATGATTCCTGTGTAAATATGCTCATGGGAGGGTACTGCTACAGACATGACCTGTTATTCAGGCAGCCTATCTCCTGCAAAACCTCATCTGCATGGTCAGACAGAATTCCTCCTTCTTCTCCGGAAAAGTTTGTCGTAAAAGATTAGAAGTGAGGGGGGTACATCCAAATCTCTGAATGGGAGAGCCAAAACGCATGTCTGACAGCCATTAATATCTCTGACATGCAGGTTGAGCAAAAGGACATCTCCCCTGTCAATGGATATTTGAAATATTGTGAAATAGTGTTTATTTCACGCTGCGGGCCTGCTTGGAAAGGATGTGGTTAAAATATTAGCCCTGCACACTATTTTTTCAGCTAGAGCTCTTTAGCAAGGCCCTCTGGATTACACATGTCTGGAGGTAAGCACATGGCAGGGAATTGGGGCAAAGCTCCCTTATGGTGTTGAAATAACCCTGCACTTCCTACCCTTTTCTGGATCAAATGTTTTAGTTTTTCTTGTGGGGGAGATGATTATATATCAAAGTGGTCCATACACAAAAAGTTATTTTTGTTTTTAATATACTGGACTCCTACAGATCTTAATTTGATCACTCTGATGTTGCTGAGAATTTTCTTGCTTAGCAGGAAATGCAAATGTTTGTGTAATCAAGGTTAATTTTTAGAAGCCTTTAAAATGCCATCTAAACTTCATAATTTCCATGTCAGACTTGATTTGCTTTAACGTAAGATGTATCAACCCTTACAAAAAAATTACCATGAATTATAATCCACATAATAATTCACATTTCCTGTTGCTGCAGGATTATTTTATTGCTGTAGCAAACTGGCCCAAATTAAGATCCTACATCTGGATAATGGTATTCACCAGAACTGATAACACACCATTGTTTGGGGGGTGACTCTCTTTATCCACCTGATTGTGCATCCTTATGATAATAGTACCTGATTGCATGCTCTGTATTCTGATGTCCTCCTCAGTTCTCCTTCAGTCCTTCAGTCCTAGTTCATAAGTATGATGAAAATTGCTCTCTTCATAAGTGTTAGGTAAAAGCTCACCATTCCAGCCTTATGATATGTGCCACCCATACAATTATGTCCCTTTTCACTAAACTGCTGCCATATTAACTTTCATAGAAAGGTTGATTAACTGACGATCATATGACACGCTTGAACCCAAGCTACACCAATAGGAGAAAGCTGTGTCTGGTTATAGTCAAGTTTTCTGTGCCCCTTGCTTTTGTGGAGAATCCACTGTATGCATGATGAGTAAAGTGTTTGAGTTGACATAAGTTATATCTATACAAATCAACTGCAAAAAGAATCACTTCTTACAGTAAAATCACTGAAAAAGATGTTGCTGAAAGTGACTGAGTGCTTTTCTACAGTTTTTTCCGCTCTCCTTCACAAACAATAGAACACATATGCAGACCATTTTTCATCTCAGTTGTCAAAGTGAGAGGAGGTGGAAGTGCTGTCTAGCTCCATTTCACCCCTGCTGAAAGTCTTCCTGTAGGAAATCTTTGGGGGGGCAACACAAAATAAAATATAAAACTTCCCCTGTAGGTCCCCAAGGCAGGTACATCCTTGCCCGTTTTTCATACAAATTAAACCACATCCACAGTGGACTTTCTTATTCTGCTGCCTATGCTTTTCTCCTGTTCCCTCTTATGAGTTATCATCAATTTCTCCCTGTCATCCCTGGAAAAGCCTGCGGAATTTGTTGGTTTGAAAACACACTTTTTCGTTCATTCAGGCATTACCGCAGGGAGCCGTACATCTGGGTCCCACTGCCGGATGATGTCAAGACTGCTGCTGACCCAAGGCCTGCCGCACAGAGAGTAGTTCCAAGAGGTCAGCTGTGCGTGTTTTTTCTTCCTGTGCCTCTGTGACATCTTCCTGCTGGAGGGAGCCTCATGGGAGCCATTTGGGGAGGCCTGGGCCCAGAGCACGAGGGGCTGAGCACAGCAAATTCTAATTAGTCACTGACAGGGCAGGTGGGGGGAGGAGGAGAGGAGATGGACTTGGACCCGGACCCCCAACCTGCCTGGACCGTTTACTGGCTAGAAATGTACTTTCCATGTACCCTGTCTAACACCAGGGATCCTTCCTTAACCATAGGAGGCTCTGCTGCACTCTGATCCATCTGCAATCTCATTCAAAGTGATCCTAGATAGGAGCAAGTGTGAGCACTGAGTTTGTGTGTCTATGTGTCTCTGCCTGCTGAAACCAACATATGGAACCGTCCTTGGAAATATCTCTCTTGATAGCCTAAAGTTTAGAGTTCATGCAAAGATAGAGAGATGCGGAACAGATTCAAACTTAACCAGGGCACGGCATTGGGGTACAATATCCCAATACCACGTGAAGACTATTCCTATATTTCAACAGCATGGCCCGAACTCTGACTTCAAATCAACAAGGTCTCCTTCCACTTCTTTAGCCTCTTGCTCCACAAAGACCTCCAACCTCTTAACCCCCCTCCTCCTCCATTGGGTTCACTGCAGTAATTTATACCTCTGACATCCCAACAGCTGTGTCAGTGTCTCGGAGCAGAGTGCAGGCTACTATTTGTTGTGACTAATTGATAGCAGACTTCAAATAAAGCAACCGTGAGATTTGCAAGAACACACCAGTCAATGACACAAGAAACCCTGATCCTTAGCTAAGGCTCTGCAGAATTCACAAACAACTTCTTGGAAAAGCTATTGCAAACAATGGAATGAGAATCACGAGAGAGAGAGAGAGAGAGAGAGAGAGAGAGAGAGAGAGAGAGAGAGAGAGAGAGAGAGAAGAAAAAAAGAGAAAGAGAAAGAGAAAAAGAAAAAGAGAGAAATAATTTTTAGATTGAGTCCCTGATTTTTAAGCTCTCTTTATACTTGTCGCTAACATGCGTCCTTAATCCTGATCTTGTCTTTTTACACTTAAAAGATCTGATCAAAATCAGTTCACAATATGTCTTTTAATCGTCTACACCTGTCTGAAAATGTGGGCACAATCAGAAAGTTGACATGATCAGGTCACAAGACGCGTGTCACCCAGGTCATAGACTATTCTCTCTGCTACCGCACGGCAAGCTTTGCCAGAGTGTCAAGTCTAGGACCAACAGGCTCCTTAACAGCTTCTACCCTCAAGCTATAAGACTGCTGAACAAGTAATCATATGGCCACCCGGACCCCTCCCTTTGTTTTTACACTGCTGCTACTCACTGTTTATTATCACTTTACCCCTACCTACATGTACAAAATAACTCGACAAACCTGGACCACCGCACATTGACTCGGTATCGGTACCCCCTGTACATAGCCTCGTCATTGTTACTTTTGTTACTTTCATTTTAATTTGACTATTTTTACTTTAGTTTATTTAGTATATATTTCCTTAACTCTTTCTTGAACCTTTATTGTTAGTTAAGTGCTTGTAAGTAAGCATTTAACGGTAAGGTATCTGTTGTATTCGGAGCATGTGACAAATAAAATTTGAGTTGATGTTAGCACAAGGTATAAACAGGGCTTACAACTAAGACTGAAATACAACTTGGATTAAAATCTTATTAAGGATATCCAGATAAAACTTAACTGTATGTCTGTATGTTATGACACTTTCATATATACCGTAGGTACTTTAGAGTAAATACATTTTGAGAGGTTTATCCATGATCTTGTAGATGTAGATGGCTCCTTTCTCCTTCTCTTTCTTGTTTAACTGTCAAGGCAACATAAACCTGCCATTTGAAGTATTCATTGGCATGCCTATTGGACATGCATCCAGCTTGAAAACCATGTCTCCCAGCTTCATCCTCTTGATGATATTTAAATGTATTTTGTACTCTCAAAATTTGGACAATTTATCCAATTGTTTTGTTTTGAATGCAGTAAATGCTCTTGGACCATACCGTACACACACATACATGCATTTTCCTTATATGGTTACTTTTACTCTTACTACATTTGCACACACTGTATATAGATTGTTCTATTGTGTTATTGACTATACGTTTGTTTATCCCATGTGTAACTGTGTTGTTTGTGCTATTGCTTTATCTTGGCCAAGTCACAGTTGTAAATGAGAACTTGTTCTCAACTGGCCTACCTGGTTACATAAAGGTGAAATAAAAATAAATAAAAATACAGATGTAGGATCTTAATTTGATCACCCTGTTGCAGGAGAACTTTCCTGCAATGCAGCAAATGTAAAACTTGTAGTGTAGTTGAGGTTTAACAAGAGTTCTGAAGTTGATTTTTCCTTACGAAAAATGTGTTAACCCCTACAAAAATGTAAATTAATTGTAATCCACATAATATTTCACATTTCCTGTTGCTGCAGGATTATTGTCCTGCTGTAGCAAACTGGCTCAAATGAAGATGCTACATCTGTACTACCTCCAAAGGTTTTATATTGTAGTTTAACATATGTATATTTTTGTTTGCAATCAATACGCTACCCTACATGCTTTAATTGTAAATGTTGTTTTAGTCAAGTAACATTTTCTTATAACATTTTAGCATTGTATCCTGACTGACTGCCTGTTCCCTGCTCTGACACAGAGGTTGCCATGAGATAATCCTTAGCGATAGAAATAAGCACTGAAAAATCCTCCAATCTGTCTCTAATCTCTAATCCTTTCTTTCTGTGGCTGGCAATGAACTAGACAAGGAATCAACTGATTTGGTATGCCATATGATTGAGTGTCTTTTAATTCACTTTTGATTGAAAATAGACAAAACTGTAACAATAGAGAAGAAATCGACATACATGAAGTTAAAAGGAAAGAAACTAATGCTTAGAAAGGGAAATTTAATTTAGATAAAAAATATATTTTATTTCAAAATGTAATACATGTAACAACACAAATATCACACAGATATAAAAATCTATAAATTCTCTATCAATAAATGCACTGCATTTTTTAAAGGCTTCACATATTAGGCCTTGTTTTCTTCCATTGCCTTTCCCTCAAGTATAAATAGTCTCTGGTAACATATTCTCCAGGATGATGAATATGGTTCTGTTATGACTGGCTTTCAGTGTTCCCTGAGTTGTGAATGGGTAGTTGTGGTTCTGGTTGCTGTGGTTTATTGTCTGGTCTTCTATCTGCGGCTCATCCTCAGTGAACCAATACCCCGCATCTCTTTGCCATCATTAATCTGGAAAAAATAAAGAACATTTTAGGGGACAACGGATAAGTGAACAATTTCCACTTGGCACTGTATATCACTACAACTCCAAGCAGCAGCAGCAACAACAACTGCAACAACAACAGCAACAACAATATTATAAGGTATAAAGTATATGACAATAATAATAATAATGATGATGATGATGATGATGATGATGATGATGATGATGACAATACAGTACAAGCTACAATAACTTTGTTTATAACAAGTACATTACATAAATGTAATAATAATCTGTAATAAAGGTGTATTGAATATTGCATTAGACATACATTTACATCCACTTAAAAACATGCAAACAATGAATGTTTTCTTTTTCAAAATAATAGACCGTTCTATATTCTAAATATTTTATTCTTCAAAAAGGATATTACTTTAAACATTAGCAGGGGAAGAAACAGGCGTCATCTTAGCACACTGAATAACACATGTAATTAAAATATATTGTAAAAATTTGAAATGCATCAATGCGCTCCTGAGAAAATGTGCATAAAAGTTTCCTTTTATGCGCGCGCTACGAGCACATCTCGAAACATAATATATAGCACATAATATTTATTCCTTCGACTTCGGAATGGCATTCAAAACAAATAATTGCAACATATGACAACAGTGCAATAGTCGTGTGCCTAGAGACACTAATTGATCGCGTATTTGGCTCACTTTTGGTCATGCTTTCAAACTATTATTTTCTACGCTGACCTAAACTTTTTTCACTTGTGCAGAATAGGATTTAAGAAACGCATAAAATTACCCGCTTTCTTTGGTTGCTCAAACAGAAGGTACAGATGGTGCGAGGCTGCTTTCGACCGCTTTCTCCTTGCACGTAAACCGCGCCAAGACAAGGTTGTCCGTCTCCATTCCCGTCTCCGAGCAGCAGGGTGTTGGCGAGGTGGGAGATATAGCTGGATGCCAAATGAAGCGTCTCAATCTTGGAGAGCTTTCTGTCCACCGGCTCAGTGGGTATAAGAGTCCGGAGTGCAGTAAATGCCGAGTTGACGCTTTGTGTACGGTCGCGCTCCCTGGCATTGGCTGCGTTCCGCTGTTTCACTATTACAACACCGCTGCCTCCCGGTTTTCTGGAAATCCTCCGACGTTTGTCAGCGGAGACGCAGCATCCATAGCTCTGATCCGAGCTACCGTCGCTCTCACTGCGGTTATCCTCGGCCTCGGACATCATACCCAGGTCTGGGTAGCTGATCATATGAGTCGCCATTGGCCGCAACATGGCAAAGGTCATCATCGAAATGTTTTGGTTCTGGGCCTCTAAAACGATGGCCCAAGAAAAAGAGGAGAAACCCCAAACGAAGGACTGTTCTATGCATGCATTTTGGTGACCTAATGTAGACGAGGCCTATGTCTCTAATGTGTAAGCCTAATTATAGTTTCAAGAAGTTGTTGCTTTTGAAATGTCTCGTTTTCGTCAGACCACGTGTTTATTCAATGTCTCGAGCATCTCTCCATAGTGTACTGACCCACCGAGCTCTTATAGCTGGATGGGAGGAGTTGTTCAAGCCATACAATGTTCAGCCTCCAATCGAGATGTAGGCTGCAGCCTAGGCTATACAGTAAAAGCGAATATTTCATAATACATTTTGTAATTGCCTGTACCTTTTCTTACTATTTAATTGTATTGAAAGTATTTTAGTTGTATATTGAAATAAAACATAACAGGCTGAGTAATGGTAATAACGAGAGGCTATTATTGTTTGTGAAAAATAAAGTATTAATTAAAATTATTATATCATAAGATCCTCATGTTAATGATTATTAAGCTATTACATGTTATTATTGCATATGCATATCAAATTTTAAAGTTCGTTTATTTTTACAATTTTTTACTTTACATGATCACTAATGGGGCTTAAGAAGAACTAAAACTTCCCCTCATTATTTACCTTTTTTTTAACTAGGCAAGCCAGTTAAGAACAAATTGTTTTTTTCAATGACGGCCTAGGAACAGTGGGTTAACTGCCTGTTCGTGGGCAGAACGACAGATGTGTACCTTGTCAGCTCGGGGGTTTGAACTTGCAACCTTACGGTTATCAGTCCAACGCTCTAACCACTAGGCTACACTGCCTAGTGTTAAGTGTGTCTGTCCACGAAAGATTAATAGACAGTAATGTATATGCTAAATGTGTGAACATGTTGTTGCTTGCCAAATTGTGAATGTATAACATGATAAATCATTGTTTATTTATATTCATTGATTCATTGCTTATCTCCAGAATTGATTACATACAGAATTTTGGAGGCTTAAAATTTTGAGAGTAGGCCTACTGCTTCTCTCAGTGGCACAAATAGCTTCTGTTAGCCCATTGGATACTGGAGCTGTAGTCCATAAGGTGGAGAGCTTTTGCTAAACACTGCATCGCATAAATGCCAGTGTGCAACCACCCTTCAAATTTGAGTAAAACAATTAGCTAACATTGCTGACACACAATAGGCAATTTCAATTTCAACAATTTCATAAAATAATATAGGCTTAACAATAATATAATATATAATTAACAATTCATCAATTTATTAATGAATAAATGACATAAATATGTACTGTATAAGCTGTCAGATGAGCTATGCCCTAGTATATCAAGTACAGAAATACAATTTTTACGCTTTTTTGGTCAAATGAAAATTCTCGATGTGATTGGGTCTACACCTATTCATAAACAACATCACCCTCAGTAGCTAACCTACTCTCGCCCCATGCTGAGAGGGTTTTCTTGGGGGGGTGGGAGAAAGTGAAGTGTTGAGTAAATAAACGTTGAGCAGATGTCCATGGGTGAACCAGGGACACTCGTCCACTTTCTGGGTCCAGCTTTGACAGTCACCCAAGGGCAGCTTTCACAAACGTGTCCACCACCCCCTGCCTGCCAACCAACACAACAAACCAGCACTATATGCCTCAGCTGCATCAACAATGCTAACACACCAGACCAGACATCCAAGCCCACTTTATAAACTCTTAGGGAAAAAAGGCACTATCTAGAACCTAAAATGGTTCTTCAGCTGTCCCCATAGAACCTTTTGAATAACCCTTTTTGGGTTCCATGAAGTACTCTTTCCGCAGAGGTTTCTATATTGAACCAAAAAGGTTTTTTACCTAAAACCAAAATGAGTTCTACCTGGAACCAAAAATAGTTATCTTTTGGGGAAAGCCGAGGAACCATTTTGGAACCCTTTTTTTCTGAGTGTGTAATGAAGTACTGACTGGGGCCCTTTGAGGATTTATTAGGAGGACAGGGCATGACAAGGACAATGACCCAAAATACTTTCTTACTTTAGTAAGGCCTTATCGTGCCAAGTGGTGTCCTCTGTTGACCCACAATAAGTACATCTTATGTTTAAAGTTGATGTAAATTACTCCAGAAATGTCATATGCTGTATACAAGTCTGTAAATACAGACTCTTCTCCCTACAGACATTTGAAGCAGGGAACTGTACAGGGAGAACTAATTAATGGAGTAATTTAATCTCTGTGGGCAAAAAATATGTGGTAATAAATAAATATATTTTAAATATGCCGTAATTGTCAGTATGTGCAAACCAAACTAGTGTGTCACTAGCGTTACAATCTTACAGAGCCATATGGTGAAAAACCACTTGATGGTTTCATTTCAGAGAGATAAAAACAAAGAGAGTTGCACACTCCACATGTATAACCTCCTAGTAATTTATTGGATAAAAAACACCAATGTTTCAGCATCACTGTGCCTTCGTCAGGGTCATTTAAAAGAAAAAATGCTATATATCCACCTCATTCTCAGAGAAATAAGAAGTACTGCTAGGATTTACACAGTCAAATGTAAAAAAATAACTACATTTTTAATTAAGAAAACTACAAATGATACATGTGACATTACTATTAAAAATAATAATAATGCAATTCAGTAAAATGAGATCTGTATATGAAATCTTTTAATTTTAAATGTTTGTCATTTAGCTGATGTTCTTATCCAGAGTGACTTACAGTAAGTGCATTTATCTTAAGATAGCTAGGTGAGACAAATATACAAATATACTGTACGCAAACATTGATTTCCAGCTATGAAATGGAAATATAGTGTTGCAAAAAATCTATTAATAAAACATATGAGAAGAGTAATATTTTACACACACATGAAGGTACCCATAAGCAATCATTTCTGATGAAATGTTAAGCCATGCTTATGAACAACATTCATTTTTCACAGGATTTCTCAAGACTCTTAATGTCCATCCGGAGGAAGTGTTGACATTTATCCATGGTGGTGAGCTCATTGGTTTCACCCCCTGCAGAGGCCCCTGTTATTCAGCCTGTGGATAACATTGGAACTGAAAATAAGCTTAGTGTCAGAGAAGAGAGAACTTCAAACTGTCTTTATCCATGCTGACCAACATACATATTTTAAAGAGCATCCCTCACTGAGTCTCACTGAACCCTGTAGAAAGGGTCAGGCATAGGAACATACTAAAGATGGACAAAAAGCACATTCATGTGTAGTGTGTATGTTTTCCCATGACTATGTTGTTGTTGTTGCAGATAAGACAAGACTATTTGACACGTATATCTTGCTCAAAATAATATGGCATGGGCTTTGCAATTTAAGTATTTAACTACAGTAGACACCAACTACTTAGTATACGTTTTAAGCCGACTAGATGAAAAATCTGTAGATGTTCCCTTGAGCAAGTGACTTAACTTCTTATGGTTGCAGGGGCAGTATTGAGTAGCTTGGATGAATAAGGTGCCCAGAGTAAATGGCCTGCTCCTCAGTCCCAGTAATATATGCATATTAGTAGTACATTTGGATAGAAAACACTCTGAAGTTTCTAAAACTGTTTGAATGATGTCTGTGAGTATAACATAACTCAAATGGCAGGCAAAAACCTGAGAAGAAAATCCAAACAGGAAGTGGGAAATCTGAGGTTTGTAGTTTTTTAACTCAGTCCTATCGAATACACAGTGGGATATTGGTTATGTTGCACTTCCTAGGGCTTCCACTAGATGTCAACCATCTTTAGAAACTTGAATGAGGCTTCTACTGTGATGTGGGGCCGGATGAGAGCTCTTTGAGTCAGTGGTCTGGCAGAGAGCCAGGTCCTGGTCATGCGCATTTCACATGAGAGCGACCTGCGTTCCATGGCTTTTCTACAGACAATGGAATTCTCCGGTTGGAACGTTATTGAAGATTTATGATAAAAACATCCTAAAGATTGATTCTATACTTAGTTTGAAATGTTTCTACGACCTGTAATATAACTTTTTGAACTTTTCATCCGACGTTCGGCTGGACCTGCACGAGCATTTGGATTTGTGTACTAAACGCCCTAACAAAAGTAGCTACTTGGACATAAATAATGGACATAATCGAACAAATCAAACATTTATTGTGGAACTAGGATTCCTGGGAGTGCATTCTGATGAAGATCATTAAAGGTAAGGGAATATTTATAATGTTATTTCTGATTTCTTTTTTTTCTGAGCGCTGTTCTCAGATTATTGCATGGCTTGCTTTTTCCGTAAAGTTTTTTTGAAATCTGACAGCGGTTGCATTAAGGAGATACTTGTATTTTCATCAACATTTATGATTAGTATTTCTGTAAAATTGATGTGGCTATGCAAAATCACTGGATGTTTTTGGAACTAGTGAACATAACGCGCCAATGTAAACTCAGATTGTTTTATATAAATATGAACTTTATCAAACAAAACATACATGTATTGTGTAACATGAAGTCCCATGAGTGTCATTTGATGAAGATCATCAAAGGTTAGTGATTAATTTTATCTCTATTTGTGCTTTTTGTGACTCCTATCTTTGGCTGGGAAAATGGCTGTGTTTTTCTGTGGCTTGGTGGTGACCTAACATAATCGTTTGTGGTGCTTTCGCTGTAAAGCCTATTTGAAATCGGACAATGAGGTGGGATTAACAACAAGATTACCTTTAAAACTGTATAAGATACATGTATGTTTGAGGAATTTTAATTATGAGATTTCTGTTGTTTTGAATTTGGCGCTCTGCACATTCACTGGCTGTTGTCATATCGATCCCGTTAACCGGATTGCAGCCGTAAATTAACCCTAATTGCCCCTGTAAAAATCTCTGGATAAAACCGTCGGCTAATTTACTATCCCTTTGAAATGCAAGACACAGAAGTGACTTATCTTGCACAGTTTGTACATTTTTCTGGCTTAAAATTAAATAAAAAAAGGTTGGTTAGGAAGGATTGATGGACAGATTCTGAATAAGAGTCTACTCTTAGGGCAAGAACTCATAGGGCAACATATTGTAGATCCATTGTGTTTGTCAAAATTGCTCAAGCTCAGTACATTTGGTTGGGAATCATTGATGGACAGCAATATTCAAATCTGGGCTATGATTTTCAAGCAAATTTAAGCCAGGACTGAGACTGGACCATTCAGGAACACTCAACACCTATTGGAAAGCCATTTTGGTGTACCTTTGGCATTACATTTGTGTAATTGTCCTGCTGAAAATGTTAACTATATCCCAGGGTTAGGTATTCAGAAGACTGAGGCAGGCTTACCTCTAACTTTTCATCTGGGCTTTGATACTTTCATATTTATTTTGATCCTGCAAACTCCCCAGTCCCTTCCAGTAACAAGCATGCCATCACAATACTTGAAAATACAGAGGATCAACAACTTTGCATTCACTCCACATGACTGGCCTGTATGAGAAAGTGAAAAGAAGGAAGCTTATGATAAAGTAACTGTCAATTGTTTACAGATTTGTATGAAACATGAGCTCTAATAATTATAACATGAGTGAAATATTTTTTCTTATTATGTACAGTACCAGTCAAAAGTTTGGACACACCTACTCATTCAAGGGTTTTTCTTTATGTTTACTATTTTCTACATTGTATAATAATAGTGAATACATCAACACCATGAAATAACACATATGGAATAATGTAGTAACCAAAAAAGTGTTAAACAAATCAAAATATATTTTATATTTGAGATTATTCACCATTTTCCTTGATGACAGCTTTGAACACTGTTGGCATTCTCTCAGCCAGCTTCATGAGGAATGCTTTTCCAACAGTCTTGAAGGAGTTCCCACATATGCTGAGCCCTTGTTGGCTGCTTTTCCTTCACTCTGCGGTCCAACTCATTACAAACCATCTCAATTGGGTTGAGGTCAGGTGATTAAGGAGGCCAGGTAATCTGATGCAGCACTCCGTCACTCTTCTTCTTGGTCAAATAGCCCATACACAGCCTGGAGGTGTGATTTGGGTCATTGTCTTGTTGAAAAACAAATGACAGTCCTACTAAGCGCAAACCAGATGGGATGGCGTATCACTGCAGAATGCTGTGGTAGCCATGCTGGTTAAGTGTGCCTTAAATTCTAAATGAATCAGAGACTGTCAACAGAAAAGCACCTCCACACCATCACACCTCCTCCTTCTCCATGCTTCACGGTGGGAACCACACATGCGGAGATCATGCGTTCACCTACTCTGCATCTCGTAAAGACACAGCGGTTGGAACCAAAAATCGAAAATTTGGACTCATCAGACCAAAGGATAGATTTCCACTGGTCTAATGTCCATTGGTTGTGTTTCTTGGCCTAAGCAAGTCTCTTCTTCATATTGGAGTCCTTTAGTGGGGGTTTCTTTGCAGCAATTCAACCATGAAGGCCTGATTTACGCAATCTCCTCTGAACAGTTGATGTTGAGACGTGTCTGTTACTTGAACTCTGTGAAGTATTTATTTGGGCTGCAATCTGAGGTGCAGTTAACTCTAACTTAACTCTGGGTGTTCCTTTCCTGTGGCGGTCCTCATGAGAGCCAGTTTCATCATAATGCTAGATGGTTTTTGCAATTACACTTGAAAAAACGTTCAAAGTTCTTGACATTTTCCGAATTGACTTACCTTCATGTATTAAAGTAATGATAGACTGTCATCTCTCTTTGCTTATTTGATCTGTTCTTGCCATAATATGGACTTCGTCTTTTACCAAATAGGGCTATCTTCTGTATACCACCCCTACCTTGTCAAAATACCACTGATTGGCTCAAACGCATTAAGGAAAGAAATTCCACAAATTAATTTTTAACAAGGCACACCTGTTTTAATTTAAATGCATTCCAGGTTACTATATCATGAAGCTAGTAGAGAGAATGCCAAGCGTGTGCAAAGCTGTTATCAAGGACTGAGGAGTTTGTCAGCATCAAAAGAAATACCAAAGGAGCAAAGCCCAGGTAAACAGTGAGAGGAAACCCTGCCTCAGTCTTCCGAATACTTAACCCTGGGATAGAGTTGTATTCTCCAGCGGGACACTACCACTATGTTGCTGTTACTACCACTATGCTGCTGTTCATTGATTATTGATTGCCATTACCATTAGTATCTAACTATTCATCCTGCTACTGCTCACTAATACTCCTGTTTACATGTATATAATGACTTTGTGATTTTGCTATTGTAAATGTTTGTAGGCTTATTTAGCCAAATTGTATCTATTATCGTACACTATCCATTTTTGTTTTTTAAATGCTATTTTAATATGAGAATTAACCAATGATATGAAGCCATACCCGGCCATGATTACAGACACCTGTGTGTCTTTTGACATTATATAAATGAGTCATCCCGCAGTGTTTGTCATTATTCCCTGATGAAAACAGCTTGTCTGTCGGAACGCTGGACATAAATATTTTTGTATCTGAGCTCCTAGAGTGTGCGGCTCTCCTTTATTTTTTGACATGTATATATTACCATTAGTATATTACCATAAATATTTAAATATTCCTGCTACCAGTTACTTTTCAGCCCTGTTTACATGTATATCCACCTATCACTTCTAAATTAACACCCTAGCACACACGCACACACACCCACCCACCACTTATTCTGTCATATTGTTAAATATATTATTATTATTTATCCTGCTACCAGTCACTTTCTCCTAAATCCCTGCCTACATGTACATCTCTACTTCATATACTCCAGTATAACTACATATTGTACATTTGGTACTGGCACTAACAATGTATATAGCTTCCTCTCTTATTTCTCGTGTTTAAAAATATATGTATTAGTTATAATATTTTGATATTGAATTCTGCACTGTTGGGTAGGGCTTGCATGTTAAGAATTTCACTGTACTTGTGCATGTGACAAATTAGACTTGAATTACACAAATTGTAATGCCAAAGACACACCAGAATGGCTTTCCAAGAGGTGTTGAGTGTTCCTGACTGGTCCATTTGCTTGAAAATCAGAGACAAGGTTTGAATATTTCTGTCCATCAATGATTCCCAACCAAATTTACTGAGCTTGAGCAATTTTTACAAACACAATGGATCTACAATATGTTGCCCTAAGAGTAGAATCTTATTCAAAATTATTCACAGCTGTAACGGCTCCCAAAGGTTCTTCCACCAAGTATTAACTCTGGGGTGTGAAGACATACACAATCAATAGATCTTTGTTTATAAAATTTGTATTAATTAGGATTAAAAAACAAATTAATTCACTTGAAAGAACAGTAGAAAAAATATAATTAAAGACTCCTGTTTGGAGTTGGGTACTGGGAGGAAAATATAAATGATATAGGGTTCTTAAGCTGCATTTTCACATGGAGCCCAAATCTGATATTTTGCCCCAAACTGGTCTGACCAATCTTTTGGGCAAAAGATAAGAATTGAGGTGGCTGTGAGGTCATATTTTTATTTCACAACTGGACTGAATCATGTTGCGGACTCACCAGTGATGAAGAAGAGCCAGCCATAAACATAGAACACATTTCTTTGGATATCTCTCTGCATACTATGTTTTCATTCAAAATGAACTGTTAGCTATTCAGTAGCAGCAACATACAGCAAGAATGTGATCACTATGCAACTTTGTCTCCAAATAAAACACATCCTACCATTCCACCCCCCATTAACCCCCTAAAGTAACAGGTGAAATCTCCAACAAACAAAAAAATTGAACAAAATAATGAATATGGATTTTGTGTCAAAACACTGAGAATATGGTTACTTCCAGACAGTGAGCAACAGGAAATCGCTTCACATGCAACAATTCTTTGGAGGAATGTACAGTCCTTTAGGGCTACTCAGCAAAGGCTGCCACCAGTCTCCCTTCACTTCCTCCATGGCCGCAGAGGGATGGGAAGAGGCAGGTCTGCGCTCACAAAGACTAAAGATATGGATAGATGGAGACCCTTATCTTGTTGTAGTGATCTACAATGGACTGATCTTTAATCACCATATCCATTTTTTATGGCTACCTTCCTTTAGATCAGAGGCTTTACTTGAGAACTTACTGTAGACGGGAGCCATAATAATCAGAGCATTTTGTCTGTCACCCTAAGTGATCAAACAGCAACACTCATCAAGAAAGGCCACATTCAACGCAAGGTCATTTTTTTGTGACATCAATACATATACCTTTGAACTTACATAAAGCTACATACCAATGCGATGCACTTCTTTGTTATTTTGCCCCTGGAGATGTACAGAACTATTGCCCCTAAATGGACAAAAATAATATCCAGAAATGACTTCAAAGGGGTTTCATGTCAAACACTTTATCTGAAGGTCAAAGACAAAATGGAAAACAGGCCTGGAGGAAGAATTTTCTTCCTTATGAATTCACCTTTGGACCTCCATCCCCTGAGAAAGCCTATAGCACCTCCTCATACCTGACCCTCTATTGGCAAACACAACCTGGAGGTTAGAAAGTTAACAAGAGGCATGTTTTTTACCAACTGAGGCTGACTGGGAAAGACCAATGGCACACAGAGGAAAGGGGGCATGCATGCCTCGTCTCAAAATAGCGTGGAGCGAATGAACCTGTTCGCATGACACCTGACCGTTTTTTGTACAACATCCTGTCCATCAGCTCATATTACATACTTTGTTTGCATACCTCGTGCGGCGACGGCTTTTTTGAGAGCAAGTCATTTTTCCATATCACTGGTTGTGAAGACGGTACAAACAGAAGTTCTTTGGTTTGGAGGTCTAGCGCAACTGTACTGTGACTGGTTAGCATGGCAGGTGCTAGCGGTAGTGAAATTGATTGTGATAATGAGAATTCCAGTGAGGATCAACCTGTTACATCTGTTGTAAGTAGGAAGAACAGAAACAAAAATGTATTGTAATGAGGGCTGAATACTGCTGGGGAACTGAGTGGTGCTGAAAGTAAAGGCCTGCTATAAAACATAGGACTACACTAGAAAAGGAGAATGTACAGTAGAAGAGAGCTACAAAGTATGGTTATTTTCCAGGAACCATCAAACAAAAGCACCGTCATCCTATTCAGTTGACAAAAGAAATTCAGCTAGATAAAGGGATGTTTAAGGCTTCCAAAGTTTTGTGATTTGGCAAAGTATTGATTTATGCAAATGGAAAAATGCAGCAGGAGACCATTTGAAGTTAGAATCACTTAAAGAGGGACGGGTGAAATGCCATATCCCTGGGGCTAAGGCCAAACTTAGGAGGCTGGGATACCACTGTCAATAACCATGGAAGAAGTTATGACTTCTTTGAATGGTGGGAAAGTAACCGAACACAAAAGGATGTAAAGCAAAAAGAGGCATTCAAGTGGACACAACGGTACTGCTAAACTTAGAAGGGAAATTGCCAACCAGAGTAGAGCTAGGAATGCTAAGCTATCATGTTAGAGAATATGTGCGATCTCAAGTTCTGTGATTTAAGTGCCAAAGCATGGGGCATGTTGCTAATGTGTTCAAAGGTAAAATTAGATGTGCAAGGTGTGGTGGGGACCAAATGTACAGTAAGGATGCTGTAATACAGAATGTAACATATTACTGCATCCATGCTGTAAATGTACAGCAGGGATGATGTAGTGTGTTTTACAGTAAGGAAAAATCATACTGTAAACTATATTACAGCATCACTGCTGTAAAGCAAAATTACCGTATTAAACTGGCAACTGTGGTGCCAGTATAATGCTGTACATTTACAGGGAAATACCTACAGTAATATACAATTATTTTACAGTACTCAGCAGCATTGCAGGTTGGCTTAAGCCAGCTCCCTGAAATGTAATATTGTAAGAAAAGCAATACGTGTACAAATATATATATTTATTCAAATTCATAACATGAATTGCACTTTAACCACAAAGAACAACATTTGAAAAGAGCAACATTACAACTCCAGATAGTAGAGGAGAGAAAGAGAGAGATACATTGACAAATACTGGCCAATAATGTACTTCACCATACACAAACCAAGACATCAGAATAGGTCATTCTTGAAAATACAGGATTATGTATAAAAAATAAATTAAAAAAAGAATAATCTAAACAGATCAATGAAAAATAGGAAAACAGTTTAAAAGGGAGACATTGTCACAAAAACTAAAACAAGAACTGTTTGCCTGTGTGAGAGAGAGAGATCGAGAGAGAGAAAGGGGCTGAGAGAGAAGGATGATAGAGGGGAGCGAGCAGGGCTTGACTGGAGCCAGAGAAGCACGCTACTGCAAGCCAACACAGGCTCCAGGATGGCGCAAGCAGATCATTTGCTGACCCAAACCGCATGGCAGGATTTCTGAAAGAATGAGAGATGCAAACAAGTCTTGAAAAAATCTCGGTGGCATGCAGATTATCACCCCAACCTTTGAAACTCTGATCCTCCTTAGCTCTGATACGTCAACTAGGAGAAACATGGAAATTGAAAGAATAGAAGGAGAGATTGCTATCACTACTATTACTCACTGGGTAAAAAGGCAGATGACAACTGACAAATAAAGTTAGTGTTCATCAGGTGTGTGTGTACTTACCATGTTGGAGTTTTTCCACTCAAACTCCTTCAGGTCTGCGAGAAAGTACTTAACATGTGGGTCAATTGGCAATGGCTTCCTCTGAACGACCTTTCCGGTTTTGCGGCTCACTCCTGCTTTCGCTGTGCATTTGGTTCCTTCAACATAAATGATTTTAATATATTCTGAGGCATTGAAAAAAAAGAAAAATCATTGCAATGTAACTAACAAATGCTAAATGTAACATCAATGAATGTTCAATGCTTACCTCTGCATCAGCTCCAAGGTTGCAGAGGCTGACTGCTGGTATTCTATGTTAAATTCATAGAAAGTTCTGAAGAGCACAGAGGGCAGCAACAAAGTTGGACTCACTGTCCATAACACAGACCACTCTCCCCTCGATCGACACCATCCATTTTGAGGAACCCAATAGAGTATTTCCTGAAATACACAAAAGGGTGTTAGTGTATACTTAGACATCTCTAGATAGGTACCACAATACTCTATATTTCTGTTCCACCTTAAATCAATGTATTGCCAAGCATGATCAGCCTTGGTGTGTCTGGCAAAGGAATTTGCGCCTCGACATCAACCCGAGTTGCAGTGACCTAAAATCACAAAACATATTAAAAAAATATTAAAATCATGTGTAAAAATAGTACAGTATAAACACAATTATAATATAATCTTTATAAGTATAAAAACACTATTCCTTACATCTGCCAAGAGGAAGAGAGACTAACAGCAGTGGCTGTTAGATTGTCATTGCCTTTGATGTAATCGTTGATTTCATTCAGCAGGCACTAGATCCCTCTTCTCAACTTGATCTTTTGGCATTTTAAAAAGTTGACAATTCTCTTACCCTTGTTCAGGAGAGCTTGAGTCAGGCGACTGTCAATCACGATGCCAGTGAGGGTATTGAAGTGGTCGCATAGTCATAACTTGGTGAAAAGCAAAGGCCACTGTTATTGGAGGTCACTGATGCTTGGAGGAGGACAAGTGTACTATCCATTGTTACACATCCTATCCATTCTTCATTTTCATTTATTTTTTTTAAATACAAAGAAAAAAAAAAGGCTAGGTTAGGCTATGCGCTGCACTCCATACCAGCACAAGAGGACAAACAATTTACAGAAACATTTGTATATTTTTGTAGTTATGTATTTGTGTCATTTCCAAACCTTTTATTGCATATGCCTCGCTCCATCATAGCATAATCCATTGATTTTGAGGTCAAACAAACTAACTATTTACAGAACATTTTTAACCTTGTGTGTGAATTTGCACTCTTAGAAAAAAGGATTCCGAAAGGGTTCTTTAGCTGTCCCCATAGGAGAACCCTTTTTGGTTCCAGGTAGTACCCTCTGTGGAAAGGGTTTTACATAGAACTCATAAGACTTCTACCTAGAACCAAAATGGTTATACATGTACCTGGGATTTAAAAAAAGGGATCTTCCAAGGGCTCTCTTACGGGGACAGCCAAATATCTAGAACCTAAAATGGTTACCACATTTTTTCATAACAATAACATAAATGTGTTACATTTATGAATCATGATCTCACCTCTTTGGTTGAAGGACTGAAGCAATTCCAGGCACTATATTGGCATCAAATGGTATTTTATGTCCTCTGGCTGAACATATTCAAGGTTGTTAATATTCTCCACTCCAAAATTTGCCCTCAGATGCTCCGACAAAGATCTCCCCATCTCGGTCTCCAACTGGGGCAATTGGTGTTTAATTGCATCTTGAAGACCCTCCATGCCTAAACTGGTTTAAGGAGAACAAACTGAGTGATGCAGAGAAACCTGACACTTTATAAATTGGTAGTGGGTAATAATTACTCAGATTATCTTCATTTTAACACACACATTATTAAATCAGAGGATCTGGTATAAAATAAACCGAGATCAACCACTGACAGACGGATACACCCCAACAATTAAATGGACCTGTGATTCTGTGACCAGAATCAGTGAGATCTTTCCTAATGTGTATCCGTCATAATTGTCAAACATTACAATAAGGCCTTGAGTGCATGCTGTTACTTTGTATACAATTTTAGACCCCTCTGCAGTGCTTTGCGAACCCTTTTGACTGTCCAGCTCCATGAATGGCATTTTTATACAACTGCTCCTCAAATTAATTCATGACACCAACAACGTCAATGCTGTGTGGAAACAGTTGGCCGCTGTATAAGTAAGATTGGAGTAACTGTTGGCAAGACAAGTTCTGGCACACTCCTTGAAGTAGGAGTGCTTGCTCTCAAACCTCAGTGTCCACAAAATAATGAGTAGCCCAAATTGCAGGATGAGGTTGGGGTAGGATAACAAGTAGTGATGCTTTGGTGCAAGGGCACTCTACCCCACAAGCAAAACTGTAGTTTGCAACATTTCTATGTTTTTTTTTTACAAGTAATGAAAGATTTAATATTTAGGAAACAGAAATTGCCAGATTTACACCTGTACATTCCCAATATAAAGTTACTTCCAGCTACCAGCTAGCCTGCAATATGAAAATTAACTACACCCAGCCACCAAATTGCATGAACACACCAAAAGAGCCATCAAGCTATATGTTACTATGCAACTCATGCCAACCACACAATCTAAACAAAAATAATTCTAGACTACAAGGCTAAATAACATATCAGTCTGTGCCTGATGTTTCAGATATCATTAATTAATTTAACTTTGCCTAATTAATGGTTGGATAAGGATCACTTCTGAAAGATCATCAAAAGCACGAGGAAAATTAAACTCACACGGGAAACTGCCACGACCATCTCCCTGGACAATGGCTGCTAGCAAGCTAACCACACAATCTGAAGAAAATGAAAATAAAATATACCTTTAATATCCTGCAGGGTAAAATATCAGTCTGTGCCTGTTGCTGAATTTATTAAATTTAATGGACTTATTAGTCCATAAACAAAAGCATAGGGGGAATATCCCACTACACTTTCGCTAAATCACACGTACCTCCAGACTGAATAGAGCTAACGTTAACCAGAGCTATTTAGAGGTGTCCAATGGAGTTCGCCATCTCTGAGCTGTAGCTAATGTTAGCAAGCACCTTTCATCTGAGAGCTTCCGTTCCCCTCATTCCAACTACAGAATCACCCAAAAAGTATACATCCCAAGACAAAATGTCAGTCCGTGCCTGCTGACAAACTAAAGATGTATTCGAAATAGCTAAACTCTCGCTCCCTGTCTAGAAGAAATGTATTTGTCCGGTGAAGCCTCCGACCACTTTGCCACTAATAGCGTTAGCACCATGTTATGCATCCACGGGTTTAGTAGCCTATCCAAAGAAACACACAAACGGATTTCTGCACGTTGTTAATACTGAATTGATTCGCTCTATAGCTACATTATCATTGATTATTTTACCCACAAGAAAGATGAACGCAACAGACCGACATGTCAATTTGGCTATAGTATACGGTTAGCTAACGCAATCCAAACGAATTAACGTTAGCTAACTAGATAACGTTAGTAGCTTAGTTAGGAAAACCTGCAGTATGTATATGGAATTAGTACATACCTAGCAGCTGCTCAAAAGTATTTAGGCGACTTTTCCACGAAGATGCAAAATAAAATAGCTCGAGTAGAACAGAAAGCTAATTTCCTCTTGAGTCTTCCCTCACAGACCGTTTGGCCCGGAGCATCGCATTTTGGAAATGAAGTCTGTTCTCAGGGCAGGCATGGTTGTACATAGATTCGAGTCGCATCGGGGACATTGTTAGCATTTTACCTTGACCTAATTATCCTAACCTGCTGCGTTAATTATCGTAACCTGCTAAGAAAACTAACTTCTGCTAGTTAAAACCGGCAGACCTGCCCTGAGAAAAGTTTGGTTTCAACTATGAGATACAACTCACTTTCTCACTCACACGCCACAGACCGTTTGGCGCCGCCCACTACAGCACTGTTCGGGTACTACTGTAAAGAAATACAGTAAATTAGAGTACTTTTTACAGGAGGCTTACAATTACAGTTAATAACAGTATTTTTCAGCATTTTACCCATAATGCAGTGCAATCTACAGCATTAATGCTGTAAAACACATTTAGGGTATTTACTGTGCATTCTACAGTGTTTTACTGTTGAAATTACAGAAAAGTCTTAGTGTAGTTGTATTATGGTTTTTATCATTCTTCAATGGAATGCTAGAAGCCTTATTGTCAATGGTCAAGAGTTTAAGAAATGTTTAATTGATTTGAGATGAAACCTGATGTGATATGTGTTCAAGAAACATGGCTTAGATCCCATCTTGATTATACTATTCCTGGTTATTGTTCATACAGATCTGATAGAACAACTGGTCAGGGTGGAGGATGCGCCACGTTCATAAAGGAAGGTTTTTCATATTGTAAAATATCTGTTCAACTTGAATATGAATGTGTGATGGTTGAAATCTACTTTAACAGGTGGTAATATTAAGCTGTTAATTTTCTATAGTCCTTGTTGATAACCATCCGTAGCGATGTTTGATGAAATATCAGGATACTTGGGGACTTTGCCTCCTGAAATTCTACTTAATTTCCAAAGGTAGAGAGCTTTGGTGTGTAGGGTCGTTAAGTCTGCCAAGAGAAATGCATGGAGACAGTTATTTTCTACAATAGGCAGGGGTACTGGACTGGGAGATGTTTGGTCCAAGTGGAAGAAGCAGGACTCTATTTCCGGTTTTGGTTGATGGTATGAACTGTAGCTCAGTAAAATCTATAAAATTGTTGCATGTTGCGTTTATATTTTTGTTCAGTATACATAGTGGGGTTACATTGAACGAAGTGTACAAGAAATGCAAGCGTGAGATTTTAAATGCTCATACTAATGTGCATAAGAAAATGATATTGTTGACTCTTCCTTGGATGCTGATTTTACATTGACTGAGATGCAATTGGCCCTAAGAGGCTGTGGATATACAGCCCTGGGTCATGATAAATGGTCTTATCTAATGTTAAGCATCCTCCTGATGAGGTCATAAATATTGACATGGAATTATTTAATAAGATCTGGAGGGAAAGGGTTATTTATACATATAAGTTCTATTAACTTTTGTAACACCTGGGAAGTATCCTTCATCCTTCAAGTATCCTTCACCAAAAATTCTGAAATCTCCATCCCTAACTACAACATTTTCAGACAAGATAGAACGGCCAAAGGTCTGTACCCAAACAATTTCAACTTCTACTTTTAAAAATCCACCTCTCTAAAAACAAGTCTCTCACCGTTGCCGCCTGCTGTGCTCTGGACACCATATGTGAACTAATTGCCCCCCATTTATCTTCAGAGCTCGTGCTGCTAGGCGACCTAAACTGGAACATGCTTAACACCCCAGCCACCATACAATCTTACCTTGATGCCCTCAATCTCACACAAATTATCAATGAACCTACCATGTACCACCCCAAAGCCGTAAACATGGGCAGCCTCATAGATATCATCCTAACCAACTTGCCCTCTAAATACACCTCTGCTGTTTTCAACCAAGATCTCAGCGATCACTGCCTCATTGCCTGCACCGTAATGGGCCAGCGGTCAAACGATCTCCACTCATCACTGTCAAACGCTCCCTGAAACACCTCAGTGAGCATGCCATTTTAACCGACCTGGCCGGGGTATCCTGGAAGGATATTGATTTCATCCTGTCAGTAGAGGATGCCTGGTTATTTTTTTTTAAATGCCTTCCTCACCATCTTAAATAAGCATGCCGCATTCAAGACATTTAGAACAAGAAACAGATATAGCCCTTGGTTCTCTCCAGACCTGACTGCCCTTAACCAACACAAAAACATCCTATGGCATCGAACAGCCCCCGTGATATGCAACTTTTCAGGGAAGCTAGAAACCAATATACACAGGCAGTTAGAAAAGCCATGGCTAGCTTTTTAAAGCAGAAATTAGCTTCCTGCAACACAAACTAAAAAAAGTTCTGGGACACTGTAAAGTCCATGGAGAATAAGAACACCTCCCAGCTGCCCACTGCACTGAGGATATGAAACACTGTCACCACCAATAAATCTACCATAATTGAGAATTTCAATAAGCATTTTTCTATGCTTTCCACCTGGCTACCCCTACCCCGGTCAACAGCACTGCACCCCCCACAGCAACTCGCCCAAGCCTTCCCATTTCTACTTCTCCGAAATCCAGTCAGTTGATGTTCTGAAAGAGCTGCATAATCTGGACCCCTACAAATCAGCCATGCTAGACAATCTGGACACTTTCTCAACCCCTATTACTAGCCTCTTCATCCTCTCTTTCGTGTCATCTGAGATTCCCAAAGATTGGAAAGCAGCTGTGGTCATCCCCCTCTTCAAAGGGGGAGACACTCGATACCAAAACTGCTACAGACCTACATCTATCCTACCCTGCCTTTCTAAGGTCTTCGAAAGGCAAGTCAACAAACAGATTACCGACCATTTCAAATCCCACCATACCTTCTCCGCTATGCAATCTGGTTTCAGAGCTGGTCACGGGTGCACCTCAGCCACGCTCAAGGTCCTAAGCGATATCTTAACCTCCATCGATAAGAAACAATACTGTGCAGCCGTATTCATTGACCTGGCCAAGGCTTTCGACTCTGTCAATCACCACATCTTCATCGGCAGACTCGATAGCCTTGGTTTCTCAAATGATTGCATCGCCTGTTTCACCAACTACATCTGATAGAATTCCGTGTGTCAAATCGGAGGGCCTGTTGTCCGGGCCTCTGGCAGTCTCTATGGGTGTGCCACAGGGTTCAATTCTTGGACCGACTCTCTTCTCTGTATACATCAATGATGTTGCTCTCACTGCTGTTGAGTCTCTGATCCACCTCTACGCAGACAACACCATTCTGTATACTTCTGGTCCTTCTTTGGACACTGTGTTAACTAACCTCCAGACGAGCTTCAATGCCATACAACTCTCCTTCCATGGCCTCCAATTGCTCTTCAATACAAGTAAAACTAAATGCATGCTCTTCAACCGATCGCTGCCTGCACCTGCCTGCCTGTCCAACATCACTACTCTTGATGGTTCTGACTTAGAATATGTGGACAACTACAGATACCTAGGTGTCTGGTTAGACTGTAAACTCTCCTTCCAGACTCACATCAAACATCTCCAATCCAAAGTTAAATCTAGAATTGGCTTCCTATTTTGAAACAAAGCATCCTTCACTCATGCTGCCAAACATACCCTTGTAAAACTGACCATCCTACCGATCCTCGACCTCGGCGATGTCATTTACAAAATAGCCTCCAATATCCTACTCAATAAATTGGATGCAGTCTATCACAGTGCCATCCGTTTTGTCACCAAAGCCCCATATACTACCCACCACTGTGACCTGTACGCTCTCGTTGGCTGGCCCTCTCTTCATACTCATCATCAAACCCACTGGCTCCAGGTCATTTACAAGACCTTGCTAGGTAAAGTCCCCCCTTATCTCAGCTCGCTGATCACCATAGCAGCACCCACCTGTAGCACGCACTCCAGCAGGTATATCTCTCTGGTCACCCCCAAAAACAATTCTTTCTTTGGCAGCCTCTCCTTCCAGTTCTCTGCTACCAATGACTGGAACGAACTACAACAATCTCTGAAACTGGTAACACTTATCTCCCTCACTAGCTTTAAGCACCAGCTGTCAGAGAAGCTCACAGATTACTGCACCTGTACATAGCCCATCTATAATTTAGCCCAAACAACTACCTCTCCCCCTACTGTATTTATTTATTTTGCTCCTTTGCACCCGATTATCTCTATCTCTACTTTGCACATTCTTCCACTGCAAATCTACCATTCCAGTGTTTTACTTGCTATATTGTATTTACTTTGCCACCATGGCCTTTTTTTGCCTTTACCTTCCTTATCTCACCTCATTTGCTCACATTGTATAGAGACTTATTTTTCTACTGTATTATTGACTATGTTTGTTTTACTCCATCTGTAACTCTGTGTTGTTGTATGTATCGAACTGCTTTGCTTTATCTTGGCCAGGTCACAATTGTAAATGAGAACTTGTTCTCAACTTGCCTGCCTGGTTAAATAAAGGTAAAATAAAATAAATACAAATGTGCTGGTAGTTATAGACCGATGGCACTGACCTCTAACCCATATAAACTGATGGAAAAGATGATTGTCTCCACCACCCCCCCCCCCAGGTGTCGCCCATCTTCCCCATTATCCTGTGTATTTATACCTGTGTTCTCTGTTTGTCTGTTGCCAGTTCGTTTTGTTTTGTCAAGCCTGCCATTGGTTTTCCCTCTGTGCCTGTCTCTCGATTGTTCCTGGTTTCCCAGTTTTGACCTTTTCCGCCTGCCTGCCGTCCTGTACCTTTGCCCCACCTATCTGGATTACTGACCCCTGCCTGCTCTTGACCTGTCTTTTCCTTGCCCCTGTTGGATTAATAAACTGTTGTTAGTTTGACATTGTCTGCATCTGGGTCTTATCTTGAAACACAATAGTAATGGCTACTGTCTTTCTTTTTACATAAAAAAAACCTATGACACTATGTGGAAAGAAGGCCTACTGATTGAGATGGCAAGACTGGGTATTGGTGGGTATTTATCTGATGATTATGGAGTTGATAATGGTATTCCTCAAGGCATTGCTATCAGTCCTATTCTGTTAAACCTTATGACTAACAATGTGGATGGGCCATTGGGGTTTCCTTATATGCTGTCGATGGAGCTTTTTGGAAGAGGGGAAGATTTGTCTCTCATGAGATCAAATCAATTCAACAAGCTACTGTAGATTGGCTGTTGAAAGACGGTCGATTGACTGCAGATTAAAATGATCAGTGTTGAAGTCTTGCTGTATGTTCTTCTCAAAGAAGAAAGTTGTTGATAATAAACAGTTGTTTTTGTATCAGGGTTCGTACAGACAGTGGCAAGTCAAATTCAAGGACTTTCAAGTACTTTTTCAAGCACTTATATTTATTTTCAAGAACCATCAATTTGTAGTAGTTCATATTATGCAATTGTTTCTAGTCGCCACGAGATGGCAGTACATCACCACAGCCTCATGTGGCTCTTCAGGGCCAATTCATGCTGGCAATGTCAAAGTTTGATGCATTTTTTGGCACGTTACACAATGCCGGTTGGTTAGGTACAGTTATGTAGTGGTAAAAAAAAGTTGTGTAAACTATACTGAACAAAAATATAAAACACAACATGCAACATCTTGGTCCCATGTTTTATGAGCTGAAATAAAATATCCCAGAAATGTTCCATAAGCACAAAAGGTAGACTTCAATCTACATTTTCCCGTCATTTTAGCTATCAATGTGACGTTAGGCGGTGCCTTATCAGTAAGTTCTGTACATGATTGGCTAAGTGGCAGTGTTGGTGGAATGAGCGAGCTCGCCTGGAAGTCACAGCGCGAAACATGAGGAAATAAAACTCGGTACTCTGCCTGGAAATTAATTTGCAAGACCAATACATTTTATAATCATTTTCATAAAAATATTTGATCATTACCTATTCTCCTCTCATTTTAATTCAAGTACTTTTCAAGTACTAACCTGAGAAAATTTAAGATTTTCAAGGTATTCACGTACGTGAATTTTAGAGTGTGAAATTTAAGTACTTTAAGCACCTCAAGCACCTTGTGTGAACCCTGTTGTACAGACAGCCTATGTGTAGGGTTTTACATTCAAATATTTGGGTCTATGGTTCAACGAGAGATATACATGGAAAGAGCATGTAATAAATGTTGAAACAAAGTGTAAGAAGTTGTTAAATCTTTTGTGCTTGGTCTTTGGTTATGAATGGGGTGCTGATAGATACTGTACATTAAGCCATGTAGTGTATCTATAGACCTCTGGTCAGAATGGCAATTGATTATGGATACATAGTTTTTGTGGTGAAGACTTGGCTTCAGAGGCTGGACAGAATCCAATATAGATCTTTAAGGATATGTATTGGTGCATTTAAATCAATACCTGTAAGTGCATTATTAGTAGAGGCAGGGAGATGCCTTAGGACATAACCCATAAAGAAATAGTTGTTAGCTTATTGGGTTAGACTGAAAGGCTGTGAAGTTGGTCATCTCAATGTTACTGTTCTAGATGACCTTTGGGAATATACTAGTAGAAAAGGCAGTGGCTTTGGATGGACAGTTGAAACATTTGCTGATGAGAGTGGTCTGATGGAGTTGGAGGTTGGCCCTTCTGTGGTGATGGGGGATGTTCCTCTGTCGTTAATCACAGATCCTGTTGTTGATCTAACCTTAAAATAGAAGATACAATATTGGTCAGAAGTGAGTGATATAGGGGAACTGGTTGGCAATTACATTGGTAGAAGCTTTTATAGTTGGAAGGGAATTGGGGGATGGGGAGGGTTTGCTAGAAGTTAGTAGGACTCTTTTTTATTTTATTAGTAGTACAGGATTAGATAGGAGGGTTTAGTTTCTCATAATGTTTGTTTCTTTATTAATGTAGTCTTTAAACTGTGATTGACTTACACACTCCTGTACAGTAGGTGGTGGCAGGCACTTCTAATGTTTGTTTGAGGACTACCATAAATTTATAGAAGAAGTCATATCAGACTAGTGAAGAAGTAGGCGTAGATATAACAATGAGACAGATATTTCACTGGTTGTATAAATGTGAAGCATTTGGTTGGTGTTTCCACTCACTACCAAATATGGTGATGAGTGGAAGCCGTGGCCAGCAATGGGAGAACATGGAGCAAGATGGATTTTGGCCGACATTCTCCTAATTTTCTAATCGATTAAACATTTGATCTCCATACAGTTTTGTGTTTCCAAAACTAGCAAATAGTGAACTGCATTTTGGAGACTTTACCCTTTGCCAAAGTTTCTAAAAATTGTGTTGTTTATAAGGAATGCAAGGGCAAATTTAGTTAATGCATACACACTTTATAGAGTAGGCATTCCCTAACGTAAATATGCAAATACATGCTATAACACGCACATCGGATCTCACTAGCTCGTTCTTGGTTCTGCCCACTATGAGTAATTTGCTCCCATTGGAAACGACAGGCTCTGATCTAACTTTTTTATTTTTTGACAGCCATGAGTTCACATTTATTAATGTTAAGATATAGACCAGACGCTTTGGAAAAGGATTGTATCACATTGATCAATATGTGAATTTGGTTAGCATCTTTCAGAAAAAGTGTAGTATCGAAAAAGTGTAGAATTTGTAAGAAGTTGGGTGATTAATAAAAACAGGTACGGAGAGATAGGACAACCTTGCCTAATTCCTCTCTTTTACTCAAATCTAGATGAGGTGCCATATTTCAATTTGATAGAGCTGTTACGATTTGTATAGAGTCTTAATAGCCTTACAGAAAAAATCCCCAAAGCTAAGTCTCTCAAGGGAGTGGAAGAGGAACTGATGCTCTACTGTGTCAAATGCTTTATAAAAATCTAAAAATAATATGAAGCTATCCTCGGTTATTAGGTCTGAGTAGCCAAGTATGTCTAATACTAGTCTGACATTGTTAGACATATGTCTGTTCCTCATAAAGCCAGACTGTGTTTCATCAATGATCAGGCTCTGGTCTAACTTGGGTTAGTTATAAAGATCTTTGACGTTGGGCTGTATTCTGACTTTAGATCCGTGTGGTTAACTCAAGTTTGTGTGCAAATCTGACGCCAATAAATTACTTTAGACTTTTACATGGTCTTTTGTTGTAGCATTATCATTTCACTTAAAATAACTATTTGCGCTTCCAATTATGTTAGTAAAAAATGTATACATCTCTTAAAGATGCGCTATGCAGAAATTGCTCCGCCATTTCCTGGTTGCTAAAATTCAAATATTCCATTTATGTGACAAAACAAGCAAGTATAGCGTAGAGAATCATTGTACCATCTAAATCGCTGTGAAATATATTTTCCATAACCAAAAATATTGCATTTCAAAACCAAAAGTAAAAGCGAAAACCAAATTTAAGAACAGGAAGCATAGAAATAACGCACATCTACTGCTTCTTAGACTTGCTTTCAATGAAAATGGCAGGTCTTTAACACACATTTCTATATGCATTTTGTCAGGTTGCACAAAAAATGTACATATTGCAGCTTTAAGGAATCTTACTTTATTTCTATTTGTGATATGCAATTGGGGTTATTTGCATTTGGAAATATTACACAATGCTCCAACTTTCAGCATCAAATGTGATACAGGAGGGGAAATACATGATATAACAACATGATATAAAACAGTCTTCACCTACTTGTCAGTACTTGCACTGCACATATACAGTTGAAAACACTGATTCACATGGAGAATAAATCCTCTTGAAACTCCCCATCCCGGATCCGGGATCGTGACTAAAGCCTCAGGCTCATTAGCATAACGCAACGTTAACGATTTCTGAAAATCGCAAATAAAATGAAAATAATGCGCCTACTCTCAAGCTTAGCCTTTTCTTAACAACACTGTCATCTCAGATTTTCAAAATATGCTTTTGAACCATAGCAATTCACTAATTTGTGTAAGAGTATGCTAAGCTAGCTTAGCATTTTGAGTAGCATTTAGCACGCAACATTTTCACAAAAACCAGATAACCAAATAAATAAAATCATTTACCTTTGAAGAGCTTCGGATGATTTCAATGAGGAGACTCTCAGTTACATAGCAAATGTGCAGTTTTCCCTGAAAGCGTCTTTGTGTAGGAGAAATCGCTCCGTTTTGTACATCACATTTGGCTACCGAAACGAACCGAAAATTCAGTCACCTACAACGTCAAACTTTTTCCGAATTAACTCCATAATATTGACCGAAACATGGCAAACGTTGTTTGGTATCAATCCTCAAGGTGTTTTTTCACATATCTCTTCATTAATATATCGTTCGTGGAAGCCTGCTTTCTTCTCTGAATTCCATGGAAAAATACTTGCAGCTGACTTTTGCGCACCAATTTCGGCGCAGGACACCGGGCGGACACCTGGTAAATGTGGTCTCTTATGGTCAATCTTCCAATGATATGCCTACAAATACGTCACAATGCTGCAGACACCTTGGGGAAACGACAGAAAGGGCAGACTCACTCCTCTCGCATTCACAGCCATATAAGGAGACAATGGAAAACGGAGCCTCAAAAATCCTGCTCATTTCCTGGATGCCGTCTCATCTTGGTTTTGCCTGTAGCTCACGTTCTAGGGCACGCACAGAGAATATCTTTGCAGTTCTGGACACGTCAGTGTTTTCTTTCCAAAGCTACCAATTATATGCATAGTCAAGCATCTTTTTGTGACAAAATATTGCGCTTAAAACGGGCACGTCTTTTTATCCAAAAATGATATAGCGCCCCCAGAGTTTCAACAGATAACATGGCTCTACAGTCCTCAATTAATCAAATTTCACTGTAGGTCTGGGGTTGAGGCACCCAAGAAAGTGTGCAGGTCTGCAACATTTGATTTGAAGATCTTTGCTGGAATGTTTTTCATTTTCAACCATTTGTTTGCCTCAAACCAGTGACAGCCTCCAAAGTAGTAGTAATTTCCTCCTTTCATTCCCTTAATCCAGAGTATATCAATGGGAGGAAGTGCCAGATGTTTGTGGATTCCTATGAGGAAAAATACTGTATTTGGTAAGTTTTTCTATTTCAGAGGTCATTTATCACACAGAACAGGGAAATACACGTTTGATACATTCAATAAACATGGCAAAAATGTGTCATTCACACTAGAGGTTTATCAGTCTATTACAGTAGCCTAGTTTCTCAATTAAGAAGATAATCTTCACTATTTTCTTGGCGCCGTCTGTATTTATACCACCACCACTTAACAACCAACTCTGTTATGGTTTGATCTAGGCAGAACTAGGCCACATTTTTACCGGTATTGTACCAATAAGGCTATGAACTTTGCTCTTGTATTTTACAGGAGGGATTGGTCGTATGATAACTTCAATTGGCACGTTATGAACTTCCTCGACGTTGTCCGAATGAATAGACCTATTTTCGTTGTTTTCATTAATGTCCATTATATTAGGCTATGAGAGATGCTCAACTGTTAAATAAAAATGCGTGGTTTCCATCGCTCCCATTCTTCAACGATCGAAACGTTTAGTTAGAGCAGAGATATTTTAAAAAATGAGGAGATAGGAAGCCTGTCGTGCATAGACGTATAACGTCTCACCAAGCAAATCGCGTTCATGTTGTCATGCTGAGTCATGCGGTTGCTAAGCTAATCGTCACGCAGTCCCTTCTCAAAGTCAGGGTATGAGTCGAGAAACCTGACTATTTCGCCGAAAGTGCGTAATGTCACGATTCCAAAGCTATACTATATTACAGAGAACAAGTGAATAATCTCACATCTCGGAAACTATTTGTAATGTTATATTACTTGTTGACTAAATCCATGCTAATGTTGGGTTTTTAGAGCTAATGCAACTTGAAAGAGTGCACACCTTGTCCCATAATTGCCCAGAATGCCCTGCGCGGACCATTGACGACGCATGGGCAACGTACATAATGGGCGCTAACACGAGTCCAATGGACTTTCTCATCTGCTCGAAAGTAACTCTGATTAGAGTCTTTTTTATTTTATATTTTTTATTTATTTTTTATTAACAACAAATCAATACATAAAGCACATGAGGGAACACAAGCATAAATAGATTACAAACAAAAGACAATCGAGCTAGGGGGTACAATATCACATTACAATTACACAAGGACCTTAAGGGACATGCATATACTTACAATTCTAAAAGCTTTTTTGTTAGTAGAGCATTTAACCGTCTTAAAATACAGTTCAATTTATTTTTGTTGGGTACGAAAATGTGGTTTTCTGTTTGTAAATTTACATTTGTGTATATGAAATTTGGCCAAAAGAATAATGAAATTAATTACATAAAAATGTTTCCGCTTATTTCTATTGTATGTAAAGAATCCCAACAGTACATCTCTCCACAATAGTGTAAAATCTTCATAAATGTGTTCAATTATAAACCTACTGATGTCTTGCCACAGTTTTCTTACATGAATACAATGCCAAAAAAGATGCACAACTGTTTCTGGGTGGTCATTACAAAAGGAGCCATTTGAGTTGATGTTTTCCTTAAACTTCTTCATATAGTGGTTGGCAGGATAATATTTATGAATAATTTTAAAGGAAACTTCCTTAATTTTGTTAACAAGTAGGTATGTGTGTGGCAACATCCAAACTTTTCAACAGATATTATCAATAAATCCATTCCAATAAGGAATGACATAAGGTATATAGATACAACATCCTGTAGAAACAAGGATCGTATCGCTCTGTTGTTGAATGGAAACTTTGATTAGAGTCGTACTGGCTTTAAGCGCGGAAGTGTCATATATAATTTTCTTCTTCTATGGTGTTTATGACGATCTGCAAACGACATTAAAGGTGCATGCCGCCTACTACTGAATGGGAGTGAAAACAAACTTAAACAAAAAATAATTGTCATAAGGGAAAGGCGAAAAATATATATACTTATAATATTCAAAAGTAAACAAAACAATTAAAACTGTACTCCTTTTGTCGGATTCAAATATATATTCAGATCAAATCAAATTTTATTGGTCTCAGACACATACAGTATTAGCAGGTGCTATTGCGGGTGTTTTGCGAAATGCTTGTGTTCCTAGCTCTAGCAGTACAGTAATATTTAACAATACACAACAATACACACAAATCTAAAAAGTAAAAGAATGGAATTAATAAATACAGAAATAATAGGATGAGCAATGTCGGTGTACGGAGTACACATATACATATTTATTGTTTTTTAATTAGGCAAAATTAGGCAAGTTTATTTATTAATTTTTAATTTGGCAAGTCAGATAAGAACAAATTCTTATTTACAATGACGGCCTACTGGGGAACAGTGGAACTGCCTCGTTCAGGGGCAGAACAACAGCTTTTTACCTTGTCAGCTTGGGGATTCCTTTATGACTAACAGTTAAGGGCTGCTCTTACGCACAATGCACAATGCACAATGCAATGCAGAGTCAGCCATATAGAGCATTAAAAAATAAATGTTTTGTCATACCCGAGGTATACAGTCTGATATACCACAATTGTCAGCCAACCAGCATTTTACCTACAGTGCCTTGCGAAAGTATTCGGCCCCCTTGAACTTTGCAACCTTTTGCCACATTTCAGGCTTCAAACATAAAGATATAAAACTGTATTTTTTTGTGAAGAATCAACAACAAGTGGGACACAATCATTAAGTGGAATGACATTTATTGTATATTTCAAACTTTTTTAACAAATCAAAAACTGAAAAATTGGGCATGCAAAATTATTCAGCCCCTTTACTTTCAGTGCAGCAAACTCTCTCCAGAAGTTCAGTGAGGATCTCTGAATGATCCTATGTTGACCTAAATGACTAATGATGATAAATACAATCCACCTGTGTGTAATCAAGTCTCCGTATAAATGCACCTGCACTGTGATAGTCTCAGAGGTCCGTTAAAAGCGCAGAGAGCATCATGAAGAACAAGGAACACACCAGGCAGGTCCGAGATACTGTTGTGAAGAAGTTTAAAGCCGGATTTGGATACAAAAAGATTTCCCAAGCTTTAAACATCCCAAGGAGCACTGTGCAAGCGATAATATTGAAATGGAAGGAGTATCAGACCACTGCAAATCTACCAAGAACTGGCCGTCCCTCTAAACTTTCAGCTCATACAAGGGGAAGACTGATCAGAGATGCAGCCAAGAGGCCCATGATCACTCTGGATGAACTGCAGAGATCTACAGCTGAGGTGGGAGACTCTGTCCATAGGACAACAATCAGTCAGTATATTGTATATCAGTATATTGCACAAATCTGGCCTTTATGGAAGAGTGGCAAGAAGAAAGCCATTTCTTAAAGATATCCATAAAAAGTGTCGTTTAAAGTTTGCCACAAGCCACCTGGGAGACACACCAAACATGTCGAAGAAGGTGCTCTGGTCAGATGAAACCAAAATTGAACTTTTTGGCAACAATGCAAAACGTTATGTTAGGCGTAAAAGCAACACAGCTCATCACCCTGAACACACCATACCCACTGTCAAACATGGTGGTGGCAGCATCATGGCTTGGGCCTGCTTTTCTTCAGCAGGGACAGGGAAGATGGTTAAAATTGATGGGAAGATGGATGGAGCCAAATACAGGACCATTCTGGAAGAAAACCTGATGGAGTCTGCAAAAGACCTGAGACTGGGACGGAGATTTGTCTTCCAACAAGACAATGATCCAAAACATAAAGCACATTCTACAATGGAATGGTTCAAAAATAAACATATCCAGGTGTTAGAATGGCCAAGTCAAAGTCCAGACCTGAATCCAATCGAGAATCTGTGGAAAGAACTGAAAACTGCTGTTCACAAATGCTCTCCATCCAACCTCACTGAGCTCGAGCTGTTTTGCAAGGAGGAATGGGACAAAAATTTCAGTCTCTCGATATGCAAAACTGATAGAGACATACCCCAAGCGACTTACAGCTGTAATCGCAGCAAAAGGTGGCGCTACAAAGTATTAACTTAAGGGGGCTGAATAATTTTGTACCCCCAATTTTTCAGTTTTTGATTTGTTAAAAAAGTTTGAAATATACAATAAATGTCGTTCCACTTCATGATTGTGTCCCACTTGTTGTTGATTCTTCACAAAAAAATATAGTTTTATATCTTTATGTTTGAAGCCTGAAATGTGGCAAAGGGTCGCAAAGTTCAAGGGGGCCGAATACTTTCGCAAGGCACTGTATATACTAGTCAAGTCAGTTAAGAACAAATTCTTATTTTCAATGACAGCCTAGGAACAGTGGGTTAACTGCCTTGTTCAGGGGCAGAATGACAGATTTATACCTGGTCAGCTCAGGAATTTGATCTTACAACCTTTCACTAGTCCAATGCTCTAACCACTAGGCTACGCTGCCGCCCCAGCATTCAGTGCCTGAACCACCCAGTTCAGGGATCAAACCAGCCTTCACCTTTTCCACGTTGTTTTACATTACAGCCTTATTCTAAAATGGATGAAATGGTTTTTTCCCTCATCAATCTACACACAATACCCTATAATGACAAAACAAAAACAGGTTTTTAGATTATTTTGCAAATGTATAAAAAAACAAAACTAGATTTTCAAGCAGAAATTTGCTTCCTGCAACACTAACTCAAAAAAGTTCTGGGACACTGTAAAGTCCATGGAGAATAAGAACACCTCCTACCAGCTGCCCACTGCACTGAAGATAGGAAACACTGTCACCACTGATAAATCCACCATAATTGAGAATTTCAATAAGCATCTTTCTACGGCTGGCCATGCTTTCCACCTGGCTACTCCTAACCCGGTCAACAGCACTGCACCCCCCACAGCAACTCGCCCAAGCCTTCCCCATTTCTCCTTCTCCCAAATCCGTTCAGCTGATGTTCTGAAAGAGCTGCAAAATCTGGACCCCTACAAATCAGCCATGCTAGACAATCTGGACCATTTCTTTCTAAAATTATCTGCCGAAATTGTTGCCACCCCTATTACTAGCCTGTTCAACCTCTCTTTCGTGTTGTCTGAGATCCCCAAAGATTGGAAAGCAGCTGCGGTCATCCCCCTCTTCAAAGGGGGGACACTCTTGACCCAAACTGCTACAGACCTATATCTATCCTACCATGCCTTTCTAAGATCTTTGAAAGCCAAGTCAACAAACAGATTACCGACCATTTCGAATCTCACCATACCTTCTCTGCTATTCAATCTGGTTTCAGAGCTGGTCATGGGTGCACCTCAGCCACACTCAAGGTCCGAAACAATATCTTAACCTCCATCGATAAGAAACATTACTGTGCAGCCGTGTTCATTGATCTGGCCAAGGCTTTCAACTCTGTCAATCACCACATCCTCATCGGAAGACTCGACAGCCTTGGTTTCTCAAATGATTGCCTCGCCTGGTTCACCAACTACTTCTCTGATAGAGTTCAGTGTGTCAAATCGGAGGGTCTGCTGTCCGGACCTCTGGCAGTCTCTATGGGGGTGCCACAGGGTTTAATTCTTAGACCGACTCTCTTCTCTGTATACATCAATGAGGTCGCTCTTGCTGCTGGTGAGTCTCTGATCCACCTCTACGCAGATGACACCATTCTGTATACTTCTGGCCCTTCTTTGGACACTGTGTTAACAACCCTCCAGGCAAACTTCAAAGCCATACAACTCTCCTTCCGTGGCCTCCAATTGCTCTTAAATACAAGTAAAACTAAATGCATGCTCTTCAACCCATCGCTACCCGCTCCTACCCACCTGTCCAACATCACTACTCTGGATGGCTCTGATTTAGAATACGTGGACAACTACAAATACTTAGGTGTCTGGTTAGACTGTAAACTCTCCTTCCAGACCCATATCAAATATCTCCAATCCAAAGTTAAATCTAGAATTGGCTTCCTATTTCGCAACAAAGCATCCTTCACTCATGCTGCCAAACATACCCTTGTAAAACTGACCATCCTACCAATCCTCGACTTTGGCGATGTCATTTACAAAATAGCCTCCAATACCCTACTCAACAAATTGGATGCTGTCTATCACAGTGCAATCTGTTTTGTCACCAAAGCCCCATATACTACCCACCATTGCGACCTGTACGCTCTCGTTGGCTGGCTCTCGCTTCATACTCGTCGCCAAACCCACTGGCTCCATGTCATCTACAAGACCCTGCTAGGTAAAGTCCCCCCTTATCTCAGCTCGCTGGTCACCATAGCATCTCCCACCTGTAGCACACGCTCCAGCAGGTATATCTCACTAGTCACCCCCAAAACCAATTCTTTCTTTGGCCGCCTCTCCTTCCAGTTCTCTGCTGCCAATGACTGGAACGAACTACAAAAAGCACTGAAACTGGAAACACTTATCTCCCTCACTAGCTTTAAGCACCAACTGTCAGAGCAGCTCACAGATTACTGCACCTGTACATAGCCCACCTATATTTTAGCCCAAACAACTACCTCTTTCCCTACTGTATTTCATTTATTTTGCTCCTTTGCACCCCATTATTTTTATTTCTACTTTGCACATTCTTCCATTGCAAATCTACCATTCCAGTGTTTTACTTGCTATATTGTATTTACTTTGCCACCATGGCCTTTTTTTTGCCTTTACCTCCCTTATCTCACCTCATTTGCTCACATCGTATATAGACTTGTTTATACTGTATTATTGACTGTATGTTTGTTTTGCTCCATGTGTAACTCTGTGTCGTTGTATGTGTCGAACTGCTTTGCTTTTGTAACGGCGTTCTTCGTTTGTTGAAAGAGAGTCGGACCGAAATGCAGCGTGTTGGTTACTCATGTTTTTAATAGAACAAATGACGATACATGAAATAACAAAAACAACAAACAGAACGTGAAAAACCTATACAGCCTGTCTGGTGAACACTAACACAGAGACAGGAACAATCACCCACGAAATACAAAGTGAAACCCAGGCTACCTAAATACGGTTCCCAATCAGAGACAACGAGAATCACCTGACTCTGATTGAGAATCGCCTCAGGCAGCCAAACCTATGCAACACACACCCCTAATCAGCCACAATCCCAATAACTAAAAAACCCCACTAAGAAATACAACAAACATAAACCCATGTCACACCCTGGCCTGACCAACTAATTAACTAAAACACAAAATACTAAGACCAAGGCGTGACAGCTTTATCTTGGCCAGGTCGCAATTGTAAATGAGAACTTGTTCTCAACTTGCCTACCTGGTTAAATAAAGGTGAAATAAAAAAACAAAAAAAAACTGAAATATCACATTTTCATAAGTAATTCAGACACTTTACTCAGTACTTTGTTGAAGCACATTTGGCAGTGATTATAGCCTCATGTCTTCTTGGATATGGCGCTACAAGTTTGGCAAACCTGTATTGGGGAGTTTCTCCCATTCCTCTCTGTAGATCCTCTCAAGCTCTGTCAGAATGGATAAGGAGCGTCACTGCTCAGCTATTTTCAGGTCTCTCCAGAGATGTTCGATCGGGTTCAAGTCCGGGCTCTGGCTGGGCCACTCAAGAACATTCAGAGACTTGTCCCGAAGCCACTTCTGCATTGTCTTGGCTGTGTGCTTAGGGTCATTGTTCTGTTGGAAGGTGAACCTTCTCCCCAGTCTGAGGTCCTGAGCACTCTGGAGCAGGTTTTCATCAAGGATCTTTCTGTACTTTGCTCCGTTCATCTTTCCCTCGATCCTGACTAGTCTCCCAGTCCCTGCCTCTGAAAAACATCCCCACAGCATGATGCTGCCATCACCAGGTATCCACCAGACGTGAAGCTTGGCATTCATGCCAAAGAGTTCAATCTACATTTCATCAGACCAGAGAATCTTGTTTCTCATGGTCTGAGAGTCCTTTAGGTGCCTTTTGGCAAACTCCAAGTGGGCTGTCATGCCTTTTACTGAGGAGTGGCTTCCGTCTGACCACTCTACCATAAAGGCCTGATTGGTGAAGTGCTGCAGAGATGGTTCTCCTTCTGGCAGGTTCTCCCATCTCCACAGAGGAACTCTGGAGATCTGTCAGAGTGACCATGTGTTCTTGGTCACCTCCCTGACCAAGGCCCTTCTCCCTGATTGCTCAGTTTGGCTGGGCGGCCAAACTTCTTTCATTTAAGAATGATGGAGACCACTGTGTTCTTGGGGACCTTCAATGCTGTAGACATTTTTTGGTACCCTTCCCCAGATCTGTGCCTTGACACAATCATGTTTCCAAGCTCTATGGACAATTCCTTCGCTTTCATTGCTTGGTTTTTGCTCTGACCATGCATGCACTGTCAACTGTGGGACCTTGTATGGACTGGTGTGTTCCTTTCCAAATCATGTCAAATTAATTGAATTTACCACAGGTTGACTCCAATCAAGTTGTAGAAACATGTCAAGGATGATCAATGGAAAGGATGCACCTGAGCTCAATTTCCCATCCCATAGCAAAGGGTTTGAGTACTTTTATACTTAAAAAAAAAATGTAATACATTTGCAAAACATTCTAAATACCTGTTTTCACTTTGTCATTATGGGGTATTATGTGTAGATTGACGAGGACATTTTTTGATTTAATCCATTTTTGAATAAGGCTGTCAGGTAACAAAATGTGGAAAAATGGAAGAGGTCTGAATACTTTCTGATTGTACTGTATGTATATATATATATATAAAATGGGATGTATTGACATTTTGGACAGTATATGGATAGAATATGTACTATATCTGAGGGATACGTAGGATTGAATAAAACATGTACAGAAATAGTCAAATAGGACAGGCCTTGACTAGAATATTCCCAGTCATCGTGCCGTGGTTAAATGCAATGGTTTGTGCATTAAATTTTGCGCGAATGCTGCCATCCACGTTTTTTTGATTTGGATAGGTTTTAATTGTCCTGGTGGGAACAACATCCCCTATACACTTGAAGAAGCAAGGAAATGCTCACCCAGAAACAGCGCTCCTAGTGACCGGGGACTTTAATGCAGGCAAACTTAAATCTGTTTTCCCTGATTTCTACCAGCATGCAACCAGAGGATTTTTTTTAGACCACCTTTACTCCACACACAGAGACACGTACAAAGCCGCTTGACCCAATCCTCTCCTCCCTTCTCCAGGCCATCTCTGGAGACCTTCTCCCATTCCTCACTTCCCTCATCAACTCATCCCTGACCACTGGCTGCGTCCCCTCTGACTTCAAAATGGCCCGAGTTGCTCCCCTCCTCAAGAAACCAACAATTGACTCATCTGACGTCAAAAACTATAGACCTGTATCCCTTCTTTCTTTTCTTTCCAAAACACTTGCGTCTGCTGTCTCTGATCAAGTTTCTCATTATCTCTCTCAGAACGATCTTCTTGACCCTAACCAGTCAGGCTTCAAGACGGGTAACTCAACTGAGATTGCTCTTCTCTGTGTCACGGAGGCTCTCCTCACTGCCAAATCTGACTCTCTCTCTCCTTTGTATCCACTGCCTTTGACACCGTGAACCATCAGATCCTCCTCTCCACCCTTTCAGGGTTAGGCTTCTCAGGCTATGCACACTCTTGGATTGCATCCTATCCGACAGGCCACTCCTACCAGATGACATGGAGAGGATCTGTGTCTGCACCATGTACTCTTACTACTGGTGTCCCCCAGGGCTCGGTTCTAGGTCTGGTTCTAGGTCTTTTCCTCTTCTGTCTGTACACCAAGTCACTCGGCTCCGTCATGTCCTCACATGGTCTCTCCTATCATTGCTATGTGGATAACACTCACATTACCTCAACTACCTCGTACCCCTGCACATTAACTGTGTACCAGTATTGTTATTTTATTGTGTTACTATTTCCCTTTTTTTCATATTTTTGCTATTTGTTTATATTTTTCTTACTTTGAAACTGCATTGTTGGGAAAGGGCTCGTAAATAAGCATTTTACGATAAAGTCTACACCTGTTGTATTCGGCGCATATGTCAAATAACATTTTACTTTTAGGTTCTAGATAGCACCTTGGATTCACTAGATTCCACGACCACTTTACAACTCTTATTTCCTTTTTTGTTCACCACTGTAATCCATTTCTTCTCACTCTCATTTCCACTCGATGTTCCATCAGTTTCAAACAAAACATCTGCTTCTGCCATCTTCCTGACCATGCAGCCGGATTCCACCCTATTCTAGCCTGCTGATCATGCCAATGTATTGTGCCATAGGTCTACCATATTTATCTGATATGTTAAATGGGAAAGCCAAAACTATAGGGTTGGACTATTATACATTAATGCATTATTATTATACAATCTTAAAACATGAAGTTGATGTGAATCAAAATAATACCGTATTTCCCCAAAGTTGTGTTGTATCCCATCATGATGGAGAGAAATGACAAAGGAATATTTAAAAGTGCTGCTATATCTTCCTATGTATCCTAGGGAGTGTAGTTCAGCAAATTATTCAAGTTCACAGGAACTTTTTTAATATTCTGCTTCTGATTATAAGACATTTTAATCAGAACCTGCAGTATTCTCTACTGTATGTGAGACAAAATACTATTTACTAACATCCCAGCCAAACTGAATCTCATAAACATGTATCCTAGCAATTAGTCATGCAGTTGAAAATAATAAATAAACTGAATGAATAAGCAAACAGACTCTTTAGGTGACAAACTTTTTATAATGAGGTTCGCACTTCGTTTTGAAGTGTTAGAACCTGATATTATGCCTTTTCCTTCAAAGAACACTTGGATGATTATGTGCAGATAAAAATGCTATTTTTGTAGGGATTTCAAAGAGTGAGCCAGGTTGCTGTGGTAACTAAAAGGACGTCTGGGCTTGGTGCTTTGCCCAGGTATTACTGGAAAGCTTCAAAGTAAGGAAGAACAATTGATGGTTTCTCCAACCCACAGTCAGGCTCTCCCACTAATGAGACAATTAAAAATGAATTATTGGACAGGAGAAACAGGTTACTGCATTAAATCATAACAAATACTTTGAACTTCAATAGGATTGAATATTATTAATTGGTCACAAGGGTTATTAGCTGCAATCTAAAGCCCATTGGTAAAGAGGGTAAAAAACACCTGTCCTAAAAGTCAACAATGGAATAGAATAACGAGTTTGGCAAAGTAGGGTGTACAATCTCAGACAAACCAAATAGCATATAGTATACAGGATATGCTCTGTGCTCAAAGCATTAGCCTTCTATACTGAGGAATTTAATGTATCAGATGTATAAGTTATTGAATTAAAACAACACTGTACTTTCCCTAGCATGAGCCGTAGATGTTGCCATCCTCACTTATCAACGGACAGTGCAGTTATTTTATATAAGTATTTGCATGTGTGTTGGTTTTCATCTGAGCTGCAAATATAAATATTATCTGAGGTTACAAATCTAAGTAACACATCTCTCCACTGTCAGCACATCAGTTTCTTTATATATGCAATGCCACATCCAAGTCACTACTGCTTTGCTGTCAATCGCACAAACTGTGAGAATCACACATCAGATCATCTGATATACTATCAATCAGACACCAGATCATTACAGGAGAGGAAGAAAGTCTTTTCACTCACATCCAACAAACATGTAAATGACCCCTACAGTATGTACTGTATTTCCAGAAGTCCCACTGTACCTTCTATAACCCATAACTGTCACAGCAGCACTACTTCCCAGTACAGTAGCTAACATATCTAAATAACCTAGATTGAGTTAGTCATACAGGTACAGCGTCAGGTCACGGAAGATTAGTTCTCACATAATGATTTGCAGTTAATATTAGATTTCAGCCCCCATGGGATTGTCGCGCTGGAGCTCCTCAAGAAAATTACCTGCCAACTCTCCGACAGCAGAGCTATGAGCTATTTTTATTTATTACACAGTGACATGCTTTTAAATTCAGAATTATTCTTACAGTGATGTTCAGTTTGTGTTTATACACTGTGTTGAACATGCATAAATGTAAAAACAAACACATATGTGGACCATTCAGCCAAAACAGGAAATAAAGGCGAAGAGTTGGGCTGTGCCTAATTCAAGAAGTGCTTTTAAAAATGTTTTGCCTGAACATTGATTTAAAAAAAGTGAAACTCAGATGATTTAAATGCACAAAAATCTTATTTTGACATTACTTCAAAAGAGAAGCATAAGGAAGAGGTAGCCACTCTGCCAAGAGAGAGATGAGCAAACAGATGGGTTTTACATAAACAGCACAAACATCAAGAACACTGAGCTAAAGAGCTTGGCAGTCTCAGCTGATGAAGCAGATCAGGGAGGAATCGAGAGGCTTTAATGAGCAAGATACCCACTGTTCTTTGGGGTCTAATAAAATAATGAATAAAAAGTTCATCACATCATAATCGCTCCTAATGGCCGGGTGGCTGGATCAGTTGGTGGAGGAAGGAGATGGCAGTAGCCTGTCAGGCACCAGAGAGACATGAGGATGTGTCCCAAATGGCACCCCGTACCCTATAGTATGCTGCACTTGACCAGGGTCCATTTCAGACGGTGCCATGATGTGAGGAGGACATCCACCGAGCCATGACTGTCGTCTCAATCATCTCTCTCAGCATTCAAAGTCTGATCATTTTACAGTCCAGCCGCGACCGGCCAGCCAGCCGCAACCTGGAAACCCATGAGGCGCTGCACAATAAGCCCAGCGTCGTCTGGGATAGAGGAGGATTTGGCCGGCTGGGATGTCCTTGTCCCATCGCACTCTAGCGACTCCTTGTGGAGGCCGGGCACATGAAAGCTGACTTTGGTCGCCAGCTGTACATCTGTTTCCTCCGACACATTGGTTCTGGCTGGCTTCTGGGTTAAGCGGGCATTGTGTCAAGAAACAGTGCGGCTTGGCGGGTCGTGTTTCGGAAGATGCATGACTCTCGACCTTCGCCTCTCCCGAGTACGTATGAGAGTTGCAGCGATGGGACAAGACTAACTAACGTACAATAACCCCATTCTGTACAAATGTGAGCAACTGCGACATTCAAACGAGGCTGCAAAGAAAACGAATGGGACTGTAGCGACTGTGTTGACATCAAAATCTGGGGTGTGAACTGCGTTTCTATTCAAGCGTTGATTGACATGGTAATGGCTCTATAGTCTTGGAGAAAAATTGAAAAAACTGACCCCTCCGACGCTGTATGTTACATCGTGACGTGTAATGGCGTAACGTACAGCACGTATAAAGCAACTAATTCTGTCTTACAGCCTCTCTCCACCAGGTGTAGCACTTCTCTCACCGTTTAAAAACAAGTGACAGGGACAGGGTAAGGGGGGGATACCTAGTCATTTTTTGCATCATCACTGCAAGCTATCATGACCCTCAAAAGCCTCTGTTTACTACTGAAGATCACTTTAGCACCGCCCTAAAAACCTGATTGAAATTCGACACAAACCTTCAAATAGGTATGTAATGACACATTATATAAACTATTTATAGTGTTTTATTTACATTTTAGAGGCTATAAGGTGATAAGTTGGACAGATTGAGTGAAAAAAGCCGTTTCCCCAAACGACATCTCTCCTTCTCACAATCACGCAGTAGGTTTCGCTTCCCCACCCACCATTTTTTTAAATACCCGACGGAGCTCATTGCCTTCTTGAATCATGCAGAGATGGGCATCATGAAGGTCTCGTCATTGATTTTGTTGGAAAGGGGAGAAATTGTGCTTCACAATGGTATTGATATTACAGTTGATCTGGAATTATTCTGTGTTTTGGGCGCTAAAATAAGGTAAATTGTACAGACCAGCGCGATGTACAAAAGTGAGTTAGTTTACGTTACCAATTAGATATCACGAAATTGGAGAGAAAAAGGAGTAATTGGACTCATGGGTGTGTGGTTTGCTTGTATGACATCAAAGTGGTATTTATCATTCCCAATGTCTCGTCTTTCATTACACATAGACTCCTCTCGATTTCCAGCATTTCCCTCACTCGGACAACAAATGTGCAAAAGTACCCCAATTAGCGGGAAGGATGGGGGCCTCTTCTTGTCGAGCGTGGTACTGTAATGGTTTTCCTCCTCTTCATCTGAAGAGGAGAGGCGAGAAGGATCGGAGGACCAATATGCGGCGTGGTAAGTGTCCATGGTTGTTTATTAAACACATAAACTGAACACTCTATACAAAACAATAAACGTACCGTGAATAACGAAATCCGAAAACAGTACCGTGTGGTGTAAAACACAGACACGGAAACAATCACCCACAAAACAACAGTGAAACCCAGGCTACCTAAGTATGATTCTTAATCAGAGACAGCTAACGACACCTGCCTCTGATTGAGAACCATACTAGGCCGAACACAGAAAAACAACCTAGACACACAAAACATAGAATGCCCACCCAACTCACGCCCTGACCCACTAAAACAAACAATTAACACAATAACTAGGGTCAGAATGTGACAGGTACTCAAGTATATAAAGTCTGTCAGTCAAAACCCATAAAGCGCTGCAAACCGGAGAACCTGAGCTCTGACGTCCTGTATAGCATGTTACTGTATGGCCACAGGGTTCCAATTTAGGTGCTTATCAATGACAAAATCTGCCATTTTCAACCTATATACGGGATGACAGATGGAGAGACATTTTTGCAGTTTTAAAGCTAATTTCCTGCAATTCTACACATTTTTCCATGACTTATGATTAAGAGCGACTAAATCTATAGGGAACCCCTGGAGGTCAGGGCCCTGGGGCACTTGCCCTGTAATTCGACCATGATTACTACAAGTTTAGATAGCTGGCTAGATTAACTTACCAGTCAACCAGATTCCTTTTTCTGTGGCTTCCCTAAGGTGTCTACAGCCTTTCGACGTAGTTTCAGGCCTTTATTTTGAAGAATGAGCGTAAACGTCCTCATTGCGTAAGTGGTCAGTTGTTGGCTGTCTGTGATTTTAGCGCAAAACAGAGAGGTAGCCATTTTTCCTCCCGGTCTTAGTGAAAAGCCAACTGTCCCGGTTGATACGAATAGATATTTGAAAAACACTTGATTATAAAAAAACGTTTGCCATGTTTGTCGATATTATGGATATAATTTGGAATTTTTGTCTGCGTTGTCATGACCACTATTTCCGGTGGATTCCTGGGCATAAAGCATCAAACTAATGGAGGTATTTGGATATAAGAAATATCTTTATGGAACAAAAGGAACATTTGCTGTCTAACTGGGAGTCTCGTGAGTGAAAACATCCAAAGATCAAAGGTAAATGATTCATTTGATTGCTTTTCTGATTTTCGTGACCAAGTTACCTGCCGCTAGGTGTACATAATGTTTTGTTGGTATATCGATAAATTTACACAAACGCTTGTATTATTTTTGCTGTGAAGCATAATTTCAAAATCTGAGATGACAGGGTGATTAACAAAAGGCTAAGATGTGTTTCAAATCAAATCAAATCAAATTTTATTTGTCACATACACATGGTTAGCAGATGTTAATGCGAGTGTAGCGAAATGCTTGTGCTTCTAGTTCCGACAATGCAGTAATAACCAACAAGTAATCTAACTAACAATTCCTAAACTACTGTCTTATACACAGTGTAAGGGGATAAAGAATATGTACATAAGGATATATGAATGAGTGATGGTACAGAGCAGCATAGGCAAGATACAGTAGATGGTATCGAGTACAGTATATACATGAGTATGTAAACAAAGTGGCATAGTTAAAGTGGCTAGTGATACATGTATTACATAAGGATGCAGTCGATGATATAGAGTACAGTATATACGTATGCATATGAGATGAATAATGTAGGGTAAGTAACATTATATAAGGTAGCATTGTTTAAAGTGGCTAGTGATCTATTTACATCATTTCCCATCAATTCCCATTATTAAAGTGGCTGGAGTTGAGTCAGTGTCAGTGTGTTGGCAGCAGCCACTCAATGTTAGTGGTGGCTGTTTAACAGTCTGATGGCCTTGAGATAGAAGCTGTTTTTCAGTCTCTGGGTCCCAGCTTTGATGCACCTGTACTGACCTCGCCTTCTGGATGATAGCAGGGTGAACAGGCAGTGGCTCGGGTGGTTGACGTCCTTGGTGATCTTTATGGCCTTCCTGTAACATCGTGTGGTGTAGGTGTCCTGGAGGGTAGGTAGTTTGCCCCTGGTGATGCGTTGTGCAGACCTCACTACCCTCTGGAGAGCCTTACGGTTGAGGGCGGAGCAGTTGCCGTACCAGGCGGTGATACAGCCCGCCAGGATGCTCTCGATTGTGCATCTGTAGAAATTTGTGAGTGCTTTTGGTGACAAGCCGAATTTCTTCAGCCAACCGAGGTTGAAGAGGCGCTGCTGCGCCTTCTTCACGATGCTGTCTGTGTGAGTGGACCAATTCAGTTTGTCTGTGATGTGTATGCTGTGGAACTTAAAACTTGCTACTCTCTCCACTACTGTTCCATCGATGTGGATAGGGGGGTGTTCCCTCTGCTGTTTCCTGAAGTCCACAATCATCTCCTTAGTTTTGTTGACAACACAGGTTCCAAGCCAGAGACCATTATGCCATCCACCTGCATCCTTGTCACTGTCTCCTGGGAGATCGAGTCCCGCATTCGCCAGGCTCACTATATTTCATTTGTGATTTCATGAATATGAATATTTTCTAAGATTATTTGACGATGACAATTATCCCGGATCCGGGATGGGTGGTTCCAAGAGGTTATTAATTAATACCAAGTGCTGAACAGAAGGCTTTCCATACCTGGGATGGGGTCCCCTGACGGAAACAATGTCAATGGGAATGCCATGCAGCCGAAACACATGGGATACCAGCAGGTCCGAAGTCTCCTTGGTGGATGGAAGCTTGGAGGGGAATGAAGTGAGCCGCTTTTGAAAATCTGTCAATAATGGTGAGGATGACTGAGTTACCGTTAGATGGGGGAAGGCCAGTGACGAAGTCCAGAGCTATGTGTAACCAGGGGTGACCGGGTATAGGAAGAGGGCGAAGTATACCGGAAGTGGGTTTGGTGGAGGTTTTGTTCTGGGCACAGACCGAGCAGGCTGAGACGAACTCCCCCATGGTGGGACACCAAAAGCGCTGACGCAGGAAGGTGACAGTCTGGTTCATGCCGGGGTGACAGGTGAGGTGAGTAGAATGGGCCCACTGAAGAACTTCAGAGCGAACTGAATCTGGAACAAACAGAGCCTTTCTAGGACCATTACCTGGGTCAGGCTGGTTCTGTTGAGCCTGGCGAATGCGGGACTCGATCTCCCAGGAGACAGTGACAAGGATGCAGGTGGATGGCAAAATGGTCTCTGGCTCGGAACCTGTGTTGTCGTTGGGGGAACTGATGGGAGTTGGCGTCAGGCTTGGTATAGGCTTGGTATTTTTAGATCTGGGTCGATAAGTGAGTGTGAAGTTGAATCTTCCAAACAACAAAGCCCACATGGCCTGCCGTGAGTTCAGACGTTTGGCGGTCTGGATGTAGGACAGGTATTTGTGGTCCGTCTACACAATGAAGGGAAGAACCGAGACCTCCAACCAGTGACACCACTCCTCAAGAGCCAGCTTCACAGCCAGAAGTTCCCGGGTACCTATGTCGAAATTTCTTTCTGCAGGTGAGAGCTTGCGGGACAAGAAAGCACATGGGTGGACCTTTTGATCAGAGGGGGAACATTGAGACAGAACAGCACCTACACCGGTGTCAGAGGCATCCACCTCGATGACGAACTGGTTCTGGGTCTGTCTGGGTGAGGATCGGAGAGGAAGTGAAGTGGCACTTGAGTTTCCGGAATGCTGCCTCTGCCTCAGGGGACCAGTGGAACGGAGTGGAGGTGGTGGTGACAGGGGCTGCAAACGGCTGTAGTTACGGATGAAACGTCTGTAAAAATTGTCAAACCCCAGGAAACGCTGCAGCTACTTCAGATTTGAGGGCACAGACCACTGTGACTGCCCTGACCTTGGCAGGGTCCATCCGTAACTGTCCTTGTGCAATAATGTAACCCAGGAAGGACACAGAGGAAGCATGAAACTCACATTTGTCAGCCTTAACAAAAGCTTATTCTCCAACAGCCATTGGAGAACTTGGTGAACGTGTTGCTGGTGAGTCTCAAGGTCCTTCAAAAAATGTTGTATGTCACGATACTATTCAGCCCACTGAAGTCTATGCACGGTCTTAGTGACCCATCTTTTTTCTTGACAAAGAAAACACCAGCCCCTTCCCAGAGAGGAAGAAGGCCTGACATGTCCTGCAGCCAGGGAATCCTGGATGTACCCCTCCATAGCCTCTTGCGCAGGGCAAGAGGGGTTTTACAACCGGCTACAGGGGAGAGGAGCTCCAGGCTGGAGGTCAACAGCACAGTCGTATGGCTGCTGAAGTAGCAGAGACAGGGTGTGGTGCTTGCTGAGCACAGGAGTTAGATTGTGATACTCTAGAGGAACTGATGACAGGTCCGGGGATTCTGGAATGGACTGGGGCACAGACAAGGCAAGGGGAAGGGCAGAATGTAGACAATTAGTGTGACAAAATGTACTCCAAGCGGTTACCCATCCAGCGGTCCAGTCGATCTGTGGGTTGTGCAGCTTTAACCAAATATGGCCAAGAATCAGGGGAGAGCGAGGGCAGTCGATTATGTGGAGACTGATCCTTTCCTGGTGATTCCCAGATAGACGCAGGATGACCGGCACAGTTCTCTCACTGACACTGGCGAGAAGCTGTCCATTGAGAGCGTTGGGAGAGGAAAACAGTGTCATGCAAGGGAAAACAGGCTCAACCGGCTAAAAACATGGACTAATTGAGCAGAGATTACAATCTGGCAGTGTGGAAGAGGCAGGACTGAGTATTTGTAGAGGTCTTGCTTTTGAAACAAGTTGCAGCTGGTGGGGATCTGCTCTGACTCCAGCACACCTGTCTCCGCCCACACAACCACACACAGAGAGAGAGGGAGAGAGCACTGGGGGAGTGGCAGCAGGTCAAGGAGACACAGGATGAGCACTAGAGGGCATAGCAGGAGCAGATGTGACACATCTGCTTCAACAATCTTTGTATGTGTTTGTTGGATTCTCATTACTTTAGAAATCAAGTCTTCTGTCAGTTTTTTGGATGTGTCAGTGTTTTCAGTTAAGAACAAATTCTTATTTACAATGACGGCCTAGGAACAGTGGACGAACTGCCTTATTCAGGGGCAGAACAACAGATTTTTACCTTGTCAGCTCGGGGATTCGATCTAGCAACCTTTCGGTTACCAGCTCAAGGCTACCTGGCACCCCTAGATAAATAAATGTTGAATTTAGAAACACTTAGAGCTTGATTTTTTACTGAGAACAGCACGTAAAAGCACATAAATATGTAAACAAGTACATCATTTCCTTTCTGAAGTATTGCTAATGAGGGGCTACAGTTTACTGCTGTCGCAGCATACACCTTTACATATGATGCATCGTCCCAGTTGTCCCTTGAGTGGAGAAAGATTCCTCTGAATGAATGTACTACAAAGCATCTGTCCACCTCCCGTTCCCTACCCAGCCCACTGTTCTGTCTGTCTCATTATACTGTTTCATTGCTGCTGTAGGACACTGAAGGACACCACCACCGCCACCAATTCAAGTGTGTATATTCCCTGGAAACCAATCAAGAAAAACCCAGAAAAATAATCCCCATTCTCTGCCATGATTCATTTTTATTTTGTTCCATATTTTTCTCTCAGGCTTTTGAGTCACTGGTGAAGGAGGAGCTCCGGCATAAAATCAATGTTCCATTAAAACGTTATGATCAAGAATGGCTTAATAGCTCTGGAACAGATGCTTTTGCTTTTAATATTACCCTATATTTCAGTAACTCTTACACAGAAATGTATTGCTATCAACAGGGCTTCTATATTGGTCCTGTTTTCTCTGTCAGTTGATATGGGCACTAGAATAGAATAATGGTCATATTTCTCATAATACAAATTAAACAGATTTTGATAGATACTGTATGTTTGTAGCATTGCAGGCCTATTGGTCTCTAAATCAATTGTACAAAAATTATGTTTAACACCAGTGATTTGATGTGGACATGGTGGATCAGTCTGAAATAATTTGTTGAAACAAATGATCTGCCATATCTGTTGTTGATAATATAGCGTAATTCAAATTAGTCAGTATTAGAGAAGATGCAGCAATATACAGCTTGTTGAAAGAATGTATAAAATGAATAGGTTGTCTGATTGTTCACAGAGGCCTTATCAAGGAAATAAAAACGGAGCTGTAGATGACTTGTGCTATTGTTTTTATTATCTTTATCACCATTATTGTTATCATCATTATTAATTGTAGCAGAATAAAATCAACCAAAACACCCCTCAGAAATCATGGCTTACATTTCTTCACACTTCGCTGAAAATAGTAAAGACAAAAAAAAGAGTTTGAAATAAAGTGGTAAAACTGAATCATTGTTTTGAGGAACATATGGAAGGTTTCAAGCGACCCATCATATGTTGAAGGCTTTTGTTATGGAAATCATACTTTTTGGCACTTTTCATCATTGCGCAGCCAAGCCGGGCACATCAATAACATTTTAATAAATATTAAAGAATAAGAACATGGACAAATCTCCCAGTCAGAGTGCACAGAGCAGTGGAGTGTTGTTAGTAACCTATGACAGATAGCTTTTAATTAGGACTTTTCCTGATTCACATTCCAACTCACACTGTAGTTGGTACCTGTATTTGTCTTCTTTACAGAAGACAACATAAGCAAAGAGAGCAAACAAGTAAATGTCCACATGCATTGTCATATTATTGCTGTGATATACAGTATATACAAATATATTTACAAAATCGTCAAAGAGGAACAATATTTCCCTTCTCAAACTCAGAACAACCGTTTCAGAACAAATTTTCACTTACTTTTCTGCATTTAGTGTTTCTATTCATTTTGGGACAATATGACTGCATTTACACAGGCAGCCCAATTCTGATATTTCTTCCACTGATTGGTCTTTTGACCAATCACAACAGATATTTTCACATCAGCTCTTTTTCAGAGCTATTGAAAAAAGATCAGAATTGGGCTGCCTGTTTAAACTCAGCCTATAAGTTTGATTTTGCAATCAAATCCATATCTGTATTGGACATACAGTACAGTTTGGTTGTCATGTTGCTCAGAACAAGCATGGATCCCTCCATCAAGTAGGAGGATAAGCTACAAAATCATTTTTGGAAAAAACACCCAGTTCCTTCTGAACTCAAAATACCTGTAGGCTACACAAATATTCCACAAGTTGTTTTGAAGACAGGGATTTTTTTCACAATGAGTCCAGTATGTTCACCACGCCTATCATGAACCAAGACTACATATTTAGAATGAAAGAGGTTAATATAGAGGCTGGAGTCATTGTATGGGGGAGTGGTAGTGGTAAAACAGAAGAGAAGGATGGAACGAAAGCAGGCAGAATCAATTTATTCCCTACAGGTTTTTAAAGGAGAACTCACCATTACTGTGATTGTGTCATCCATTTAGAATATGCAAATAGCTGACAGTGCATTTGTCTGCTGGTGCTCGACCTTCCCCTTGGAGGTCGCTCACCAACTCAATTACTCTCCCTATCTGCAGTCTGTCTGCAAACACCTGTTATCCACACGCCACAGCCTCTACCAATCCCAGTCGAACCATCTCACACACCACTACACCACACATCTCATCAAAACCAGTTAGAGAGGGAGAGGATGGTGTATTATTATTTTACAACAATAACATCATGTGTCATGAAGAGATTTACATGAATAAAGGATTTTGTATAAAGCCTTCTCTTGTCAATTGATGGAAGAACATCAATTTTATTGACACATTAATTATAATGACATATTTTTCATAGATATCATTATCTTGCCGATAGACACCCCATAATTTCAAACCTCTAATCCTAAAAAACACATGGATTCAACATAGAGCAATCTGCCAAACAGATTCATTTTGGAAGCAACTGTGACTGTAAAACAAAATCCCTATCATGACAGATGTCCTAAATGGAAAGCAGTCTGTATCACACTGACTAACACCGGTTGTTTTCAGCCTTCCAACCAAGTGGCAATTTTCTGTTATGGGAAGTGTTGTTTTAATTTCTTGTGGAATTACTGTTTCCTATATATTGTGGGAGGTTTTGGAAAACATTCACATTTTCCTTTAACTTCTAAGGTCTTTTCAGTGCATATTCCCCTTTCACTGTTAAACCAGGCTACATAAACCTTTCCAAAGCTCTCTTAGTGCACATTATAAGGAAAACACTGTTTTACAGATAAATCTGCCAATCTCTTGATTCCCAACTTTTCCCTTTTACAGGGCTTTAATGGCTTGCAGCAAAGCTCTGGCAGGGTAATCGGGAGAGCAATTGCTGTCGACACTGTTTTATAATTACTGCATTGCTATTATTACAGCCTGGCTAATCCACCTGGGAAAAAAGCCTTCCCATTGCCATTATCTCCTCTGGCATGATGATTGGGGCCCCTCAGTCCTCCTTCCAACTAACTCAACCTGTCAGGAGTCTGGAATACAGATATGTGAGTTGTGGAAGACAAGCCAGCTGGTAGAATAGAATGTGTATCTGTTTGAAAATAACTGATTCCCACTATCTTATTCAGAAGGTTGAATAAGGAAGTGTTTGATGTTCTATGTGGAAAATGTTAGATTTCATTGGTTTTCTAATAAAGCATAATAGTAAGGTTTGCTATCTTTGGACAGCATTGCATGACATGATCATCAACCCTTCAAGGGTCAATCTTCAGCTAATATGTGAAGGGAGGCAGTTGGGTGGACTCTACCTTTGGGAAACAACAAGATGGAGGATTTATTAACATTTCTTCTTCATCTGTTTCATTTTATTGCCCTAAATCGACTGCAAACAGGACAGTTTTAATTATTATTATACATGTCAATTGCTGTACCAGTGAAGTTATTATTGCTGTGAAACAAATATAATCTGCATTCATCATTTGTTTGAAGTTATGGCTGATACTAGTCATTGTTCCTCTTTAAAAAACTAAGTCCCATGGACTCTCTACAGTTTCATGCATATACACATTTTCTTTGAAGATCAGCAGCATCTTACAAGGTCAATGGAAAGTCATATTTCAACATGTGAATAGACAAGTACTGTAATGGCATAAATTAATAAATTAATAGATGAATACATTTAGAAACATATGAATAACAAATACATTAATAAATTGACAAATAAATACTTACATAAATAGATCAATAAATACACAATTTACAAGGTAGTAGGATGCTATACATCTAATGGTAGAAAGAGCTTTCAGCAACATATATCAAATAAAATAAAACATTCCTTTGTAACTGAGGGTGCATGTGATGAGCTCATATATTTTCCTTTTTGAGGTAATACCAGTAAAAGAAGAGGGAGAGCACCTCAGAGAGTGTAATGAACATTGCTTATTACGACTGAGGGAAACACCACAGAGTGGCAAAGTTCATGCAAGCCACCGTGGTGGAGGCAGAACAGGGATGGTTTCCATTGCTATAGACAGGTTACTGCACAATGCACATGGCACCTATAACAACCGATCGGTACATTTGGTTTGTCTCCCAGTGTTGTTATTGTTAAACTGTAGTATGATGAAGAGAGTGTACTTTGAGTGCCGCCGGTGTCTTGTGATTCCACAACCTGTTCAACAGGTCTCTATAAGAACTCAAAACAACTTCTCTGATGGAACTGACAATGACCCTGGTTCATGATCCTATTGTACTCAGCTGATGCAGTTTGCCTTTAGGTTTGTTCAATGAGTTTTGCTGGAAGTTTTCTGAATACCCACAGTTACAAAGATGCTTTGCTTTCAAAAATCAAGGAGGAATTGGCACCAAAATGTATAACAAATTCAGTCGGACAATAGAAAAATAACACCCATTGAATTAAAAACATATGTGTGACAAAAAGGGTACTTTTTAAACTTTAAAATGATTTCCCTTTTATGCAAATACTGTCATAGTACTCATTTTCATAAAAAGTGAATGTTGGCAGTTGCAAAAGAATTAAATTCTTAGCAAATAAAAAGCAGCATAAAAATACAAGAGGTCATTTTTGTCTCTAAAAAACAAAAGAAAACTGTTACAGTCCTTTTTTATGTCTTTTTCTTCTTCTTCATTTTCCCTGTACTATTTTCTATAAAATATCAGGAATCTAAATATTATTACTATTGATATCAATATCATTATAGTCATTGATAAAAAAAATCACATGCCAGGCCTCATATATAATTGTGTGAACGTGTGTGCATATGCGTGTGTGTGTTTGTGTGTGAGCTAAAAACTAGAGTATTTATTTGGAGAATTGTTGTTTTGATTGTAAGTATCTGTGGATGATTAGCTACTGTGCGGGGTGGGGGGTGGGGGTGGGGATCCAGCATCTTTTGAAATTGTCTTTGCCATAATCATAACAGTTTTCTTCACGTAATCTCAGTGAAAATATTGCTTTCTAAAAAAAGGAAGAAAAAGGTATGGAGGGCAGAGTGAAGGGGGTTATTGGTTGTAGAACCTAGGGTTCCAAATTCTGCTTCCGTCCTTCTGGTTCCGGCAACTAGTTCTCAGAGCAGGACTCGTCATCATCTTCGTCCCCGGAACCCTTGAAGCAGGCTGATTCATAGTGCTTGTTCAGGTACGACTTGAGGGCGAAGGTCTTATTGCAGCGCTTGCATCGGTAGTGCTTGAAGGCAGAGTGGGTTTGCATGTGGGCGCGGAGGTTTGAGCGGTCAGCGAAGGCTTTGCCGCAGTGGGCGCAGGCGAACGGTTTCTCCCCGGTGTGCGAGCGCATGTGGCCCTGCAGGAGCCAGGGCCGGCTGAAGGCCTTGTTGCACACATCACACTTGTGCTTTAGGTTGTGGGTGAGGATGTGCATGGCCAGTGCTGGCATGGACACATACACTTTGTCGCAGGTGGGACACTGACGCGCCATCTTGCTATCCAGGCTACGGTGTGTCTGTTTGTGCCTGCTGAGGTTGGACGAGGTGGCGTACGTCTTGCCGCACTCGTTGCAAGTGTGACGGACCGTCCCGGTGGCCCCGGCCTCCCTCTCCTCTGTGGCATCAGCATTGGAAGCACCAGAACGACCTCCCTTACGGCCATCACCGTCTCCCTTCCGCCGTGAGCGCCCGTCGGAGATGAAGAAGGCATCCATGGTGTAGCCCTCGGTCAGGGCCTCCGCTTCGCCACTGTAGAATCCGCTGGCCGTCATCCCGGACTGGGGGCTGTCGGGGTGCTCCAGGTCAGGGTCACAGTACTCCTCACCCCTGCTGCTCACCTGGGTGTACAGAGGGTCAGAGATGGGCAACGCCATCTTGAGCTCCATCTTCGTCTCCCCCTGATATACAGATGGTGTGATGTAATCCTGGATGTAGCCTGGAGAAAAAACACACAATAATAGTTACATTAAGGCAAAACACACACACACACACACAGACAGTGATAGTGACAGTTAGTCTACAGTAGGCTGAGTGTTGTGGTGGTGGATAAGTGCATTGTGACGTGATTATATGATTATCATGGATGGTTGCCTCTTGTAAATTATTAAACAATAGAATACATACATAGAAAACAAATTGCTCCCCAAATCACACAGCATTTACCACAGGACAGCGATGCTGCAGAACACAATCCACAGCATTCACCTTTATTAAACAGTTAAGGCACAGACGAGGGGTGGCTGCTAAACGCAGATAACTACTCATTAAAGACACCTATGACAGAAGGCCCCTCTTATTACTTGAAGTGGTCTCATTGATTAGTCACCGTTTCTTTCTCCCAGTGACTTGCTCACTCCAAGGTACTGTTTGTCAATCATCTGTGACTGAAGGTCTATATCTTTGTTTTGTTTGTCCAATTAAGCCTGAACATGCTGGGCCCAACAGGCAGAACACACTGTCTATGGTCTGGGGTGACTGTCCAGGGGACTACAGTATTTGGGGATGATAAATCATCAGAAGAAGCCATTAAAACTGAAAAACACTTTTTTTAAATTCTAGAAAGCACTTGAATTGTTTTAGGAGTTCTTTATTCTTTCTAGTAGCTTGGACACCACCCTAAATATTAATTTATCTCAAAAGAGTAGCACTTCCAGGATATTTCCAATTTGTCTCACTGGATTATTGACTGATGTTATATTACAGACAGGTCATTTTATTGTCTAGGCAATCTGTAATGTTGTGAGGCAGTGGAGCTAAAAGGTTTCCTGGCATGCAGCTGTAAAGAGCTAAACAACACCAAATATTTACCAACATTAGCCCAGTACATCTACACATGTTCCACTTTAACAGCTTACTAACATATAGGACAAACATATGATTTCAATTCTAATATGTGTTGTGAATCCTGAAGAAGAAGAAAAGGCAGATTCCTATGCACTGTTTGCAGCAAGTGGTGGAAATTAACTATTGACTGGTTTTTAATGAAATTCAAAGTTTCTTGTTGATCAATAGGCCTTCATCTGTAAAATAGTACAGCTGCTGGAACACACTGCGTGTGGGGAAATAAGACAGAAATAATGCAGGGCAAGGAGTAAAGTGACTGGAGAAGACTATACAACTATAGCCTGCTGAACATGGTTCAGTGATGGAAAGGTTACGCTGAAACGTGATACACAGGATTACCAGCAGAACAAAGTGGCTATAGTGTTAAGCTCGCTGAAGTGCCTTTAGGAATCAGGTCATTAGAAAATCAATTTTTAAGTGCTCTCTTAGAATGCTGTCTCCATTCCCAAGGGTTCCCACTCAGAGACCATGTCAAAGACATTACCATAATACGATAGGACTGGGAGACTGGGATCTTATTGGAAGGCAAGGGTGCTATTTGGTCAAAAGCACCACCCCTTTGTTGACTAGCCTATATAGCTAACAACTCATGATATATCTTCCTCTCCTGATATAACTTCTAAAGGTAATGGTAATTCTTACTTCATAGGCTATTTCAAGTCTAATAACACCCCCTTGTTTCTTTTTCTTTGAACATTGAATATACAGTACCGTAAAGAGAGCACAGGAAACAGCCAAGCATACTGTATACAGCAACAGATTGTTATTGAAACATATGGACATCTTGATTTTTATTCCCCTGATTCATTACACATGTGTAATAGGTTTTAATTACTTAAGGTCAGACAGAGTTCATTATTTGTGGCTGAACTAATGCTGTATTAACCTTTGCTGTATAGCGACTCATTCCACTAATGCAAAGCGAGCATGTTATTAATGGACTCCCTCTCCCACCCTCCTTCTTTGTTGTTCGACAGACACTTCAAGTCAAATGTCTCCACAATGGGGAAAGCGCTGACGCCAGGCATTTCAACAATGTTGTGATTTCTTTGGGATTTCATTGAAAAGACAAGAAGGGTTATTTTGTCTGCATACAATGTAATCGTTGGTACTAATGCAGTAATCCATAATATATATTTATTTTTTTCCCATCAAAAGGCATATTTCTTTCTCAACAGAAGTAGAGTTTTTTATATATAATATTTTTTTTGCAATTTTTTTTGCAATGAATCTGGTTCCATAACTTTGTCGTAACCGTTTGCATTTGTATTTATAAAATGTAAATAAAAAGAAGTTCATTTACACTCATACTCTATCATAAAAAAATATATATATTTAGTGAAACTGATCATTCACTGCAGACAAAATTTGTTAAGAACAACTGCACTGTTCAAACATGTACTTTTGTTCTCAGTTGCTGCTGTTCCTAATCTAAAATCACTGGATAATAGTATTATGTGATGTGGTTGAATAACAAGTGAGCATTTTATGTTCACAGGTTGATCTGAACTGTAAAACTATCTGCTTATTGCCAAGACAAAATAACAAAGAGAGACAGACAGACATCTGGCATCCTAAATATGGCCACAAAATGGGAGCGAGCTTAAACCTGCCTGACTGAAAGTGAAGGACGTCTCTCTCTAGCTCTGACTGGACTGGGGCTTAGCATGCTGCCTAGTCCTACTGTTGCCCACTGTGCCACTATGGGCCCTTTCCTCTATGTTTACTGTATACCCCTAGTCACGTGGCCCCACGTCAATGCTGCCCGAAGCATTTTTTACTCCTTTCTCTCCTTCTTTCTCTCCTTCTCGCTCCCCCTCTACCCCAGCTAACCCCCCTCGACCGGCAGTACTGTACATTGCGTTGATATCTCTTGTGACGGCGATAGGCCTGCATGGATGAAACTCCACCCCTGCTAGTTTTCAAACGCCCGGAAGGAGGAGAAAGATGCAGCGGAGGGATGGGGGTGGGGAGACTGTGCATGCATGCTCCGGTTGGGTGGGAAGGGAGGCGGGCAGAGTGGGGCGAGGACTGTGATGGAAACTCAAGGACAATAACAGCTAAGGACAAATGTATCATCCAGCACTTATCTTTCATTTTCATATATTTCTCAGATCGCACAAAGACTGGAGAGTGACAGCCTGCATGTTTCAGGCACACCGTAATTTGTGCACGCAATACAAATTCAGAGATACACATCTACAGGCGAGAAGCACGTTTTGCTCCACCATTTGCATAAGCTGATCCTCTGATGTGACCTGAATTGTGTCTTCCTCTCATCAGAGTCAAAAGACAAAAGTCTGGGAGCACGATGGGGGTGGGCTGGTGGTGCTGGAGAGAATTGTTTGGGATACGGGAGCAAAATCTGATGGCTTTATGTAACATCTGTTATTAATTCCAAGACAACATGCAGACAACAGGCATCTCAAGGGCTGAAGAAGCACTTACAAATACAGAATCAAAAGATAATTCCAACTGTGTTTACTGTATAGATGTCATGGGCATTCTTCTTCTGGAATCAACAACTAAACCAAAGAGAGCAGTGGTGCTACAGTAGCACACCCTAGACAACGGCAGGCAGAACATGTGTGTGCTGTGTGCTGTGTGCTGTGTGCTGTGTGCTGTGTGCTGTGTGCTGTGTGCTGTGTGCTGTGTGCTGTGTGCTGTGTGCTGTGCTGTGCAGAGGCATGCAAACTCACCATTCTCACTGAGACGAACGCCCAAGCTGGTCACAGAGTCAGTGATGGAGCGTGTGAAAGGAGTGAACGAGTCGTCCAGGTGGTGATGGTGATTAGAGAAATCATCAAGCTTGATTTTCTTCACCAAAAATGAACGGGGCATGTTTCAAAGAATAAAAAACACACAGAACTGAGAATCACACATGAAGAGAAAAGATAATACCCCCAAAGAAATCAGCAAACAGGCAGAGCTGGAGCCGGCTGTCAGTAGAAGTAATCCTTGTGTTAAAGGAAAATGCAACCTCTAAAAGACATAAGAGAAGGAATGAAAATGAAAATCAGTGGAGAACAAGGCAGATGACAATGCTGTGTGTTTCTCAATGGCACCCCCAGCTTTCCAAAAAATACAATTAAAATATTTGGTTCAGCACTGGATAGCTCCTGTGATGCAGCAGGCTTAAAGGACCAGAGAGAAAGAGAAGAGAGAGAGAAAGAGAGACAGAGAGAGAGCGTGGAGGAGGGAGGAGAGAGTGAGAGTGAGAGCGAGAGAGAGAGAGAGACAGAGAGAGAGAGAAAGAGAGAGAGACTGTCAGACTAGCTGAGATCAGCTCTCTCTCCAGCCTTTATATGGGGCACAGGCAGTGGAAGATCAGGTGGTGCTGCGAAATGGAGCTGCTTAGCTTTAATCCATCAAATGTCCCCGGGGACACACATCAAATTACCACTGAACCGTCTGTGCATTCGTTCGCACACAGACAGAGGAGAAAGAACACACCCATCCCCCCCCCCAACACACACATACACACTGCCCCCACTACTACCACTGCCCCTCTCCCCTCCCTCCCCCACTCTTTCACTCCCACTTATGCTCCATGCTCAAAGAAGGAGTACAAGAGGTGGATTGAGACAATGGAGACGTGGAGGAGAGCACATTTAGTGTCCTGTCGCCTATTGTTTTCAGATGAAGTGGCACAGTTTGTTTTCCTTGTTACAGGAACTGCCTTGCTCCTCATCATCCTGTCCTCTCTGTTACCTCAGACTACCCCTCACTATTCAAAACTCTCCCTGGCTGGGACAAAATCAGCCATATCTTACTATACTAAACACACTGCACACACACATACAGTTGTAGGATCTTAATTTGAGCCAGTTTGCTATAGCATGAAAATAATTCTGAAGCAACAGGAAATGTGAATTATTATGTATATCAAGTGTGAAATGTCAAAGTGGAAATTACAAACCTCAGAAGCCTTTTTAAACCACAAATACACTACAAGGCCTCTTGCAACAGGATGATTAATATTAAAGATCCTACATCTATACTGTACAATTCCACAATTAAAATATTTTTCTATGATTCTCTATTAGAAAATGATTGAATTGAAAATGGAATTTGAGTTTACTTCCTGAATTGGCAGAAATGAAATGGAATTGACCCCAACCCTGACACATACACACTGTAGAGTTTCATAACAGGGATTTCAGCACTGTTTATCTGCTTATCCATGGACGCAATAGGAGCATTTTGGCAAACTCTCTAGCATCTCCCTGACGGTGTGGCACAGATGTGTCCTGCTATGCACGGAAATTAATTGCCTGTTAAATTAATTACATATTTTTGATTAGAATTAAATGTAAAATTAGACTCACATTTGCTAATTAGTCAAGTCATTTCTAGATTGATTTGGGTTGATAACATTAAATCATAGCAGGCAGCAAATGCTCCAATGTCTACATATTCTGTAATATTTTTATTTAGAAATATTGAACAGATGTACATGTCAGAATTCTGCCAGAAGGTGTCAATGTATCTGACAAATACACATCGGAGACTGTAGGAATCTTACATAACAAGACTTGATTGCTGACTTGTAGGACACTGAGACGTCGTTTACTGTATGTCAGTCAGGCCTATGAACTCTCATCATTCTCAATAATCAATCAGGAAAACCATGGACAACAGTGCTGTGGTATTGCTGGATTATACAGCAAAAAATGTGTCATGCTGCGGTGGTACAGTAGCAAGGCTAAGGATGAATTTCATGCTAAATGAATAGTCATAAATTGGAAGTGACAATTTTACAAGGGTGCTGCTGCGTGCTTCAACAATTTGGACATGCTCTAAGAAACTTGTTACAGCCAAGTTCGGTTATCTAGTCTAGAAAGGATCAGAAATGGAGAAAGATGGAGAAAACACTGTGCATCATGCTATTAATGATTTCCTAAAGGTTTTTTAAAGTGAACTTTGTTTTGTTTTGTATACCCGTCCTCTAGTTTGACTCTGCTGTCTGAACTGAGCTCAACCTTGGGCAGAGGACCTCCTCATCCTTCTGCTTTCTGTATAGTGCAGTGGAGCACAACCAGGTCACACCTCTCTGCTTCAGACATGGCACGCAGACATTAATATTTCAAAAATATAAAGATGACACTCAGAAGAAACATGGAGGCACAGATAGAAACTCAACTTGGTGGAGGAAGGAAACCATCATTGAGAAATAAGCATCCTCAGCACCTACTGTGTCACTCCCAGTGCTATTGCCCTACATTTAAGTGGTTTTACAGTGTTATATTTGTTTTATTCATATGGTTGTGGGGTAACTATTTTTGTCTTAGCATTTGCATAATTGACTAAATATTTTGACAAAATACACAGTATTCAACCCATAGTAATTCTACAATTTACTGTGTTCTATTTAATTATATGATTCAACAATTCACTATTCCACAGACTTGATGAATCCACATACTTGATTAATTAATTATCCTGATTTGAGACCAACAAGTGATAGTTACAGGTGACCAGTTACAGGTTGCCCCTTCCTCACCCCTCTCCCCTGCCCTGAGCTTCAGCCCCCTCAGACTCACTCTGACATCTGGTCACTGCCTTGGGACGGGTGTTGCCATGGTGACATCCCCTCTGGGCTAGCGGGAGTAGGATGGCTCTACCCTCCCTGGTAGTAGGGGCAGGGGCTTGGGCTGTATCCACCGTCTGGTCATTAACATACTGTACGGCCTCAGAGGGCTGTGGAAAGTTGGCCAGCTGAATGGAGGTAAATGTTTTGGGTTTCTTATTCTTTGAGGCAATTCCTCCGCTAGGGATGCTGTGCAAACTACAAAAGGAGGATGTAAGGTCGTTCCGCAGGTTCCAACACCTCTATTTCTACTGCCTCAATTTACAAACATGTTATGCAATTAAATCACTTAATTTACATTCAAGCTAATTCATCTTGGTAATTTCTGTAGAAATTTCTGTTGAATTGAGAGAAAATATATCTCTTAATTTATCTGAAACAGCTATTCATTTGTAAAGGTAGTGGTGCCTAATGAGTCCAGGAAACAGCCCATAGCGCCACTTATGATGCTACCATGAGTGTTTGGAGCAAGGTAGTGAGTCCATTAGGCACAGCCATTTATAATTCACCTCTATTTTCCTTACTGGGTTAGTGGTGCAACAAGCCATCCTCCCTTCATACTGTTTTATTATATTGGCTCTGTCATGTACTGTATCACATTGTTTTATAATAAACATTCTATACTCTACAGTACAGTCACTACAGATGAAGGGTCTTAATTTCAGACAGTTTTTTACCGCAGGGAAATAATCCTGCCAAATAGGAAATGTGAATTATTATGTGGATAATTATCATTTATGGGATTTGTTTTGTTGGGGTTGCAACATTTTTCATTAGGGCAAATTAAGGCTGACATTTTAAAGTGGAATTTACAAACTTTAGAAGCCTTTTAAAACTTATAATACACTACAAGTTTGCATGTCCTGCAGTGCAGGAAACTTCTCAGCAACAAAAGATCCTACATCTGTATATGGGCACAAAAATAAGTGACTTAATAAATAGTTGATAAGTGACTCACCAGTGTATGGGACAAGTTGGATCAGAATTACAGTTTATCCAACAATATCACACACAGAGAGAATGATGAATGATGTTGTCTCGGGTGGTGTGAAAATAAATAAATAAAACCAAACTACAACAAACAAATAAATAAATAAATAATTGTTATATATAACGCTCTCCAATGCCATACAAACCCTTTCATCTGCTGTCAACAGAAACTGATCAGCCCTAGCACAGAGATGAAGGTTGAGGAGACAATATTTCTTACTTTATTGAGGACTCCCGGCTCAAACATTAAAGGAGTGAATGGGCTTTAACAGCTTCCACTGCCACTGTATATCAAATGCAAGTTGGCAGATAGTTCACTATATCACTCATGCCCTATTTGGCTTGTGTCTGCCTGTTGTGTGTGTGTCTCGGTGCGTGTGCTCGATTTTGTTGTCCACAGGCAACTAACTGTACAATAAGTGGGGCAATTAAGTGAGAAAGGCAGAAAGAAGCTAATATGTTCGTATCTCTCTTTGACGGATTAGATAATTTATGCTAATAACATCTCCACCAGCTCCAGTCTGCCTAAAGATGATAGCAGACCCATCGTTCTCCCTCTGAAAAATCCTTTTCATACTGTTTCTCAACAAATTGCAAGAAGACAGCTGCATGGAAATGAATGAATATCTCTCAGACAGAGCACAGACAGAATTGTCTGTTCCTCACCTATCAATATATAATGGTAACTCTTACTTACACTCACTCATACTGTGAGCCCCTTTTGTAGTTTGGAAAGGAAGGAATACTTAATGGATGTATAAACATGAATAACAACACATACCCAGTGATATTTTGAAGATTAGAAACATTTATGGAAATAAATTATACAACAAACACAATTCTACATAGCCCAAGGTGTGATCAAACTTAGATGTAAAGCAATTGTTTTGCACTGGAAAAAAATCTCCACCTACATCCTATTGTCTCTGAGAAATTGCTCCTCATCAAGTCAAAACAAATAATATAGCCTGATGCATGCTTACAACCTAGCTGCATGCTTACAAACTAGCTGCATGCTTACAACCTAGCTGCATGCTTACAAACCAGCTGCATGCTTACAACCAAGCTGCATGCTTACAAACTAGCTGCATGCTTACAACCTAGCTGCATGCTTACAACCTCTTTCTCCCTCTTCCTCTCTTTCTTCTGCTCTCTCTCTCTCCCTCCCCTCTCTCGCTCTTTCTCTCTCCCTCCCCCTCTCTCTCTCCCCCCCTCTCCCCCTCTCGCTCTCTTCCTCCCGCTCTACCCCCTCTCTCTCTCTCTCCCTCCTCCCCTCTCTATCCCCCCACCCCCCTCTCTCTCCCTCCCTCTCTTCTCCTGTCTCTCACCCCACACTCACAGTCTGTTATTTTACCTCAACAGCCTCTATCAGAGAGAACACAACCCAGGAACATATGAGAATATTAAATATGATGAAAGACTGATGTTTCTTAATACCATTCAAGCTGAAGCTCAGTACACAGTTCTAGTGGGATAAATTCCTTTATCGTATTGTGGATGAGGAGGGAATAACTAGCCGTGCAGAGCAGGGTTCTTCCATGATGGCAGATCAATAAATAACACTGGTGACAGTAGGAGCAATAAAGAATATGCAATCTCCAACATATGGGAGGTAGCTTGCTGCACACAACCACGCACAGTAAGGAACTCTGTTATTGTCATCCACTGAGACAAATGTGCTATTAACTTCCAAGGACAAGGTCACTTTATTGTCTTAAAGAGTACTGGGGAAAAAGAATGGAAAGCGTGATGAAAAACTCATTTTCTTAATGTTATGTTTTCAAAGAGCTGTAATTGTGAATGGAGAGATGCTTGGTTTGGACTTAATATAATAGATCTGATTGTTTGTCTCCATCCCAAATAAGTCATTATTATTCATAAACATTTCCTTAAAGGCAAACCTAATTAACCCAGAACTTTCCAAAGGAATGATGCAGAAGCACCATGGTGCCATTAAAAACATCTACATTTACATTTTACATTTAAGTCATTTAGCAGACGCTCTTATCCAGAGCGACTTACAAATTGGTGAATTCACCTTCTGACATCCAGTGGAACAGATCTAAATTTGTATTCTGCTTCCCTTTCTATATTGGTAATTAAATATGACTTATAATAGTCATCATTGCACCTTGCTCTAAGTTATCTCTAAATTATTGTTCCAGTAATCTTACTCTAAATTAATTGGGTTAATTAATCATGAACAGTCCCTCCCCCACTTCCCCTCCTTCATCCCCAAAAAGGCATTGCAGGTTTTTTCATATTATGTTCCATGGAAACGGTCATACCACTGGATAATAGACTGTCGCTTTCAATTTGTACCCCAACCCCAAAATAGGAGCAACTGCATTAATGTGATGCTATCAGTCTGATTGAAATTAGACAACAAATGAGAATATTTGCATATAACCAGCATGGATGAAGTGGATTGGCCCAATAGACTAAACACAGACCCCTAAATGTTTATTGTGTCGTCCCCAAAAAGTGTTCATTCCAGTTGCTCATTTGTCTGTGTGAGCAACACCTGTTTGCTTTAGGAGATAAACAAAGACACGTGGCCCTTGTTGCCAAAAACGGAGCCCTTTCATGAATAAAATGAAGGAATCTGCAACCAAGCAAAAAAAAATCATCAGGCAACACTGAAGCAGGCGTCTTTTTTCTCCTCTTATGTGTTTCCCTTCCCACCTGCTTGTCAGAAAGGTGAGGATCAATTTCCCAAGGATTAGGCGGCCTGTGGAAAATGATTGCTTTTTCTAATACTTAGCAAAAAACATTACATTTCCTGTGGTCTTTGTTACTCTCAACATTTTCTCAAATGAGCAAAACACAGACGAGCAGCATTGATGCCTTTGCGAACTTCACCTTGGGACCAGTCGTCATTTGCATATATATTGAGAGCATACGTTTTTGGTTTATAATAGTCACCATTCTGGGGTAGGGGTGGAAGGTGGGGGCGGGTGGCAGGCATTCTGTTATGAGGCCCCCCACTGGACACAGAAGTCATTTCAATGTCTAGTTTTGATTTACATTTGGTTGAGTTGTCAACTAACGTGAATTCAACGTGAATTTTTGCATTTTTATGTCAACATGTCATTGGATTTAGGTTAAAATCTGTATGAAAAAAAGACGAAATTCCCTTAAATTGTTGATTTTTTACTGATTTTTTATATCCAATCAGTCTTCCATGTTGATTCAACATCATCACATATAATTGTTTTGATGAAATAACACGGAAACAATGTTGATCCAACCAGTTTTTGCCTAGTGTGCTTGTCCGCAAACAAAACTGCGAGATAGGCAGGCGATAATAACGGTGCTAGGAAACCCTGACACTCTGTTGTTGCTCTTTTGCTGCACACTCTCTTCAATCCCAACAGATAGGCTAAGCAGAGCTCTGTATATAATGATGAGGTGCTTCCCAATAGGCACACACTGGTTGAATCAACGTTGTTTCCACGTCGTTTTAATTCAATTACGTTGAACCAACGTGGAATCGATGTTAAATTGTCGTCTGTGCCTAGTGGTTTGTGTCTCCGCCTTAACAATGGGATTCGTTGTCCACAGAGCGGAACGGCGGTTGTTATTTGAACATATTTTTGAATATTTAATGAGGGGTTTTGACTTGTATTCAATGAAGAGAGAGTGAGATGCTAGCCTCATGAATATGCATAGTTTGTCTCAAATTTCAACAGGGACAACTCCGATGTAAATTGTTTTTTCTCAACTTGCCAGGATGTCACGTGAATCACACTTATATCAATACACTCGTAACAACTGACGCATTATGAAACTTCTATTAGATCAAATAAGCCTAACGTATCAAAATAGCAATTCATTTTCATCTTGACTAAATTTGACACTTATTCTCGCCCATAAAAAAACTCCTCACTTGCTTAAAAAGTAATGATCTGCTTAACATAAATTTGTGGGATTTTGTTTTGGTACTGTGCTGTTTAGCCCTACTATACTTTACGTTTTGTTTGTATTTGTTGTTTTTTTGGTGTTCTTTGAATAAAGTAAGATGTACCTACGACGCTGCACCTTGGTCCGATCCTTCCATCGACGAGCGTAACACCTATGTTAAAAGTGTTTAAAAAAGTATGAAATGTTTCTTAGGTATTACGTCTGTGTTAAAAGATGCTTAGAATGTTTAAAATACCAAAAAGCGATTGTGATTGTGTTGAATTGTGATTGGAAAATAGAGATAAACATGGTTTTAAAAAGGTAGTGGCAATACTGTATTTCATTCAGTACAGAAATGTGTAGGCTTAACTTACCCTGTCCCATGGCTGAACTTACCCCATACCCAGTGTAAAGTTGTGTCAAGAGACCACTTTTTTATGTCAAGCTTTGTTTTCAAAACTGTAATGTTTATGTGAATTCTGATTATTTACAGAGATACAGAACGTCCTGAAATACAGGTATATGTAGATATCTTTGTTAGGAAGAAAACAATATTTCCCTTGATGGAGTGATGCTGAATATAAAACAACTTACACCACTCTCCCCTATCCCTGAAAGGGTAGATTTGGCCAGAAAATATATTTATAGTTATATTCATGAAACCACATTGCATTAAAAGTCATACCATTGTATGATGTATATTCATGGTTTATTTGTGTACCTGTAGACTACTGTACATAACATTATACATTACAAATAAAATTACGTTCTTTACTTTGAGATTTGGGAAACCATACATGTTTTGCAGTGCACATCGGTGCGTGTGTAAGTGTGTGTGGGCATTCATAGGCCTACATTTGTGTGTTTGTGTTAAGGCTCTCGTTTGTGGAATGACCGGACCATGGTGCAGCCTGGTAGGCGTACATCGTTCTTTTTGTTGATGACACAAAAATAACAACGACAAAAACGAAAGCACACAGTTCTGTAAGGCAAAATAAACTATACAGAAAACAAGATCCCACAAAATCCAAAAGGAAAATTACAATCTATATATGAGACAACGATAGACAGCTGCCTCTGATTGGGAACCATACTCAGCCAAAAACACAAAGAAATAGAAAACATAGATTTTCCCACCCGAGTCACACCCTGACCTAACCAAACATAGAGAATAATAAGGATCTCTAAGGTCAGGGCGTGACAGTTTGAGCCCATTTCAAAGGGCTTGCAGCTTTTCTGCAGACACACACCGACGATGCAGCTGGCAGTCAGAGTCGAGGGATGGCTGTGTTCACTGTGTTGCTACCTGGAATTATGTCCAAGTTGGAAATCTTACAGAAGGCAGTGGATTCTGGGTCACCCTTTATATACGGTGCATAAAAGCTGCCTCCCTCCCGTCTGCTGTCTACTCCATCCAGAATGGCTGTAGAGCACAGACTGAACAACACAAGAAACAATATGTAGGTGTTCAGTCTCCATTAATCACTTTCACAGTTATGTCAGATATATACATTTTATAACTTTCCTCTCGTAGTGGGAAAGTGGTGTAGAAGATTTCCTTGAATTCTTCCTTCCTTCCAAAAATATTTGTGATGCATTTTCATATTCCCTCAACACACTCCACTCCACTGTTGTATATGTTATTCTAGAATCTGACCAACCAACACCAATGGCTGCCCAAATGAGGAATGACAACAGTCCTGTATAATTGCCTGATACATTAATCAGATAAGGCACCTGTCAAAACAGGCGACATTCTCTGTGGAACCACCTCCCTCCCAATGGGCCAGTTCTGAAGGACTGAGTTGCTATCGGTAATGACAACTCCGTAAGTCGTAAGTCTGTCCCCTCTGGGTTAGGGATGAGAGAGAGCCCCATACATCTAGTCCTCTTCTCCAATCCATCCCTATTAAGATAATGCATCAAACAGACATTTTAATTTGAAGTTCATTTTCTCCTCAAGGGTTAGTAAATGTCTGTGAGAGATGAAACAGCTAACCTATCATTTGCAACATTGAATGGCCATTGGTATTATTTTTGGTTCATTCTGACATACATCATTTCACTCAGGCATTGTTTATGCCTTTTAGATAGACGCTTTAAAACTTAATTTAAATACTGCAGCCAATAATGGTTCTCTCCATTTGGACTCATTGGTGAATGGCGGGAATTTGTTGTTCAATGGTAACCTCCTCAATAATTAGGACACGAAACCACTAGATCACAACCTCTTTGGACATAAGAGTTTTTGTAAGGCTATAGCCAAGTTGTTTTAGAATTTAAATCTTATGTACAGATGTAGGATTTCAATTTGATCACACTTTTGTTGCTGAGAATTTTCTTGGACGGCAGGAAATGCAAACTGCATGTAATTTCCACTTTAAAATGTCAGACTTGATTTACCCTAATGAAAAATGTATCAACCCAGAGAAATAATTATATAATTAATTATAATCCACATAATTATACACATTTCCTGTTGCTGCAGGATTATTTTCCTGCTGTAGAAAACTGGCTCAAATTAAGATTCTAAATCTGTATGATTGCACGGAAGTGGCCATAAGTTTAGGTCTGGGTTCAATCAGATTCAATGCATTAACTGGCAATAGTCGACACCCACATAGCTGATGCATTGTTTGTGTCGGTGGTGAAACTGCGTTGGAGCTGTCAAATCGTTGAGCAGCTGCTCTTGTGATCTTTGTCTCGAAGCCACACTCACGTTAGAATTTCTGAAATTAGAAAGTGTAGGCTATATAGAATTAATGACACTCAAATTTAAGGCTGCATGGGATTTCTCTTAATGTGACTCCTTGCATCCAATTGCAATGTCCGCTTTAAGTATACTGCTGGGAGCCGCTTGTGTATTTGACAGCTCTAATGCAGTTCCACCTCCGACACCATCAAAACATCTGCTATGCGGATTTCGGGTAAAGTGACTCTGATTGAATCGGGCCCTTAGTTAAACCAGATATTCTCACCAAAAACAAACAATGATGATTCATTGATATTTCACAAAGAAACCAATTATACAGAATAATGGAAACTCCCTCCCTGACTGTAACAAGACCTCATCTCTCAGCTGTTATAGGGTACGGGGCACCCGGAGACCTCTGTTACCAACAGCTTGGGTGACGTTAATGTGTGTGAAATGAACACACATGCCTGCCAGCGGTGCCTTGGTGCACGCTGGGCTCAACACCTGCCCGTGTTCAGCTGCTACCGCCACAGTCAGTCCACTGCATGTACAGTTGAAGTCGGAAGTTTACATACACCTTAGCAACATACATTTAAACTCAGATTATCACAATTGCTGCCATTTAATCCTAGTAAAAATTCTCTGTTTTAGGTCAGTTAGGATCACCACTTTATTTTAAGAATGTGAAATGTCACAATAATAGTAGAGAGAATCTTTCATTTTATTTATTTTATCACATTCCCAGTGGGTCAGAAGTTTACATACACACAATTTGAATTTGGTAGCATTGCCTTTAAATAGTTTAACTTTGGTCAAACATTTTGGGTAGCCTTCCACAAGCTTCCCACAATAAGTTGGGTGAATTGTGCCCCATTCCTCCCGACAGAGCTGGTGTAACTGAGTCAGGTTTGTAGGCCTCCTTGCTCGCACACACTTTTTCAGTTCTGCCCACAAATTCTCCATAGGATTGAGGTCAGGACTTTGTGATGGCCACTCCAATATCTTGACTTTGTTGTCCTTAAGCCATTTTTCCACAACTTTGGAAGTATGCCTGGGGTCATTGTCCATTTGGCAGACCCATTTGCGACCAAGCTTTCACTTCCTGAATGATGTCTTGAGATGTTGCTTCAATACTTCCACATAATTTTCCATCCTCATGATGCCATCTATTTTGTGAAGTGTACCAGTCCCTCCTGCAGCAAAGCACCCCCACAACATGATGCTGTCTCCCCGTGCTTCATGGTTGGGATGGTGTTCTTTGGCTTGCAAGCCTCCCCCTTTGTCCTCCAAACATAACGATGGTCATTATGGCCAAACAGTTCAATTTTTGTTTCATCAGACCAGAGGACATTTCTCCAAAAAGTATAATCTTTGTCCCCATGTGTAGTTGCAAACCGTAGTCTGGCTTTTTTATGGCGGTTTTGGAGCAGTGGTTTCTTCCTTGCTGAGCGGCCTTTCAGGTTATGTCGATATAGGACTCGTCTTACTGTGGATATAGATACTATTGTACCTGTTTCCTCCAGCATCTTCACAAGGTCCTTTGCTGTTGTTCTGGGATTGATTTGCACTTTTCGCATCAAAGTACGTTCATCTCTAGGAGGCAAAACGCGTCTCCTTCCTGAGAGGTATGCCGGCTGCGTTCTCCAATGGTGTTCATTCTTGCATACTATTGTTTGTACAGATCAACGTGGTACCTTAAAGTGTTTGGCAATTGCTCCCAAGGATGAACCAGACTTGTGAAGGTCTACAATTTCTTTTCTGAGGTCTTGGCTGATTTCTTATGATTTTCCCATGATATCAAGCAAAGAGGCACCGATTTTGTAGGAAGACCTTGAAATACATCCACATGTACACCTCCAATTGACTCAAATGATGTCAATTAGCCTATCAGAAGCTTTTAAAGACATGACATCATTTTCTGGAATTTTCCAAGCTGTTTAAAGGCACATTCAACTTAGTGTATGTTAACTTCTGACCCATTGGAATTGTGATACAGTGAATTATAAGTGAAATAATCTGTCTGTAAACAATTGTTGGAAAAAATACTTTTATCATGCACAAAGTAGATGTCCTAACCGACTTGCCAAAACTGTAGTTTGTTAACAAGAAATGTGTGAAGTGTTTGAAAATCGAGTTTTAATGACTCCAACCTACGTGTATATAAACTTCCGACTTCAACTGTACATAATAAACAGACCCGTCCTCATCACTGGATCTCCATTAGAGGGGACTACAGTCATCTGAATCCAGACTACCTGGGACCAGGGACAAAGGAGGGTATTGTAAAGGCAAATGGCAATGGTTTTTACTATATTAACTGACTGCACACTGAGGTTCTGAATTAGACCAAGGGCCTGATGTTATTACGTCCCCTGGAGGGCCAAGAGCTTGTCTCTCTCCTTCATGATGACTACAGTGGAAAACCAGGTCAGTGCTCAAATCGTCATGCTCTTTGCCCTCATCACTCTGATCCTATCTGTACGCTCCATTCAGACTGTAGAGGAGCAAAGGCCTGCAGCAGGTTGGTACCTCAGTCACATCTTGGTCAGGATTCGACACTGGAGAGATGATTGATATAGTCTCATATAGGCGAGAATATCTTGCAATGCTAACCCATACTTTCACTGTGTAGGGGTGGATATTTATTTAGCACATTTTCCCATATTGTCCTACTATAGCACTGCTCCTGCAGTGGCCTGCAGCAACAATCACACTCTACTACAGTGTTCAGCCGAAACAACAGGCTACAGGGAGTAAGTAAGGGGGGTGTTTTTAATCAGTGAACCCTGGCTGCATCCCTCTTCGTCAATACATCCTGCCCTCTCAGGGATCCTTGAGTTCACAGACCAGACCAGGCCCAGAGGGAAGAGCTCAAGACAAAGACAACACCATTTCCCACAGGCCTAAAAGACTGAGGAGATGCCATTGGGGGGCCGTTGATAAATTACTCTCGTCTGTCCGCATGAGAAAACAGGGATTCTCAGTAATTGCATATTTCCCAGAATTCCCACTAATTGCAGTTGTCACATGTGGGGTCTGCGGTGCAGTGAGCCAGCCTGGTCTCTGGGCCTTGGTTGTCAGTGATGTGTTAAACTAAACAGCTGAACTCTCACCTGCCCCCTGAGTAGGGGAGTGTAAGATGTGCAGAGAGAGGCCTGTAGTAGAGGAGGCTAATAAATTGCACAGTGGCACAAAACATCAGCAGGGCAGCCATGGAGTCAGAGGCGCAGAGTGCCCAGTATATCCTGCCAGACAGACAGACACATGCAGCAGACCCATTAAGGCCTCTGAAATGGGCATGGAGAGAATGTCTTGGTGACACTGATTAAGGACAGCCAGAAGCTACTGCATGTCCCCCCCCCCATCCATGATTGGATGTATACTGAACTCTACAGTATAGATGTAACCCGTTAATATATTGTGGCAAAATGTGTTTTAAGGTCTCTCACACAGAATTAAATAGAATATAGGATCTCTAGCGTCTCTCACACCCATCTCTGGGTCTCTCACCCACCCATCTCTCACACCCATCTGTGGGTGGCGTAGGCATTACTTCCAACACATTACTCATCCTTCTTTCACACTAATTCCATTTTCATAATAAAATATAATTCCCTTCGCTCTGTTACGTGCATACTGGCCCCTTTATATGTGCAACAAATGTTAATCTATCTATTAGGATACCGAAAACATACTGTAATGTGTGCAGTTGCACTGAGAGCACCAGAGGTTAGATTATGGAACATGTTAGAGTATGGAACGTGTACATGCTACATCTTAAAAAATATGGTGATCATGATGTGGGATCTGTTGAAAACAGATTTCTCACAGGTTTCTCAACAGAGTGTTGTCTTGGTTCACCAATATAATGGGGGGGATCAGTGATGGAGGAAGGCAGATCTCATCAGGACTTCTGGCACACTGCGATACCATGGGGTGGCCTGCTGAATTATACAGAGGGGTTGTACAACTACATTTTAATCCACTCATGTTTCAGGCCTGATAAAAGGATTCCCTCCATCTCTTTCTGTTTAATTCACACTATCATCAATCAAATGTGTCCCTCCTCCTCCCCTGGGTTTGAGGGCCTACTGTGGATAGGCTGGGGGTCCCCTGAGGGGGTTAGGGACTGGGGCATGACGGACTGGTCACAGATGCTACAGAAATTAAAATGCAAAAGTCTGTATACATGTGCAAGGTGCTCAGTGTCTCAGACGAGCTCATTTACAACAAGCACAACATAGGGCATTTAGGACGCTTTTGTTTGTATAAAATCTCTCAGACAGCTATGATTTAAGGAATTAGTAGATTTATGAAATATGAATCACATAATAAAGCAATAAAACAATAAAAAAATGTTTAGCTTGGCTACAAGTGTGTAAGATTTCCTGTATAGAAAATATACTGGTTTTGTTTCTAACAATTGTCAGGAATGCATACTGACAGCAGCAGCCAGAGGTTACAGTAGGTCAGCAGGTCAGCGTCTGAACAAAAATAGAAAATAAAGGATAAACATAATACCTTTGTAGCCTACGTAGGTATACTCCCACACAACAACAAAGCATTTTTTCCCCTCATCTTTAATGTGAACTAAAGTTATTGTATGATTCCCCAGTTCTGGTTATTAGTTTACGGGATAATAACATGAATGTTTGATGGGCAGTAAATAATTCAGTACCTTTGTGTTCATCTGTGGTTCACTACCAGTTCTGATTGAGTCACTTCAAGGCATCTTTTGTGGATGGAGGGTCCTTCCGCCTAAATGACACTTGGCCAAATAACACTTAAGTACCTGCTCAATATTTTAACAGGCTGGCCATGAAAGAAGGCTTGGGAATGGAATGGCATGGCTGGTGGATTGTGTCTTTGTTAAGCCACAGCAACTGTAGAGTAGAGCACCATTCATGTCATTTAGAGTCTCTGGGCTGACCTATCACTCAACAACACGCATCACTGTCCAGGCACTATGGTTTAAACTCCATGCTCACACCAGGTACAGTTACTTAAGTTTGACACAATGATGAAAAAAAAATATTGTGAAATTGTACCACAAAAACATGGGTCATTCTGACCTTGTAAAAGCCTCTTTTGGAGAAAGAAATGGTATATCCATGTGACATGTGGTTTGAATAGTATTTTTCTCTTCATTTGTTTTATCTACTCTATTTTCATATACATAATTAAGAATTGAATTGATAGGTTCACACCTGTTTCATTTTCTTTTGTTAATTGTTCTTGGGTTGAAGTTGTATGTGTTTTTATACTTGGATTATTTTCATCTTTACACAACTTCTCAAATACTGTATTAGAAATGGTAACATCAGAATATACAAATCACAGATTTAATGAATATATCAAAAAACAGATTGTGAGTTGCTTCACCAATTTGAGTAATCAAATCGGTCAAAATTGTGTTTTCAAAATCATTCCCAATTGGGTGTGGAGACTGCTATTGTAGAGTATTTGATGAACGTTCCGTTGATGAGAAAATTAACTTATGTACACTTCATTATAAACCCAGCAGACCTCAAGGACCCAGTCTTTATGAATCCAGGACCAGATGTCAGCCAGCCACAGCCCCAATTAATCTCTACGTCTTGTAACACACCCGTAGAAGAAACAAAACAAAAAAATCATTGGGTCCATATGAGTAGGAGGACAGAGAGTCAGAGACAGTGAGTGGGAAGCGAGGGTGAGAGATGCTATCCAGGGAGTACGGGGTCTGGCTGGCGAGCCTGCACAAGGGGAGATAAGAAGGGGTGGCTGGGCTGTGGTGGAGCCTGGGTCACAGAGGGGAGGCTGGGGTTATTCATGGCCTTGCCGTGAAAGCTTGAGAAGATTACCCAGGGCCTGGCTGGCAGTGATACTGAGGGAGCGGACAGGCAGAGTAGAGGGGGGCCTCATCTCACCCCCTTTGTTCCCATCCATCTGCTTGGATCTCACAATGGCTCATAGGGACAGGGGAATGGAGGGGTAGAAGGGGGCAGAGGGGGGTGGGGTGGAAGAGATAGGGGAGAACGAATGAGGACTCAAGCACACGGCTTGTTGAGATTGAATGAATAGTGCTGCAGCTGACAAGCTCTGACATACTACATTGAGAGAGGCGATGGAGGCGGGTGTTTACATTGTCTTTTTCCGGGCCAGTAATGGGCCGGCAGCTCCTCTTCACTCTGTATAATCAGTACTTTGGATAGACTCAGACGCCTCTTCAAACCATGATAAATAAACCACTCCAAAACCTTTGCGACCATGAGGACAGCATTTGTCTGTGATTGTGTTGACCGCCGTATTCATCTTGTTGAGTAATGATCAGATGATAAAGGTGTTGTGTCCTATGATGTCCTATGTTGTCCAGACAGACTATACCTGTGTACACAACAAAAGAGTTTTGTCCTTTGATTATGTTCCACTTGTAGAATAGCAGACAGGTTTAAAGCGGAAAGCATTAATGTTAGGAAGGGAGTTTATAGTTGTCACGTGGCATTGACAATGGGATGGAATATGAATTTGGTAATATCTCATGACTAAGTTCATTAGTTATGAAATATGGGAATGTATTACTGCTGTGGTCTATGGCTGGGTGGTTGCCAAGAGGAATGTGCATGTATATGTGTGTATAGGTATTAATGCCTTTGTGGTGAGCTTTGCTCATACAACCCTTCAGAACTTTAATGTAATCATTTTAAGGAGATAACTCATCATGAGCTGCCACCGTACTTTACTTCATGACTCACTGAATACATTTGTATTTATTTATTTAATCTTTATTTAACTGGGCAAGTCAGTTAAGAACAAATTCTTATTTACAATGACAACCTACCAAAAGGCAAAAGGCCTCCTGCAGGGACGGGGGCCTGTGATTAAAAATAAATAATAATATGGGACTAAACACACATCACGACAAGAGAGACAACACAATGCTCCATGAAGAGAGACCTGAGACAACAACATAGCAAGGCAGCAACACACGACAACACAGCATGGTAGCAACATAACATGACAACAACATGGTAGCAACACAACATGGCAGCAGCACAACATGGTAGCAGCACAAAACCTAGTACAAACATTATTGGGCACCTACAACAACACAAAGGGCAAAAAGGTAGAGACAACAATACATCATGCAAAGCAGCCACAACTGTCAGTAAGACTGTGCATGATTGAGTCTTTGATTGAAAAGAGCAGAGATGTTTTATTGCTGAGGATAACGACATCGTCCTTATGAAAAGTGTGATCTCTGATAAAAGGTTATATTGCTGTTGCAGTCTAATCTTATTGTTATTAAAATAATCTAATCTTACATTATTAAAATATATAATTCAAATCAATTCCCATTGTCTCATTTTACATAACTGTATTTTTAATATAGTCTGTTTCCCAAATTTAAGGAGAAATGTGTATTTTGGAACATTAAAGGGTAGTTAACTCTACAAGGGAACCTCAATTTCCAGCATTAATACTATCAATAGAGACTATTGGCTATTCAAACCCCCAAAACACAGGATGCTTGTCCCACACAACCTTTCTGAAAAAGTTCTGACATTAAAGTCAACACATCTTTTGATTGTCCTCAGTGTAACTGTGTGAATGTACAGTACCAGTCAAAAGTTTGTACACACCTACTAATTCAAGGGTTTTTCTTTATTTTTACTATTTTCTACATTGTAGAATAATAGTGAAGACATCAAACTACGAAATAACACATATGGAATCATTTAGTAACCAAAAAAGTGTTAAACAAATATATTTTATTTTAAAAATATATGTATTTTAGATTCTTCAAAGTAGCCATCCTTTGCCTTGACGGCAGCTTTGCATACTCTTGGCATTCTCTCAACCAGCTTCACCTGGAATGCTTTTCCAACAGCCTTGAAGGAGTTCCCACATATGTTGAACACTTGTTGGCTGCTCTTTCTTCACTCTGCAGTCCAACTCATCCCAAACCATCTCAATTGGGTTGAGGTTGGGTGATTGTGGAGGCCAGGTCATCTGATGTTGCACTCCATCACTTTCCTTCTTGGTCAAATAGCCCTTTCACAGCCTGGAGGTGGGTTGGGTCATTGTCCTGTTGAAAAACAAATGATTGTCCCACTAAGCGCAAACCAGATGGGATGGGGTATAACTGCAGAATGCTGTGGTAGCCATGTTGGTTAAGTGTACCTTGAATTCTAAATGAATCACCGACAGTGTCACCAGCAAAACACCCCCACACCATCACACCTCCTCCTCCATGCTTCACTTTGGGAACTACACATACTACACATACACACAGTTCACCTACTCTGTGTCTCACAAAGACATGGCGGTTGGAACTAAAAATCTCAAATTTGGACTCATCAGACCAAAGGGCAGATTTCCACCAGTCTAATGTCCATTGCTCGTGTCTCTTGGCCCAAGCAAGTCTCTTCTTATTATTGGTGTCCTTTAGTAGTGGTTTCTTTGCAGCAAATCGACTATGACGGCCTGATCCACACAGTCTCCTCTGAACAGTTTCATGTTGTGATGTGTTTGTTACTTGAACTCCGTGAAGCATTTATTTGGGCTGCAATTTCTGAGGCTGGTGACTCTACTGAACTTATCCTAATGAACTTTACTTATGTGGCAGTCCTCATGAGAGACAGAGTCATCATAGCATTTGATGGTTTTTGCAACTGCACTTGAGGAGACTCTAAAAGTCCTTAAAATGTCTTAAAATAATGATGGACTGTCATTTCTATTTACTTATTTGATCTGTTCTTGCCATAATATGGACATGGTCTCTTAACACATAGGGCTATCTTCTGTATACAACCCCTACCTTGTCACAACACAACTGGTTGGCTCAAATGCATTAAGAAGTAAAGAAATTCCACAAATTAAACTTTAACAAGGCACACCTGTTAATTGAAATGCATTCCAGGTGACTACCTCATGAAGCTGGTTGAGAGAATTCCAAGAGTTTGCAAAATTGTCATCAAGGCAAAGGGTGGCTACTTTGAAGAATTTAAAATCTAAAATAGATTTGTATTTGTTTTACACTTTTTTGGTTACTACATAATTCCATATGTGTTATTTCATAGTTTTGATGTCTTCACTATTATTATACACTGTAGAAAATAGTAAAACTAAAGAAAAACCCTTGAATGAGTACATGTGTCCAAACTTTTGACTGGTACTGTATGAATAGCCCTTGGCCAGTACATTGCTGAAATATGAATAGCAGTTCAATTACTTGGGCCCACATGGAGTTAGGTGCTCCAAGAAGAATGGCCTCTCCTTGTGTAACACCTATCATGTGCCTGTGTGTGCACATCCCAGCAATCCTTCTCATAGCATATTCTATTCTCTCAGCAGTGAATAGGTACAGATGTAGAATCTTAATTTGAGACAGTTTGCTACAGCAGGAAAATAATCCTACAGCAACAGGAAATGTGAATTATTATGTGGATAATAATGAATCATAATTTTTGTAGGGGTTGATACATTTTTAGAAAGAAAAATCAAGAAATTACAAACTTCAGAAGCCTTTTTAAACCTCAAATACACTAAAAATGTTAAATGTCCTGCATTGCAGTAAAGTTCTCCTGCAGCAGGGTGATCAAATTAAGATCCTAGATCTGTATTGAGGGGACAAGTGGCAGGCTAATGAGACAATGTGAAATTATGTGTTGTTGTTAAATGATATCCTTACATATTTTGACAGATATGACATTGTGCCGTTCATTATTGAACTTGATCAAAATATATTTTCAAGATTCATTGTCATGTACATCGTAAGGCTTGCTAACAAATAAACACATTACATAAATAATTTCACATTAATTGTAATTACTGAGAAGTTGAGTCAGAGCGAGGAAAAGTCAATATTCTTGTCTTGTTTCTACCCTTCTCTGAGGTGTCCAAACAGCAAAAATACATTTTTTATCACAAAATAAGCAAATGGTGTGCGTTTACACAGGCAGCCCAATTCAGACCTTTTTCCACCAATAACTGGTCATCTGACCAATCAGACCAGATCCTTTGCCAAAAATTTGGCAAAATATTAGTATTGGGCTGCCTGTGTAAACACAGCCACGGTGATGGAGAAACATCTCTCTGTCCCAGAGGAGTGTTCACTGAGATGTTCCCAAAAGAATTCCTCCCATCAGAAACCACCGGTGTGACTGCCTGTGCCTGGCACTGACAGATAAACAGTAGACATATGGCCAGTTTCCCATCGTCTGCTCTGCTATTTACAGCCCAGTAGTCTGTCACTTATGACGCCTCCAAGGAGACAGGATGAGACCTGTTTGAATTCTCAATCAAAGGACTTATCTCCTCTTACACAGATTTATGAAGTTGGATAGTTGGAGTAGATTTTCTAATACAGTAATGCTGTCTTGTAAAGTAGTATTTATCTGTTTTGCAGTGCACCCATAGGGCTGGCTTGTTAAGCCAATTAACCACAATAATTCTATCAAAAATATTAATCTGTTGAGTTTATTGAGTGGGTCCTCAACCCTGACTTTTTATTTTGGTTTGGATTTTCCTTCATTCTAATCCTGCACTGTGATCCTTCCACTTCAAAGGATCCTTCCAGAGCCAAACATATGTTTTGTTTAGGCTTGAGTCTGTGGCCTATAGGAGAAGATGCCATATAGCAGCATGGCCTGGATGTGGAATGCTCTTTTGTAAGTGTTCTGAAATGCCTTCCCACTCCAAAGGCTATAAGATAAGAGTGGCAGGTAGCCACAATGAAAGAACATAGAGTAGAAAGACAGTGCAGGGAGAAGGAGAGGAAGAGAGGGAGGGGAGAGGCAGGGAGAAGGAGGGGAAGAGAGGGAGAGGAAGGGGGAGAGGCAGGGAGAGGGATAGGGAGGGGGAGAGGCAGGAAGAAGGTGAAGGAGAGAGGGAGAGAGGGAGAGGGAGGTGAGAGGCAGTGAGAAATAGAGGGAGAGAGTGTGAAAAGAAGAGTGTTCTCTGTCTGACCTAAAGGTCATAGTGACAACAGGTTTAATATGATTAATCAGGTCAGGCTAACACACAGCACTTACAGTAATTTGACAGGGCCACACAAACGCAACTGTAATCATCGATTTAGTGTTAAAATTACTTACCCTTGTCCAGGTCATGATCTTAATCATCTGTATGGATAGAGTTCCTTAGCATCATTGTTGTGATAATAATCAACTGACTCTCCACCAGTTTCACGCAGTTTTAAAGACATTCAACAAGACTTTGGTGGCTAAGCATTTCACTGTAAGGTCTACTACACCTGTTGTATTCGGCGAATGTGACAAATCAAATGTAATTTGAATTTGATTTTAATCCACACAAGAGTAATCTTGTCTTAGGCCTGAAGACCGGAGCTAACGTCTAGGCTTTAGCTCAGCAGGCAAACACTGTCTTGTGGCACACCAGAGACCCAGGTTTGAACACAGTCCAGTCAGTCACATCAGCACAGTATGAGTTAAAACCTGTGAGAAACTAAGTAGAACCCATCTCTTGGGTTTAGAGTGTCCCCCTCAGGCCACAGTGTGCTGAGTCAGATGCCAGTGACAAGGTCTTCCAGCCCTCCCTGCCTTCACCTCTCTCTGACAACTGAATTATTCATAAAGGCCAGAAAGACGTTGTTAGGGGCCTGGCTGCTAATTTCTCAATGGGGTTGTTGGCTGTCCTCACGGTATTTGCCAGAATGCATATTTGTGAGGCTCGGATTCAAATGACTTGTCAAGATCTCCCCCAATGCTTTTTATTATCTATCCATCATCATACACAGAGTTCAAAATGTGGTCTATACATGCTGTGGAAGAAAACAGGATCAAGTTAAACTGTTACATAAACTGATAGGGCATTAACTCCTACATTTACAGTATACTACTCTTAAAGACATTGTGACTGTTCTGCTGGACGGTGTGTATCTAGGCCCTGTACTGTAGATTTATTGAGTGCACTATCTCCCCACTGGATTCATCCAGCAACAGCAGCACAGGTCACTTTAAGGTTTGGGGACTTTGCCAATTGTCGTCAACAAAGAGAGTGTGCTTGTGTTGTTGTCCTTTCATAGCTGGTACCAAGCCTTAGGGGTATGCAGAGGTCAACTTAGCATATAACATTCTTTTCTGCACCCTATATCTATTAAAATAATTAAGTAAATCATAGTAAAGTGAGGGCAACAGCCATGCAATATCCATAGACAAACAGCCTTACTGAAGAGCTCACTGACTTAACGTGGCACAGTCATAGGATGCCACTTTTCCAACAGGTCAGTTCGTCACATTTCTGCCCTGCTAGTGCTGCCCCGGTCAACTGTAAGTGTTGTTATTGTGAAGTGGAAATGTCTAGGAGCAACAACAGCTCAGCCTCAAAGTGGTAGGCCACACAAGCTCACAGAACGGGACTGCCGAAAGCTGAAGCGCATAACGTGTAAAAATCGTCTGTCCTCGGTTGCAACACTCACTACCGAGTTCCAAACAGCCTCTGGAAGCAACCTCAGCACAAGAACTGTTCTTCGGAAGCTTCATAAAATGGGTTTCCATTGCCGAGCAGCCGCACACAAGCCTAAGATCACCATGCGCAATGCCAAGCGTCGGTTGGTGTTAAGCTCGCCGCCATTGGATTCTGGAGCAGGGGAAATGCACTCTCTGGAGTGATGAATCACATTTCACCATCTGACAATCCGACGGACGAATCTGGATTTGGCGGATGCAAGGAGAACATTATCTGCCCCAATGCATAGTGCCAACTGTAAAGTTTAGTGGAGGAGGAATAATGGTCTGAGGTTGTTTTTCATGGTTGGGGCTAGGCCCCTTAGTTCCAGTGAGGGGAAATCTTAACGCTACATCATACAATGGCATTCTAGACGATTCTGTGCTTCCAACTTTGTGGCAACAGTTTGGGCCTCAAAAATGCTCTTGTGGCTAGGTGGAAGCAAGTCCCCGCGGCAATGTTTCAACATCGAGTGGAAAGCTTTCCCAGAAGAATGGAGGCTGTTATAGCAGCAAAGGGGGGACCAATTCCATAATAATGCCCATGATTTTGGAATGAGATGTTCGACGAGCAGGTATCCACATACTTTTGGTCATGTAATGTACTTTGTTTCTTATCATGAATCATTCTGCTTAGAGCAATAATGATGCAGGAATTAAGGAGACCAATCTATGAATAAATGAAGAACATAAATAACAAAACCTTGAAAAGACCACCACTTCTTATTTACTGCTCAACGTCCTCTGTTGTCCTCTGTTGTCCTCTGTTGGATACCAGGTATCAAAGTTCATCATTTCAATCAGAAAGCTGAAAACCACCCTTGAACTGAGTCCAAATAAAAGCTTTCGTCATTGTTCTGGACATTAATGCAAAGCACCCCCATCCTCTACAGTGGTCTGGTGGATAAATCATCACCTGTGATCTTGTCCTCTTACCCTTTTAGAAGCGTCATACATGCAACTGTCCAAAACAACAGCCAAGCCCTTTTGGATCCTTGGTGAAATATTGTAACATTCAAAGACCTATACATTTCCTTGGAGGTGACACAAACACAGCACTTCACATTCAGAGCAAACCTTACAACACAGCCCCATCAAAAACCTGTACCACTGAACGTTAACGTAGGCGGAGATGATAACACCAGCAGGTGCTCAAGGACAAATAGGTAAACGCTGCATCAGCATAAAATAAATCAGTTATGCAAGGTATGCTACTGTTTTGCCATTTTTCAGATATCTCACTATTTTTTTAAGGTTACATTTGACATTAATAAAGTGGGCCTTTGATGGCAGCATTGGAATGGATGTCTAAGTATTTTTCCCCTGACCACCTCTGTTTGTGCTAATTACAGTCTCTGCATATGCTACCACCTTTATTTACTGCCTTCACCCACTTCAGACATCAGTTTAATAACTAGGAGTGGGAGAGATCTTACCCCTAAGGGAGGACCATCAAAGCCTATCCAACCCCCTTCTCACACACCCACCCACCCCCTCTTTTCTCTATCTCTTCTCTCTTTCTCTGTCTCTCCCTCCCTCCCTCCCCCGCCCTCTCTTTCTATCGCTCTCTGTCTCTCTGCAACAGATGGACCACCCTGAGGCAAGGCCATGAGGAGAGGGACCTGTGAGAAGGTGGTACTGCCATATGAAGGACGAATGAGATCAGGTGTGCTTCAACACAAAGATGCCTCCTGCTCTTTTCTAGTATACATGTTAGCCCCCAGACAAACTCATGTGAGACGCAAATGACAGTGGCATCTGTGGCAGAAAATGACCCAACTACTGAAAATCTGGATAATTACATACTGTAGAGAGACCATTTGTTGCAGATAGAATCACTGTTGCACATTCAGCTGCTGCACACAGGGACACTTGTTGCCCCTTAGCAATAAACATATATTTTCTAGGAAAGTGGGGCAGTTGAGAATAGTTCATGTTAAATTGCATACATTTGTCATTCATTAAACCGTTTGAGAGCTGCCAGTCATATATCTCTGATGCCAATCCAGTCCTAGATCCATAAATATGTTTTCAAATGGCTGAAGGTCAATTGAAAATTAGTTTACACATATTATCATCAATCAGTAAGTACAATATAAACAAGAATGTAGCCTAGCCCATATGTATTCTAAGAACAGCTACCAGTATCTCTCCTTTGAAATGTAGTCAATCATTACCCAACTGTAAGCTCACCAGCTGAGGCATTTCACTGTAACCTATATAGCTAATATTACTATGATGGCCTGGTTGAGGACATATTATTTTGCACCCGACCTTAAACAGAGAATTTGTTTGTTTACAGCACCAATATAGCACCAGATATTATGCAAATACAATATACAGCTACACCTGACTGTAATCATGTCTTCTCTCTGTGATGCCACTCTGGCATGAGGGTCAGACTCATCAGACAAGCCCCCTGCCACCGTGGCTTCAAATATCAACCAAGGTGGTCTCCCCTTTATCTTTTCTTTTCTCCCCATGCGCTGGTGAACACAATAATAGCCTTGCTGTGTCCATGTGCGCTCCATGTTAGCACTGTGGCTGTCAAAGGCCATCAAGCCCCTTTAAAGAATGGCAGCTCTCTGAAGTTGCGGCCATTTTCCACATGACTAGCTCCACACACAAATGGGCTAGCTCAGCCTCTCCCGGGCTTGGCAACCTCCAGCAGTTGGTGCTCTAGGGAAAGGGGAGGGATAGTGGAGTGGAGAGGGCTCTCAGTGTTAAAGGGAGGGTTGACATTACCATAATCATCTCCCTAAAGCGGCATCCAATATTGTTGCAACAAACAATACCTTGCTGGACCCCTCAGAGTAGGCATCATTAAATTCAATGCTTTTATTGTTGATTACCATAGATTTAAAGGTTGTTTTAGAGTGGAAAGGGTCATAGTGCTACTGCAGCTAAATCTTGGCCTATTATCATCATAGCACTGCATGGGGAATGGTTAGCAATTCGGCAGGTATCCCACAGAAAGATAAAATGGTCCTGGATAATGGAAAACGGTCATCATAAACACCATCCACAGGTCCTCTAACCCTTACGGGATCTTTCACCATGGTACTGCTTGCAGTATCGTTTGCTGCTTGCTTGGTACTGTCAATGATCCCTGGAGTCTGCTGCTGTATTGAGCACAGCCTGGCATGTCAGCAGTGTCGCTGTATCAATGTTAACCTGGCAACCCATCCTGTACCCATTTATGTAGTACAGACTGCCCAAGCCTCCTCACATAACTCAGAGCATCCGGAACAAAGATGGTGTCCCAAATGGCACCCTATTCCCTATATAGTGCACTACTTTTGACCAGGGCCCATAGGGTGCCATTTGGGACACAGACAGAGACAACACACCACAGGGATATACAGTATAATGATATCAATGATAATGAATGAAAATGTCTGGTTGGCCAGCCACTTAGGCTTTGTGTCAACATTAACATCTGGCCCGATCAGGTGCGGTCCACCCCGACACTAAGACAGGAATCAACATTTTCATAAATCATTTCAAGGTGTCATCTTGAGGTTACAGGGCTAGCAATGCATGACCAAAAGAATGTGGACACCTGCTCATTGAACATCTCATTCCAAAATCATGGACATTAATAGGGAGTTGGTCCTCCCCTCTGCTGCTATAATTTATTTAACCTTCATTTAACTAGGCACGTCATTTAAAAACAAATTCTTATTTACAATGACTGCCTACTACAGCCAAACCCAGACAACGCTGGGCCAATTGTGTGCCACCCTATGGGACTTGCAGTTATGATACAGTCTGGATTCGAACCAGGTACTATAGTGATGCCTCTTGCACTGAGATGCAGTGCCTTAGACTGTTGCACCACTCATGAGCTCTTCAGTAAGGCCATTCTACTGCCAATGTCTTTCTATGGAGATTGCATGGCTTTGTGGTCGATTTTATATACCTGTCAACAACAGGTGTGGCTGAAATAGCCAAATCCACTAAATAGAAGTGATGTCCACATTATTTTTTATATACTGCATAGTCAATTGCCTTTGAATTGCACAGACAATGCAAAGAAGCACTGTGAGGATTTCACTTTATATACTTGTTATCTACCTTTTCTACCTTTATGGTTACAAAATAAGAACAACCTTTTCCCAAACAGTGATTATCATCGTACCGTAAGAATTTAAATACAGTACAAATCACTGACATTTTAGTAAACAGGCTTTTAGACAGATATCCATGAAGAATAGCTTAAAAAATTAGTCTATTTAGTTCGTCACTCATGAACGCTCTTCTATCAGCTGGGTAAGTGTAATAATTATCAGCGTTACAAGTTTTTCCATCCTCCCTACTGTGCATCTCTATAATTGGTCCCATTACGTGGCACAGTCAGCCCTAGAACAAAGGGTTCCCAGAGAAGGGGGGTCATTCGAAACCCTGCAGAACCCATGCCACATTGACAAGCAGGGGGCATTTCCATATGCTGACAGACTCGTCCCTTCCAAGGCTGGAGCGTTTGGCACTTCATTAAACCAACATCAATATCTACTGATGAAAAAAAAGGAGCAGGCCAAAACACTGTGAGACACCATAGTGAAATGACAGAGGGCTGTAACATTCAATCTCATTTTATGGGAGAGTATTATTTAAATAGAATTTCATTTGTACCGGAGTATTAGTGTCTGATTATTGCCTTGTGTGTCTGTCACTAGATTGTCTGCAATTGGTTTCCACAAGCTGTTCACCCGAATATCAGCTGCCAGCATTTGTCTCCCTCTGGGATTGTTCAAGCAAAATGTTCCCCACGCAAATTTCCCCCACGTTCTGGATTTTGTTGATATTTTGACAAAACTGCTTTATCATTTTTCGAGTGTGATTATGCTATTTTATTGCTGGTGATATAGTAAATTGTTGTAATAATGAATAATAATATAATTGAATAATAATAATCATTCATCCTTGAATGACTGTTGTTTTACCAACTTTACCAAGGGGATCCTACAATCAGTTACTGTGTCAGGCACAGGTGACGTATCTGTGGATTCAGAAACAAGGTAGATAGGATATCTATCTGGAGTTGTGGTTTAGAGTTCATTGCATTATAATTCCCTGAATTAATTCCCTGATTCTGTTAAAGAGGCTAAATCCCCCCATTCAATTTGACGCGCTGCTCATTTATCTGAGAACTGGGATGGGAAGCGGCTGGGTGGGGTTGGGATTCGGTGGGGTGTGAGGGTGGGGGTCCACTCTGGGAGGTGTCGTCCTGACCAGATGGGCCTCTCAGTGGCATAGTAAGAGTCCTCCTCACATGGCAGAAGAGACTGCAGGATCTCACAGAACCAAGACAGGGAATCCAGGTGGCCACAGTCCCTCCTGACCAGCTGGAGAAGCGATGGGCCATCTGACACAAAATTATACACTTTTCTTTTGCTGCTGATGCTGTGTGTTGTCAATGCCTCTCCTCAACACAAAAGCCTGGGCCAATCAAGGAATTTATCCAAGAAGCTAGCAGAAAATCTTAGTTGCACTCAGATATTCAGGGACGTTGTGAAGCAAAGCGAAACAACATTTGAATGCACGATGAAGGCTATAGTGAGTAAGGAGCTGTGAAGTGCCCAAAAAGAAAAAGCAACCAACTTTTATATACAATAAAAATGACATAGAGAAAAAGAATCTGATTCAACTTCAACTAAATGTACCACTTTATCCAGAACTACCCTTTGACAATTTCCCTTTTACATAATAACATCCAATAATGATTAAATAATTTGGGCTTATTTATTGTCAATGGTGTGAATAATTCACCGCAGTAATTTCAGGAAAAGGGGTTTTCCTTTCCTCAAATCCAAGTGAGAAAGTCACATCTGCTCTTCGCCTGATCCTCATCTTATCCTCAGCTGACCCGGACTCCCGGAGGCAGGGTGGCCCTCATCTGATCGTCAGCTGACCCAGACTCCCGGAGGCAGGGTGGCCCTCATCTGACCCAGACTCCCGGAGGCAGGGTGGCCCTCATCTGATTGTCAGCTGACCCGGACTCCCGGATGCAGGGTGGCCCTCATCTGATCCTCAGCTGACCCGGACTCCCGGAGGCAGGGTGGCCCTCATCTGACCCAGACTCCCGGAGGCAGGGTGGCCCTCATCTGATCCTCAGCTGACCCGGACTCCCGGATGCAGGGTGGCCCTCATCTGATCCTCAGCTGACCCGGACTTCCGGAGGCAGGGTGGCCCTCATCTGATCCTCAGCTGACCCGGACTCCCGGAGGCAGGGTGGCCCTCATCTGATCCTCAGCTGACCCGGACTCCGGAGGCGGTGGCCCTCATCTGGGTGGACCCGGACTCCCCCTCATCTGATCCTCAGCTGACCCGGACTTCCGGAGGCAGGGTGGCCCTCATCTGATCCTCAGCTGACCCGGACTCCCGGAGGCAGGGTGGCCCTCATCTGATCCTCAGCTGACTCGGACTCCCGGAGGCAGGGTGGCCCTCATCTGATCCTCAGCTGACCCGGACTCCCGGAGGCAGAGTGACCCTCATCTGATCGTCAGCTGACCCGGACTACCGGAGGCAGGGTGGCCCTCATCTGATCCTTAGCTGACCGGACTTCCGGAGGCAGGGTGGCCCTCATCTGATCCTCAGCTGACCGGACTTACCGGAGGCAGGGTGGCCCTCATCTGACCGTCAGCTGACCCGGACTCCCGGAGGCAGGGTGGCCCTCATCTGATCCGTCAGCTGACCCGGACTCCCGGAGGCCCTCATCTGATCCTCAGCTGACCCGGACTCCCGGAGGCAGGGTGACCCTCATCTGATCGTCAGCTGACCCGGACTTCCGGAGGCAGGGTGGCCCTCATCTGATCCTCAGCTGACTCGGACTTCCGGAGGCAGGGTGGCCCTCATCTGACCGTCAGCTGACCCGGACTCCCGGAGGCAGGGTGGCCCTCATCTGATCGTCAGCTGACCCGGACTCCCGGAGGCCTTCATCTGATCCTCAGCTGACCCGGACTCCCGGAGGCAGGGTGGCCCTCATCTGATCGTCAGCTGACTCGGACTCCCGGAGGCAGGGTGGCCCTCATCTGATCGTCAGCTGACCCGGAGGCAGGGTGGCCCTCGTCCTCTTTCTTTATTATTTTTTTACTCAGAGCCGGGGTCAGTGGAGCTCCCAAGTGACCAGCAATGGGGCCAACAGCCGACTAACTGCCTCCTCTACTCTGACTAACCTTAATTAGTGACCACCTCCCTGGGCTTCCCCTAAACCTGGGGCTGGGGGGACCTCTTTGTGGTCCTCAACTCATCTGAGGGGAAGGGGATAGACAGAGATAGATACTGGTAGAACAACAGCTGCTGATGGGGAAATCACTATCTGGTTCCTATGGAAGAGCAGCATCCTCCTAAGAGAAATTGCTGTAACCTACAGTAATCTGATTCTCACACATCCATGAAAGCCATAGAATCTCTCGAATCCACATTGTATGTGAGTGGACACATGAGGTTAAACACATTAACTTGAACACATTAGCACATGGTGATCTATATTGTATTTACAAAAACAATCAACAGTGCATATCATATGATGATCTTACATGGAATGCTCTTTCACACTGACACACACACAAGCATAGAGATATAAAAGCCTTTATACAATAAGTGTTGAATAGACAAAGTGTAATTAAATGTATTTTGTGTTGACAAGAGAATCTGCTGGGATACCTGAGGAATGCAAAGAATATTTTTTTCTAAAATGGTCTACTACCGCCATCTAGTGTTATAATCTGAAACATTCTAACTAGAGCAAACACCAGTGGGTTCAGCAGAGTGATCGTGACATACACTAAGTGTACATACAGAACATTAAGAACATATTCCTAATATTGAGTTGTACCCCCCCCCCCCCCCCTTTGCCCTCAGAAAAGCCTCAACTTGTTGGGGCATGGACTCTACGAGGTGTCGAAAGTGTTCCACAGGGAAGCTGGCCATGTTGATGCCAATACTTGGCTGGATGTCCTTTGGGTGGTGGACTATTCTTGATACACACAGGAAACTGTTGAGCATGAAAAACCCAGCAGTATAACTGGCACTTACTACCATACCCCCGTTCAAAGGCACTTTTATCTTGCCATTGACCTTCTGAATGGCACACATACACAAACTCCATGTCTCAATTGTCTTAAAATTCATTCTTAACCTGTCTCATCCCCTTCACCTAGACTGATTGAATTAGATTTAAAAGTGACATCAATAAGTTTCCCCCTGGATTCACCTGGTCAGTCTATCTCATGGAAAGAGCAGGTGTTCTTAATGTTTTGTACACTCAGTGTAAATCGAAGGTTAATTCAATAATAAACATTTTCATGGCACTATAACAAGTAATTACAAACCAAACATGAATCTGGATTCTGCTTGTCTCCTTAAATTCCCAATTATTCAACAAGTAATGGTTTAAAACCATATATTTGAAATAAGATAAGGTTAATAATGCAGATATTTACAACAATTGCTCCAACACCCTTGAGTGTGGGTTGTGAATCATACTGCATAGAAATACATACAATTATTAACTGAACAACAGTTTGAAATCTTATACTTTACTCCATTGATCCAGGCAGATTTTTTTCTCACCACCGGGTGCCCTTGAAGAAATACAATAAGAGTCCAATCTCTAATCTGAGGCCAGATACGTCATTGTCCTGTCATTGTCTTTTCCTTGACCCCCACATTATTCACACATCACCCCAGTGGGTATAAGTACTAGCAGGTACTCCTGTCCAGGGGGTGTACTTGTACATCAAGCTGCCTCTCACTACAGAAACAAGAGATAAGCTCCTGCCGTATGGGCCCTTCTGGCTCGGGTATAAGTCATCATCATAAAGGGCACCGAGTGTTGCAGAAGTCTCCTGACTCGAACAGGTTGAAGACATTGACTAAAGGGAACATAATGGCAGAGCCAAGCAGAGAGCCTGTCTGTGCCGCTGCTCCACACCACACCAGGGCGCTGTGGCTCTTGTCCCTCAGGATGACACCCACCATTACCTTCACATAGGACAGGGTCCCCGTAAAGAAGACCCATGACAGAACCTGAGGATTACATTGTGACTTTATTAGTTAGGTAACACGTACTATTCAAGTGTAAGAATTCAAGTGCCCTAAAATGACATACCTGATTCTATACTAATCAAAGTTTTGATGATCAGTTGATTAGTGGAATCAGATGTGTAGTGCCAGGGGAAAAACTAAAAAGTGCACTCCCAGGGTTTCCCAAACTCGGTCCTGGGGCCCCCCGGGTGCATGTTTCTGAGAAAGTGTCTCTAGACTGAGGCCTATTTCTACAGGTGGAGTTGTCACTCACTATGATGGTTTCTCCCAGTGCAGAGCCTTGTAGTAGTGGACATGGACTCATGGCGGCCATGGCCATGTTGTATCCTCCAAAGATTGAGCCCAGGAGACACAGTACACCCAGCAACACTAGTGACCTGAGTGCAAAACAGGAAACCAGAAAACAGTTTGCTAACTGTATATCTGAAGAATATCATTTAACATAAAGATAACCACTGAGATGGCTGTAGTGATGGGTAGCTGAATGTCTATGTCAGTGTACAAACAATATCTATGTTCACCTGAGAACGCTGTAAAAAATGGTTACTTATTGAACAGCAGAAAGCAATTTCTGCACATGATGCTGTCAAAGCTGAGGTAATAATACACATTGATTTGAGTGTTTGTCCATAAATGCTTGTTGTTGCTTTATCGTCAATAAAAGAGGAAAGCTTGAGGCTGTTTGGGGTTTTACCTTTTAGGAAAGAACAGGGCGACTATACAGGCCACTGGGTTGGCACAGGATGCCAGAGCCGCCGACAGGTGATAAGCCAGGTTACCGTAGGGCATGCAGGAGTACGTCTGCACCGAGGGCAACAGGCCGTTGGTTGCCCCGTTCACACAGACCACCATGAAATAGATAAAAGCTAACTGATAAACAGAGTGGAGTGGTTTAGCCAGCTGTGGCCTAGCCTGACCTGATTCCTCACTGTGGGGTTTTGGGTTAGAGTTCTGCTCGTCGGTTACCACTCCAGGGTTGTCGAGACCGAAGCAGACCGACGCCACTGTGTCAGTGTCTGAAACTAGGTTCTCTGTGGACAGTTCAAAGCTGCGTGGGAACCTGTTGAGGGCAGAGAATGCCAGCAAGCTGATGCACATCATCGCCGCCAAGAAGAAGAAAAACACCTCAGTGGAAAAGTTGGGCTGTAGATACTGGGTCTGGACAATGTACAAGTCCTTTTCAGTGAGGTTACCAGAGGACTGAGTGCCATTTACACACTTGGCCATGCCGACGCCCTGGCCAAGAGCAACTAGACCAGGGATAAAGCCACTCAGGCCTTCTCCAATGAAGTAGGTGGTGATGTAGTGGGCTGGCAGCTGCATCATGAAGGGCAGGAAGGTAACAGAGGAAGTACAATCCACCAAGGCCAGGAAAAGGGTTAGAATAAAGAAGACTGTGCTCCGTGGTGCCGTTGCCACAACCGTGGTCTCATCCCAGAAGAACGCCAACAGTACACAGGCCAGGATGCCGATGGACAACACACTGTAGATGACAGCGCTCTCCCTCAGCCGGCCCGGACACAGCTTGTGCATGACAGTGACCAGCAGAGGCCCCAGGTTGGCCAGCTGGATGATGACTGTCAGGTAGGATGGTAGCTCCCAGCCCTCAGGGAGGGTGTTGACAATGAGGGGGAGCTCCACCCACAGGCCGTTGACAGCCACCCAGGAGCCCAGTCCGAAGCAGCAGGCCAGAACATGGACCAGCAGAGACATGGCTGTATTGTAGCTGGTCCCAGTCAGGTCAGGTGAGGTGAGGTAGTCTTTTGGAGGAACTTCTGATCTGAAGTGAAGATATATCTGATTGAACAGTTTCAACCTGGCCAGCCTTCAGAGCCTAGAAAAATAGGAAACTAGAGATTATCTTAACAAATACTGAAAATCAGTAACGGTGCGTAAGCAACTCTGTCCGGTGAAGTCCACAAAGCATATTGCATGTAGCAAACAGTTACATGACCTACAGCATGGTCAAGCAAGTTAATGTTTCTGATATTTTCAGACTACTAAACTAAACAACTATTGAGTTAGAACCAATGAGAGTTACTGAGAGTTTCAAAGAAAACAGGAGCTACCTCCACTATTCCAGAACCATTTCATCTTCAACATTTCAACATCATCAAATAACCTACTGTATGCTTAGTCTAATACAGTGACAACTAAAAGATAGAAAAAACACCTTAATCCAATCAATGTAAGCCAAATATGCTGTGGCTGTCCATGGTTCTGCCATCCTCCTCTCTTTCATGTTGACGAAACGGTCTATGACTGTGTAATACAGTACACGCTTTTAGTTTTTGTTGTCCTATGCTACCTGGCTTGAATGCTTGCTCACTAGCTACATACTGAACTTCCATTCTCTAAGGGCCAGGGGCACAATGTATAAATTTATGGTTGGATCAGAATCGCCGTTATAATCAATGACCAGTACGGAGAATTAAGTAAAACCACTAGTCTAAATCCCTATCTCATTCCTTGGCTAATTTAGGAAAGAGACAATTTTAGGTAGCTAGCTAGCCACTGGAGGACAACGACACAACGAGATGCAACAATTCAAGTGTTTTCTGTCAATTATATTTAGCTTTTGATGTGATGTGATTGGTGTGAAGCCAAATCCAAACTGGCTTCCCTTGGTGCACCAGGACCATTCACAGTTGAGCTCACTCAGTTTAGCTCAATGCTAGTTGGTTATTATTGTATAATTTTTTTTATCAAGGGAGGCGAAATGTTTGCAGGTTTCCCTTGCATTCAACGCTACGGGTTTCAACAATGTCATACTCTTTTTGACCAAACAGCATCAGATAGATGGGCTACACATACAGAGACAGGGGGGAGCTGTTTCACTCGCTCTGATGCTTTTCCGGTGAGATACTGTACATTTAGCCTCTTGCGAATTGAATGAAAATTATGAAACACATTTTGGGGGGAAAACCTGGCTCCCCTTGGCATCCATGAATACACACCACTGCTTAAAGACACTGCTGCTAAAACTATCAAGCTAGATCGAGGATGAAATGAGTAAGACAATAATAATATTAGAATTTTTAAAAGTATTATAGTACCAAATCTCTCTGCAAGGATCTATCAACAAGTAGGCCTAACCCTAGCCTAGACCAGGGGTTCCCAAACATTTTCACTCAGGCTCCCCTTCCAGCATTGGGGAACACTGGAAACTGCTGATGGACTATCAATTTTGAAATTGCACCTTGTGCATTATTGCAACTTTCAGGAGTAAGTTGGAAGCCAGACTGAGTTCCTTTTTCATTTTTGAGAACTACTGGCCTAGACCATGACCATCGTTACTGTATAACCAAGAGTCAATATCACATTGTTATTGTGGGTTTACAAATCAAAGGATCAGTTTTGCATTTTAGATCATAATGAATCAGATTAAATAGAAAGATTCTAGATCAGCACTCCTACTCTGAGACTCTTTGTGGATACGTGCCCTGTTATTGAATGTGCATTCATTTTGTCATTGGAATTTGATCTTTAACTTTTTGCCAAACAGCTTTTAACCCTACTGTTTTACACTTTAGCTGTGAGTCACACAGGGTGAAGCAACCTGGCATAAGCAGATCTAGGTCAACTGGTTAAACTCTGATGCTCTCTGTGTGCCCTGTAATTTATGCACAGGGTGTTGTTGCTCAAGGGTGCAAATGTCACACGTCCAACTTTGAAATGACTGGTTTAGTTAATTAGTTACACTTTGATTACCTAAATGTTATACTGTATGTTAAATGTAAAAAATAAATGTAAGTCAAAAACAACTATCTAACTAACTGTGTAGATGGAGTAGTGAGAATCAAATGTATTGTATTTTTCATTTATACAGAGATGAGACCATGAAACCTTGAGACAATACTAGCAATTGTAACAGAGAAGTATTCAGTCTACTCAACGCATTCTTCTTACATGTCAAGCAGCTGAAGTAATTTTCACTTCCCTATCACTTCCCTCTAGAAACACAACGTACCATATGGATGTGGGGGCCAGCCGGATGCCTAACTATGACCCAGATCATACAGGACACACACTTCTCAGAGGTCTCAACTCGTGACAATCCAAACATTGAACTGGCTCAAGCTGCTGAACTTCACTCTCTGTACCCAAAGTAGCAAATGTTTCACTCTTCTCATAGTTCAGCTAAACATTTTATCAGTTTCATATCAACCATTGTCTGTAACGATGCCATGTATACACAATTAATATTGACTATATTAGTCTTGAGACATCATTTGCTTTATATTTACTAGCTGTGGCTTTTAAGGAACTGGTGCTATTAGCATGTGTATTTTCGCATAACCATCTGCACCTCAAAGCTCTGTATTAAAACTTTTACTTTACTTTACTGGAACTCAAGTCTCCTCTTTTACTTTTAAAAAGTTAACATTGTTACTGCACAATGGAAAAGTCTAAGAGGGATCTTTGGGAAGTCTAAGTGGGAACCAACATCACTTGACATTTAAAATGTCCATTTACATTTAAAACAGTTAAAGGAAGGGTTAAATGAAGGGTTAAGGTTAGGGGTTGAGGTTAGGAGTTACAGTTATGGTTAAGGTTTAGGGCAGGGACATCCCAAGGATTCCACTTAGCACAATTTAGTTTACATGGCCCTGCTCATTTCCTATCTCTGCTAGTGAAAATCAGACAGGCATTTCGCTTCCACACAGGATTTTATGATGTTGGGCCTAACAAATGCGACAATGTCAGAGCCAATACCATTACATACTGTGTATCTGGCTTACAAAACACCAACAGTAATGTAGAGGGTCAGTGTGAACTGCAAGAACATTCAATTCATATTGATCACTATTATCTTTTATCAGGGGAACGGATAATCAGAATCTGCCTGAAAAATACCTTCTTTGCAATATTGATTTGAAATTGATACACTTTAACTTCCATGATTGTTCCATTGCATGACCATAAGGCAATATTACATTTCCAATACATCTCATAGGAACCAAGAAGATAAATAAGTATACTCACAGGTTTCTTGAGCCACTGAATGGATGCCTTATTGAGGAATCCAACACCCTCCCTCTCTCATCTTATATACAGACCTTTGGGACAATGCCACTGGCTTCTCCTTCACACACAGGCTGGAGGAGAACTAGGGAACTAGTGCCTTGTGGGTAGTTCAGAGTCCAGTCCAGCAGTCAGCTCCACCGTGTAAGAGTAAACTGAGCAGCTGTGCAGCTGTGTCCTTTTTAAATCTGTACAACAGCCATAAAGTTAGATACATAATAAAGATGGGACGTCCCCTTTCCTCTGCTTGCCCAGCCCCGAGAGACTAATGGGAGACTTATGGTCCCTCATCTCATTCCACAATTATGTGAATGGGAAATTCAGGAAGAAAGCGAGGTTGCTTATATCAGAGGTAGTCAGGTAATACAACCCAGGGTGTTTGTGTTCGTGTGTGTGTAAATGATTGGGATGTGGTATGGTCATTTTAATCATAACAATAATATCCAATAAAAATCTATCTGTTTATTGCCTGCCAGAATATACATTGATTAAGACATGAGAGGGCATCTACTCAACATCTTTGACCAATAATGACTCTGGTGAACACTATAACTGAGATTCACATGAACTTTTATAGGCCTACACCGCTTTATCCTTTAACCAAAAACAATAGTCCATGGGAACAATAACAATATCAGGGATCCCTCCCGAGTGACGCAGCGGTCTAAGGCACTGCATCTCAGTGCTTGAGGTGTCACTACAGACACCCTGATTCAAATCCAGGCTGTAGCATAGATTGGAATATGTTCCGGGATTCTTCCAATGGCATTGAGGAGTACACCACATCAGTCACTGGCATTATCAATAAGTGCATCGAGGACGTCGTCCCCAGAGTGACTGTACGTGCATACCCCATTTAGAAGCCATGGATTACAGGCAACATTCGCACCAAGCTAAAGTTTAGAGCTGCCGCTTTCAAGGAGCGGAACTCTAACCCGGAAGCTTATAAGAAATACCGCTATGCCCTCCGATGAACCATCAAACAGGCAAAGTGTCATTACAACACTAAGATCGAATCGTACTACACCGGCTCCGACAATCGTCGGATGTGGCAGGGCTTGCAAACTATTACAGACTACAAAGGGAAGCACAGCCGAGAGCTCCCCATTGACACGAGCCTACCAGACGAGCTATATAACTTCTATGCTTGCTTTGAGACAAGTAACACTGAAACATGCATGAGCGCATGAGCTATTCCGGACGACTGTGTGATCACACTCTTCACAGCCGATGTGAGTAAGACCTTCAAACAGGTCAACATTCACAAGGCAGCAGGGCCAGAAGGATTACCAGGATGTGTACTCTGAGCATGCGCTGACCAACTGGCAAGTGTCTCCACTGGCATTTTCAACCTCTTCCTGTCTGACCCTGTAACACTAACATGTTCAAGCAGACCACCATAGTCCTTGTGCACAAGAACACTAAGGTAACCTGCCTAAATGACTACCGACACGTAGCACTCACATCTGTAGCCATGAAATGCTTTGAACGGCTCGTCATGGCTCACATCAACACCATCATCCCAGAAAACCTAGACCAACTCCAATTTGCATACTGCCCCAACATATCCACAGATCATGCAATCTCTATTGCACTCCACACTGTAGACGTCAGCCGATTAATTAGGGACGATTTCAAGTTTTCATAACAATCAGAAATCGGTATTTTTGGACACCGATTTGGACGATTTTTTTTTACACCTTTATTTAATCTTTATTTAACTAGGCAAGTCAGTTAAGAACACATACTTATTTTCAATGACGGCCTAGGAACGGTGGGTTAACTGCCTCGTTCAGGGGCAGAACGACAGACTTAACTTGTCAGCTTGGGGGATTCAATCTTGCAATTTTACAGTTAACTAGTCCAACGCTCTATCCACCTGATGACATTGCACTCCACGAGGAGCCTGCCTGTTACGCGAATGCAGTAGAAGCCAAGGTAAGTTGCTAGCTAGCATTAAACTTATCTTATAAAAAAACAATCAATCAATCATAATCACTAGTTAACTACACATGGTTGATGATATTACTAGTTTATCTTGCGTGTCCTGCATTGCATATAACCGATGCGGTGCGTATCGTTGCTCCAATGTGTACCTAACCATAAACATCAATGCCTTTCTTAAAATCAATACACAGAACTATATATTTTTAAACCTGCATATTTAGCTAAAAGAAATCTAGGTCAGCAGGCAATATTAACCAGGTGAAATTGTGTCACTTCTCTTGCGTTCATTGCACACAGAGTCAGTGTAAATGCAACAGTTTGGGCCGCCTAATTTGACGGAATTGTACGTAATTATGACATAACATTGAAGGTTGTGCAATGTAACAGGAATATTTAGACTTATGGATGCCACCCGTTAGATAAAATCCGGAACGGTTCCGTATTTCACTGAAAGAATAAACGTCTTGTTTTCAAGATGATAGTTTCCAGATTCAACCATATTAATGACCTAAGGCTCGTATTTCTGTGTGTTATTATGTTATAACTAAGTCTATGATTTGATAGAGCAGTCTGACTGAGTGGTGGTAGGCAGCAGCAGGCTCGTAAGCATTCATTCAAACAGCACTTTCGTGTGTTTTGCCAGCAGCTCTTCGCAAGCACAGCGCTGTTTATGACTTCTATTAACTCCCAAGAGGCTGGTGTAATCGATGTGAAAAGGCTAGCTAGATAGCGGGGTGCGCGTTAAACGTCACTCGCTCTTAGACTTGGAGTAGTTATTCCCCTTGCTCTGCATGGGTAATGCTGCTTCAAGGGTGGCAGTTGTCAATGTGTTCCTGGTTCGAGCCCAGGTAGGAGCGAGGAGAGGGACGGAAGCTATACTGTTACACTGGCAATACTAAAGTGCCTATAAGAATATCCAATAGTCAAAGGTTAATGAAATACAAATGGTATAGAGAGAAATAGTTCTATAATTTCTATAATAACTACAACCTAAAACTTCTTACCTGGAAATATTGAAGACTCATGTTAAAAGGAACCACCAGCTTTCATATGTTCTCATGTTCTGAGCAAGGAACTTCAACGTTAGCTTTCTTACATGGCACATATTGCACTTTCACTTTCTTCTCCAACACTTTGTTTTTGCATTATTTAAACCAAATTGAACGTGTTTCATTATTTATTTGAGGCTAAATTGATTTTATTGGTGTATTATATTAAGTTAAAATAAGTGTTCATTCAGTATTGTTGTAATTGTCATTTTTACAAATACATTTTCAAAATCGGCCGATTAATCAGTATCGGCTTATTTTGATCCTCCAATAATCGGTATCATAAAATCATAATCGGTCGACCTCTACCACACTTCCCTTTCACACCTGGACAAAAGGACACCTATGAGAGAATGCTATTAATTGACTACAGTTCAACACCATAGTGCCCTCAAAGCTCATCACTAAGCTAAGGAACCTGGGACTAAACACCTCCCTCTGCAACTGGATCCTGAACTTCCTGACGGGCCGGCCCCAGGTGGTAAGGGTAGGTAACAACACATACGCAACGCTGATCCTCAACATGGGGGCCCCTCTGGGGTGCGTGCTCAGCCCCCTCTTTTACTTCCTATTCACTCCTGACTGCACGGCCAGACACGACTCCAACACCATCATTAAGATTTACTGATGACACAACAGTGGCAGGCCTAATCACTGATAATGATGAGACAGCCTATAGGGAGGAGGTTAGAGACCTGACCGTGTTGTGCAAGGACAACAATCAACAAGGAGATTGTTGTGGACTACAGAAAAAGGAGGACCAAGCACGCCCCCATTCTCATCGAGGGGCTGCAGTGGAGCAGGTTGAGAGCTTCAAGTTCCTTGGTGTCCACATCACCAACAAACTAACATGGTCCAAGCACACCAAGACAATCGTGAAGAGGGCACAACAAAACCTATTCCCCCTCAGGAGACTGAAAATATTTGGCATGTGTCCTCAGATCCTCAAAAGGTTTTACAGCTGCACCATCGAGAGCATCCTGATGGGTTGCACCACCACTCAGCCCCGCACCGCAGGGCACTACAGAGGGTAGTACGTACGGCCCAGTACATCACTGGGGCCAAGCTTCCTGCCATCCAGGACCTCTATACCAGGCGGTGTCACAGGAAGGCCCTAGAAATTGTCAAGACTCCAGCCACCCTAGTCATAAACTATTCTCTCTGCTCCACATGGCAAGCAGTACTGGAGCGCCAAGTCTAGGTCAAAGAGGCTCCTAAATAGCCCCCCCCCCCCCACACACACAGAACGCAGCTGCTACTCTCCTCTATTACCTATGCATAGTCACTTTAATATTTCTACCTACATCTACACATTTCCTCAAATACTCGACACTGGTGCCCACTCACAGGAACCCCCTGTAAATAGCCCCACTATTGTTATTTATTGCTGCTCTTTTAATTATAGGTATTTTCTTAAAACTGCATTGTTGGTTAAGGGCTTGTAAGTAAGTGTTTCACTGTAAGGTCTACTACACCTGTTGTATTCGGTGCATGTGACAAATACAATTTAATTTGATCAAAGCAGCTGTGCTTGGGAGTCCAGTAGGGCGGTGCACAATTGGCCCAGCGTCGTCTGGGTTTGGTCAGTGTAGGCCGTCATTGTAAATAAGAATATGTTAACGGACTTGCCTAGCTAAATAAAAGCAAACAATCACAATCATCACTGGTGTTGTGTCTATACTGTCCCTTTAATTAATATTTAAGCCCATTTTATTATGTCCACGAGGGTCTCAATAACTTAAATGCTGAACTTAAATGCTGAACTTTGATAAGATTGCCCCCTTTTGATGGATACTATTCCCTCTGATGTTACTTCATGAAGAGCATAATAATTGTAATATTGTACCTGATAAGATCAATAAAACTACCCACCTGTATTACTAACCACGTATGCATCCAGTCCTGTTTTCGAGTAGTCATACGGTATTTAACAAAATCACATCTATGGAAACAGGAAGTTTCGGTACAATTCGATAAATGCAGACATAATTTGTTCGTTTGAAAAGCTGAGATCTTTTTGTATCAATGAACTGTATTACGTGAGAAATGGCGGTGGAAACGCCTTTATGTAAATGCTGGTTGCAACCTCATATTGATATAGTAAATATCATATCAAACTACATTTGGAGTCACGCGATTATATGATGTTCGATGCTTGACTGACGTTTTAAACAAATATTTTTTCGCTCTTATCCATACTAATCTCATCATGCAGTCTAGACTACCCGCACAGTATCTGCCAGCTGTTGACAAGAGCGCAAATGCCAAGACGAGTAGGCACATTTGCTTTTTAACGCAACAATTTGTTAGAAAACTATGGATAGGGTTGAAATTGCGCTGGAAACACACTGAACTTTAGATTTTTATTCGGTACATGAAAACTTAAGCGAAAAAGTACATTTTGTGTGCACTACATCATCACCCACTGACTTTTATCAGCAACCAGTCCCTTTGCTGTGAACATTGTCTTCGTGGATTGTAGAATATTAGCATGAAAATCTGTCGCCAATTTGATGGAAACATAGCTTGTGATAAACAAATAGAAGACTGGTCACCTTATGATATTTACTGCATGTTTGGTAAGATCACTAAAGGGGAACAGACAAACACTATACAAAAGATCCTGTACAGACCAAGATAGTGTAAAAGTACAATCAATGTAGTTCCATAACCCATACTGACAGTGTATGAATGGCAAACTCGATGACATTGCATTCTGAAACAAACATGGGTAATGCCTGCAGGGGGTGAGAACCATTGGAATATAGACACTATACATAAGTGTGAATGCATGATGCAATAATTATGATAGGAAAGGGGGAAGAAAAAAAAACGTATAAAAGAAGACATGACTATTGGTCAATTCTACTCTCCAACTAAGGACCAAAAGAGGTAGCCAATTCAAGTTCTCCATTCAAGGGTTGTTAGCTTAAATGGTTGCAGGTTTTCTGGTGTGTGAATCCTTTCAGATGACATATGTTATTATTGTATTATGTTTTACACCCAATGACATTTATGAACTAAACATTTCCGGTATCTTAAAAATATATATAAATAATTATATAGGACGCTAAATATCAGTGGTTGTCTCTGTCATGGCCAGGTGTGTGTTGACTAAAGTGACAGCTTGAAGGGCATACTACTTCAGGGATCTTGCTATAAGCTGCTGCAGTCACATGCACTTCCAGTGGAGCCCGTAAATAAATTGCTATACAAGTTACATATGCATAAAGCCACCCAAAAAAACACCCAAGCAATATTTTAACATATTTCTTGGGGCAAGCTCCCTAAATTAATGGGGAGGTAAATTGACTGGTTGAACTTTATGTTTAGATCCTGATGTTTTTCTTATCTAATGTATATCTTGCACTGAACAAAATCCACAAATACTTGCATAATTGCTGGAGGGTCCTCTCTATTACAAAAAGGCAGCACACAACATGTACACTCAATAAGATTATTTATGTTATTGTACAATCTGCATTTATAACAAATAATAATAAAAAAAGATTAGTAAGATGTACAGTATTCGAATGATCAGGGCTGGACCGATGACTCTGCCTACCTAGTCTTCTCGTCCAACCAGAGCTCCAGTGATGGAAAGGGGAGGGGCCAGGGCCTGAGAAGGGCGCATGTAGAAGTGATTGCATGTTTGTGGGTGTCTGCATTCGTGTGTTCGGCCACACGTACGTCCCTATGTGTGTGCGCTTGAGTGTTGGCTGGCAAATTAATTAAAATAAGAAGGGAGGTGGTGGATGGGATGAAAGGATGAACGCAAACAAAAGAGGGAAAAGGAGAAGGGGAGTATTAGCATTGGCTCAGTTGGTGTAAATCTGGCCCTCTGGTGGCTGGGGGAGCTTCATGTTCTCCTTGCACATCATGAGCCGCCTGAGCTCCTGCAGGACCACACGGATGCTGTAGGAGTTCTGCCACTTGGCCAGTGCAGACACTGCTCGTGTGTCAACCTGCAGGACAGGGAACAATGGAAGGAGAGAAACATTCCATTACACCTCAATCACGCACACTCACAAAACATGACTCAAATCTCTCTATATATTTTGTAGTAATATCATGGTTGGCTGAAGTACTGGTTAGTTGTGAACAAACATACCCCGCTACATAATCTGGTAAAAATAGTTCATTTTTGTATGGATATAAAATGTAAATATAAAAAGTCTACATAAATGCAACTTGTGGAATAGCCTATCCAGCGGAACGTACATCCTATACGATCATGCATAACTACATTTAGTATGTTCAAGCAAAGTATTGCCTCTTATTGCATGTGACATTTCCTCTGTCTGTAATGTAACCTAAACATAGTAGGCATTAGCCCTGCACTGAAATCCATATCTTATTATAGGAGCCAGGAGCAATTGAATCAGTCATTCACTTCAATAAACAATCAAATCCTTAAACATACATAAAATAAATATCTACAACACAAATGAGACAGCCAGTATTAACTATTATACAATGGAAACATTTTGAAGGACAAACAGATTTACATACCACACCATTGGAGTTGTGCACACCATTCAAGTTTATCTTAGTTACAAATCTGACAAATGGTGGTGCCTCTGGATATCTGGGCCCACATTCAACCTTCAGACTGTACATCCTATTTTCATAGATTGTCTGAAAAATGACAAAGACATCAGTAAGAACGGGTTTAGCATTACGTTAATAGCTCCACCTTGCCCCTTTGATAGGCTAGCTCAGGGTTGTCAAACCCAGGCCGCATTCGGTTTTCAATGAGGCCCCGAGGGCTGTAAATATAATTCATTTATTTCCACGCATTTGGAATTTTAAATGCTCCCCAACAGTCCAACTGTAAGCAAGCTGGACAGAATAGTTTTGATTTGGTTTTAGCTATTTCAATATCGATTAAGATTGTCCCCCGCAAATGTACATTTATTGACAAAAAATAATGCATTCTTTGTTTTACAAACCTGAGCGCCGTATGTTTGACACCCCTGGGGTAGGCAGAATTTTTGACATATTGATTACACCTGTCCAATCCTCTCAGACCTCCACAGTTGCCTACCGGGGTAGGACCTAAGGGGTTGTTTCTGGACAAGGCCAGTGAGCCAAACTTGGTGGATTCCTGTGAATCAGAGTAGCCAACTCACCCTAGGAGGGCCAATGATCATCCCTCTCCATCTTGTTAAGGTCATGTCCTCATCATCTTCCAAGCCCCAGCTCACTGTCCCATCCCCCACACCTTTCTGGCCTTCTTCCAGCTCTTCAAGCAGCCGGAAGTTACGAGGAACCTTAACGCCTATCAGTGTGTGATACAAACAAGCACAAAACAGAAATTATTGAAATACCACACAAGACAAAGCAAACAGTACATCCCATTGGGTTTCAATATACACACTGTACAAAACCATGTTTGGCTCTTTTTGTGGCATAGACTGACCAGGTGAATCCAGGTGAAAGATATAATTCCTTATTGATGTCACTTGTTAAATCCACTTAAAATCAGTGTTGATGAAGGGGAGGAGACAGGTTAAAGGATTTTTAAGCCTTGAGACATGGATTGTGTATGTATGCCATTCAGAGTGTGAATGGGCAAGACAAAATATTTAAGTGCCTTTGAACAGGGTATTGCAATAGGTGCCAGGTTTGAGTGTGCCAAGAACTACAATGCTGCTGGTTCTCACACAACAGTTTCCCGTGAGTATCAATAATGGTCCACCACCCAAAGGACATCCAACCAACTTGACACAACTGTGGGTAGCATTGGAATCAACATGGGCCAGCATCCCCCTGGAACGCTTTTGAAACATATAACATGTAGTCCATGCTCTGACAAATTGAGGCTGTTCTGGGGGCAAAAGGGGGTGCAACTCAATATTAGGAAGATGTTCCTAATGTTTTGTACACTCAGTGTATATGTCAGAAGTTACACACCATGGCAAACTTTGATTCTTCTATAGTGCTCTTTGAATACAATTTAGTGGTGGAAACAGAGCATCTATTATAGACGCACTTGCCAGGGTTTGACTGGTTTTTGCTGATTGCAAGCCATGCAATATGAAGGATGGGCTAGCTTTGACAGTAAAACCAGTCGAGCGGGTCATACCACCTGTCTGTGCCAAAACAGTTTGAAAGTGCCACTAACCAGCCATTGGTCACATCATCTGCCAATCACACATGTACCTGTTCCATTGACCAACAGGCTAGCAGTAGCCAATAAGAGACTGCTATAAAGCCAGATTCCACTTCCTACCAGTCAGTTCCTTCAAGCAGCTCCAGAAAACAGCTGTTGTTCATAAACATCTGAACTGCACCCAACATCTGTCCATAAACCTGTAGGCCTACAGAAGTTAGCTAGGTGGTGAGAGTTTCGCATGAGACAAGATCAGCAATAACCCAGGGCAGATTTAGTGAGTCGACCCTTTTCACACTGAGCTTCTGGGAATAATCTGCAATATTCTCAGTCTAGATTATCTGGTAGTCTGGTTGGGTATGTGTGTGGCATTTACCTGCCATTTTACCTTTACAACATTACTGCTTGTTTTGATTTTAGCAATAAAACGGATTGTTACTGTATAATTAAGCTTATTACAGCTGTGTAACACATCATTTATTTGTCTGTATTTAGAGACCACTCTGCATCAACTACCCCACTATCACTGCCTAATGTAATTACAATAAAGCCACTGACTATTTTGAGGAATTTTTCAAATGATTATTAAGTGTATAACTACAGGAGCTAGCTATTTCAAACGAATGTTACTGGCCTGCATTAGAGAACAAATTGGAGGTGTGGATTGACGTAATGTGGACGGTAAACGTAATCCGCGTAAATGTGTGGGTAGCTAGTTAGCCAATTATCGCTAGTCAACGTTTGCCATTTCAGTTCATAGTAGGCCCAAACGGGTCTGGCCTAAATTCAGATGAGTGAGCTAACGTTAGCGAAATAATTGAGCGCATTAGAAAGTCGATAGTGTCATCTTTCCCACGTACACTGGGTAGTTAGCTAACTAATACAAGTCAAATTAATGTGACTGACAACTTTGCTGAAGTTAGATCACGAAATCACTCCAGTAACAAATCGAGTCGTTATCTGACGAGTTGACTACGCTAGCAAACCAGCTAACAACAAATAGCAACTCGTTAGGTAGCTGCTATAACGTGTGCTGACAACAAGCAACACACAAACCAGCCAGTTCGAGCTGTTCCTGCGACTAGCTAATAATGAACTAACGTTAGCTAGCTGGTAATTCTCTTGCCAATGATGTTCTGGACGTAGAAGCTAGCTAACAGGCTAAAAACAACGCTTGATGAATGACGCGGCATTTGATCAGTCGACACAGGTTGACGAGCTTTTTTGCCATGTCAACGGAGTTAAATTTAGCATTAAATATATGGGTAACTATGCATGGAGAGGTTTTCCAACGGAATTTGCCATGTCATGCTCAATACACTAGAACTTGCGAGACCAAAAGCCTTGTCAGATAGCAGGTGAGAGCTAACTTCGGTAGCTAGAGTTAGCCGCTAGCTAGCAGCTATGCAAAGCCATATTTTAGTAAAATTAGCATTTCTGGAAAGTATCTTGGAACGTATATACACTATCAGCAAACGTTTATTTGAATGTTACACGAAATTAGCAATGTGGTAGCTTGTCATTTATTTAGCTGAACCGTTTACCTGATCCGGCGGCGACCGCCATCTTGTCGCTTAATAACGGGAGCGCGCACGTAAGCATGGTTGGGGGTTGGTTACAGCATGGGAGCGGAGAGATGGGAACGCGCTTGCTAGAGGTAAATTGATCCACATACCTAGTATAAGTGAATCCACAGATCAGATTTACCCACCCCAAATCCTAACCAAAAGGGCGATTAAACGTATCTAACCCCGGACCAGTGGTTAGGGGCAACTTGTTCCCAACACTCAATGGGGGGTGAGCTATTTTTGATTTACCTAGAGACCACTTTGTGAAAAGTTTAATTCATAGATGTATCATGGTAGTTATTTTGACAATGGCATAGCTATATTTCTAAGAAATATAATAGCATAATACACTTAAAATGAGTACAAATGTGTACAAATGATAACGGACCTTCAGTTTATTGACTGTGTCCAGCTCAAAAATGAAAGCTAGACAGTCAGGTAGCCTTAAAGAAACAGCTGCAAAAAAAGACCACATTTTGACTGTGAGGAAATATAACCAATTTAGTGCGGCCCGCCGGACCTCGTTGAAGAAGGAATGCATTCCCCGGGGCAAAAAATAGTTTGACACCCCTGCGTTCTCATGGATGGTCTTTGTTAAATATGCTTCTAATAGCAATAATGAACACAACTAAGTACTACCTTGTTTTTTTATTTAGTTTCTTTATAAATATAATATAAATTGTAAGCCATAATTAAGCCAACCATTTTGTACCGATTAAACTAAATTTACATCAACTTAGCTAAGCAGAGAAGACAAGGCCAGCTTTTTAAAAGGTCCAAGGAGCACTACAAATTTCATTCAGACAAACATGTCAGAAACACCTGAACAAATCAACCACCATTTACAACATGATTGATCTCATTCTTGACAACAAAAAATAAGGGCATTAGGCAACATCATCTCTTTTAACATTTAGACAAATCCCAATTGTACACTTTCAACAAGACCTTTAGCAAAATCCATTCATGAAAAAGCATTGTATTAAAGCAATTAGGTCATTAAAATAACTACTAAATCACACATTTACAGTGAGCAACAAAAGTATTGAGACAGTGGCATGTTTTGGCTCTGTACTCCAGCACATGATACAATGACTGAGGTTAAAGTACAGACTGTCAGCTGTAATATGAGGGTATTTGTATCCATATTGGGTGAACCGTATAGATTTTACATCACGTTTTGTACAGTCTCCCCATTTTAGAGGACCAAAAGTCTTGGGGCCAATTCACTTATGTGTATTAAAGTAGTCAGAAGTCAAATTTGTTGGATGCATTTGCTGTTTGGGTTGTGTTTCAGATAATTTTGTGGCCAATAGAAATGAATTGTAAATAATATTTTATCACTTATTCTAAATATGTTTCTAAACATTCTAAATTAATGTGGATGCTACCATGTTTACAGATGACCCTGAATGAATTGTGAATAATGATGCGTGAGAAAGTTAGACACACAAATATCATACACCCCCCCAAAAGCTAACCTCCCCTGTTATTTAAATGGTGAGAGGTTAGCATGTCTTGGTGGTATGATATTTGTGCATCTGTAACTTTCTCACTCATCATTATTCACGATTCATTCGAGACTTTCCGTAATCATGGTAGCATCCACATTAATGTAGAAATGTTTAGGGGGAAAAAAGGACACAATGCATTCCTATTGGGCGCAATATTATATATAACACAACCAAAACGAACAGCAAATGCATCCAAAAGTTTGTAGAATCACAAGCTTGATGTAACCATTGTATGCTAGTAATATGGGACAAAATACTAAACTTTGGACTAATTCAATACACAAGTGAATTTGGGGGGACTATGTACAAAAAGTGCTGTAATTTCTAAACGGTTCACTCGATATAGATTAAGAAACTCTCAAATTAAAGCCAAATAGACAGTCTACACTTTAACCTGTCATAGTATCATTTCAAATCCAAAGCGTTAGAGTACAGAGTCAAAACAACTAAATTGTCACTGTCCCAATACTTTGATTGCTCACTGTACATCTACATTAGGTGATCGCTTAGTACAAACTAACACATCTTAATGTACTGTATCATATTACAACCCATCAGTTAGACCCTGTAACTTCAAATCTGCAATGGCATGACAAATTAAATCTTGCATATACCACATAAATTTATCATGGGAAAAAAAAGTCAAACAAGTTTGGTATTGGTCAATAGCAACATGATCTGAAAGACTTAAAACGCCCACACCAGTCCCCCTTTGAGCTGAAAGACGATGGCTAGAGCTTACCCATGATGTTACACAACAATTTAAGTCAAGTCTTAATTTTAGTCGAAGTATGATATATTTGGGCTTCAAGTGACAAATCCGGAATGCCCACTTTGTGCAAATCCATATGAACGCAGCGTCTTTTCCTATGATACGGCATACAAATTATTTTCAGGGCTGGGTTTTATTTGAATGTTACCACCCACTAGGATGGCATTGTTTATTAAATCAGAAACAGCTGAAAAGTTATTCCTCTTTGGGACTGAGTGACCCAAACAGTCTTGTGTCCACTTGGCCATCTGAGTCATGTAGAAAATGTAAATACAGGGTGAAAACTTGTGTTTTTGCACCTCCACTTTTTCTTCTATTCAGAAAATGACCACAATCCATTAGATAATTTGTCAGTATTAGAAATCAAATTTTAAATTTGACCTTTCAATGAAATGCTTACTTACAAGCCCTAAACCAACAATGCAGTTCAAGAAAGAGTTAAGAAAATATTTAGAAAATAAACTAAAATATAAATCACAATAAAATAAGTATAACAAGGCTATATACAGGGGGTAAGGGTACAGAGTCAATGTGCAGGGTGTGGTGGCTTATTTCTATATTTACCAAATGAGGAGAAACAAACTTCACACATCAGTCAGAGTTATACTTAAACTACATTTTTAATAATAATAAGAGCTTTGCAATAGCCTTCAACTTTCAATGATGAGCTATCTCTAATGAACCATTGAAAGTCACAACAGAAAAGTACAAATATCCTTTATAGCTAAATATACACCCCTCTCAACCTACATGATGAACCACAGATTTTAGGAACACTTCACAAAGGAACTTTATAATTGAGAAAGGAGTATCCCTTAGCCAGATAACATTCGGCTTTAAATTATCGATAAGTTTGGTCCCCAAGACGAGGTTCTAATCTCGTTCCTGGTACTTCATAGCACAGAACCATTACCTCATCCAATGGCATAACAAATGTTAACTCTAGATACTCCCATCTCAAGTAAACCCCCTCATGACCCCATTCCTGGACAAGCTCACTGAGGGGAGTGAGCCTCTAGGTCATACACTATCCTAGAATAAGTACAACATCAGAGAGGACATATAATGGTGGAGTGTTTTCTTAACCCACTAAAAATCTGAGCAGGAAGTGCTATTTGAAATCACTACTACATTGCAGTACTTTTTCAAATCTCCTTTCTTAAGGTGTAACACTGAAGCCATTGTCACCATAAGGGACCATCAAACATTTAATTGTCATCCACTTTACAAAGACTGAGAAACTCTAAATACTTAAAGCAAACAGTCTTGCTTTTTTGCAGAACTTCATCTCCCCCTCAAAAACAATGTGACTATAAAATGTATCTCACTGGGCATGGACCCAGTATGTTGTCCTTTACATGTCAAGGACTGCCTACCCTAATTTGCCTTAAGTGCTGGCTCATATTTTGTCTATATCCAGTTGTCTGGATGGACATAGCATTCATGTACAGTTTTTTTAAATGGCCTTAACAATCACAGATGCAGTAATCTCTTGCCTTTCATTTCACTTCTCCATTTGCAAAACCTATTTTGTAACGCTTCTGTGATTTGTTTTCAACCAATTTTTTTTCAGTCTTAAATTTGCTAATATCAACACATTCATTCTCAAATTTGCCATACTTTTCTACACAAAGCATTCTTTAAAAAAAAATGTTTTTATTTTTTATATAAACCCAGAAGTTTGCATGGATGTGGTCAAACACAATATTACCATTCAGTGATATTGCCAATATATCTGCCTTGTAACCACCATGCCAAGCTGGATTTGAAGGGTTACTAAGGCTACAGTGATGATGGCCTAATAATTATTTGAATGCAGTAGAGTAATCAGAAGAGGTTTAATTAGCAAACTACCTGAAATGAGTGCTTTGTGTGTGCTGTAGTAACCATGGTTGGAAATTAACTGTATAGTAGATACCGTTGTAGTCTGATGTAGTCTGATACTTAACCTGATGCTTTTGTTTGTGAAATGGCTAGCTAGTTAGCTGTGGTGCGCGCTGGTGGCGTTTCAATCGGTGACTTCACTTGCTCTGAGACCTTGAAGTAGTGGTTCCCCTTGCTCTGCAAGGGCCGTGGCTTTTGTGGAGCAATGGGTAACGATGCTTTGAAGGTGACTGTTGACGTGTGCAGAGCGTCCCTGGTTCACGCCCAGGTCGGGGCAAGGGGACGGACGTAAAGTCTATACTGTTACACTAGCTCTGGTCCAGGGAATTTACATGTCTCATTCGCCTTCAACAAAGGCTCATCTGCAGATAAACACACTGGACCAGAGCTAATGAGGAGCTTGCCTAAAAATCAGACGTTTATACCAATACTTAATATACAGTCTGAAACATAGCAATGCAAAATTGTGTACATTTTTCCTATAAGCCAGAATGTTTAATTACATTTCAACTTACTCTGATGGCTGTTTTTGAGGTTGGTTCTTCAGCCGCTCAATTTGGGATGGAATATCCACAAGAAAGTGCTGTTTACCCAAATTTAGAGTGACAGTGCTGCCATTGAAATTTGTCACCTGCACATATGCAAACCGATGGAAACACCTACAGACTTCGATTACATGCATGTACTTACATTTTATGCCTTTGGTCTCGAGCAAATAAATCTTCTTTACCACACAGAGACCAACGTTTTTGAAGTCGGGTTAATAATGCTTTCATGTGGATATTTTGTCTCAAATTGCAACCAAATGAAGGGCCAACACCATGAACAACCAGCAGAGTATATTCAAATTAAGTTTATTCTATATTCTGACTTGTAAAGGGACTACTTGGAATTTAACGTAAATGGTGTTGCCTACATAATTTGCAGGCATTGCAATGTTTCATGCCTAGGGACCACCACCCCTCCACGTGAAGTACACAGCGGCATTCTGGTCACATGTAGAATGTTGGAGCCAGGACACAGCAACACCTAATGCATTCAGTGTCTTTCAATAAGAGTCAAGCCAAGAAAAACCAGTCAAAAGCATCAAGTACAAAAGGCAATATGCAAAGTAGTATGCAATAGACTTAAAGAATGACATGCTCAATTGGTACAGTAATTTGTCATCATAGGTTAGATTTATTTAAAATACTTTGTAGTCATATCAACTCTAGTCACTTAATGCACCACTAACTTATGATGACTGAGCTTTGGTCCACTTGAGTCCATTCTTGACACCATGGCCTTTTCTCAATTACATTAGCCACACTTTCCCCCCTCCTCCTCAAAACCAATTGGATGACAAAGCCAGAGGTTCCTCCCCTAATGGCTTGAGGAAACCAGGAGAATACAATTGGGAAAGGCCCGTGCACTTAGCAATTAGGGCATATTGCTTTGAAAGTTCAAACAATCCCCTCCCAGTGTGTGTGTGTGTGGAGCTGTATGTAGGCCTATGGCTTTTACAGCATAGTTAGTTATCATTTCTGTATTTCCAAATGATCCCGGGGAACAGTCCAGCTAGTCGATTACATAACAACTAGTAGGCTTATTCAAATGCATAACTACTTTCCCGTGATCCTGATGAATAAAATATTTGAACAAATTTGGCTAACCGATATGTAAGAGGAACCAATTGTAAATGTAGCCGGTTACGACATTCCCGAGTGGCGTTGACAATAGAGATAGCGGTTCCCTCACCTGGCGAATACAAATTTGCAAGTTCCCGAGCACCTGCGTGTTGTGGACCCCACCGCGCACACCCGAGGTCGTTGACCATTTTCGCCATGTTCCACTCCTGGTTCAACCCCTTTCCACAGTCAGGAAACCAACAGATGTGGAAACTACTCAGCACAAGAAACACGCCATTACAAAAAATAAGGCGCGCTCGTTTTGCAAGCCGCTTGCTTCTGGCGAAGGTGTATGCCGCGGTGCTCATGAATTTGAGATCAAGCTCAGCCCGCTCTGGTAAGAATCGTACTATTCCGTGGTGCAAATCATGCAGGCCTTTTATTCTGCTATAAAACTACATTGCTTTTCTAACCCTATCACATTACGCTTGCAATCTAAAGCAGCCAATTGTTGAGTTGTACATAGTTCCATAATCACGCGAATAACCAATTAGGTAGTGAGGTGAACAAACAATTTCCTGACCCCATCCGTGAGAGCTATTGGGTTTGACTGTTAAGGACCGTTGTTCCATGTTCTATGTACCAGATCATGGTAGCCAAATACTATGGTCAATTAGGAGAGATAAGCCTTTAATATAAAGGCATGTCACATGTTGAAATTAGGATTTTGGTTAGGTAAAAACACTATGGTTGTACACTTTTTACAATTTCATCATTTAATTTAATTCTCACCGAACTGTGTTAGGCCTATTTGAGATCATAAATGAAACCATTATTACAATAGATCATTTGGGGGGAGCTACTGGGGTGACTGACCGATAGTAAGCTTTACAAAGCCTAGTAGGCAGAGATCTAGGGAAGTTTAGTCATGAGTGAATTGTTGTTTACACTACCCATAGATGGCAGTGTGCAACTATGTACAACACAATAGACAAATTGTGTTATTATTTTACAAAATCTGACCCACAAGTCAAAGTATTGTTGCTTTTCCCAGTCTTCTCAATGGAAAGCTTTGACTCTGTGGGTTACAATATGCCAGGTAATGGATTTACACCCTGCCCTAAATGTGGAATTTCATAAAATCATTCAATCATCTCTACAAATTGTTTGAAATCTACAGTGGCAAAAATGTTATCTGTGAGTAAGGTCATATGTGGCCTATGCTTAAATGCAGACAGCCATAGAGATTAGATGCACATTACAGGAGCTTGCCCCTTTAAATAAGTTTAAAACTAAGTTAAACACTATGATCTGGGGGGCTGTCAAGGTTTTGACCCCTAGTTGCACCACACTTTTCCAATGTGTAAATACATGTTTTTTTATACTGTAATGCCTTGTGTCTGATGTTGTAAATGTGTCTGCAACTTCGTGTGCTGCTATTTTGGCCAGGGTCTCTCTTTTAAAATATATTGCTAATGTACTACAGCTTCCTTGTCATGGAGAGCATTGTGGAATTAATTGTAATTCAAACTTTCTATAAAAGATCCTCACATCCCTCCTCTGATCCCGTTACTCAGACAATTACGCAGGTGAAGAAGCCAGATGTGGAGGTCCTGGGAAGGCGTGGTTACATGGGGTATGCGGTTGTGAGACCGGTTGGATGTACCGCCAAATTCTCTAAAATGACATTGAAGGCGGTTTATGGTAGAGAAATTAACATTACATTCTATGGCAACAGTACTGGTGCCACACGCCTTCAAAACTAGAGACATCTGTGGCATTGTGTTGTGTAGCAAAACTGCACATTTTAGATTGGCCTTTTATTGTTCCCAGCACAAGGTGCACTTGTGTAATGATCATGCTGTTTAATCAGCTTCTTGATATGCCACACCTGTCAGGTGGATGGATTATCTTGGCAAAGGATAAATGCTCTCTAACAGGGATGTAAACAAATTTGTGTACTAAATTTGAGAGAAATAAGCTTTTTGTGTGTATGGACTATTTCTGGGATCTTTTATTTCAGCCCATGAAACATTGGACCAACACTTTATATGTTGTGTTTATATTTTCGTTCAGTATTAGGATATTTTTTAAAGGAAAATACAAGTAGCTGAATATTGGAATGTCTTTCAAAAATGCACTTGGAAAGTATTGGCATGTATTTGAAAATGCTTAGTGTATTTTCAAATAAAAATATTTAGATACTACATGCATTTAAACCCAGGTCTGTTTGGTCCTAGCGGTAATTAAGAAATTAAGAAAAGTTTAAAATAGTAGGCTTTTTATAGGAAATTATTTGAAAATACTTCAAATAAGTAGATTCCACATTATTTGAAAAATACTAAAATACACAGCAAATAAATATTTCAAATACATGTATACATGTTTTTGAACCAAGCTCCGTAGACTATTACTTTAGGCTTATACTAATAGACTAGTTGTGAATTTCTACCTTTCTAAGGTCTACCTCTTAAAATTACAATTCAGGGGAAAAAAGTTTGCCCGTGCTGGAAATGGCTATATCGGTCCACTAATATGCACTACTTCTGTGAAAATCTTTTATCCAGATTTTTCAAGGGGGGGGTGCTGCAGCACCCTCAGCACCTCTACTTCCCACAGCTATGGTCATGGCAATGCTAATATGGCTAAAATTCGTTAGCTAGCTAACCAACAACTGTAACTATGTATTTGAGAATCAAGTGCTCATTGTGCAAATGTATTTATATTTTCAATGCAAATTTGGAGACGGATATAGTCTACATGTTGTCAACAGTCTAAACCAACCCCATGTGCCTAGCATCATAGTTCTGCACACATTAATTTTGTTGTTAAACAACTAACCAGTCTACGAAATCAAGTGGGAACAGGTTACCGGTAGTTAGGGGATTTATCACGCTTGCTCCGCCCATTCAGTTTCACACTAGCCTATATATAAACCGTTCCTAGACTCTCACTGCTGCATTACTCATCTATTCTTCAAGTTTCTTTTCTTCAATAACTGAATATTATCACAGTGACATTTTGTCGTCGTGTGCCAAGTTACTTGAGTGTTTTCAGCCAGAATTACGCTTGTAGCCAATACCTCGGGGTGCCACAGATTTCAATGTTCCCGCAATTCGGCGGGTGTTAAGATCCATGGAAGTGGCCGGCTTCTACGACGGGGATTGCTTTGCTTTCCAGAGTAGAAACAGCATTATCAGTCCCATTAGCGACAACACCACTTGCAAGCAGCGCGTTGACGGCTCGATGACGGAGCTTGGCATAGCCGAGCACGAGAAAGCAATTGATTTCAGCGACTACTTGGATCCAGCTGCTGCGCACTGTCAACTAGTAACACACAACGAAACACAGCAGAGAGGGGGAGGCGTATTCGCTAGTTTCCTTGCCGAGGAAAGCAGGATAAAGAGACTTTCATCATTAGAACAAAACTACAGAAACTACATCTCTCTCAACGAGCGGGAGACAAGTGCGCACGCCAACCCTAGGGAGCCATACGTCCTGGGCTATCCTGAACTGCAGGAGACCCGTGTGGACACCGTGTTCAGCCCCGAGTTTCTTGGGAACCACTTTAAAACCGGTGAAAGAGACGATCTTCAAGAGGACCAAAGAATGGACAACAACGGTTCGTCTGGCTACGACATGAGGTATCTTCATTACCAGTCGACTCCAAGTGGCAGCCTTGGTAACATTTCCACTGCGTCCTCGTCTTCCTCAAGTCCACCCGGCACACCTGCCCCGCCAGGTAAAGGCAGGTCGCCTTTGCAGGGCGGGAAAATGTCATCTGGTGGCAAGGGGAAGAAGCGACTGGAAAAGGACAGTGAGGAATATAAGCAGAGGCGGGAGAGGAACAACCTTGCCGTTAGAAAGAGCAGGGATAAAGCCAAAATACGCAATATGGAGACGCAACACAAAGTGCTGGAACTGGCCGCAGAGAATGACCGTTTACAAAAACGCGTGGAGCAGCTGTCAAGAGAGCTTTCCACTCTGCGTAACTTGCTCTCTGCCACCGGTCAGTGTTAGCCACAGAATGCCAACACACCTCTCACTGGAAACCGGTACTTGATCAGGCACTGACTTAAAAAAACAGACATTTATCGCGGTGCCATACATGTGAAAAAGTTATTCCAGTATGTTACGTTTGTGTACAGTATCTATACATGAAAAAGCCACCAGCAGTTTACAAGATGTGATTGGGTAAAGAAGGTGAAACGAATGTACAACTATTCATGAATCTTGACATGTCACCTTCATTCTGTCTTTACAATTTTGTGTATGCAGTATTTCTGTACGGGTTTTGCATTTTATATTGAATATTGGTAAATATTCTGTTATTTAAAAATAAATGTCCTTATCTGGAGCAATGGTTGTCAAGGGAAGAGTTGTAGCCCACTGCAGAGGTATGATGCAACTCTTTGTAACAGTATTGGCAATGAATGAAGTAATCTCTTAATATGATGAAAATGTACAAATGGTACTTGATATTTTATTGAATTAAACAATTTATACTTTGATATTATTAATTTGTATGGTGTTTATTAGTGAGATGGTAAAAAGGTGGTAGATCACCTGACTGATTTATTCCTCTCTTTCACACACACATACAGAATTAAATAGACCATTTATGTATCTCTTCGCTCACATGTATAAGTAACTCGGGGAATAAAAATATTATAGGTGTACATGAGCTCAAACTTAAAGGTCCAATTGAGCTGTTTTTATCTCAATATCAAATCATTTCTGGGTAACAATTAAATACCTTACTGTGATTGTTTTCAATTAAAATGATCAAAAAGAAACAAAAATAGCTTCATAGCAAACAGCAATTTCTCAAGCAATAATTTTACTAGGACTGTCTGGGAGTGGTCAAAGTGGGGAGGGGAAAATGGAAAACTAGCTGTTATTGGCAGAGGGTTTTGGAATTCTCTTCCTTATTATTATTCCTTATTATTATTTTGGCCTGCCTGGTGACATCAACAGGCAGGCCAAAACTCCATCCCACCAAAACAGGCTGAAATTGCAGGCAGGCAGTCTTTTCAAACAGCTCTTACACTAAACGGGCAGTATCATTATTTCACAGTATTATTTTAACCTCATAGTGTGGAAATATATATAAAATTGAGGAATATCATGTTTTTGACTACACTGGGCCTTTAAGGTAACATTTAGGCCTATCTCTTATTTTAAACCCATGAACAACTGATTTGGAATATGATGACTCATTTGCATCTAATGATAATTATTAAAAATGATAAGTTATAATATTGAGAACCTAAAATACCAGTATTACTTCAGTGTGATTCAGTAAAACAATTAATATTTCAACAGCAGTGTATTGGTGAAAGAAGACATACTAACTGAGCCTTTTTCACCCAACTAGCAAATGTCACCATTATCTTAAGCACACACCTCGGTCAATAGTCTGGTGGGTCCACTGACCCACAGAGGGGTTCAAGGCCTCACAGTCCAAGATTAATCAACAACTAACCTTTTACCCAAACACATCACCACCGTCCTGCAAATAGTTTTTTAAAACGTGTATAACCTGCCAGCCTCAAATATCAAATGGTATACTTTAATATTTAGCCTATGAAATGTGCCAAAGAGAAGAGTGATTTTGGATGTGGAACAGATTCTCTTTGATAATCTATCATCCACCAAAGGTCCAGTTTGTTCAGTAAGATTATATACAGTATGTTTAGTTTTAGTTTAATCGAATAACTGGTCTAAGTGGAACTGGTCAAATACACTACCATTTCTACACATGAATGCAAGGCAGTGGAAATGACTGAAAATACTATCAAACTTGCCCATCAAGAGTTACCCTGGTAATAGGACAGGAGATAATCCCTAGAGATCTACAGTAAACCCGTGACAATGCAGGGCAGAGGTTTGTAAAGGAGGGTGTTTCGAGAGAGAGAGCAAATTGTGTGTGTGTGCTAGTGCTTTATGTATTTCTTGATTAGGCTTTGCTACTGAACCCAATTACTCCAAGTACATTTTAACAATGTCATCCTTTCTTGTATCACATAAAAGAGAAAATACAATGTTTTGAACATCGTGAATTTCACAACACAACTTCCCATAATGGAAACAGAGTATATTGCTCAACAACATCTTCCTGTTCCATCCGTGAATTCAAATGTCACACCAAATTAAAACAATGCTCTACGCACTTACAAGACAAATCTAGCAATAGGTTGAAATAGGGATAGTTCACCCAAATTATATTGTACATTCACTTGATTTTATTGTTTCCTAAAAGTAGTGTATACTGTACTATCGTGGTTGTGTTTGTTAGGCTGCTGCATAGTATTAGTATCATTGAGTCCAAAATAACGAGAGCAGTGCTGGAACTCTGTTAGCATGCTCTGTATAACAGACCAAAATCACAACCAAGCCATTTCAAATCAAGCTGTCTAGCAGCATGATACACTTCCCATCATACACTGTGGTGGTGTTTTTGTTGTTATTGATGTTTCTTGTTGTTTTTTTACATTGTTGCTGGAAATGGTGAGAGTTTTACCCTCCGCTCTTTAGCCTCCACATTCAACAGCTCAGTAAAAACCTTAAACTTCAGCTGATCTTTTTCTTTAGGAACAATACTTTTTCAATTTCAGGCTAGAAAAGACCTTGCTGAAGCCACTTTTTTTGCCTTTATTGGACTATGGTGATTTTCTGTACATGGGCTCCCGTGTGGCACAGCGGTCTAAGACACTACATCTCAGTGCTAGAGGCGTCACTACAGACACCCTGGTTTGATTCCAGCCTGTATCCCAACTGGTCGTGATTGGGAGTCCTATAGGGTGGCGCACAATCGGCCCAGAGTTGTCCGGGTTTGGCCGGTGTAGGCCATCATTGTAAATAACAATTTGTTCTTAACCTACTTGCCTAGTTAAATAAAGGTTACATTTCATTCCTCAGGGTCTTACCTGCACACTAGACCAGTTGTCCCCAAACTGTGACATAAGGTGTCGGCAGGTAGGGTGCGGAGAGGTAGGAGGAGAACTCAGTTGGGCTTTCAACTTATTCTTGAAAGTTGTAATAGTAGAATGCACAAGGTGCAATTTCGAAATTGGTAGTCCATCAGCAGTTTTCCTCTTGTCATGTCAGTCATTGCAGACCTTGGAGAGCTATCACAAGCACACATAAGAAATGGCAAAATGTGTAGAATTGCAGGAAATGAGCTTCCAAACGTCAAAATGTTCTCTCCACCCGTGGCAAAATGTGTAGAATTGCAGGAAACAGTAAAAGAAAATCCGCCCCATGGCAAAATGTGTAGAATCGCAGGAAATAAGCTTTAAACCTGCAAAAAACATTATCCTCCAACAAGAGGAGTGTGAACAGTTTTTGACATGGACAGCGCTTGTGCCCTTAGAAGAAATAGTGAGTATGAGTGAAAAAGTTTGGGAAGCACTGCACTAGACACAATTTACCATGCTGCTCTAAGATTTGTAACCAACACAAGACGTCACTGTAACTTCTATCAGCTAGCCATCCTTAACTATAAGGCGACAGACTCTCTGGTACATGTCTAAAATTGTCAATGACTCCACACAAGTCATAGACTGTTCTCTCTGAGCCCCTTATGTTAATTCTTATTTACTACCTTTACCCCTACCTACATGTACATATTACCTCAATTACCTTGACTAATCCGCACCCCTGCACATTGACTCGATACCGGTACCCCTTGTATATTGCCTCATTATTTTGCTTATTTAGCACACTTTTCTTACTTAAAACTCTGCATTGTTTGTTAAGGGCTTGTAATAAAGCATTACATGGTAAGGTTGTATTTGACGCATGTGAGTATGTTGATGTTTGTCTACACTTAGTGAACAACTGAGAATACCTACTCTTTCCATGACATCGACTGACCAGGTGAATCCAGGTGAATGCTATAATCCCTTATCGATGTCACTTGTTAAATCCACTTCAATCTGTGCTGATGAAGGGGAGTAGACAGGTTAATAAAGAAGGATTTTTAAGCCTTGAGACAATTGAGACATTGATTGTGTATGTGTGCATTCAGAGGGTGAATGGACAAGACAAAAGCTATAAGTGCCTTTGAAAGGGGTATGGTAGTAGGTGCCAGGAGCAGCTACTGTCAAGAACAGCAACGCTGCTGGGTTTTTCACGTTCAACAGTTTCCACGTATATCAAGAATGGTCCACCACCCAAAAGATATCTTGCCAACTTGACACAACCCTAGGACGCATTGGAGTCCACATGTGGAATGCTTTTGACACCTTGTAGAGTCCATGCCCTGATGAATTGATGTTGTTCTGAGGGCAAAATACCGAACATTAGGTATTCCTAATGTTTGGTATACTCAGTGTATAAAGCCAAATTAGGGCAGCTGCCAATATATTTAAGTACTTTACTCACCCTATGAGTCATGGACATTACCGTCTGAGATCAAATAACTGTATTTTCTATAATGTCCCCAACACAAGAACTGAGTTTGGAAAGAGTGCCTTTGGCTTTATACACACACACACATATATACATATGTGTGTGTGTGTGTGTGTGTGTGTGTGTGTGTGTGTGTGTGTGTGTGTGTGTGTGTGTGTGTGTGTGTGTGTGTGTGTGTGTGTGTGTGTGTGTAAAGCCAAATATATTTTGAATAAAGGAAAAATACCTCATTGGCTGCTTATTACAGAAGGGAGGAAATCAAACTTTACACTTATTATTCCTGGCATGAATTCACACTTCATCCCAACATAAACGCTTCAACCTTTATGAACTACACCCGATGACATGAAAACTTAGCTAACACAGTGCAGGATTGCCTTCCCTCCAAAAGTGTGTTGCTACAATAAGGATCCCCATTACAGCAGTATTAGTTCCGTAGTTCCGCGTGTCTTGTCATTTCCCCCGCACAGCGGACACGTAAACAATTCAAACAAAAGACAACGACATAACCTGTAAGTCTAGTGTCAGTTACATTAGTTTCCACTCGACCCTCAGCTGTGCGACATACGTCATCAATTTGCGCACCAGGTGTGTCCATATAGCCTCTCCCATGTAACTAGGGTCTGCATATGTGCATGAGACCATGAACACCGTGGAAAAGTACCTGCACCACAAGGAGAAGCACAGGCTAAATTAGGCTACATGCTACAGCTAGGACTACATACAGTACACGGTAGCATGAGGCAACATTAAGGCCTAACATCTTGGATAGCAGGCTAGAAGAAGCATGACGCACATAGAAAATGATCTATAAAGCTTATAAACATGGTAATGATTCGACTGCCTTAGCAACACCCAACGAAGCAATGGCCTAAAGAAGCAATCAATGACATACATGTACAGTACTTACACTTAGATGCATGCACTAAACACAGGTCAGATAAAGATAAACAGTCCAATGAGACCATTCTCTTCTGACCGCGATCACTATCTGAAGGCAGGAATGGAGTTCAGTGAGTTACAAGGGGAATGGTGAACAATGATTGGCTGATCCAAGTGGGGTGACTTGTAGGTACCACTAATGAGTAAATAAGGGGTGCTGGGAAACTCGCCTCCATCTTGGCACCCCCACCATTGTAAAAACTATTTTGGAAGCTATAGAAATGCATTTACTAATGTCTACATTTGTTTTTGCCACGTTTATTATATTACAGACACCTTAATGCATACCTTTAATGTAACGGCTGTTGTCGGAATGAGACCAAAGCGCAGCGTGGGAAGTGTTCATGATTTAATGTTCAAAAAACACACAAACATAATGACTAAAGGTGAAAACGAAAGTGCACAGTTCTGTCAGGAAAAGACACTAAACAGAAAACAACATCCCACAAAACTCAAACGGAAAATGACAACTTAATTATGATCCCCAATCAGAGACAACAATAGACAGCTGCCTCTGATTGGGAACCACACTAACATAGAAATAAGGAAACTAGAATGCCCACCCTAGTCACACCGTGGTCTAACCAAAATAGGGAATAAAAACCTCTCTATGGCCATGACGTGACATTTAAATTACATTATGTGAGCTAAACATAAAAATAAAAACAT